>NC_059112.1:32830800-34030800 GCF_020740685.1 Jaculus jaculus
TCTATCTGGAAAAGAGAAGCAGATTCTCCAACGGAGAGTAAGTTAGCACCCGGAAAATTGAGATAACACTTACTTTTTTGATAGATAGTTTGATAGGTGTAGGCCCTCTTATACCCCGTGATTGATGGTATCTTGATATTGTAGAGTGGATCAGTTAGCCAAATCAAGAGCAATTGATTCCTCACCATGGCTGTGTACCACTATTGCACTTGTGTGGGCATCACATCCGGTTATTTGTTGCTAATTAGGTTAAACAATGTGTTGCTTGGACAGATCTTGGTCATTTCCCCCAGTCGCCTATGTAGTGCCTTCTGGCACTAGACACGCTGACTGTCTGGGGACTGAGTCTCTCCTGGCTTCCAGCCATGTCATTCCATTTTACGCGTCAGCTGCGTATGGAGTCTTCAGCAATAGGGTCTTACCACTGGCCTTTGGTGGGTCATCAAGTACTCTGACAGAAGTCTGTCATTGTTTTGGGAAACTTGTAGGTTTCTCTGATCAAAAGCTCATTGTGGATGGTAGGCCCAAGCTGGAAGTGGGGTTACAGGTCAGTGTCCACTAAGAAATTGAGGAAAAACATAACTAATATACAAGAGTTAGAGAGGAGAGAGATAGAGGGGAGAGGAGAAGAGGGAGGGAGGGAAGATGTACATATAGACTCCAGTCAGCCATTTCCCCTTCACACATTTATTTATTTATTTATTTATTCAGAAGCTATGCTTTCTCATTTTAAATTTCTATTCTATTCACAACTCAGGAGACCAAAATCAAACCTTGTTATCAGGCAGTGTGTTAAGAGAGGCTGAAAGAGCTGGAGTCCCTGGAGTTGCTGTTGGGGCAGGTCATCTATGGCACCCGTGGCAATGGCAGAGGGTGAGGATGAGTATGGGGGAGGGGTTGAATGAAAACACATTCCTAAGATCTTCGCTAAAAGCACCTGGTGGTAAGAGCAGGTAGTGTAGAGAGAAAGCTGTGCACACAGAGTGAAAAATGTTTAAATGTGGGGTATTTTGGACCATCTGCCTGTACATTCACAGAAGTTTTCTAAATCAGTGAGAATTTGGAAATCAAAAGTACCTTGTTCAGGCCATTTGAACCCATTGTCCAGCTTATATTGTGGACAGGCAGAGTTACAGAGAAATGTAAGATGTTTTCTAAAAGTTGTAGAGGCTTTAAGTTCTTAAGGAGACAGGAAAAGAGCAAAACAAGGATGAGAGAAAGGAACCAGGGCTTAAAATGGGTTTATACAGGATACCAATGGTTCCTCAGACAAATGAGGATTAATTCCCTCAGGCAAGGATGGATAAGGCAATCATTCAGACTGTCTGTGTGGGGGTGCACTGCTGCTAAGGGAGAGGAGGTTGCCTTCTCATGAAAAACAATTTCTTCAGAATCAGAGTGTTCAATGCCCCCAGATTTTTCGGTTTCTTCCCACACATCCCCATCCCAAGTCATAGGCTCCCATTCTTTTCCATACAGTGCCCTCACTTTAACTTTGGATAGCCTGTGAGGCTGGGAGTTGAGCTTATGTTATAATTTAGCCAATCTTACTTACAATGAAAGCTTGGGTTTGGTTTTCTGCAATTTGAGCCCTGTTCTGTCTAGAGAGAACATTGTCCTCTGGGACACCTTCAGAAACATTTATTTCTGACCTTCCATTGTTTCCTTAATTGTTTATCCAGAGATACTAGAAGCAACTAACCAGCAGCATCATTTGTCTTACATTTTCACAAATATTCAAAAGTTTTAGATACAGAGTCACTAAATTTCTTGCTCTTCACAAGATGTGACTCAGGATCACACAATACATCTATCTCGTAGAGTTCTTTAAATAATTCACACCATGGATTATTAGTGCCCTCCTTATTACCAGTAAAAATGCTCTCCTTATTACCAATAGAGCCTTTAGTGGCACTGAAGTTGTAGAGCCGACACCAGAAAACATCAAGCCCACTAGGGAAATCCATCGTTACTTTTCTGTTTCTCTAGGACCACTTTTGGTACCACAATCTGTGTTAGTCAAGGTCATCCAGAGGAGCAGAACCGATAGAATGAATTGTATTAAAAGGGAATGTACTGGATTAGTTTACAGCAGCCCAACAATAGCAGTTTCTAGGCCTGAAAGTCATGGAACCCAGTAGCTACTCAGTCCACAAGGCTGGATGCCTCCACTGTCACAATCTGGCACTGAAGGCCTGGCGGCCACTGGTCTTCAGTCTATGCTGGTCTTGTCCACCCTAGAAAGCAGCAAGCAGCACCCACAGCCAGGTAAGAGTGGGGGGATCCTTTCCTTCCTGTTCCCTGAACTTCCTTAGATAAAGTCCCTCCCCACCCCCCAAGGAGCCTCCTACTCTGAAGGAAGGGCTGACCCTTGGGGAAGATTTCTTCCTTTAGTTAATCCACCTGGAAGCAACCACACAGACCCACTTAAGGGTAATGTCTGTGGATTCCTAGGTAAATCAAGTTGACACAAACTTAACCATCACATCATTGGTCTGCCATTTATTGATACCTTATATACATATAATGATAATTTACACTGAATGAAGAAAGTCCCTTGTCTTTGCTCTCTCTTCAAAATATTTGTTTATTTCTATTCATGGAGTATAATGTTAATTTTATTGGCAATCTTGCCAAAGCAATAGTATTCTCTTATTTTTAATTAAACTGTGATCTCTCAAGCCATGTTACAGAGATGGTAAATGTATACAATAGTTGACTTTTACTGAATATGATTATTCACTATGATGTGGGCAGGCCACATTCTATCAAAGATTTTCCACAGGAGGAAATGATTCACTCTAAGCCTACAGCATTGAAGCCTTGCTGGGGTTCCTGCCTGAGACTCTGAGGCGTGGGATGTATAGAATCTGGTATCAAGTTTTACATAACTAAGCACCTGGCAATAGCTTGGGAATTGCACTTAAAAACAGTCTACTTTAGAAATATTGATATATGTATAACATAGATTTTTTTATATGAATGAAAGATAATATAACTTGTGTTGCTTTACATTTAGTTAATAAAATTGTGTACTGGTCTACACTTCTCAGTTCTTTAATACAGGACAGCTTTTCTGTTATCATAAAGAGACTTTTATCCCCATTCCATGTTTGTGTTTTGTACCAAGAAGTTTTTTTTTTTCTGTTTTCTGTATCTGCAATTTATATGTACATGTTGTCATTTCTTATCATGTACTATTTTCTAATATATCTTGTTTACTTTCAATGCACTGGTATGTTTTAAGTAAAGCTTCTACTCATTGGGAACATATCATTTCATTTGTAAGAATATCTCTATATAGCTTTCCTGGTAGTGCTGGTGGACACACTTTCACTAGGAGATTTAAATCTATATAGTGTGTTTAGAAATAGAAATTGTGTATCATTTCTGTATTATTTTCTCCTGGGAAAAAAATAATTAAGTGTGTATTTCCCATACTTGATGTAGTTCTTTTGTTATGTTAGAGCACAGGTAGTGTGATTGAGGAGGCCTGCCCTTTCTGAGTCTCTTTGGAAGGATAGACACCAGTCAAACCACTGCTGTCTTCAAGCAACTTATTAGTGGTAAAAGACATAAAAGTGATATGTTTCTCCCCTTATTTTGTTACACTTATAGTTCTTTCTCAGTGTTTTTAAGTGTTATACCCAGAAGATGAGTTTTGTTTGTGTTTGGTTTTGTTTTATGAGACAGGCTCTCATTCTATAGCCTAGTTGGCTTCTAGCTCTCTATGTAGCCCAGGGTGGCCTCAGCTTGAACCCTTCTATTTGCCACGGCCTCCTAATTACTGGGATTGCAGACAAGAGCCTCTACAGTTACTTGGACAATGAATTTTTAATTGAATGCCCTAAGTAACACGGAAAAAGAAATCATCTGTAATTAAGCTTTTACAGATTTAATTGTGACTTAATTTTTATTTGTTTTTGATTGCATTAAGCTTGATTTTCATAAAATTGTAAAAAGTTTTCACAGTAAGAGATTTTTTTGTTTGGGTAGATAACCATTTTAAAGTAAAAGCATTATTTCTTTTTAATCTTTCTAGGAGATTAAATTTATCAATTTCACATTTTTCTCTTCAAATCCTCAATATAAAAGTATGATTATTATTCAAATCAGATTCACATTGTTGTCAGAAAACACCCAAACAATAGCAGGGGAAAACACTGGCATGAGCAAAAGGTGGACATCATCTCCTGGCCAACATCAGGTGGACAACAGCACCATGAGAGTGTGCCAAACACTGGCAAAGGGAAGCTGGCTATAACATCATGCCCACAATAATACATGACCTACAATAAGCTCCATTTGCAAATTCCCACCAACCTGGTACTTCCCATTTAGAGCAATAACTTTATTGGGGATACCTGAATCAAACTACCACATTCAGCCACTGGCCCTCATACTCTGATAACCATCATGGTGTAAAATTCAACTTTAAAAGTCCCCATAGTTTCTATCAATCCCAGTGCTGTTCAAACATCCTCATAGTCCAAGATCTTTTAACTGAGACATACTACCAAAAAAATAAAAATAAAAATAAAAATAAACACACACACACACAAAAAAAAAAAAAACAAAAAACATAATAGCAGAGAATAAGCCTTCACACTGTAAGAGATAAGAGATGGCACTGGGCATAATAAAGAAATATTCAACCAATACAAGGTTTAAACAAACAGGGCAAACATGAAACTCTGTAGCTCCAAGTCTGACAAATCTAACCAGTTACAAGTCTCCAAGTCAAACAGTTCTAAACAGTGACAATTCTCTGGAATTCTATTTCCACCGCTCCAGCTAGGCTAGTCAGAGTCTTGGAAAACTTCATCCAGTGCTGGTAGGTCTCCTTGGCAGACATCAAACAGTCCTAGCATCTCCATTAGGTCTTCATTACAGCACATGGTTTATCCTCTTGGCTCCATTGAATCTTCATGCAGGTTTTCCAACAAGCCTACTTCACACTGCTCGTGGCCATTTCCAAAATACATATCTGTATTGCTAATTCAATGTCCCTCTCTTTCCTATATTTGTTATATTCTATAGTACCAGGTAGGCTGTCAACTTGGGGAATAAAGCAGACTTTGAAGAACAGGACACTCCTTCAGCCTTCAGTACCCTTCAAAGGAATCTGCATTTTTTCTGTTGTCCCAATGGTTGTAATCTTTCAAACAATTTCTGCTGAATGGCCATCAGTTTGGGCCAAACCTTTTTTCTGTGTCATATCCTTCTGATCTTACCAGTCCATTTTTATGCAACCCCACATAAGTTCTCAGGACATGAGCATGAAAGAAGGCCTCTCACACAACCTGCAGCTAGCCCAGTCCAGGCAAAGCTCTTTCTCACCCTCATAAGCCAAACCTCACAGTCTATAGCTTATACTATATTCAGGTCTTTCAACTCTTACCAGAATGTTCCATCTAGTTGTATTTATAGCACTGCAAGACACATCCTAGGCCAAAGTTTCAAATCTGTCTATATTCTTCTTGCAAATCAGCTCCAAAAGGCCAAGAGCCACATAATCAGGTTTCTAACAATGACCCCGTATCTTCACATCTCAGTACTAATGTATTAGTCAGCTTTACATTGTTGACAAAAAAAAAAAAAAAAAAAAAAAAAAAAAAAAAAAAACACCTGATCAAGAGCTGTTTGTGGGAAGAAAGGGTTTATTTTGACTTACTGGCTGGGTGGGAAGCTCCAGGATGATGGGGGAAATTATGACATGGGAAGAGGGTAGACATCACCCCCTGGCCAACATCAGGGGGACAATAGCACCCGGGAAGTGTGCAAAACACTGGCAAGGAGAAGCTGGCTATAGCAGCCCTAAGAAGCCCACCCCCAATAATACATTATATTCAGGAAGCTCTAATTCCCAAATTTCCACCAGCTGATGACTTAGCATTCAGAAAACATAAGTTTCTGAGAGAACACCTGAACCAAACCACCACAATCATATTGTTAGAAACATAAATATACATATTATGTTGTCTTATAAGTTACTGATTTTCTTTAAAATGGTGTGATTTCAATTAAATTATGAGTTAAATTATGTGTGTGCCTAGGCAAATAAAAATAGTACAATTAATTCTGAACCAGATATTTTTGAAAATATATATTTCTAGCTTGATCCATATTTCTATGCTCAATTATCTTCATAAGTGAAGTTTAAGTATGCAAAATAATAACATACTGATATTTTTATTATTTCCTTGCTCTGTATATCACTTCAGTGTCCTTCATTTTATTTATGTGTACTTGAAATGAATATTACATTAAATATAAATACTTAGCAAATCACATAAATGTTACTCAATTTTCTATTTGGTATCCATGCAGTATTTATTTTTGTATTTTAGTGCATGTATATGTATATATATACATATATGTACATACACATACATACATTTATACATAAAAATATGATCTCTTGCTTCTTTACTCTATTGCATATAATATATCTGGTTTTTGAAACAGGAGAGAAAAATCTGACCATTTCTTCAATAAACAGCTTCCTACACATTTTCCAAAGAAATATGTAAGCATTGTTCTGGAATATGAATATTACTTTGAACAGTTACAGTAAAGTGCTATAAATATTGGGTATGAATTTATAGTGTAAAATTATTCAAAATTTCTTCAAGATTCCACATGCCCACTGTGATGGTTTGATTAAGATGGTGCCCATAAACTTAGGTGTTCTGCATGCTAGGTTCCCTGCTGGAATCAATTTGGGAATTGGATCCTCCAGGAGATAGTGTACTTTTGCAGGAGTGCTTATGGGTGATATTGCTAGCTTTGTCTTGCTAGTGTTTAGCACACCCTCTTATTGTTGTTGTCCACCTGATGTTGGCCAGGAGGTGATGTCCACTCTCTGCTGAATCCATCATTTTTCCCAGCCATCATGGAGCTTCCCCTTTAGTCTTTAAGCCAAAAATCAACCCTTTCCTTCACAAACTGCTCTTGGTTGGGTGTTGTCTGTACACTCAGCTGACTGAAGGAATAAAAGTAGACACCAAAAGTGGTGTCATTATTCCTAGGAACCAGATTCTGTGGCTTTGCTTTCTGAAACTGCTTTATAGGAGGAATGTGGACTAATTTGAAATCTTGGCCTAAGAGATATAGCTTGCTGGACTATTCTGGTCAGAGTTGAAAGACCTGAATGCAGTAAGAACTATGGGCTGTGAGGTTTGGCACATGAAGGTGAGAAACTGCTTTGCCTAGACTGGGATATAATCAGTTTGTATGAGAGAACATAGCTTTCTGCTATGTTCATATCTTGAGAACTTACGCAAATTTTCATAGCATAGAAATAGACTGGTGTGAGCAGAGGGAAATGTCACAGGAAAAAAAAAAAAAAAAATCTTAGGGCCCTAACTGCTGCCCTTTCAGCTACCATTGTTTGAGAGATTGTAACCATTGAGATTTGACCAGCTGACTTACACTGAGAAAACAGGAAGAATGTAGACTCTTTTGAAGAGGACTTAATGCTAAAGGAGTGTTCTGTTCTTCAAAATCTGCTTTATTTGCCCCTGGATTAACAAGTTGGTAACCTACCTGATACTATTGACTACAACAAATGTAGTAATAAAGTCATTAAATTTGCAACACAGTTGTGGTTTTTGGAAATGCTCATGAGCAGTGTAAAACAGACTTAGAAAACCTCCATGGAGGCCTGATGGAGCCATGAGGATGAACCTTTGGTTGTAATGAAATCTTAATGAAGATGCCAGGACTATGGAATGCCAAGGAGACTTGCTGGCACAGGATGAGGTTTTCTGAGACTGTGAGTAGTCTAGCTGTTGGGGTGGGATTGGAACTCCAGAGACATGTCATTTCTTAGAATTATCAGACTGGGAGACTTATCACTGGCTACAGATGTCAGACTGGGCGCTACAGTTTGATGTTTGCCTTTTTATTTAATTTTAATTTTATTTTTTTATTTGACAGCAACTGACAGAGAAAGAAAGAGGGAGAGAGAGAGAGAATGGGTGCACCAGGGCCTTTAGCCACTGAAAATGAACTCCAGATGCATGTGCCCCTTTGTGCATCTGGCTAATGTGGGTCCTGGGGAATTGAGCCTTGAGCCAGTATACTTAGGCTTCATAGGCAAGCACTTAACAACTAAGCCATCTCTCCAGTCTGCCCTGTTTGTTTTAAATCTTGTATTGGTTTAATATTTCTTTGTTATGCCCAATGTCATCTCTTGCAGTGTAAATGTTTATTCTCTTCCATTATTTTATTTATTATATTACAGCTTAGTTAAAAGACCTTGGATTGAGAGGATTTGTGGTGGCGTACGCCTTTAATCCCAGCACTCGAGAGGCAAAGGTAGTAGGATCGCTGTGAGTTTGAGGGCACCCTGAGACTACATAGTAAGTCAGCCTAAGCTACAGTGAAACTACCTTTAAAAAGTCATAAAACAAAAAAAAAAAAAAAAGATCTTGGGTTATGGGGATGTTTGAACATCATTGGGATTGATAAACTCTATGTGGAGTGTTAAAGTTGGACTGAATGCATTGCATTTCACATCATGGGTGGTTATCAGTGTATGGGAGCTGGTGGCGGAATGTGGTAGTGTGATTCTGATGTCCTCCATGTGTTCTGAATGCATCATTCCCCAGCTGGTGATAATGTGGGAATTGGAGCCTCCTGGAGGTGATGTATTGTTGGGGGAAGGCTTATTGTTGTTATGGTCAGCTTCCTCTCGCTAGTGTTGGCCAGGAGGTGATATCCACCCTTTGATCATGCTATTGTTTTCCCCTACCATCATGGTGCTTCCTCTGGAATCTGTAACTCAAACCTTTTCTTCCCACAAGATCTTCTTGTTTGGGGTGTCTTCTGCCAGCAGTGTGAAGCTGACTGCAATATCACCCAGGACAAATAAACATTCTTACAAAATACTATTTTTAATGTCTACTTGGCATATTGTGTTCCTAATGCTTATTTCTCTGTAAGAGTAACACATCTTTCATCTGTCCATTTAAATTTAAAACTCTCTGGTAACAGATTTATAAAACAACAGGTTGACATTTTATTTTTTTCACTTTTACATTATTTTAACCTTGCGAGTTATTTTTTTTTTAATTTTTGGTTATTTGTTTAATTATTTGCAAGCAGAGAGAAAGAGAGACCAAGAAAAAAATAGACATGCAAAGGCCTCTTGTCACTGCAAATAGTCTCCGAATGCATCTGCCACCTTGTGTATCTGGCTTTACCCAGGTACTCAAACCTCTGTAATTAGGCTTTGCAAACAAACTACTTTAACTGTTGAGCCATCTCTCCAGCCACTTTTAGTCTTTAAGACCTCCTGCACAGGCTGTATTGTTATGGCTGGTTATTTTTGTTGTTCATATATTGCAGACAGGGATGCTTCAAAGGTTGGTGAAACTCTAGATCATTTTGTTTCATTTGTCATGTCTTACTATTAGTGTTTTCTTTGCAAATGCACACACACGCGCGTGCGCGAATAATAAAACAATTAAATTGTCATTTCCTGACAAATAATGTTGTTTGGGATATTTGTTTAAACAGTTTTTCCTTGTATGTATCAAATAAATAACATGAAAATATAAGTAAAATATATATATATATATATATATATATGTATATATATATATATATATATATATGTATATATATATATATATACATATACATACATATATATATATATATACATATATATATTTCTAAACATAAACTTTGAGAAAATAGTAAGAAAAATTTCTTTGAACCATCATGTCACTTTATTATTAATTTTGTATCTATGTCATTTTTTTGTCTGTGTTTATAAAGTATATTATAACTAATTTCAAAGGGGTAAAAGGGGGCTAGAGAGATGGGTCAGCAGTTAGGTTCTTGCCTGCAAAGTGTAATGACACAGGTTCAATTCCCCAGTACTCATGTAAAGTCAGCTGCACAAAGTGGCGCATGCATCTGGAGTTCTTTTGCAGTGGCTCAAGGACCTGGAGCATGCCCATTTCCTGTCTCTCTCTATCTCTATCTGCCTCTCTCTCTCAAATAAATGAATAATGAAAAAGTAACTTAGAGATAAGTAAAATATGAATTATAAAAGTAGAATAAGATTATTTAGCCACTAGATCTAACCACTTCTTATTTTAATGAGATATGCTCTGTGAACTTCCTCTTTCAATACCAGTGTCCAGCACTGATTTCCCTTTGCTTTAGATACAGCGACTGACTATGCCCAAGTTCCACGCTCTTCTCTGTGTATGTTTAGAAGAATCTGCTTGCAATCTATAGCAAAAGTTACCCCCTCATGTCCCTCAGATCTTTTCACAAATGTCATCTCTGCTGATAGTATGTCTCAAAATTGTTGTCAACACACCTCTCTACTCATAATTTTTAAAATATTTCCTCATCTCATATTATTCCATATCATTCAATTGTTTCATTTATAGATGTCATTTAAGTTCTGTCATCCCAAGTAGAAAATCAGCTTTAGGAAAGCAAGAATTGTTATCTTTTCTAACATTTTATCTTCATAGTAAATAAGAATTGATTGGAACCAGGCATGGTGGTACATATTTGCATTTCTAGTACTCTCCAGGGTGCAGCAGGAGAATCAAGTGGTTATCTTAGTTACATAAACCAGCTTGAATTACATCAGACCCTGTGTCAATAAAAACAACATTTGAGCTGTGAATCTCTCATATATTTTTGCTTGAATAAATGAATCAAATTGTTAATGAATGCATCTTAGTAAATGTTCAGTGATCCCATTGTTAAGTTAAGATTTAAAGGCTGAATGATATTGGTTCCCTTTTAGTAATTCATAGGAATGGAAGAAAACCATAGTAGCATCTATCATTTTGTTTATCATGTGCCTATTTTTTTCTTTTTTTGAGGTAGAGTCTTGTGCTAGCCCATTAAAACCTGGAATTAGTCTCAGGCTGACCTCAAAGTCACAGCAATCCTCTTACCTCAGTGCTGGGATTAAAGGTGTTCACCACCACACCTGGCCCTTTTCATAATTTATCTGGGATTTGAAATATGTTCTCCTGTTATGTAATTCAGTGATAGAGGTGACTAACAGTGTGAGAAATCAGAGTTATTAATTCTCCTGTAGATTCTAAAAATATTGATAAAAAAGATAGATATATTTTAATTTAACAGAATTCCTTTTTAATTTTTTTCTTTTAAAATAAATATTATGCCTAAACACATAGAGCCTACATATGAATTTCTACATAACATCCATGATACCTATGTAATGAAAGAAGTCGACTTTCATGAATACAAGTAGACAACAAACCTCAGAAAGTAATACAATAATATCATCTAGCATAGGAGCTAATGATGCAAGCATACTAAGTCACAGATTTATATTGTTCTCTAAAAACTAGTACAAAATAATTTTTCTTCTAACTGAGTTTCATTAATTTCACATAACATGGCAGTGTGTTCATTAGCATATGTGAAATATCGCCATAGATTATTATAATTAAACTACACTTATCAAAATAATGAATAAAGCACATTTTGTGGTAGAACAGTGTTGATGATTTCCATATTTATTTGTTCACTAAATAATCTGCCAAATTCAGTAATCTCTAGTGAGTCTCTCAGTTATTAGTGTAAATTACGGAGGATCTATTCTAATAACAAATAATAATAGTAATTCTGGGAAACAATGCATTAGTAATTTTTTTGTCTAAACATCTGGGGTTAGTATAAATTAAGAACAAAAAGAAACATTTTTCATTCAATTAGATTATTTCCCAGAGGGTTATAAGACAATATAAAACATGACTTAGAGAAGCACCTGAATTTTAATGGCATCTCAAATAGTTTAAGACTTTACAGAGCAGGCAGCGGTATAATGTATCATCCAAAAGGAATAATGTTATATGAAAATATCTAAATGAAAGATGTCAAAAAATGTCTTGGAAAACTGAATGCAGTCATTTCCTGGGAACTCACACTGGAACTAACTATGTCAACATTTCAGTGCAGATGGCACAGTGCTGCCAACATCATTCAGAAGGCATGATGTCTCTTGCATCGATTTATTTATTCTAACAAATATCAATTGAGCCTCTGCCAGGAACCCAGCACTGTTCTAGACTTTGGAGGCGCAATAACAAACAAAGCAAATGATTCAGTGTCTGAGTTGGCTTGCCATTGAATTTGGACAGAGAAATATCATATTGAGAAAGCACAGCACACCATCCAGAGTACAGACAGTATTCTTAAAATCTGCAGTTAGATATAGCCCCATATTGCAATTTACAAAAAGGTAGGGTGTATTGATATAATTTGTCCATTATCAGGGTTAACCTGAAGTAACTGACAATAGGTATTCCAGCAGCTGCATGTAGCATATATATTTGTATACCCCCGAACTACCTACAGACTAGGGAGATATTCTTTGCCTGGGATGTCAAATTGAATTATTTTGGGACTTAGAAACTCCTTTAAGAAACTCAGTGTTGAGTCACAGGCTCACCCTGTGTCATATATCAAATGAAAGTAAACAAAAAGGAAGTAAGACATGTAAGGCAGTGAAGAGAAGGTGCTGGAACACTCGCCTCCTTGCTCTGCCTGCTACTTCTTATGATGCACACAGTTGCTCAAAAAAGTCACAAGGAAGAGCCTGTCTATATCTGAGACTCTCACTGAGGTGTTCAAATGAAGAAAACTTCAGAGAATTTGCTCATAATGAGACATATGGGCTTACATGCTTTGACTAGAATATCATCACATGATCTTTGCTAAGGTGAAAAGATACTGGGAAATATACTCATTATTCAAAGTGGCCATTTGAAAATAAGATACAGAAATCAGGGCTTTTATTAGTGAAAATCAAAGAAAGTTATTGCAGCACATTAGACTTGTCATGGAGAATTATATATGAGAGAATGCTGAATTGTAGAGACTATTTAAACTAGAATCATAAAACCAATTTAAAATGATGCAGAGAAGGAATAGTTGATGGAAAGGGAGCTCAAGGTGGAGGAACATGCACATGGGCAGTCCTGGTGCATCTAGCAATCCCTGAGACTATTCTAATATACATACACCCCCCCACACACACACACACATTCAAACTAGGGCTAAAAGATGTACAGAGCAACAATAAAACATATAGCATAAAGACGATATATTTGTAAGAGGTTTCTAGTAGAACAGAATACCTAGAATATATTGGAACAGTGTACCTAGGAGCTATTGGAAAGGGGGATTTTCTAGAATAATATGATTCTCATGACAGACCTGTCTTGGCTGACTGTAATGTGGAGTGGTAGAAAATGTGACAGTGTTCATGAACTTGGGATGTCTCAGAAGTAGCCATTGCTGAATGTCTGGAAGATTCCTGGAGTTACTGGTTTTCAGTCTCCTGGGAGGCTGAGTTCTGATCCCCTAGAATGATGGTAGCAACAGCAGTAAGGCCACAGACTCACTCACCAGCCAGAAGCCAGGGATGCACTGGAATTTCCTTGGACATCTTTCTGTCTGGGTGGCTGACAGAACTTGTAGGCTGCTGTGAGAAGCTGTATATCCTCTCAATGAAGGAAGGTGTAGCCCACTGTGAGAGGCTGTCTGTGTTTATCCCTCATAGAAGAGCCCTCACAGACCCACGCAGAGTCATGAGAGATTCTTCAATGAATTCAGACAAAACCAAGTTGACACTTAAGGTTAACCATAGCAAGTAATTACAAGATTATGACTGTCACTGACATTATAGACCTGAGTGCCCAGAGAAACAAGAGTAATCCATGTGAACGCTGTGTGAAGAGAAGTAGAAAAGAGAATGCAACTGCCACCTTGTGTTGAGAAGACAACATCCTAAAGCATTGACCATGAGGGTAGGGATACCCTCTCTGCCTCTTACATTTTCTCCATTAGCCTGGCAGGTGTGATAGTGATCTCTCTTCTAGTGATCAACACTCAACTGTTACTTCACCTGAGCTCTTTGGTAAGTTTTCATTTTGAAAAAAAATTTTCTGGGCTAGAGAGATGGCTTAGCCATGAAGGCACTTTCCTGAAAAGCCTAAGGACTCGGGTTAGATTCTGCAATAACCACGTAAGCCATATGCACAAGGTGGAGAGTGGGTCTGGAGATTGGTCGCAGCAGTTGGAGCTCTGGATTGGCCTGGCTCTCTCTCTCTCTTCTTTTCCTCTCTCACATAAATATTTAGAAATAAAAATAAAAAAAAAGAAGCTTATCTGTCCAAAAGTAATAACAGTTCTATTCTATGGGTATGAAACATACACATTTAGTGGGAAATTTGATGGGCACAATATCCATTCAGCCATACAATAGTAGAAACTTGCTTGTTCCTAAGGTACATGATATCCCCAGCTAAAGACTTTTTGTTTGTTTTGTTTTGTTTTTGTTTGCTACTAGTTTTTTTTTGTTTGTTTTGTTTTTGTTTTGTTTTTTGTTTTTTTTTTTCCTCAGTACCAAGCATGAATCCCCTTGTATAACAGGTCTCAAATCCATTCAGAGGTCAGATGCTTATCCCCCAAACAGACATACCACTGTTACACCAGAGGCTCATCCTGCCTAGCTGAATAGTAGGAGCTGACATTATTGAATGGGAGCCCAAACCAACCAAGAAGTAAGCTGCATTATTCCACACAGTGACAACACCTGAGGAAAAAAGTATCAAGTTTTCAGAATATTTAATGTAATGATGCTAGCTAGTCTTCTATAACTCCCATGGAATGATTATCTGCACGCATGACTATTGTATATGCCTTTCAACCTAAACTGTTTAATTTTATTTTGAATGTTTGTTGGCTCTATTCTTCTAAACCTAAACTCCTCATGATGAAAAGATCTGCCTTCTGGTGTTAATCAATGCTGCTTCTTGGCAGTTGCTCCTTGGCTGCACTTACTTCTTGTCCTAAACAAACCTTCAACTAAAAGAGTGTATCCAGCTGTTCATATTAAGCGCTACAATTGAAACAATGTATTCAATAAAGAGTACATTCTGTTCAGTAAATTGGTATTTTTAAAAACGATTTTGTTTTTGTTTATTTATTTATTTAACAGAGAAAAGTGAAAATAGAGAGAGAAAGAGAGAATGGGCATGCCAGAGTCTCCAGCAACTGCAAATAAACTCCAGATATGTGCGCCCCTTGTGCATCTGGCTAACATGGGTCCTGGGCAATCAAACCAGGGTCCTTTGGTTCTGCAGGCAAACGCCTTAACCATTAAGCCATCCCTCCAGCCCTTAAATTGGTATTTTTAAAACCACACCAAATGAAAATATATTTTCTGCTCACAACTGTAATATCAAGATGCAACAATGGAAGACATGCAAAACACAACAGAAAATGGTCACTCAGCCTTTTTCACACTTGAAAGTGATCAGTTTTTCCCAAGGGATTAGTAACATGGTTATTGTCATGAAAATGCATTATAACTACTTTCTCATCGACATTCAATGGTCATTATTAAAAAATATTGTGTAATATAAAAACGAATTTATACAATTTCTGCTTAGGTCCTGTAGAATTGTCGCAAAAATACAAGTCAGACAGACAGACAGAAAGAAATTAAATAACTGCCAGTCATCCAATGTGAATGCCAGTTTGCAAATACATTTGTTGAAAACTCAAACAGTAAGTACAGATTAAGAACAATAATATTGGGAATTGTTCCAGATGAAATTATTAGAGCCTTTGATACATATAAACTAAAATCTATGCTATTGCCATTGATGAAGGTGGATTTGCCCTGATATACAACCCTATTTTCTCCATCTGCAATAATACAGAACATAATTTACCCTTTTATTAGATACCTAGAGTTAGCCACTGGCTGCTTCATGGTAATTAAAATTTGGATTGTCAGTGAGCAATATTTAATGTAGATTTAATCAAAGTTTTAAATAATTAAAAAAGTGTTGCTTTCTTTTTTCACTTTTTTGTTTAGCTAATTAATGTTTTTCTAAGTATAAGTTATTTCAATATTTGAATGGCTATCATCATTATTTCTCTGTAATGAGTGAGTACATATGTATAATACATTGTAACAGGAAATTCAGTGTTGTATTATTAAACTTAAATACCATTCAATTAAATGAAGACTTGGGACTCTTCCTTTGTGTGCTTTAAAATAATGTAGCTGTCTATGGGGCAGTGAGCCCAGTATTTTGATATTATTATGGTAATATTTCCATGGATACATGGAGGAAATTTCTCATGACACTAAAGGTTGTCATGATTGATTTCATCTGCCTAAATTGTGTGGATTATCATTCATGAATTAGTACATTTTTTTTCTTTCTATTTTAAATTTCGAACTCCCTCTCCTAAATTATTTCCTGAATTTAAGTATGTAAATTTTTCATAAAATATGTCATATTTTATTCCCTAATACATGGTATGGTTATATGATGATCTCATATGTGATAGTTATTTAATAAAGGCTCAAGAATAAATAAGTCTTGAGCTGGAAAGATGGCTCATCAGATAAGGAGCTTGCCTGCAGTCTAATGACCCCAGTTTGATTCCATAGTACCCACAGAAAATCAGGTACACAAAGAGTCACATGCATCTGGAGTTCATTTGTAGCAGCTGGAGGCCCCACTGGGCCCATTCTCTCTGCCTTTCTTCATTCTATCATTCTCCATTTGCAAATAAAGAATATTATTTAAAGAAGAATAAATAAGGGTCCATGTACAGAGGATCTGGTAAAACTGTCCATTCTCCATGTAGATCAGATGAAGATCCCAAGGCACACTTTTTGTTTTATTATGGTGCTTCCTATGTCTTTGACCTTAGATAATGAGCAGGAAGATGATGAGCGAAAATGAATTTGTATATAAAAAAAAAAAGCCACAAACCAAGTAAGGAAAAAAAAAAATTGAATAAATGCTGTAACCTGTCCATCAGCTTTTGTTGAAAATAATCAAATGCATTCAGTAAAGCCATGACTTGAATAGAATAAATGCTAACTAATATAACAAGTATCTCTTGGGGCTAGAGAGATGGCTTAGCAGTTAAGGCTCTTGCCTGTGAAGTCTAAGGACCCAGATTCTATTCCCCACTAACCACGTTAGATGTAGATGGTGTTGTATGCGTCTGGAATTTGAAGTGGTTAGAGACCCTGGTATGCCCATTCTCTCTTCCTCTCTCATATATCATATATATGATATTTTTTTAAATAATTTCTTTGGATATGGAAAGCAGCAGTGACAACAATATGAGCAATCAATTCTATTGGGCAGAATGCTGAGTATTTTGGAAAGCATGTACTAACCCGTCCTCCTAGCTTCATACCGACTTGGCTGTGGGACTCTCTGTTATACACATGAGATGAATCTCAAAAAAGTATATATAGACACCTGCCAGATAAGAGGAAACACAGATAGAAGGAAGATTCATAACTAATACTTAAGCTTGAGTATAATAAGTGAATATTAGGAAAGCGGCAGCTCACATCTTTCATCCTCGCACTTAGGAGGCAGAGGTAGGTGGATCATCACTATGAGTTTGGGACCAGACTGAGACTAATTCCAAGTCAGCCTGAACTAGAGTGAGGCTCTACCTCTAAAAGCAACAACAAAAACAAATTTTAAAAGTGAATATTTTTATACTCTTATTTCTAAATACTTCCTCAAGTGAACCCTTCTTTCCAATTTTATGGCTGCCTTCTGGTTTCCCATGTTATCTGTTTCATGGCTAAATTCCTAAGTTTATCTCTGATATATTCTCCAGACATTTGAATGCATCTTCTTTGACAACACACTTTCCTCCTGTGGTTGCTGAGGCCCTACCCTGTTAATATGGGTATTTACTCAACTGAGTTTCACGTTGGACCTCTGAGCCAGAACATAACCTCTCCCTTCCTCCCATGTTTTTCTAGTAACTTTATCCCAACCCAAACCCATTCCAGGAAGCTACATTCTGATTTATGTCACCAAAAGTTCACTGTGCCTGTTTTAGAATTTTATATAAATGAAATTATATGGCATGTATTCTTCTACCTGGTTTTTCACAAATTCAATGATCCTAATTTTGATCAAAAATTCCTCAAAGTAATTCTCCTTCCCTCCAGTTCTCTCCATTGTGTTCCTTGTTAAGTAGATCTAGAGTAGGGCATGCTGCCATTTGTCAGCTTTGATTGATATGTTTAAGCTATTTGAAAATACTCATTAGGTATCCTATCAAATGAGATAATTCCCTCATTGTTTCTCTATACTATTGAGGATGCATGTTTAGTACATACACTTCTGTTCAGTAAAAATATCTACCTCTTAATTTATAATTTTCCTTTTAAAATTCTGTAGGGATGAAAAGTTTATTTATCTTATATCACTTTTAGCAAAAGAGTATGCTTTTTATCAGCCTATAGGGAAAACTCTCATTGGATAAGGAGAATATTTTGTCAATTAACTAACACAGTTCATTCATTTTGTATAGTAATTTAACTTTTAGGTTACTGAGAGCTGAAAATTAAAAAAAAAATAGTATGTAATGACAATGCATGGAGATTACTACACATACAACCTTAACATTACAGGAAAAAACAGAGGGGAATAAATTTAGAATATCATTAAAGTGAGATGCTAGCAATATGCAAGTGTTGAAGTGTGACTAAGAGAGGATTCTCTCACAGTGTAGGAAATTTATTTAGTTTTCCTATATTTAAGTTTCCTCTGCTTAAAAAAAAGTGGTAATAAGAGTTTCTTCTACTGTTTTGAAAACAAAAGTAAGAACCAATGTAAAGCACATAACCACAGTGTAACTCATTACAAGCCCTCAATTAACATTCAATATAATGATGAGAACTCTCATTCACTTCCTTTTCAAGATAAACCTTAGTTGAAGGAAAGAAAAGCTCGTAAAATTTATTAGGCATCCAGAGAAATGGAAACCACTGTGATTGAAAGCAGGTTTTGGAGGAATATATAATCAAAGAAGGTGACACAGTGAAGATAAGAAGGACCAAATGTGAAAGACTATTTGGTGAGCATAATAATTTAATGCAAGTTCTGAAACTGACTTTCTGAATTATTTCATGCCTGAAAAATACACAGACATTTTCACATTTTAGGCATATAAATCAAGTAAGTATATATAAACTTGAATACCTTGAAGAAAGTATGGATGGTGGAAACTAACATTGACAAAGTTTACTACGAAGTAATTTAGGTTATAGCCCAATGGTACTTAACTAGTTGAAATTACTAAGAGCTGCTTGTTTTTAAAATGTATGCAAGATTTAAAGTAATCAGAACAGGGGCAGGAGAGATGACTTAGTGGTTAAAGTGATTGCCTGGGAATCCTAAGGACTCACATTCAATTTTCCAGTACCCACATAAGCGCAAGGTGGCATATTCATATGGAAATCATTTGCAGGGGCTAGAGGCCCTGGCATGCCCATTCTCTACCCCCCTTCTGCCTCTCTCTTGTATGATAAATACTAAAGAAATAACGGGAAAATTTATTGTATGTCACTGGGGTTACAAAGAGTTAGGTAAATGGTTAGTAAAACATTAACATTTAATTCATTCAACTACAATCACTATTGTTCATGTGATGTGTTCCAAGAAAAATGGCTTACCTGTTATGATTTAAATCACTATTAAATTATTAATCAATTTAAGTTATTGAATGAGTTTGAAAGAAGAGATGACATATTCAGTCACACTGTATATATATGTAGTATCTATAGAATTCAGATGCAATTGCAATCTGTAGGAATCAAATGGAAAAGGAGAAGAGTTCCAATATGGACTGTGGAGATGACTTGGTAGGAAAACTCATTCTAGGCATGCCTAGTACCTGAGTACAGGTCCACAGAACCCATGCAAAGCTGGATGTTAGAACATGAATAGCTGTAATCCTAGTACACCTAGGTTAGGAAGGAAGGAAGGTAGACACTGGAGGATTACACAGAAGCTCAGAGGTAAGTTAACTTGGAGAATGCAGCAACGAACAAAAGATCCTGCCTTAAATTATCTGGAAGCTGAAGACAGAACCCAGAAGTTGCCCTCTGTTTTTCACATGTCTTCAGTAGCATGAACATGTATGCAAAATACACACATAATACGCACACACATACATACATGCATGCATGCATACATACATACATACATACATACATACATACATACACACACATACACCAACAACCCCCCCCCAATAAAAAATGAGTTCAAGTGTGAAACTTAACTGTTTGGAATGGGATGGAGGACAGTTATTTTCACTGTAATAAAAAATATTTAGGATTCTGAAGACACACTGAAATAAGTGAGTTTACCTGGGAGAGCCATGAGTCAAGAGATAAGGAGATGAGTATAACTTCTGTGTTCATTTCCATGTTCTCGCATTGTGCTTGAATATCAGGCAAAGATGATTGTAAAGGAGATATAAAAATAAGCATAATTTGTTCTCTTAATAAACCCTTAATCAATAATACCTATTGAGTGACCTCTAATATGCCAATAGGAGTGGCATGTACTGTATAAACATTGACATATTTAAAAATTAAAAAGCTTTCATGTAGGTCCTATTAATTAATACTTTTCACAGAGAAGAAACCTTGATGCACAGGTAAGCACCTGTGCTGGAGAATTTAAAGCAGAAGGTGAGTTGCCACAGCCTCTCAGACTCTGTAAGAAACAAGATCAATGTGCAATATGCCCATTGACTTTGTCAGTTGGAAGTCATTCTGCTTCAGAATGGTGGCACTCTGGGAGACATAGGTAGAAGTTAAATTGTGACATGATTAAAATTAAATGTTAGGTCACACTCATTAAGTAAGACTGTAATAAGAACTTTAACAATAATCCAACAGTTCTTTCTTTAAGCAAAGGTGAACACCATTAGCCTTGCTCAGAAAGTATACTTGATTCTATGAGCACTGGGGAAGTGAACTCTACATTTGTATTTTATTATGATTCACAAGGATAGTTTTGCCCTTTGGTCTGCCTGCCTCCTTTCTATTTTCCAAGATCAACTGACTACAATGCCTAGAAATTATCTTTCAATGTACTTTACTCTCTCTAAAACATTTCAGTGGTTGAGCTTGATTAACTTGCAAATAATTTCCATTATTGCACCATGACAAAAATCTGTACAGGGAGTAGTTAATTAATCCTCAAGATAACTTTAATTCAGTGTTATTCAGACTGTACAGATGAAAATACAACACATAAAAGTTAGCAAAGGTTTCAAGACTTAAATAAAATTATAGATCAACTAGTTAACATAAAGACAAAGTTATTTCAGAAGTTGAGTGTTATTCTCTCTTAACCAAAGCCTCCAAAGTCACAAAGTTTATTTTCCCCAAGAATTCCAGTTGATAACAGAATCTTGACAACCAGTTAAGATGTGGTATGTCTGCATTTGGGAAATAACATTAATGAGCTAGTGGAATTTTACATGTACACTTTTTTTTTTTTTTTTTTGGTTTTTTGAGGTAGGGTTTCACTCTAACTCAGGCTGTCCTGGAATTCACTATGTAGTCTCAGGGTGGCCTTGAACTCACGGTGATCCTCCTACCTCTGCCTCCCAAGTGCTGGGATTAAAGGCATGCGCCACCATGCCCGGCTCACAAATTTGTTTTATGTTAATAACTTAAATATAATTTCTTACAAGATTAAACAGATTACATATATCTTTAAATCCCTTTCAAGTTCAATATTTTAAAACTTTTCAATATTCAACAATCAAAGCATGCTATATGGTCCTAAAAGACTGCATAAGTGATAAATAAACCTTTAAAATGCATCTTCCACCATGTACAAATGATTGAACTTACTAAATGTTTCCTGTATTCTGAAAAAAATAGTTTTAGTAACACATTGAGCTTTAACAATGCTACCTCAAAAAAATCAATTTGACTTAGCCTGAATATTTTACTAAGCTCTTGAACTTTTAAGAAATTATTTTCTATTTTAGAAAACACAAAAGCAATCAGTAACTCAAAATTACCACTTGTCTCAGAAATAAAATTATCATGCTCCTAAATTTACTAAATCCATTTTCAAAATGTATAATAGAATATGGCAGAAAGAAGTAGTTTCCACTGCAATTAGTCTGTTGATGTAGTCAAATGGGAGAAATATTTGGAACATTGAATAATTCTCCTTCATGATGGTTCAGTAACAAAAACTGTCATAGACTGGGATTTGGGACACATGCTTTTGAAGGCCACACAAGGGGCTAATTGCCCAGGAACATGAGTCACATGACCTCTGTCTACCTGCACTTCATTTGCCATCTAATAGGGTAAATTCAGCTCAGTTTATTTAATACAGGCCTGGAGAGATGACTTAGATGGATAAAGCATATTGCCTGCAAAGCTTGAGGACCCATGTTTGATTACCCAGGATCCACATGAACCAGATGCATAATGTGTCGTGGTTAATTTGCAGTGGGTAGAGGCCCTGGCATGCCTATTCTCTCTGTTTCTTCCTCTTTCTCTCTCGCTCTCTTTCATAAATAAATAAATAATTATAAAACATTTTTTTTAAGTTTAATACAATTTAATTGTGTATACAGTTAAAATAGCATATATTATTGTGTTGATTACTTTCTACCTTTGAGCTATTGGAGAAGAGCTATGATTGGCATTCCTTTCATGGAAAAGACAGTCATTTAAGTTGATAACTATATATTAAGAACTCATGTAAAACTGAGATTATTGATGTCTCCATTGAAGCCAGTGATTGTGTTGTTGGTATATAAAATGATCACTCCATTTACCACTGTTGAAAGGTTTATCAAAGGAAATCTTTCTGGATAAATGCCTTCTTTTAAAAGCAATGTGCGCATTTTAAAATCCCAATAGCAACAGTGGAATTTCTGGTTCACATGTTTGAAAATTTGGAAGATGTTTTCTTTAATTTTCCTTTAAAGTTCAGTGAAAATTAAAACCATCTTTGCAACAAATTCCTTGAGTGTTGAACTTCAAAAATATCTAACTTACATGGTATTAAAACTTTGAGGAACTTCATATGCAATCTTGAGTAAGACTTGTTTTGGTGTAGGGGTATGGCATTTAAGAGATAGGGTGAGGGAGGGGAAAAATAGAAGTCTTTAATTAGATTATGAATACAAAATATAAAACAGCTGGCATGGTAGCACATGCTTTTAGTCCCAGCACTCAGGAGGCAGAAGTAGGAGGATTACCATGAGTTCAAGGTTACCCTGAGACTACATAGTAAATTCCAGGCCAGCCTGGACTAGAGTAAAACTCAACCTCAAAAAAAAAAAATTAATTTTTACTTGATAACATCATACAAATTAATCTTCAATGAATATTAATTAATTCAAATATCTTAGCTAAGTAGCTAATAATGGGAATATCTAATTATATTCTATACTGAACTAAAAAATACCACTCCAATAGTCACCAGAATTATTTAAAATAAAACTGCTATTCTGGAACCTTTTTATTTCTGGTACTACAGCAAAATAAAAGTTTAAACATGTGAGTCATGATAAAAATACTAAAGGGATGTTACCTTGCAGGAATAGAAAACCTTATACCAAGAAGTAGCAACCATGCAAAGACAGTGTGTGCTCTCTATTATCAGTCTATTTAAGAACTAACTGTTTGCTTAGTAAGAGCCGAGGAATGAAAATATTCAGCACATGGCCTATTAGTTTTCAGTAAGATAAGCTATAATGGATCACAAGGGGCCAGGGATCATAAGGATTTTCAACACCTGCATCCTTTTTCCTTTGTCCTTCAGTGAATCATGTGCTTTTTTTTTTTCTTTTAATTTTTTTCATCACAGGACACCAGAGGGGCTACTTAAACCAAAACAGATCATTCACCTACTGACTGTCAAATTCTGAGAAAAAATGAAACAAAGCTATGGACAAGCAAAAGCAGAAGTGGAAAAAAAAAAACACAAATAGAGGTAATTATCAATTCTTCAAAGCTACCTTTACTAATAATAATTTCAAATCCAAGCGTGCTAACCATATTACTAGAAGGTCCTAGGTATTATTTTTATGGAGACAATAGCAATTAGAAAAATTAATGCCACTGTATATTGCCAAAAATCTGCATGTTAGGGCTGGAGAGATGGTTTAGTGGTTAAGCACTTGCCTGTGAAGCCTAAGGACTGTGGCTTGAGGCTCGATTCCCCAGGAACCATGTTCACCAGATGCACAAGGGGTCACAGGTGTCTGGAGTTCATTTGCAGTGGCTGGAGGCCCTGGCATGCCCATGCTCGCTCTCTCTCTCTCTCTCTCTCTCTCTATCACTTTCAAATAAATAAATAAAAATAAACAAAAAATCTGCATGTTAGTGTTATATATTTTGCAATGCAAAGAGATTAAGAAAGATACAGGTACTCATTGATCAATATAATCACATGCTCTACTAGTCACTAATGAAAAGAATCTGAGTTCTATTTGGGGCTTGTTTCGTGTCAATGTGAAAGACATACAGAGAAAAGAAAAGAGGAGAGGAGTGGAGAAGAGAGGAGGGGAGGGGAGGGGAGGGGAGAGGAAGGGAGGGGAAGGGAAGGAGGTGAGGAGGATAGAGGGGAAGGAAGAGAGACAAGAAAAGAGTAGAGATTCATTAGGACAAAATTGCTTAAGAGAATTTTCTCCAGGATTGTTTTGTTGTCCCATGCCTTTGCCCACTCTCAGCAGTGACATCTAAGCTATGGAGTCTAACTTGTGTTTAAAATGGGTAAACAGTTCCACAAATACATGCTTAAGTTAGAGTCTTTTCTTTCTCCATTTAGTGATTACCACAATAATGACTGGACTAACATTACTAAGAATAGCTACAGGTGTAATAAACATGCCATTGCACACAAGATGTTAATTTCTGGAGCTCATTCTCTTCTTATAGTATCCACTGATAATAGACATTGCTCAGGTTTAGTCAGTTTCTGTGACTTTTCATACCCTTTGGAATGAGTTTTCCACAAGCATCTTGCTTCAACACTCAATAATTTTATTTATACAGTTGGTCAAATAATGGCTTTTAATAACACAGCATTTTATTGACTTGTAAGAAATGTTTTAAATTCTCCAGTATGCTGCAGTCATGCCTGAATCACCTGCCCTTGCTTTTTGTTTTTAAACTTTTCTTATTGACATTTTGTTTGTAAACTTTTCTTATTGACAACTTCCATAAATATAGATGATAAGCCATGATAATTCTCTCACCTCCCCCACTTTTCCCTTCACAAATCCACTATCCTTCATAATGCCTCCCCCTATCAATTAGTCTCTCTTTTATTTTTTTATTATTTTTTTTAATTTTTAATTAATTAATTTATTTATTTGAGAGCGACAGACACAGAGAGAAAGGCAGATAGAGGGAGAGAGAGAATGGGCGCACCAGGGCTTCCAGCCTCTGCAAAAGAAATCCAGATGCGTGCGCCCCCTTGTGCATCTGGCTAACGTGGGACCTGGGGAACCGAGCCTCGAACCGGGGTCCTTAGGCTTCACAGGCAAGCACTTAACCGCTAAGCCATCTCTCCAGCCCAAGTCTCTCTTTTATTTTGATGTCATCATCTTTTCCTCTTCCTATGAGAATATTGTATAGGTAGTACCAGGCACTGTGAGGTCATGAATATCCAGGCCATTTGGTGTCCTCAGGAACCAACACACTAATTTACAAAATGACTGTACCAGTTTATACTCCCACCAACAGTGTAGAAGGGTTCTTCTGTTTTGCATCCTCACAAGCATTTATTGTCATTTCTTTTCTTGATGATAGGTATCTTAACAGGAATGATATGGAAGTAGTTTTATTTTGCATTTCATTCATGGCTAAGAATTAAGAACATGTTTTTAGATTTTTATAGGCCATCTGTATTTCTTCTTTTGAGAACTCATAATTTAGTTCCATAGCCCATTTTCTAACTGGGTTGTTTGATTTCTTATTTTTTTAGATTTTGAGTTCTTTTTATATCCTTGATATTAATCCTTGGTCAGATGTTTTGCCAGCAAAGATCTTCTCCCATTCTGTAGGTTGGCTCTATTCACAGTGTCCTTCGCTGTACAAAACCTTTGTAATTTCATGAGATCCCAGTGGTTGATTAGTGCTTTCATTTTCTGACTAACTGGGGTTAGATTCAGAAAGGCATTTCCTGTACCAATATGTTGAGGGGTTTTCCCTACTTTTTCCTCCAGCAGGCTCACAGTTGCATGTCTTATATTAAGGTCTTTGATCCATCTGGACTTAATTCTTGTGCATGGAGAGAGATAGCTATTCAGTTTCTCCAGGACCATTTATTGAAGAGGTTGTCTTCTCCAATGAAAATTTTTTTTAGCATTTTTGTTGATAATAAGTTTGTTGAGCTGGAAAGATGGATTAGTGGTTAAGGCACTTGCCTGCAAAGCCAACGGACCTCTGTTCAATTCCCCAGGACCCATGTAAGCCAGATGCACAAGGTGATGCACACATTTGGTGTTCATTTTCAGTCTCTGGAGGTCCTGGTGAATCCATTCTCCTTCTCTCATAAATAGATAAATAAAAATAAAATATTTTTAAAAAGAAAATAATACAGTTGTAGCTGCCTGATCTTACACTAAGTCCTCTGTTCTGTTCAATTGATTCACATGTCTGTTTTCATGTCAGTACCATGCTGTTTTTGTTACTTAGGCTCTGTAATGTAGCTTATAATAAGGTATGGAAATACCACCTGCATTATTCTTGTTGCACAAAGCTGTTTTGGCTAATCAGGGTTTTTTGTGCTTCCAAATTAATTTTAGGATTTTTTTTCTATTTTCATGAAGAATGCCATTGGAATTTTTTTCACTTTTTATGATCAGATATGGACATATTTTGAATGTAAACATCACATGTTGATACCATCCTTTTCCTCTTCCTTGCTTCTTTTCTGAAGAGGCCTTCCTCATTGGGGATACAGGTCTATCCAATGGGGATTGTGGGTCATGCAATATCGGGACAGAAGTCAGTTATGGGGGAAAGGCAATGTTTCTGTGCAAAATGTCTCAAAAAGTAGCTATAACATCTTTCTGTCCCCTCTTTGCAAAATTCCCTGAGCCATACTGAGACCATTTTAAGTCTACTTCAGTGAAGGGCACGTAGGAGCATCAAGATGTCTGGTTTGGTAGGTGTCGAGTGTCCTCAGTATGTTCCTCCATCACCCTTATGCAGGATATCAGCTTAACTAAGAGAGCAGCATTCTTTCTCATTTTCCCAATTCCTCTGTGGCTTCAGCTGGGGCTGGGGTGGAGTGTGCTGGATTGTTTATATCCTCAAGTCCAGCTCCCTTCTGAAAAAGAGAAGCAGATTCTCCAATGGAGAATGAAATCAGCACCAGCTGAATGGGATAAGCATTATTAATTTAGATAGAATTAGAAGGGTTCAGACACTTTTTTTTTTTTTCTAAAGTTAGTGGGAGCTTGACAATGGAAAGCAAAGTCGTTATCTGGATATGATTCTGATATGTTTCCCAGCTCCAGATACAATTTACTTTCCACTGTGTTGATCTGTTAACCAATCCAAGAGCAGCTGGTTACTCACCATGGCTGTGTGCCACTACTATACTTGTTTGAGCATCATGTCAGCTTATTTGCTTCTGAGTCACTTAGACTTTGCATTGTTTGGACAGATGTTGGTCACTTTCCCCTGGTAGCTTATGAAGCACCTTCCAGCACTAAATGGGCTAATTATTTGAGGGCTGGTTCTCCTCTCCATTCCATTCAGGTCTTTCCATGGGCCATGCAGACAGTGATTGGCGTCTTCAGCAGTAGGTTCTTACCATTAATCTCTGGTGGGTAATCAACTGTTCTAACAAAAGTCTGTCTTGTTTGTTTTGGGAGACCTAGTGGGTCTCTCTGATCAACAGCTAATTGTGGATGTAGAACACATCCTCGTACATGGAATTACAGGCCAACAC
Organism: Jaculus jaculus; assembly: GCF_020740685.1. Taxonomy (NCBI): domain Eukaryota; kingdom Metazoa; phylum Chordata; class Mammalia; order Rodentia; family Dipodidae; genus Jaculus; species Jaculus jaculus. The sequence goes on from NC_059112.1 coordinate 32,858,625, forward strand.
CAAGTGAAAATGAAAAAGAAAAAGCCAGAAAAGAAGATAAATTGGAGAAATTTTAAGTTAGGTTTTGTCTCACTCTGTCTGGGTCCCTTCAATTCAGATGCTCCCTCTCAGGTTAGCTTGAGGGTTACACCTTTTTGTCTGATTTCCAGGATATAGGATTCTATAGTACCACTTCAATTTGGGTACAGATTTTGTGCCACCCCCACCATCTCCCTTCCCCAAGCCTTACCTTCCCTGTTGTCCAAGCCTCAAGATGCTATTCAGTTATGTCAGCAACTTGGGCTGATCCAAGTTAGGAACTGCAGAGTGAGATCATGCAACTATTGTGATTCTGTGATTGTGTGAGTTCATTTAAAATGATGTCTTTTAAGTTCAACCATTTTGCTACAAATTTCAGTGCATCTCTAGTACAAATGTAAATGTAGTTAGTGCATGTCAAATATTTATCGAACTGATACAACTATATACTGTCCAATAATCTCACCTCCAGGTAAGGTTAGAATTTCAATAGAAATACAAAAGTGACATACATTTTCTGTGTTAATTTTATTTGTAATATATGTAAGAGATATAATATATGTAAGATATTAAAGGAACTTAAATGTACATGGAAAGATTAATTTGTATATTTTCTATACTTAATCTCTATGGAGATTTTTATTACACACATATGTAATTTAATTTACATATTTACATATGATAAAATAACAGAAACTAAAATATTTGGAATTATAATATTCTGTCTTTTAAAATACTGGTACTTGTTTCATCTAAAATGAGTAAAATAACTATATGCTCTTAGAAGATATTGAATTATAATGGCTCACAAAGTCTGAAAATAAAGAGTGTTGATTGCATAAATGAGGATGCAATAAAATAGATTATATTGTACAGTCTATAAAAATATGAGGCAGTTGTGGTGGGTTTAAGTATAAGAGCAATATTTAAATTTATTTAAGGTTATTAAGTAAACATATCCATGTGTAACACAGTGTATGTAGTTTGGCATTATTTGTGTTTGAAAATGAATGTGCAGTATTCTGAATATTTCTGTGCAGACATCCATCTGCATAGGAACATTCTGGCATGATGCTGCAGTCAGGTTCGCATTGCTGGTAGAAATCACCCAACCAAGAGCAGCTTGTGGGGGAAAAAAGTTCATTTTGGCTTAAAGACTTGAGGGGGAAGCTCCATGATGGCAGGGAAAATGATGGCTTGAGCAGAGGGTGGACATCACCTCGTGGCCAACATATGGTGGATCATAGCAACAGGAAAGTGTGCCAAACACTGGCATTGGGAAACTGTCTGTAACACCCATAAGCCCGTCCCCAACAATACACTGCCTCCAGAAGGCATTAATTCCCATATTTCCATCAGCTGACAACCTACCACTCAGAACACCTAATTTTATGGGGGACAACTGAATCAAACCACCACATTCCACCCTGGCCCCCATAAACCGATATCCATACATAATGTAAAATACAATGCATTTGGTTCAACTTAAAAGTCCCCATAGTTTTTATCAATCCCAGTGATATTCCAACATCCCCATATTACAAGATCTTTTAACTGAGCCATAATACCAAAAAAAAAAAAAAAAAAAAAAAATCCCCCAAACCCTCATAATGGTACACAACAAATACTCACACTGCAAAAGATGGCACTAGGCATACCAGAGCAATATTCAACCAATACAAGATTTAAAACAACAGAGCAAGCATCAAACTCTGTAGCTTCAAGTCCAACAACTCTAGCCAAATCTCCAAGTCCGATAATTCTAACCAGCAACAATTCTCTGGCATTCCAATTCCACCCCTCCAGCTAAGCTACTCACAGTCCTGGAAAACTTTATCAGGGCTGGCAGCTTTTCTCAGCAGTCATTTCATGGTCCCACCATCTCTACTGGATCTCCACTACAAAGAGACTTGAGCAAATGAAAAGACAGATTTCCTTCAACCATACTCTATATGCTACGACACACTGATGTTGCTCAGCAAGTACCAACCAAATAAATGGAAGAATGGCAAGAAACTAAATCTTCCAACAAGATCTTTTTAGACATTCTGAGGCCAGACACTGAAAGATAAGTGCCACAGTATATGTAGCAATAATAAGAAATTGATGCTATTGAATGGAATAACATGACCTAGTAAAATTAGAAAATATACATTCTTATCATACTCATATGGAAACTTAGAAAAATAGTAGAACAGTCTTTGGAGGAAGTCATGGATATATTCCAAATAATCACCACTAAATTATCTTCTATTACATAATGCATGGAATCTGAGTTAAAATAGGCATTGCTTATAAAAACTACACATAGAAGAACATTTATATAGCTGTATAATTATAGCAATTATATAATTCATAGATCTAAGTAAATTGCCAATATATTCAGATTGTTCTATGGCTACCCATGTATTTGAACCAGCTGCAAGATGCCAAGAGAAAGAAAAGAGAAAACTAGGTGACTCAGGGTTGCATAGAGTGGCCTTTGTTGATCAACTTGCTGACAGAATAATGGTCTTGCATGGTATTCATGCATGAGAAAAGTCTCGTATATTGGCTAGGACAAAAAAAAAACCCACTACATTATTTCATTACTCTATTATTCATATTCATATGGCTCAACTTTAGCTAATATTAAAGAATAAGAGACACTCCTGGTATCAGTATTCTGTTATAAAACTGTGTTACATACTAACAGTTGTGTCTATTCAGAGATTGTTGGGAAGTCCTGAAAGAAAATCCACCAGAGATAATTAGGGACAATTATAAGGATTAGGCAAAAATGTGGTTCAGCCATGTCACATAAAAGACACAGAAAATAACAACAAAAAACAAATAAATATGCTAGTAATTATAAGATATATCTCATATATCTTCATAGATATGTACTACATTATGAACTTCATAGATTATACACACATGCATATGTACATGTATGTATATATGTATATATATGATGCACATTATTTAAATATATGCTATAAGAATATAAAATTAGACTCATAGAATATAAAATAAATGAAAATACAGAAAATAGAGCAAAAAAAGAAATGAATACATCATATATGAGATGAAGATCTCATTTTGAAAATATTGATGGAATGCTCAAACATCAAACAAAATTTTATACCAAGATAAGAAAAGATAGGTAAAACTTGTGTTTTAAATAAGATTATGTAGATCTTTGAGTGTTTTGGGTCAATGTTAAGAAAAAGAAAGGATTTGAATTTCTAAAGAACAAGAATGTGTCTGAAACAATGGGAATTGGGCTAAAGGAATATTTTGATGAATAACAGATCTCATGGAATAAAATTATCATCTGTGTTTAGTGTTCAAAGACAGTTTGAATAAACAAAGCAATTACAGACTATGACTTTTGCAAGCAAGAAACAAGCTGCCTCAGGCCAGGGTTATGTTGAAGGGAAGACTGCTGGTCAAATCTCCTCTGTTCTTAGCTTTTGAAATAATCTATGACAGTTGACTCTGCTTTGACATAAGGCCTGATGCTCCATAATTGCTTTGTCTCAACAAATACTGTAATTGTGAAGTTTTATTTTTGTTGTTTGTGTTTTTGTATCCAGGTCTTCCTTTGGGTCCCCGCTGCTGTAGCAACTTGATGAAAATGTGTTTGGGGAAAAAAAAAATGTGCCCTGTGATTGTTTATTTTCCTTATGTCGGTTTCACTCCGCTGTGCTGCATAGGCATTGTAGCTCATCCTCCAGCTCCCCAGGAACACCATGAATGCCTTCACTGAATTTCCCTCTGTTACCTAACTATTGGAGATTAATGTTATAGGAAAGCCTGATGTCAACTCTGCCCAGGAAGCAAGAGCTTCAGCCAAGACAGAGAGTGTCTTTAGAGACAAGACAAAGCCTGGCTTCTGTTTGTTTGAAGCTTGTTAGATCAGCCTGATTTATGTAACTGTTCAGGCTATACCATTTGCTCTGTGTGTATATCTTATGCCCCTGTGAAAACCAATGTAGAATGATTCTATTTGTACCCTACCTTCCTGAGTCTTTCAATAAAATACTACCTCACATCCCAGCTCTGCCTATTGTAAGAGAGGCTCAATCCCCACACACAGGGTCACCCTTATTCTATGTATCAGGGAAAACATTTATGTCATATTTTAAAGTAACAAAAGATGAAGAAGTACCATGGTGAGATTGACTGCTCATGCCATTTTTTCAGTAGCAGATATGATTATTTGAAGTTTGGTGAACCCAAGAATTTCTAGGCCATGACCCAAACCAAGTGTGAAAGTCTTTCTTTTTTTATTTCCTTTCCTTACTTTGTTTGACTCCATTATAAAAGACCTCAGATAGTACAAACAACAGAGAATTTCTTGAAATTCTAAATAACTTTAGTTTATTTTGGCATGTGTCTATAACAGAGTATCAAGTTAACTGATTTCAAATTACACAGAAGTATATGGTTAAGTTTTTTTTTTTTTTTTTTCATTTTGTTACAAGGTTGTTGAATTTCTGCCAACATTGTTCCTAGGCAATAAACAGAATAGAAATTATTTAGCAACCTAGCTCAATTCAAACACTGACTTAATGTAAATGTAATGGTACCAAAGCATTTGCATTAAACAAATTTAATATTATTATAATACTCCTTAGGTGTTTACTTTCATAGGTACCTGTGGATATTTTTAGAAATATTAATAAAAAATTCTATGCTAACATGAAATCTTCTGGATTCAAATATGAAACAAATATGCATTTGAATACTAATTCAAGGGCAAAATCAACAGTATTGAAAAAATCTATAAAGTATTGTAATCCATAGTAACAGTATAGAAAGATATATTATTATTTATTATGCTGGATATAAATATATTTGCAAGGAAAAAAGAAAGGCTATATTCCCTGGGTTGGGGAGAGTATGTAGCAGTAAGACTGCTGGCTGTGTAAACATGAGGATCTGAGATCATCTTTAGCATCCACATACAAACCTGGACATGACCACATGCATCTTTAACTCAAGTCCTGAGGGATCAAAGATAGGAAAATGGCGTAGGATAGCTTCTCATCTGATTTGACAGAAAATGGTAACTCCAGGTTCAGTGAGTGACACCATCTCAAGGAAACCAAGTGGAAGCAAACTAGAGGAGGAAGTGTGGCATTTAACTCTGACTTCCACAAGTACATATGTTGGGCAAGAACCCCCATGCATACACTATTTCTGTCTCTCTCTCTCTCTCTCTCTCTCTCTCTTTCTCATGCACACACAGTGAAACTGTTTTAGTGTTCATCATTTGACTATAACAATGCAGAATAATTTCATAAGCTTTTTTGTCACTGTTGCTTCTCTCTATTTTAATTCTCTGCATCTCAAAAAAATATCAAAAGCATAGAAAGAAGGAAAGAAAGAAAGAAAGCAGGCAATAAAATTAGAGGCCAAATGGAAAAAAAGACTTATCTAGTAGGATAGTTTAAGTTATTTGTCTAAAATTGTTTGACTCAAATATGCTCTGGTAAGGAGAATCAGCATCCTGTGAGATATGATGAACTAACAGAAGAATATAGGAGATATACTGACAAATGCAGGCTCTAGTAGTATGAGATCCAAGAATAATTATTATTTATCCATGTTTTATTATTAAATCCAAAGACTTCAGGAGCCAACCTGCACTGAGTTTTATTCTCAACAGGTAAAAAATTCCAAACTCCTAGGGTGGTTGGCCAGCTAATCAAGTCAGTCTCTATTCTAGGGAGCAGACATGGCCATGGAATTGAACACAACATCTTTCTGATTGTAAATCTTGTTCTCTTTGAGCCTCTCACATTATGAGCACAGCAGGGAGCAAGAATCAAGCAGTGAAGTGGAACTGCCTTGTATCCAGTCCAGTGTGGAGACTATTTTTCTTCAAACATCACCAATTTTAAGATACCAAAAAGGTACACATATTTGGGCTATCTTAGCCCATTTTGTAATGTTATGGGTTGATGCTGGAAAGAAGATACAAAAGGCTGATAGTAACTAGAGTATTTTATAGAAATGCTTTTTATGTGGTCAAATGGCAGTGCTATAGAATTATTTAATATTTACATATCTGTATCGATTTAAATTTGATGTGTAGTCACATTGTTTTCCAGGGTGATTTATAAATTTCATAGAAAAAATGAATTTCAGATAAATTTACTTTTTTATCTGAACATTTCATTTTTTGACGTGTGTGTGTGTAGTGTATATGTTACAGTGTGTATATGTACACTATTTGCATTTGTGTAACAGATATTGTTACAGTTACCTTTTTGTCACCAGGACAAATATCCAACCAGAAGCATCTTAAGGGAGGACAGTGTGTATTCCAATTTGCAGATTTCAGGAGGAAGCACCATCAATGGTGGAAGAAGCTGGCTTATTTCAGCATCCACAGGAAAGAAAGAGAGAGATTGAGAGAGAGAGAGAGAGAGAGAGAGAGAGATGCCAAGTCCAGCAAGCACCAATAACCAGAATTCAAACCTAGCTCTTTATACACTTTAGGGTTGGACTAAAAGACACACCTCCTCCAACAGGCTATTGGAGAAGTAAGTTGCAAGCTTAATCAAAAGTACTTCAGGCTGTAGGAGACATACATTCATATTCATACCACTACATTCTACACCTGGGCCCCATAGACTCATGAACACCTCACAAGGCAAAATGTGTTCAGTCTAACTTCAAAATAGTCTCTATCAATTTTAACATTGCTCCAAAATTCCATCTGAGATTTAAGATAGTCTCTTATCTGTGAGCCTTGTAGACTCAAAGCACAAGTTACATACTTCCAACACATAATCGTTCACAGTAAATATTTCCATTGCAAAAAAGGCCTAGAGAGACTGAACCAATGCAAAGTCAATAACCAGCCTCAGACAAACATCAGCAGTTTAAGTCAAACATCCATAACCAGTGACAAAACTTCATGTGTGTGAGTGGGGGTGGGTGGGTGGGTGCACCAGTGTCTTTTACCTTAAAAAAAAAAAAGTCCTCCAGACACAGGTACCATTTTGTGCATCTGGCTTTATGTGGGTACTGAGGAACTGAATCCTGGGCCAGCAGGCTTTGCAATCAAACACCTTTTACCACTGAGCTATGTTCCCAGCCTATTCTTTAGTTCTTAAAGCATGAATAAATACTAATACTTCTGTATATTCTATATCCATAGTCATAATTCATGTGCATAGCAAAAAACAGAAAGATAATGAGTAATAAACATTGTTTACATTCAAACAAAACCATTCCTATTATTTTACTTGAAAATACAAATTCAACACACAGGGCCAAAATATTACCTTATGTTGATAAAGAATCAGATGCATTTCTTTTCACATAATGAAGAACAAATATGAGCATAATAACCCAAATTGTAAGACAAAAGTAAATTTAAATTATTACCTAAGGGTAACACAGATTTCTGGGATAAATGGCAGATGAAATGAAATCTTCTGTACTATAGGTGCCCACAATGAGACCATTACATTTTTGTCATAGGAATAAACAGATATATATAAGAAAAGTCAAGAAAATGCTTAAGAACATTGATACCTTGGTTTAACAAAAGCCAAAAATATTTATAGAATAATTTCGCTAATAAAATTATGCTACATTTCTCTCAACTATCTTTGGCACCAATGGAGAAGTGATCCACAAGAAGAATGGGACAATTCAAGCTAATTTCTATATTTCTCTACCTTTATAGCACAGATTTAGGAGTAGCATGCAGAAGCAGAGGACTGAGTTTTCTTGTATCAAAGCAGGACCACAGAAGATACAACAGTTTTCTACAGACAGGTTACAGATTACTGCAAATTTAACAGACACTTCCATTGCCATGAGTATCCTTATGGTTAGCAGATAGCTCCTTACAGCTTTAGAACTAAGGTTACTGGGAGCTGGAGAGATGCTTAGTGGTTAACGCACTTGCCCACAAAGTCTAAAGACTCAGGTTTGGTTCTCCAGGACCCATATAAAGCCAGATGCACAATGTGGCACATCCATCTGGAGTTCATTTGCAGTGGCTAGAGGCCCTGGTGTGCCTATTCTCAATCTCTCTCTCCCCCTCCTTCTCTCCCCTTGCAAACAGATAAATAAATAATTTTTTTTTTCTTTTTCAAGGTAGGGTCTCACTCTGGTCCAGGTTGACCTGGAATTAACTACATAGTCTCAGGGTGGCTTCGAACAATCCTCCTACCTCTGCCTCCCGAGTGCTGGGATTAAAGGCATGCACCACCACGCCCGGCTAAATAAAATATTTTTAAAAAGAAGGTAAGGGTATTTTCTTTTTTTTTTTAATTTTTATTTTTATTTATTTATTTGAGAGCGACAGACACAGAGAGAAAGACAGATAGAGGGAGAGAGAGGGAATGGGCGCGCCAGGGCTTCCAGCCTCTGCAAACGAACTCCAGACGCGTGCACCCCCTTGTGCATCTGGCTAACATGGGACCTGGGGAACTGAGCCTCGAACCGGGGTCCTTAGGCATCACAGGCAAGCGCTTAACCGCTAAGCCATCTCTCCAGCCTGGTAAGGGTATTTTCTTTTCTTATAGCATCACTTAGGCCGTGCCTGCAAATTTCCATCAAATCCCTGGCTAGAGCCTCTCTCTCTCTCTTTTTTTTTCTGTTTTTGTTTTTCTTTTTTGCCTTTCAAGGAAGGGTCTTACTCTGGCCCAGGCTGACCTGGAATTCACTATGTAGTCTCAGGGTGGGCTCGAATTCTCAGCAATCCTCCTACCTCTACCTCCCAAGTCCTGGGATTAAAGGCATACACCCCCCCATGCCCGGCTTAGAGCCTCTCTTTCACCCACAAAGAACAAGGGTGTCTTCATTTTGCACATTGGCCAAATATATTGTTCTGACTTCTTATCTATCACCCATTGATAAACTGTCTCTACTTTTAAAAGTGGTTGGACAGGCCTTCCCAAGTCAACTGCCTATTTTCTGGCTGCCTGTGCTATATGACTTCATAAAGACTCATGGCAGTAAAATTTATCAATCGTGCATTCTCAGAGATGAGGCAGGGTACCATTTTAAATTTCTACTTAGCCTTAGAGTCAGTGGACTAATTACTGCCCCCACCCTGCCACACACACACACTTTTTTTCTGGTTTTTCAAGGTAGGGTCTCACTCTAGCTCTGACTAACCTGGAGTTAACTCTGTATTCTCAGGGTACCCTCAAACTCAGGGCAATCCTCCTACCTCTGCCTCCCAAGTGCTAGGATTAAATGCATGTGCCACCATGCCCGCCTTGCAAATGCATGTTTTAATCCTTCCCACAGTCACTATGTGTAAACTGACTATATTAATATTGTTGTGAGGAGTTTATTGTTAGCAACTCTTAATTATATATCCACTATGTTTAAATGAAACTAGGAAGCCAGGCATGCTGAGCACACCTTTAATCCCAGCACTTGGGATGCTGAGGTAGGGGTCCTGATGTGAGCACAAGGCCAGCTTGGGCTATAGAGTAGGTTTCAGGTCACTCTGGGATAGAATGTGACCCTTCTCAAAGAGAAGGAGTGCTAGAAGTGGTGGCACACAACTTTAGTCTCAGCACCATGGAGGCAGATGTAAGAGGATTGCCATGAGTTCAAGGCCACCCTGAGACTACATCATGAGTTCCAGATCAGCCTTAGCTAGAGTGAGACCCTACCTCAAAAACAACAACAAAAAGAAGAAAGAGGAGGAAGAGGAGGAGGAGGAAGAGGAGAGGAGCAAGAAGCTGGGGAAAGGATCCTATGAATCAATATTTCAAAGTGAGATTATACCTTAGTATAGTACTAGTATTATAATTAGTAGTGTTAGTATTAGATGGTATTTTTTTATTTCAATGCATTCTACTTCCAATGGCCTTCTAATGACTTCCCTGTCATTAGAGCTGAGAAGTAAAGAAAACATTGTGTGTATTATTTAGTACCTAAATATTATGATGATAATAACTTCACCCACTCTATCTGGAAAAACAATGATCTTCCACTATACTTCTGGCAAAACCAAATATTGGATTTATTGAGTTAAAAACAAATCAAATTTCAAAGGTTAAAGGCTATAGATGAAGGCCAGGGAGATGGCTAGCAGTGCAATCAATGCATGCTTGCTACAAGCATGAGATCCTAAGAGGTAATAAATGTGATCCGCATCACCCACGTAAACAGCCAGGTGTGTTCATGTACACCTGTAACCCCAGTCCTGTGTGGGACAGAGACAGGAGGATCGCTTGAGGCTTGCTAGTCAGCTAGTCTGACTGAAAAAAAATATGGAGTTCCAGGTTTAGTGAGAGACTCAGGGGGAAAAATGTGGAAGATGAAGACGATCTCTGGTAAAAGAAACCAAATGAACAGAGAGAAAAGACTCCTTCAAGGACTTGAACATTCATGGAGACCATCTGATAAGCTCTAAGAAGGAAGATCTCCTAAGCACTAATAATGTGTTTTGTTCTGGTTTATATTGGTATTAACATGAGTCTTGACATAAAAGAACTCATTGAAATTGAACAAGTCTGCATCCATTAAAGCACAGTTTTGTAACAGAAATGAATCTGAAGAGACTTGTGTTACCATCAAGTCTCAAAATAAGGAAATTTGTCCACGCAGTGGAGCTTAGTTAAAGATAACAAATATGTTCAGAACGACCATGTGAGCTTCCTGCTGTTTGACTTCTGCTCAGGGGACATTCTTGTCCTTCCTTTCCCTTCCAGCAAAGGCAAACATCAGCTTTATACAATACCTTGAGACCTAGCTGGCTAAATTTTTGTTGCTGTTGTTATATGTGTAAGTAGGTACACATGTGTGTGCATGTACACATGTGTGTGGAGTCCAGAGGTGAATGACTTATGGCAACCTTAGTTGCTCTCCCTCTTATTTTCTTGACATAAGGCCTATCACTGAAACTGGGGCTAACCAATGCAGTTACACTTGCTGGCCAGCCTGCACTGGAGATTCTCTTGTGTCTACATCCCCCAGCACTGGGAAACCATACCAGGCTTTTACATAGGTGCCAGGGAACTGAACTCACATCTCCATGAACCATGTCTCATTTAGCTATGTCCCAAGCTCCTAGCCTCAAGTCTTTAGCCATGGACACACATACAGCTTCTAGATCTCTATGTTTTACCCATTTGATTGTCCTTTTCTAGTTCATGATAACTAAAACTGAAATTTTCTAAGTGATTCATGGCAGAATGGTGTTTTGAAAGTGAGGAAATAAATATTTTTTAGCTGTAGTTTGCTTCCTTTATACAGTAAGCCACTTATTTAAGGCATAAATTTTTAAAGGATTTTATTCTTTGTGTGTGAGTGTGGGTGCATATGTTTCTGCAGCATATATTGTTCAGAGGACAACTTTTGTGTCCTCACCTGTTCACATCACGTCTGAATTCTTACTCTGCTGTTCTTTGCTACCATTACCATTATCTCCCTAGAAATCCTTCAGTCTCCCCTCTCATCTCACGGTCAGTGTGTTGTGATTATAAAACTCTAGCATTACTCTGAGCTTTTCACCTCAGGAATAGGGATCAAACTCTGGTATTCCAGTTACGGTAATGAGTACTTTGTCCATTGAGACATCTCCCAGCCAGTATTTAAAATATGAGCCTTGGTCATAAAGTCAACATCCAAAGTCAACATTTTTTTTTAATTTAAGTGGTAAGGATTTAACTTGGTCCTAGACAAAGATTTTACCATTGAAATATATCTCTTGGCCTCAAACCTATGAGACAGCTTTGTAGCTATGGGTGGCCTGGAACTTGTGATGCCCTTGCCTCTACCTTCTGAGTGCGGAGATTATAGGTGAATGTCAGAGCACCTAGAAAGATCAATCATCTGTCAACAGCATTTGCAATGACATTTTATCATTCAAAATTTTGTGTTTGCTTTTTAATAAGTTTTAGAATATAGTCAGAAGTGGCAATTTATTCATTAATTTTCCAGTTTATTTATTGTTTACTTATTTATGATATATATATATATATATATATATATACATGTATGTATATATATACATATATATATGTATGTATGTGTGTGTGTGTGTATATATATATATATATATATACATATATATATATATATATATATATATATAGGAGAGAGAGAGAGAAAATGGGCTTGCCAGGACTTCATGCCACTGCAAACAAATTCCAGATGCATGTGTCACATTGTGTATTTGGCTTTACCTGAGTACTGAAGAATTGAATCAAAGGTCCTTAGGTTTTACAAAAAAGAACCTTAATGATGGAACTATTTCTACCGCCCAATAATTTTCCATTTTGAGAGGAAAAAGTATACTTCCATGACCTCCAAGGCTAACTGTGCTAACTCTAGGACTCTGTTTATTCCAAGATGTCTGCCATGTATTATATTCTCTTTGGAACCCAGAAGTGCTCCATATGACGGTTCCTTACAAATGATCTGAGCTCCTCACCTCAGCAGAACATTTGGGAGCTTCCCTCCACCCTCTGGTTTGTTTCTCATAAAACAGACCTCTGACCCAACAGACTGAGTGATATTAAAATTTATTATAAAGTTGAATTTTGGCTAATGATATAATTACAAAATTAGGAATGTAGGACTGAAGAGATGGCTTAGTGGTTAAGACACTTGCCTACAAAGCCTAGGGACCCATGTTTAACTCCCCAAGTCCCAAGTAAGCCAGCCACACAAAGTGACACCAGTGTGCAAGGTTGCACATGTGCACCAGTTGACACATGCCTCTGAAGTCCGATTACAGTGTCTGGAGGCTCTGGTGCACGAATTATCTCTCTCCCTGGCTCTCACTCTCACGCTCTCCCATTAAAAAAAAAAAAAAAAAAAAAAAAAAAAAGCCAGGGCTGGAGACGTGGGTTCGTGGTTAGATTCCAGTTTAGCAGGTGGCACAAAGGTGAGGCAAGCTAAGGTTGCACATGCCCAGTAGGTGGCACAAACATCTGGAGTTGGATTTCAATGGCTGAGGCCCTGGTGCACCAATTCTCTCTCTCTCTTTCTTTTAAAATAAAAATAAACAAATTAATTAATTTTTAAAAAGCAGGTCAGTCTGTTGGGTTTGCCTCAACAAAATGGGAATGTAGCCTTAAATGGTATTGTAGGTGATTTTTATTTACTCTTGTCTTCTCTGTTTCCTCTTTTATAATTCTCTATTTACCACCATTTTAAAGTTATTGAGATCCTAAAGTGTGCAAATGATTAGAACAAACTAAAGTTATGTACTCTTAGTAAGGCATTTGCTTGCTGAGTTTTAAAGTACTACCAGTGATAGAGTGTATCTCTCTGTGAATACATAGCTAATGTGGCACAGTAGTGGTGAAAATTTTTCTAATGTGATAAAGAAGAAATTTCATACCATATTTCAAGATGAATGACAAAAACAAATTATTTTGAGATGTTGATAAAACAATTGTTTTCTTAAAAATCCACATTAAATATCCAGAAGGCATTTATATACCATTAGACATGATATCAATTACTTAAATCAACATGTTCATTTTTATTTATATTTTTAATGTTTGCTAAAATTACACATTAGAATTAATATTTTATATTTTTCTTAACACCTATAGTCATTCAACTTTATCTACCATGCCTCCTCTGCCCTATAGTTACAATGTCATTCAGACAAACACTAAGTCCCATGACACTGATTTCCTGATTTTCTTTTAACATATGACTTTACATTCATTTGTGTTCAAGCAACTAAAACAAAATTCCTATAAATTTACCTTTACCTTTTGGTTTGCTTGCTTCCCAACAACTAGCATTTATTTGAATCAGTATTTTTAGATTAAAAGTAGTACATGAGGGCTGGAGATATGGCTTAGAGGTTAAGATGCTTGTCTGCAAAGCCAAAGGACACAGGTTCAATTTCCCTGGACCCCTGTAAGCCAGGTTCACAAGGTGGGATTTGTTTCTGGAGTTTGTTTGTAGTGGCTGGAGGCTCTGGTGTGCCCATTCTCTCATTCCTCTCTCTCCCTCATCTGCTTGCCTCCTTCTATCTTTCAAATAAATAAAAACAAAATTCTTAAAAAGTAGTATGAGAGGCTCTTTTAATAGTAAGAAAACGTTGCTTGTATATCATAGTAGAAACCTTTTCATAAAGATGTTATGACTCATAAAAGACTGCATAATGAAATAGATAAAAATTTATTTTCCAATAAAATTATACCAAAATATTGAAATATCTCTATGATAATGACAAATATATATGACTATCTACTATATGTACCATAGAACTCATGGTCCTTATGAATTTGTAGTAAACTATATCATTTTTTGTTTAATCCAAGTGAACAATATGAAAACAAAACTTTGATTAGGATGAAGCCATTACCCCAGCATTGAGCTCATTTAGGTTCACTGGGGACAACAAAATATGCTATCTAATTAATTAGAATGACAGGAAATGGCATGACACTTTTCTCATGGCTGGCTGGTTTAACATTCTAAAACCCTCCTGTTGATTAGAACTTATGTGTTTTAAATAGAAAAGGATGTTAGACATCCCATCTGCTGCTTAACAGAACTTCAGAAAAAAATAAAATAAAGTAAAAAAGGACACTCCAGTCTTGATGAGTTCAAGACAGCAGAATAAAAGAATTGGAACATACTATCTGATGTCCAGCCTTACAGGAAGAATAATTGCTTGTAAAATCCTTTGTTTCTCCCCAAGCTACAATTAGGACCATTTGTTTTACCCCTATTGGTCATATTACAGAATACTTACCTTCAGTTCAAAAAATATTTCTCCATGTCTGTGTGTGAAATAGACACAGTTGCACAAGCACAATCAGTTATATTGTGAATATTCAGCACCTTTTGCTGTTGTGTGGAATCCTGATCGTCTCCTCTTCTTCCGGTAGATGCATATACTGAAGAAACTTATTAGAAAGCAGTGTATTTAAAAATACATGATTCTATTTTTTGGTTGAAAACACTTATGGAAAAATCATGTTCTTTTTGTATACTTCACATATATTTGACAAGTATACAGATGGAAAATGAATGACATATTTAAGTTCATCTGAAGTAGGCTGAATCTAAATTTACTGCACATTTTCAGGACATATATAGCCTTGTATAAAATACAATTGTGTAATCATTATCTTTGCTATATTGTGGGTCAAAACCAAAATTGAACAAAAATCTGCGATAGATTTGGTAAGCAAAGCAATATTAGCTGGTGTGTAGGATAGGCCATGTATAATGTCTAGAAACCCCCCATCCTGGTATTTGCCAGTTAAGCCTGAGAGTTTCTTTGGATGGAGTTCACTATTTGATTCCCTAGAAGCCAAATTAAAAAAAAAAAAATCCTGGGTGTGGTCATACATATCTGTAACTCAGTATGCATGGGACAAAAGCCAGATAATTATAGGGTCTAGCTAATAGGTATCAGTTCCTGGTTGAGGGAAAGATTTCATGTCAAAGAAACGTGGTTGAACAACAGAGAAGCACCCGAGTCTACTTTTGGCCTTGGCATGAACATGCCCAACATGCACAGCTACATACACACAGGCATACACCACATTTCATATGTCACATCACACTCATACCACATACACACATACATTCACTCCTTCCCATACCTACAGAAAAATCCTAAAATTGAAATAAAAATGGTTTAACTCCTGTATTCATTTAATTCCACCAGAAAACCCACACTTTAATTTGAAAATGAAAAGCACCAGCTACTTAAAATTAGATTTTGTTAGATTCTATAATCCATGACTAAGTCCTAACTCATATTCAAAAGAGAGCTAGGGCCTGTAGCTCAATATATTTGAAATTCATCTGTGTTGGTATAGAATGAGAGAGGAATAATAACAATAGACACCATTATCAAAATGACAGATAATACAAATCTCTGAAATTCCATTCTTTTTCATATATTATTATTTCTGCCTACTGATATTTCCTTCTCAATAAGTCTTTGATTCATCAATATGATCTTTTTTGACTCCACCGAAAATATCCTTCCTGTCACCATACTGAACTCTTCAGATATATTTCTTACCTCCCTATAACCTGACATTTACACACAGCATGAGATATTTAAGAGTATTAGAATTCATCAGATTGGATTAATTAGCAAATGATCCATTCCCAGTCTGCTGGATGCCTCATTTTCATAGGACAAAAAAAAATTGATGATTTGCATGAGCCCAATGGGCACTTGCCTTGGACCATACTCCTCTTTTGACAGATACAGAGTCCTGGTGCGGGGGGGGGGATGAATGAAAATCCCAGATCAAGTTCCAGCTCTGGTGCTACGTACCTACAATATCCATTGAAAATGCTTCCACTCTATGAGGGGAATTATCTCTATTCTATGATTTCCAAAATGGGAAAAGATGATTGACTTGAAATAAAGTTGTGAGCATTAAGGACCATATCTGTTAATGCTTGGTGTGTGATTTATAAAATAAAACTGCTACTTTCTATGCACTTGCTATAAGAAGCAGAGTACTGTCACTTGTAGTGAACTAGGCCAATGTGGCATTACTAATGGATTATAGCTGTATAAATCATACACACATATAACTTTTTGTTGTAACATGAAGAGCAGTTTTCTGAAGATCTGGAAGTCATGACTATCTAGCAGTTTATAAACAACAGCTCCTGGCATTAAGATTAATCTTCCTACTTTTCCATGAATAGCCTTGCTTTTTCAGCTCTTATCATCTAAATCTATAGAACAAGCTATACAATGTGGCTCTTGTGGAATTAAAAGTGGTTTATCTAACCATTAGAGGGAAAGACTAAATGGATATTATAACCTTAAAAGGAGCCCCCCAAAAAGAAACTTTTTGAGCATAATGTCTTTTGGCTGAAGTTAGAAGACTCCTTGTATATAGGTATATAAGAGTATAAAATCAAACATTTACTAATAATACATCATAGAAAAACTTACTTTTAAAATTGTTGGGCATACATTAGTCCTGTAACTTACTAAAGATGAAGGAAATTTGCATGTTAATGACATGGGTGTGCTTCTTTATTTTTACATAAAGAATCAGGTCTCACTGAGTGTAAGGGTTATCCTAAAGGATGTATAGCATCTTCAGCATTTTTAGCGGGTTGATGTCTTGATTTTATAATTGTCAATACTGAAAACAATTCATATAAGCACATGATATAAAATGGGAAAGAAATTGTAGGGATATCTGTTCTCATCCTAAGACAAAGTTCATTAACTGGCTTTTTTTAAAAAATGCAAACCAAGTAAATGACTTTAAAAGCTATTAAACATTGAATGTATTGGGCTGGGTAAGTGGCTCAATAGGTAAATGTACTTGTTTCACAAGCAAGAGGATCAGAGTTTGATCCTCAGCACACTTGAAGAAAAAGTTGGCATGACCAGGGATGCCTATAACCCTGTCCTGAGGGCAGAACACACAGGCACATGCCTGGGGCTCACTTTTCAGACAGCATAACCAAAACAAAAATGGACAGCTCCAGGTTCCCTGAAATATAAGAAAAAAATGGAGAAATAAAGTGAAAGAGTGATAAAGATGGGCATCAGATGTTGTTCTCTGGACTCTGCATACTTGTTCATGGGACATGCACATTTACACATACACACACCACAGTCACATAACACATAATATAGCAAAAAGTTAAACATTCTAGCATAGTACAATTCAGTGATATAATAATATTACATATTACATATGCAAAGCAATGATTATAAAAATATTGTCATGTTTTCTGTAATTTAAGTATTAAAATCCTTAAGAGGAAAGAAAACATTGTATAGTAAAAGAACCTCACTTAATAATATACAATATAGTCTTGAATCTCAGCTGAGGTATGTCAGGCAGCATTTGGTAGTGTTGTGGGATGTGAAGGCAAAATACTCATTGTGTCAGATCAAGGCTATGTGAATGCATGTCATGTGATATTGGTAAGTACTGCCAAAAATACCTCAGATTCATTTATGCATTCTATCCTGAAAGAATTTTGGGTCATTGCACATTCAGAAACCCTTAACTCTGGCCAAATTTTTCTCAAACCCCATAGTCAGCTTCTGCATGGCATCAGGACCCACTGTTTAAGCAGGAAGGCTTACTTGCCCTGTGATCAGGGAAACATTTTGTTGCAGACTGAATGAGAAAGGGTTACATTGTGTGGAATCATTTATACTGGAGGTAATGTAGGATTCACAAACTAAAGCCTATTAATGTTTACATACCAAGTATCTAACATGCACGCACACACACACACACACACAGAGAGAGAGAGAGAGA
This sequence comes from Jaculus jaculus, assembly GCF_020740685.1. Lineage (NCBI taxonomy): Eukaryota > Metazoa > Chordata > Mammalia > Rodentia > Dipodidae > Jaculus > Jaculus jaculus. The sequence continues at coordinate 32,876,864 of NC_059112.1, forward strand.
GAGAGAGAGAGAGAGAGAGAGAGAGAGAGAGAGAGAGAGAGGGAGAGATTCACCTATAAAACTTCCTCTTAGGGGCTGGAGAGATGCCTTAGCAGTTAAGCACTTGCCTGTGAAGCCTAAGAACCCCGGTTCGAGGCTGGATTCCCCAGGACCCACGTTAGCCAGATGCACAAGGGGTGCACGCATCTGGAGTTCATTTGCAGTGGCTGGAAGCCCTGGCACACCCTTCTCTCTCTTTCTCTGCCTCTTACTCTCTCTCTTTCTGTCACTCTCAAATAAATAAATAAAAATGAACAACAGCAAAAAAAAAAAAAAAAAAAAAAAAAAACTTCCTCTTAGGAGTGTAAGCCAGGGAGATAGGAATCAAATAATAGCTTCCACATAGTTGAATTAAGGGAGATTTTCTCAGACTGTTCGTTCATGTTTCTATTTTCAAGTCATCTATACATAATACCTAAAAGGTCACCTTTAATCAGCAGACTGATGGATGCATCACACCCACAACAGCTGTTTGAATGTGCTTCAGACTTGAGGAGTTGTGGAATTCTAATTTGGATTTTCCAGTTTCACACAGATTCTATTTTGAACCCAACTATTTCAGAGGATTCTATTTATATATATATTGTAACAGGACTAACTTAGCTATTTAAAAATCACCAATTGAGCAAAGAAGGTGGACAGAAATTCCACCACGGCACTTCTGCAGCACCCACAGAAAAGCATTTGTAGATGAATACAGATGCAATACATCTAGGACAACCATTGTGAAAATCTCATCTAAACATCTGGTAGTTTTTTTTTTTTCTGCTACTTAACTTATGTTACACTATTAAATGATATTATTGCACAAAACATTGCTTCTTTTATTAAATGTACCATGGAAATTTAATGTACATTCAAGTTAACTCTGACCTAGTTCACAATTCAAACTTTAGTTTCATGGAACTACAGAGGAAATACTTAACTACAGAGTTATGTAGCTTGGCCACATTAATAATTCACCTGGGCAGTAGCCTAGGCCAAGCATATGGATTTGGGAACAAAGGTCCTTGGTCACCCTGTTTAATGTACCACCCCTTCACTGTGTGTGGGTTTCCCAATCTCCACTATCCACATCAATTCTCAATGCTCTGTCCTATGCTTGAAATAAGGAGGAAGGATAACTACTCAAGTTAGTTGCATTACAATTGTTCCTGAAACAGTTAATATGTGGTTGCATGAAGCAAAGGATAGCAAGAGAAGAGTTCATGAGTGCTACATCTCTTCATCTAATTTGTCTTTTGATGATAGTTGCATTTATTCATACAAGGGGGCAACTGTAGGAAATCTGAGCCCAACATACCACTACCCTTGGGGACAAAACTCCAATCCCTGTATAACTACTACTTGGCCAGGCTTGATGCTTCTTATAGTTTTCAACATCCATTATGTGTTCTTTTAGCTCTACTAGGACATTTCCCCATGTCTCTATTGAAAGCATCTAGGACCTAGCCACCTATACTGAATTCTATTTGCTTTAGACATATGGACTGAATATATATATAATTTTTTCAGCTAATTCATGACATTAATTTCTAAGCTGTGTTTTGTGTTGACTTGACTATCACATTATTTGTTGAAAATATCTTAATTCAATAGCAAACATTCCACCATTCCACTCTGGATTTTACACCCATTCTATAAATCTAAATAATGTAGCACTCTATATAATTGAAGACCAAGCACAGATGATTTTGTAGGTAATTTACTCTTCACACATGCCAACTTAAGTTAGGGAGGCAGAGAAATGCTATTATTATAAGGTTAGAGCCTTGTCATCAAAATGCCAAATGTAATACATTAATTTTCTATTTACCTTTTCCAGAGCACAGGAAAGGTTGTTACCACCATGATACATCTTGGAATAATTGCTAGAAAAGTCCACAGTGTTATCACATATGGTCATGGTCCATGATCATCTTTTTTTTTTTTTTTTAAATTGGATTATGGTATTTCTTTTCCCCCTGATCTTAGTCCTTTTCAAGGCTGAATTCTTGAAATCCTACTTAACATACTGTATGTATATTGACTGTACTCTCTGACCACACTAAATAGTTAAAGCACTTAACAGATACATAATATATGTGTGTGTGTGTGTGTGTGTATAGGCATATATATATATATATCCACTTTGCTCTAGAGACTTATCCTATGCTTTAAAGGCTATACTGAATTTTTTGACCTCACCCAAGACTTATGGCTGAGATCACCAATCTCTCACCATAGTTCTGGGTAATTCACCTCTTTCATACTGCCAATCCTATTTACCTGGAGTGCCATTAGCAGTCCAGGAATTTAAAGCTGAGGTGCCAGTACACCAGGCATTGACCACAAACTATTTTCACTTATTTGCCTTTTTCTTTCCTGAAGGGCAAACATTTTGTCATACCCTTTCTGTTAAACTCACACAGAGATTTAAACTCTGTAAACCTACTGGCACAATGTGCTTAGGCCTCCCTCCAAGCCATCCAGCTGTGACTCTGGAGCAGCGCAGACAGGTGTGTAGGAGTCTGAGTCAAGGGGATGTGCTTCCTTGTGGCTCTTCCTCTCATGGGAAACAAAAGAAAGTGACTTTGGAAACACTCAAAATCAGATTCATCATAAATCTACGTGGACAAATCCTAGCTAACCAATAAAACATAGAGAAATTTTCCAACTCCATCCTATATAAAAATAGATTTTTTAATATATCAATTCTATTACTTAACTTTTGATTATAATGTTACCCTTATTGCTAGCTCTTCTTTCCACGGGATATGTTAAATATCCTTATTTCAGTGCACATCATCATGACTTTACAAGCAACCAATTTTTAGGCTAATGCAAAGATTACTTACTTAAAATTTTTCCAAATACCATGCAACAACAATTTACTATTCAGGAGCTTGAACAGGGAGATAGAACGCAAAATGTTAAGGTAAGAGAAATTATCATATGTTTCTTTAGTTCAAAAATCTGAAAGATAATTTCACATTTAAAACCATTTTGCAGGGCTGGAGAGATGGCTTAGCGGTTAAGCGCTTGCCTGTGAAGCCTAAGGACCCCGGTTCGAGGCTCGGTTCCCCAGGTCCCACGTTAGCCAAATGCACAAGGGGGCGCACGCGTCTGGAGTTCATTTGCAGAGGCTGGGAAGCCCTGGCGCGCCCATTCTCTCTCTCTCCCTCTATCTGTCTTTCTCTCTGTGTCTGTCGCTCTCAAATAAATAAATAAATAATTTAAAAAAAAAAAACATTTTGTAGGTATGCTTTCTGATGTGGCTTCTACAACGAAACAACTAAGGTTGTTTTAGGGTAGGTAGTCACCAACCCCCTACTCATCATCCTATTGGTCATTATTCTTTTGTTTGTATGTTTGTTTTTCGAGGTAGGGACTCACTCTAGCCCAGGATGACCTGGAATTCACTATGGAGTTTCAGGGTGGCCTCAAACTCACAGCAATCCTCTTGCCTCTGCCTCCTGGGTGCTGGGATTAAAGGCGTGTGCCACGACACCAGGTTTGGACATTATTCTTAAGTAAACTAGATGACTATGTCTTATAAATCTGGAGGACATTTTTAATTTTTTTTTTTGTTTATTTTTACTTGTTTATTTGAGAGCAACAGACACAAAGAGGGAAAGAGAGAGAGAGAATGGGCATACCAGGGCCTCCAGCCACTGCAAAAGAACTCCAGATGCATGCACCCCCTTGTGCATCAGAGCATCTGACTAACGTGGGTCCTGGGGCATCAAGCCTGGAACCGTGGTCCTTAGGGTTCACAGGCAGGCACTTAACCACTAAGCCATCTCTCCTGCCCCTGTAGGACATTTTTAAGCTATAAAGTATTTTGCTTTTTTTTTTTGCCATGTCAACACCTACGGAAATATGGGATTCACTGATTTTTGGTTGTCTGTTTTCTCTTAAATGTGGCTTTTATTCAAACTGGTAGAATTTTATATTATTTAGCATTTAAAAATAACATCTTTTCCATTCTTTTGTTTCCCTGACCCATGACACTTAACCCTTGTTTTTATTCTAATTCTTACACTATTCATGTTTTATTCTCTCTCTCTCTCTCTCTCTCTCTCTCTCTCTCTCTGTGTGTGTGTGTGTGTGTGTGTGTGTGTGTTTTCAGACAGTGCCTATTATGTATCCTGAGTTTCCCTCAAACTTGAGATGCCTCTGTGTCAGTTATGTCTGGCTTACAGCACTTTTTCTTATTTCTCTAGCTCTAATTTTCCTACTTATGAAGTTGCTATTATTGTTACTATTTTACAAAGGCGTTGTCTAAATTAAAATGTTAAGTAAATTTTAAAATAGTAAATGTTATGTCACAAGGCGAAGATGAAAATAAGAGAATCACCCTATTTATTTATTTATTTATTTATCTCTTTCTTTGAATTTTTGGACTTGGTCATAGTACTAATCTGTTTCCTTTTTATTTAGAAAAAGTTGTAATATTCAATTAATGAATGTGTTGCTACTTGAAGAGTGATTCATATGGTCTCTGAATTGAAAGGACATGAGAAATGGTTTATTTTCTAAATAGTTGTCTTCCAAGTTTAGCATGTGCGGAGAGGTTGGGTTTGAGTGTTTCAGAGAAAACTTCCCCTGGGTCTGTCAGCAGTGTTCCAGAGCATTTGCAAGGCAAGGATGTCCATCAGCAGCATAACCGCACAGGGTAGATTAAGTTCCTGCAAAGTTCCAATTCTCCAGAAGCCAGAGTCTGATGTTCCCTGGACATGGCTCAGGAAATTCTCACATCACCAATGTGATTTCCCTATTTTTTTTCCACCAGGCATTTCAAGGACCCAACTTTAGGTAGAGGAATGGATAAGACCTTAACCCAGCTTTGCAGAAACACATTTAGCCAACAAGGGGCATGATGGCTGACGAAGAGACGCGAGAATGACACATGTCACATGACAGGTAAAAATTTTGCTCATTAGACATACTGAATTCTCTGTATCATTTAGAACAATTGGAAGAAAAATAAATTGTAGAATAATGATTGCAAAACCTCTTCAAAGAAAACGATGGCAATGTTCAAGAAAATATGTATATTTTGGTGATTTTTCTATTTTAGCTTCAAAAGAACAATATGAAGAAAAATTATATAGTTTAAGCCACAAGTCTGTACACCAAAATGTCATTGTTTTCATTTGAGAGATGCAAGTATCTCAAATTCCATTTTTCAGTCTTTTGTTTGTACATTGTTCATTCATCATTCAATAAGCAGTCTAGTATAAACAATGTATCAGACCCTGTATGATCTTTGAAGATATAAATGAATAATACCCAATGCTTATTATCATGTAACTCATAGTTTAGTGAATGATACTGTTGTATAAACACATAATTAAATTGAGATAACTTTTAGAAAGGGTAATATAACAATTGTCATGATACAGAGGAAGAAGCAATGAATTGTACTATCTCTTGAGAAAATTATGTCTTCACAATTGTGTGTCATATCCTAATATTTTATAAGCATATATTTTTATTTTCAGGACATAAGGATTTCATTCAGTAACTTTAATAGTTGAAGCTTCACTGTGCCTAAAACAAAATAATCAAATTTAGAGACATGAGAAAAAGTAGAAAAATTATCTCAACAAATTACAAGGTCCATTTTTCATTGTTGCATTTGATCATTTCTTTATCAAGCTTAATCAACCATTTGTTGAGATTTTTCATTTCTTTACTCACCTTTAAGTTGTTATTATCTCTTTTGAGGGTTCTAACTTTTTCTTCAATCAAGTTAAGCCTACTATCAAAATCTGAACTCTCTAAGAGACTATTCTGTTCTTTTCCATTGACATGACTGTTGGTTCTTTGATTGTTTGCTTCCAGTTCAGTGATTCTTTTAATTAGGGTCTCATTAGTTGTTTTCATTTTGGAAATGAATTTCTGTTGATTTCTCTGTGATTTCATTGGAGGATTCCATTGTGGGACTAGATATCCTTGGTGGAGATCTCTCAGTTTTCTGACTTTCATTGGCTTGTTTGCATTGTTGTCTCCCTATTTTAAGGAGACTATTTCCTTGAGGAGGAAGTAAGTCCCCCCCACCTTGGGCCTGTGTAAGGTCAGACTCAGGTGAACAGGGTTGTTGGTACCCAGTAGCTAGTCACTATACCAAAGCAACAGGCCTGATGGCTCAGTCCACACAAGAACCAGACCTCCTCAGGCAAGGCACAATGGGACCTACCAAGACCAGGGAACTGGAAGGAGCCAGGGAACAGGGATCTGGCCTACTTATTCCTGGCTGTGCCTATCTGCACACTGTCCCAGTAACAGCACAGGGAACCTGGACCAGGGTGCTGGGAAGAGCTGAGAAATAGGGGTCTGACTATTCACTCCATGCCACTACACCCACCCACACATGGTCAACACCCCCCACACACACCGGTGCAAGGAACCCAGAGCAAGGAACTGAGAAGAGCAGGGAAACAGAGGTCTGGACTACTCACTCCATACCACACCATCCCCCCACCTCAACTTTTATAATGTCCAAACACACAATTAAAAATAGTAAAGCACAGCTAGTGTTTATTATTTATGAGGTGCCTTACACTGTGCTGAATATTTTGTGTGGATCTCTGTTCTTCCCATCGCATATCCTTTTCCAAGATAACTCACCTTGATGAAAGAGAATTAGCTTTAATGCCTGAGAATAAATAAATCCAAACTCAACAAACACAAACTGAAAGCATATTATGAGAAAAGAGTACCTATAGGTATTATTTATACAACAATCCAGGCATAGGGATCATCAGAAGCTTAAACTGAATCTGGAGATGGATATTCATATCTGAACACTTAGTAATGAGATTCGTTTTCCTATCAGCTAGCAAAAAGCTGTCAAACGGCGGCAGTCCCAAAGTGGGTACCCCGAAAAATATTATGCAATAATAAAAACTGCAAATGTTGAAAATGAGGTAACCACACAAGGATAGGATAATCTTTGCCAAATACCTCAGGAAAATGAAATCTTGATTCCTGCAAGGCAAGACAGAAAGAAACAATACATGACATGCTTCTTTGACCAGTACTAGATAAGGAAATAATTTTTACAAGTGAATGACAGTTCACATGAGTTAGGAAAACCTGCTTGGATACAGCTCCTAAACACTTGGAATAATTTGAATTTGTTCACTATGTAAATGGAAGTCATTGAAGGTTATCATTATAAGTAAACATGATTTGAATGTAAAATATTCCCTATAGGCTTATGTGTTTGAATGCTCAGTCCCTTGTTGGGGGACTGTTATGGGAACCTTTCAGGGGGAAACCAACCTGGAGGCGTGGGTCACAGTCAGTGAAAAAGGAAGGGGATATTGTAGGTCATAGCACTGACCCTCTTCCAGCCGGGATCTCTGCTTTCCTGGTTGATGTCTGAGATGTAATCAAGCCATGCCTTTCCCTCCTCATCCTTTTCAACATGTCTTTTACTCTCAGAGTTGGGAAAACAGGGTAGAGAGTGAGGTCATATTAGCACAATAAAAATAAAAGGTTAGGGCGGGAGAGATGGCCCTGCTGTTAAGATGCTTGCCTACAAAGCACAGTGATCTGTGTTTGATCCCCCAGTACCCATATAAAGCCAGGTACACAAAGTGACACATGAATCTCGAGTTCATCTGTAGCAGCTAGAAGCCCTGGTGCACCCATTTTCTCCCTCCCTCCCTTTCTCTATTTCTCTTTCTCTCCTTGGAAATAAATGACTTTTTTTTTTTCATAATTTGAGGGCTGGGGAGATGGATTGGTGGTTAAACATGCTTATTTGCAAGGCCTTGCTGACCTGGATTTGATTCCCCAGTATCCACATGCAGCTAGATGCACAAAGTGGTACATGCATCTGAAGTCTGTTTGCAGTGGAGACATTGATACACCTATTTTAATCTCTCTCTTTCTCCAATAAATAAATATTTATTTTAATTGCCAAAGATGAAGACTTGGAAACATCTATCCAAGGCTTGCCAATGGCAGCATACTCCACTAGTGCAGGAGTAGAACTGTATGAGAGTAACCTATGACTTATTGTAAGACTAAAACACATATTCCTGAGAGTAGAAATAAACTGGAAATTAGATGTTGTATTGCATGTAGTTGTTTAGATAACAACTTGTACCTGTACATGTATGGAAAAGCACATGCTATGCAAATGAGCCAGAAAATGTGGGTTATTTGATGTAAAATTATCATCCTTTTTGCATCCAGATAGCCAGAAGATGGGCTAACTGTCTCTACTCAGGTCCTCCTCACTGTCTGGGAGTGTGCTAAGTCCTAATGAACACTGCTCATGCCATAGCTTTGGGTCTCTGCTCCATTAATCTTCAACCTTTCTGGAGGAGTCCTCTAAACTTCAGTATCAGCTGCTATCATAGACATGGTTATTTCTATATTGCTCAAAAGAGAAAAAACATCACCATTCAAAATCCATATTAATCTAAGTATTCTAGTGAAATGATAACTATATCCTAGTTTAGTAAGAAGCAAAAAACACAAAATAGAACCCAGAGGTCTCTTCTTGTACTAGAATATTTTCAGGAAAAAAATAATAATTGAGAATTTCTAGTGATTTATTATCCTGTTCACAAAATCTCAATGACCTATAATAATAATAATGTAAGAAATAAATATGTACCACTTCTGATGAGCCAGACAGACATTCATTAAGGCACATTTTCCTTTTCACTGCAGGCAGTAGGATAGCAAGTCATCTCAAAATCTTCATTAGACTTTAATTTTCCCAAAATTGTTTGTGGATCACTTCATAACATGTCCATTTTGGCATATTGTAAGTGTATAGTGGTAGACAAAACAAAAAGACCTGAGTTTCAGCCATGTACACACTAGACTGGGGATGACGAATGACCTCTCAGGAGCGCTGCTCAGATGGTCCCCGTCCAGAGGTTTCTGTCTCTCACTGGATGTTGGCAAGGTGCCTCAGTTCTTTTTCACATGCATCTTTCATCAAGCTGCTTGAATCCTTTGTGTAAGGAACTGGCTTCCTCCAGAGTGAGGGATCCAGTGAATACTGTGGATATAATATGAAGTTACCTGTTTTGCTGAGCAAGTCCCTGAAGTCATAAACTTCCTCCTATTTACTAACTTTATGCCACACTCGGGTGACAGGTGACTTATGGCCCTTTCTTTTCAAGAGCATGTCAAAGATTGCATAGGTAGACTTGGAGCCACTATTAAAGTACACTATAGGTTCATTAACTAGATACATCTGTCGTAAAACCTGATGAAATGAGGAGATGAAGAAGGTATGAAAATAATTATTTGTTCTCATATCTAATGCATGAGGATTTTATATTGTTAACATTTATGTAAATATGTTGTTGGGCTCCCAGTAAATACCTGTTTTGAACACAGATTATTTGTGAGTTTTGGAAACATCTTGGACCAAACCTACAAAACCTGTGAATCCAGGCCTTGGTGGATTGGTGCTCTTTCCTATCAGCACACAGCACCCTCCCTCTGAAAGGTAATAAGGAGGACTCCCTGGTTTTGTTTTTTCCACAGTTCTAACTTTATTGCCTATTGAAGGAGCTACCTTGTCCCACCCTTCATCATGTTTCCTCTGACCTCTCACACTTGAATAGAGAACTGACCTCCCACTTCCTAGACTAAGTCAGCACAAGCAAAGTTAGAGGTCCAAGAACATGAGTAATCCAAAATAAACTTGTGTTCAATTATATAAGATTTGGAAATACAAAGGAAGGTCTTGTGCATTTTCCTTCCTATTTTGGCTTAGGTGAATCTTTCTCTTTTAAATACCAAGTAGGAAATATTTTAGTTTTATTTGCCTGCCCCTTCTCTGGGAGTGTCACAAGCCCATACTTGTGTTTTAACCTTTAAATAAACCAAGTACTGAGAACAGGTGTATGTCTCCAAATGAATATAGGCTCAAAGCTCTGTCACCCTAATTCCTTAGGCTACACAACAGCAATGTGTATTAAATTGATGGCATTGTGGGTTAATTAAGCAATTACTAGTAGTGCATCCTTCATAGAGGAAACATGTTTATAACGCCAAGAGCTGAGAAAATATAACAGACAAAAAGGATACACATTACATTCCAACAGAGAGGGTTTTCCTATAATTAGGAAACACATTTCAATCTTCACAGAAATGTATTATTTTATCATTATTTTATATCTGGCAAAGGAAATTCTTTCTAAAATATGTCTGAAGTACTTCACATGATATAATTTGTTAAAAAAAATCTCTAAGAAATCAATTAAATAACATGATTTAACATGCTGGCAAATTAGTGATGAGATAAACTTCAAAGATTTATCATATCACAGAGGGAAACAAAAAGGTTTTCTAATGTACTGAATACTATTTCCTTTCTCTCCTTATGTCTGAATGCATGCATGCATCTTTCAAAATTAGCCAAGCTAAGACATAAACATAACCTAAATAATGTAAGTTCCTATTTATTTTTAACTGCTAACTAGTGTCTCCTTGATGTCTACTTGACAAGACTGTTTTTTCATTTAATGGTATTATGTGAAACCATCATGTAGGCATGGCCAGACTTAATTTATAAAACTCAAGTATGATCTACACAGGTTGACCAAGCCTTCCTATTTCAATTTTAAACTCCTTTCTTGGTGCATGGAGTAATTTGAAGACTTGGGACTAATACTGTGTTGATATCAATGACACATAAAGCCTTTTCACCCAAGTAGAGAACAAGGTTTCTTTTATTTTCTATCTACTCATATATACCATGGGAATTAAGAAAATATTTCAACCTACTATTAAGCGAAGTATGCAGAGTGTGTGTCTCCTAAACATACTAGGAAACATAGACTTCACTATTAAACCTCTTATGTGCCATTCTAGTAGGGAAAGTTCACCAGAGGTTAAATGGTAGTTATTTAATTCAATAATTTCTCAATGTTGTTGAGTTTGTTAGTAAAGAGGGACAATTCTGGTGAAAGGAATGAATAAAAAAGAAAGTGATAATCATATAAAGAAAGAAAGAGGGAGAGAAATACTCAAGATGTGCATACCTGTTATGGATATCATTTCTTCCCCTCTCTTAATCCTTTGGAAATGGAGGAGAATATTTTTATTTTAAGAAATATATCAAAACCAGTGCAAAGAAAAAAGAAGAAATATTATCATCAGTGAGCCAACATTGTTTAAAAACTTCCTAAAGGATAGAAAGCAGATGGCAGATGGGATTTTATAAATGGAGTAGAAAAACCACAAAACATTTTTAGGAGTAGGCTTTGACGGGAAGGAGGGAGTGGACAGAGAAGAGGAGCAGATGAAAGAAGGCCATCTGCTCAGGTTCTGCTCTGCTGGGTTTCATTTTTTATTTTTACTTTTATTTTTATTTTTACAATCATTTGATTTATCCTTATTTTCCAAAGCTTTACTATGCACACTTGTTTAATGAGTACATGGTGTGTAGTAAGAATACTATCTTTTAAGAGTCATGTGACTTACAGTGCTCCAAATACTGCAACACAGAATGTATATTTTAATTCAATTCTGTCTCCCTTTCTCTCCTCTCAATCCAATGGTCTTAGTCATTGAGGTACTGTCATTGCTCATACATTTCCAGTTTCCCCAGCGGGACTTAGCTAACCTCCCATAGTGAATACACTGGTACTGAGAAGATAACTCCTGACTTTCCTGTTACATAATGCACACTTAAGTTGGTAGACCAGTAAGGGTTGCTAGAGTGCTTGTCTAGCATTCACTAAGCCCCAGGACCCAAGAAACCAGTCACAAAGGTTCATGCCTACAACAGAGGTTGAAGTAAGAGCAAAAGGATTATTTACACAGTGATTTGAAGGTCAACCTGGGCTACAAGAGAACATGTCTTAGAATAAAAATAATAAAGGATAAAAGTGTTGGCTCCAAAAAACATTCAAATTCTGTAAAGATGAGGGCAGAGGTGATTTGAGCCCACGCTTGCAACCTATTTGGTGGTGACCCTTGGTCTTTACTCCTGAACTTTCTGTTTCTTCTGCACGTTCACAGGGTGGACAGTGCATGTTATGGTTTCTATCCGAAGGATACAGTACTCATTTCAGATGTTCTCCCCTGTGGGATCCTTTGCTTCACCTTGGTGACTGACTGCATTGCACTGTGTGTAGTTCATGAGGACAGAGATTGAAACATAGTCATTTGGGGCTTACTCTGTTTCCAGAGCTTTCTGTACTAGAGGCAGCCCTGTACCTTAGCGCCATCAACAGTGCGGGCTTCCTGGACCTGGACTCAAGGATGCTGTCTGTTTTCTAGCTGATGCTGTCCCCTGTGACCACAGATTTCTTTTTCCTCTGAGTCCATATTACATGCTTAAATTCTTCGTTTCATGTTGTCAAATTTTAAAATCAGTATAGTTGGCATGCCAGTGAGGTTCACAATAAAAATATTATTATTAGCAAAAGAAAAATGTCCTTAAGCAAAATTTTATTGGGAAATGGCAGGCCTGATGACATATGCCTCTAATTCTAGTGTTCCTGAGGCTATAATAGGATTGCTGTGAGTTCAAGGGTACTCTGGGTTATATGGTAAATTCCAGATCAGTCTAGACAAGATTGAGAAACTGAATAAAAAAAAAAAAAATCAAACAAAAGGTTGGCTAGGAAGAATGCTCAGCAAGTAAAATCACTGACTTACAAAATTCAATCTCCCCTCCACCCACTTAGATCCAGAACGAAAGTGGTCCAGATGTCTGTGAGCCCAAGTACTTAAGACAATGTGTGGTGGATCCAGGAGAATTAAAGCTTGCAGGCCAGCCGGTCCAGTCCAGTGTTTACTTGCAGTAGCAAGAGATTTTATCCCAAAGAAGGTGGAGAAATACAGACACCTGTAGTTTGTACACACACCTACACACACACACACCAATAAAGTATATATATATGGCACTGAAACAAGAAATATTTAGAATTATTTGTTCCCTGGCTTATGGAAACATAGAAGGCCCATTGCAGTGCTCTCAAAATGGTTCTCCCACACACCTGCTCTTTGGAGTTACTTGAAGCCAACATATCTGAGACATTGAGGTAGCCGTGCTTTGATCTCTTCCACCCTGAGGAAAGCACCCTGTGAAATTCACTGAGGACTATTAGTTTTATACTCAGATGACATAAGTCATCCTTTCGAATGTCACTAATATAACTGGATAACTCCTTTCAGCTTTGCTGCATCTTAAACATGAATTAATGATAAAATAATTAATTTTATTAATTTTAAGGGCATAACTACCTTTCTTCATTTCTTTTATATATAACGAACCTATCAATAATTATTTTCAAATACCTGATTTTGCCAGTCACTGCAATAGATACTGGGAAACAACAACCAGAAAAAAAAAAATGTGAACTATTGTCTTAGGGCATTAGCTTCATTTTTCATTGTTGGGGCAAAATCAATTTAAGAAAGAAAGTTTTGTTTTGGCGTACAGTTCAAAATTCTAGTCTATCATGGCAGGGAAGGCAGGGCACCAGGAGCATAAAGCAACTGGTCACATTGCGTCTGGCTAGGAGGAGAGACAGAAGAATGCTGGGGAGCTACATTTATTCTTTTTATGCAGTTGAGGACTCCAGCCCATGGAAGGGTACTACCCATACTTAAGACATTTAGGGTGGGTTGCCTCACTTCAAATAATCTAACCAAAGAAAATCTCTTATACACACACTCAGACATGTGTATCCATGTATTTCATGGTCATTTGTTCTGAATTGAAAGATTCCCTTCTGGTGAGGGAGTAAAGACCTCAACACAATGGTAAAAGACTTCCTAAACAAAACCCCAGTAGCTCATGATCTTAAACAGTCACTCAACCAATGGGATCACATGAAGCTGAAGAGTTACTTTACAGACAAGCATACAATAAGCAAAGCCAATAGATTACCCGCAGAATGGGAGAAAATATTTGCAGGTTATCCAACTGATAGTGGCCTAATCTCTACAATCTGCAAAGAACTCAAAATTCTAAATGGTAAGAAGTCAAACACCCCACTCACAAAATGGGGTAAAGAGCTTGTTGCAGTCCGGTTCGCATTGCTGGTAGAAATCACCCAACCAAGAGTAGCTTCTTGGAAAAAGAGGTTTATTTTGCCTTATAGACTCGAGGGGAAGCTTCACGTTGGCAGGGGAAAACGATGGCATGAGCAGAGGGTGGACATCACCGCCTGGCCAACATAAGGTGGACTACAGCAACAGGAGGGTGTGCCAAACACTTGCATGGGGAATCTGGCTATAAAGCCCATAAGCCGCCCCCAACAATACACCCCTTCCAGGAGGCATTAATTCCCAAATCTCCATCAGCTGGGAACCTAGCATTCAGAACACCTAAGTTTATGGGGGACACCTGAATCAAACCACCACATTCCGCCCCTGGCCCCCATAAACTGATATCCATACATGATGTAAAATACAATGCTTCCAGCTCATTTTAAAAGTCCCCATAGTTTTTATCAATCTCAATGATGTTCATACATCCCCATAGTTCAAGATCTTTTAACTGAGCCATAATACCAAAATATAACCTCAAAAAACCCATAATGGCACAGAATAAATATTCACGCTGCAATAGATGACATTGGGCATAGCAAAGAAACATTCAACCAATACAAGATTTAAAACAACCAGGGCAAATATCAAACTCTGTAGCTTCAAGTCCAGCAACTCTAGCCAGTGACAAATCTTCAAGTCTGATAATTCTAACCAGCAACAAGTCTCTGGCATTCCAATTCCACCCCTCCAGCTAGGCTACTCACAGTCCTGGAAAACTTCATCAGGGCTGGCGGCTCCTCGGCAGCCATCTCATGGTCCTGGCATCTCCACTGGGTCTCCACTGCAAGCCACGGTTCATCCTCATGGCCCCATGGGGTATCTATGCAGGCAACCAGCAAACCTGCTTCACACTGCCCATGGCCATTTCCAAAACACAAGACCGTGTTGCAAACTCAATGACCCTTTTTCCTGCATTTCTTATACACCACGATACCAGGTAGGGTGCCAATTTGTTAATCCAGGGGGGAATAAAGCAGATTTTGAAGAACAGGACACTCCTTGAGCACTCAGGCCCCTTCAAAAGAGTTGACATTCTTTCTGTTGCCCCAGCGCAGGTCACCTAGCCCAGTCTCAAAGGTTGTAATCTCTCAGTTTCAGCTGAACGGGCAACAGTTCACCCAACGATTTTCCTTTCTGTGCCATATCCCTCTGCATACACCAGTTCATTTCTACGCAAAGCAACCCTGCACAACTTCTCAGGACATGGGCACAACAGCAAGCTTCTCACACAAACTGCTAGCCCAGTCCAAGCAAAGCTCTTTCTCACCCTCATAAGGCAAACCTCACAGTCCATAGTTCTTACTGCCTTCAGGTCTTTCAGCTCAGACCAGAATAGTTCATCAGGCTGTACTTACAGCACTGCAAAGCATCTCTTAGGCCAAGGTTTCAAATCCTTCCACATTCCTCTTGAAAATCAGCTACAAAAGGCTGAAGCCACATAGTCAGGTGTCTAGCAGCAATCCCACTCCTTGGTACCACTTTACTGTTGCAGTCCGGTTCGCATTGCTGGTAGAAATCACCCAACCAAGAGTAGCTTCTGGGAAAAAGAGGTTCATTTTGCCTTACAGGCTCGAGGGGAAGCTTCACGATGGCAGGGGAAAATGATGGTATGAGCAGAGAGTGGACATCACCCCCTGGCCAACATAAGGTGGACTACAGCAACAGGAGGGTGTGCCAAACACTGGCATGGGGAAACTGGCTATAAAGCCCATAAGCCCGCCCCCAACAGAGCTGAACAGGCAGCTCACAGAGGAAGAAACATAAATGGAAAACACACACTTAAGAAAATGTTCATCATCTCTAATGATCAGAGAAATGTAAATTAAAACAACTATGAGATTCCACCTTACCCCGATAAGGATAGCAAACATCAAAAAGTCAAATGGAAATAAATGCTGGCAAGGATGTGGAGAAGCAGGAACACTCATCCACTGTTGATGGGAATGTAGGATGGTACAATCACTTTGGAAAGCAATATGGAGACTCCTGAAAAAGCTATCTATAGAGATACCACCAGACCCAGTTATACCCTTACTGGGCAGCTATCCTAAAACCTTCAAACCACAGGCCAGAGTGATTTGCTCAACCATCTTTGTAGCGGCTCAATTTGTAATAGGAAGAGCTGCAATCAACCCAGATTTCCATCACTAGACGAATGGATAACTAAGATGTGGTATATCTACACAATGGAATTCTATACAGCAGTAAGAAAAAAATGACACAAAGAAATTTGAGGAAATATGGTTGAACCTGGAACAGATCATTCTGAGTGAACTTACCCAATCACAGAAAAAAAAAATCTCCACATATTCTCACTCATCTACAGGACCTAACCTGAATCTACCCAAGATACCTTACATATCCAGCAAGTATCTCGTGCACTAGACACTAGGATGGATGGGGAGGGAGGGAAGGGGAATGGTGGGGTGAGAAGCACAAATCTAGACCCAGACAGCAATGGTACCATAAAATTATACTTCCTAAAAGGCAGACCAAATGGCTGAACCTTCACCAGGCCCTTATGGGGAACGCCTGAACCACAGGACACTGGAGAGGGTATGATGAAGACTTACCTTAATCTTCCACATCTTCTCTCTCCCTGCCCCTCCTGCTCTCTCTCTCTCTCTCTCTCTCTCTCCTCTCTAACTCTTGTATATTAGTTATCTTTTTCATCCTTTTCTTACTGTGAACTGACCTGTAACCCCCAGTACCAGCATGTGGCTATCATCCACAATGAACTTTTGATCAGAGAGACCTACTAGGTTTCCTAAAAAACAGACAGATTTCTGTCAGAGTACTTGATCACCCACCAAAGGTTAGTGGTAAGACCCCACTGCTGAAGACACTTTATGTGGTTGACAAGCAAAATAGAATGTCATGGCTAGAAGTTGGAAGAGAGTCAGTCCCCAGACAGTCAGTACATCTACTGCCAGAGGGTGCTACATGGGCGACTGGGGGAATATGACCAATATCTGTCCAAGCAACTCATGGTCTAACCTACTTAGCAGCAAATAACCTGTTGTGATGCCCGCACAAGTGCAATAGTGGCACACAGCCATGGGGGGGAACCAACTGCTCTTGATTTGGCTAACTGATCCCTCAGTGGTAGGAGACCCATAGCTGGAGGTGGAAATCAAGTCAGAACCATCTCCAAACATAAGCTCACTCTCCAATATCAAGCTATCATCAATCATGGGCTACAAGAGGCCCTACACCTATTAAATTCTCTATTAAAAAAAGCAAGGGTTATCTCATTTGTCCTGGTGCTAACTTACTCTCCGTTGGAGAATCTGCTTCTCTTTTTCAGATAGATGCAGATCTTAAGCAGAGAGCCACCCCATCATACCTCAAAAGGGCCTTGGCTGAAACTGAGAAAAATTGGTGAAACAAGCAAGGGTGCTGCTTTCCTGATGAACTGGATACCAGCACAAAGCGGAAGGAGATCAACACAGAGAAAAATCAACTCCTAGCAAATCAGAGAACCAGAGTCCCAGAAGCCCCCAACACCTCATCACTGAAGCAGACCAAAAATGAACACAACATGGCTCGTGGAAATTTTGCAGAAGTGGGGGCAGAAAGAATGTCAGAGCTACATGTTGGGTCAAGATTTGCAGAAACATTTATGTTACCCATAACTGTGGGCTAACTCCACAATGCATGACCCATATACCTCAACAAGGAGGGACCAAGGGGAGGCAGTAGGTCATGGATGAGCCTAATAATGGTACCAAACTGACTGTATTTGCTGAATAGAAAACTAGTTAATAAAAATAAATAAATAAATATTTTTTTTTTAAAAAAAGAGCTCAATCCCTATCAGGGAGAAATGAAATTTAAAAGGTTACAGTACCACTCCCCAAGGCCACAGGAGTGGTACATAACTGTTGAAGGGTGGTCTGTCAGTGTTGTATAGCAATAGATACATGCCCTCCTGGGGGGGGGGAAGAATGCTCAGGAGACTCGGGAACTGGGAAAGTCTGGGATAATGTTGTAAGACCCCTCCCCAAGGCTATATAAAGAGAAGTCAACTTCTTGGGAAAAGACTTTCCAACGGAGATGCCAGCAAGTCATGGAGTGTGCGGGTGACTCTGACCAGTTACCAGCAGGCTGTGCAGCTCTCTCCAGAGATGCCACTTCCACGAGTTGCCACACAATATGGGGTGGTCCTTGGAGTAATGCAGTTGTGTTTGAATCATCGGTTGCTCCTGTAAGCAACCCCTCACTCACCTCTAAATGTAACCCAGTAAACTTTGGTATGTCATCTGGGCCCTATCAGGGAAGAAGGATGGTGGTCATATGACCCCAGAGGGGAAATATTCTGCAACATGTGATGATTATAAATATAATCAAGTTGCAACCAGAGACTAACCATCACACTCTGCATGAGGCTGTGGGAGTATATCACATTCTTCATTTATAAGAAACTGGAACCCTTTAGAAGGAGTTCTCTGAACCCCCAAACAAGCTAATATTATACTCATTGCTATTTCTGTTTTTCTGAAAACAAAAAGAAGTCATTCAAAATCCATGGTAATCCAAGCACATCATTGAAATGTCAGATGTATCCTAGTGTGTAGTAAGAGTCACAGTGACACAAAATAGAACCTAGAGGTTTCTTCCTATACTAGAATATTTTCAAGAAAAAATAATTGAGAATTTCTAGTGATTTATTATCCTGTTCACAACATCTCAATGATCTGTAATAATAATGTGGGAAATAATTATGTGGCACTTCTGATGAACCAGACATTCATTAAAACACATTTTCACTGTCGATTGCAGAACAGAAAATCACATCAAAATTTGCATTAGACTTTAATTTTCTCTAAATTTTTGTGCTTCACTTTGGAAGATATTTTATTTGGCATATTCTAAGTTTATAGTGGCAGACAAAGTAAAGACATGAGCAGAAAATTTACATGTGAATCTTGCTTTGACCTTAACCATTAAGAAATAAAAATATTGTTTTCCTCACTTTCTCACACATACATAACACCAACGTGTCAAAATTTTTATCCTCCATAACAATGACAGTGAACTGTTTTCAAAGCAAACTTAAACAGTGGGATAGTAAAACCCCTTCTATCAGAGAGTGTCCCTGTTCTGACCGAAAGTAGATACTAATGGAATTGGCTTTCTCTGCTTGGGAAGGTAAGCCTCAATTAAGAAGACAGAAGGCCCAGCTGCAGACTAAAATACCTCCTCCGAAAGGAACGTTATTCCTTGTACACTTGTGAAATGAAAGCAGACTCCACAGCCCTGCTTTCTTGGCAGTTACAACATAGACTTTTGTAATTTGGCTTGCATCTCCTTAGTTTATGATATATTTTCTATGGATAAAGTTAGTTTCCTGTTTTATTATAAGCTCATAAATTATCTCTTGATTTAAAAAGGTATGTGGAATCACAATTCTATTTCTTTTCATAAATATCAAACATCTTTGCCAAATGGCTCTTTACATTATTTATATTATTTTAAGTACCTCTCTGGTATTTCCACAGTGTCGTTGAATTTTTTCAGACTTGCAATGAAACATACAATTTTTTTCTTGAAAATTTTAGGTAATTAAAATTTTTATCTTAGGATAGAAATTTATATGGTATCTAAGGAATGAGGAGACATGGTTAGACATGTTTCCTTCCATCTGACTCAGTCTTCTGCTTAACTATCAATGGCATTGCCTGCCATTCTTAATCTTCTCCCAAACTTATTTATGAAAATAAGGATAATGAATTCATTTTGTTGATATGAACAACTTCATGCTATGGTGAGGACAAACTTCACCCACTGAAGATACAATCCCAAATATCCCATGTCTGGAAGGGGTTGCAGTGTGGCATGGGGTTTAAATCAGTACATATACTGGATTGAAATGTGTGAAAGGCTCTGGGAATTAAAAAATTTACAGTGCTCACTTCTGGAAAACTAATGACAACTCTAACAGCTAATAATATTTTATGTATTGAGTCATAAAATCTTGAAGAAATGTGGGACCAGTGACAAGGTAGACAATAACAATAGCAATATACAAAAAGCACAATTAATAAAAAATAGTCAGTTTAGAGTACTACATCTCTTTGGTGAGAAGAACATGCATACTGTGGCTTTATATTAAAGGTACCATTGGGAATACTTCAATCAGAGCGCTGTAACCTTGGGATCAGGTTTGAAGGAGCATCAGATGGAAGGTGACATAAGCAACAATAATTAACTCCACATAGGCCCAGTCTGAAAGCTCAACAGAACCATAAAGAAAAGCACAGCTGGTGTGGTGGTACTATAAAACCACAAAGAAAAATATCCTTCTCACTGACTCCATGCCCCATTCTCTCCAACCTTTGTCATTTCCTATTACAAAGATTAAGTACACACCTTCTACCTCCACAAGTTTTTCTCTTTCTATTGTTTTCTGTCCACGAAAACTGCCTTGGCATCAGTCTGATATATTTCAAAATACCTAGCTATAAAGTGAACTCCATACGATTTCCATTCCTTCATTAACTCCTACTTCTTCAGCGTAGACTAATCTCAGGTAAACCTTGAGTAAAACAAACAAACAAAAAAACTAATGATGCATCCTTTAAGTTTTCACTTAATAAAATCAGCTTTTATCAGTTATTTAAAAGCTAGTTGTTTGTTATCTGTGTGTTATCATACCAATAATGTTATAGCAGTCACGTTAGCATTGCTGGCAGAAAACACCCAACCAAGAGTAGCTTGTGGGGGAAAAGGGAGGTTATATTGGCTTACAGACTAGAAAGGAATATCCAAGATGGCAAGAGAAAATAATGGCATGAGCAGAGGATGGACATTACCTCCTGGCCAACATAAGGTAAACAACAGTAACAGGAGATTGTGCAAAACACTGACTAAAGGAAGCTGGCCATAACACCCATAAGCTTGACCCCACCAATATACTGCTTCCAGGAGGTGTTAATTACAAAATCATCATCAGCTGGGGCCCTAGCATTCAGAACACCTAAGTTTATGGTGGACAACTGAATCAAACCACCTCAGGCATGAAGTAAGTGAATGCTTCTGATAAATTCGCATCTTAGTTTTATCTAAGTTCCTTGCTTTAGTTTCATACATGAACTAACACATTTGTCAATATGATCCTGTTTAAAAATAATATACAAGGGGCTGGAAAAATTTCTTAGTGATTAAGGTGCTTGCCTGAAAAGCCTGATGACCCAGATTCAATTCCTCAGCACCCAGATGCACAAAGTGGTGTATGCATCTGGAGTGTGTTTGCAGTAGCTAGAAGTCCTGGTGTTCCTATTCTCTCATTCTGTCACTCTCTCTCTGCTAGAAATCATTTATATATATGATGTATATGTATATATACACATATATACATACACACACACACACACACACACACACACATATATATATATATATATATATATATATATATATAACTAAATATAAATAAATGGGCTGAGATGTTCAGTGACAGAGTGTTCCCCTCAGATTTGCACATCCATGAGTCCAATTCCCAGTAGCACCAAAATAAATGTTATTAATTAGTCAATTAAATGTACAACTATTGGTAGTGCAAAACTTCTTTTACTAAAATCAATGAAAAGAAGTAGGGGGACTGGTGGGATGGCTCAGCAGTTAAAGCAGTTGATTAATATGCCTGACTACCAGGGTTCAATACCTAGTACCCACATAAATCCAGATGCACAAAGTGGGACACATATCTGGTGCCTGGATTGGAGTGCAATGGAAGGAGGCCCTGGCATCCTATTCTCTCTCTCTCTTTCTCTTTCTCCTCTGTCTGCCTCTTTCTCTCTGTGAACCCCCCCTAAATAATTAAATAGATACAGATAAATAAATGATAAAAATTTAAAAGTAGGGTCATAGAATTATATTTTGCTTCAAAAATATTATATAGAAATAGACAAAGCACTAATAATGAGTCAGGTGTTCATGTTCAATGTCCTTTAATGCCACATTTCTGGAGCGCATACAGGTTTTCATACAATAACTGGTTAAGATACAAAAAATTCCAGAGTCTGTACCAAAGAATAATAGTAAGACCGTACTTCTGAAGACTCCATATGCAGTTGACACATAGCATGGAGTGACATGGCTGGAAGCTGGAAGAGAGTCATTCCCCCAACAGTCAGTGTGTCTAGTGCCAGAAGGTTCTACATGGGCACCTGAGGGAAAATGACCAATATGTGTCTAAGCAACTCTTGGTCTAACCTACTTAGCAGCAAATAACCTGTTGTGATGCCCACACAAGTGCAATAGTGGCACACAGCCATGGTGGGGAGCCAACTGCTCTTGATTTGACTAACTGATTCCCTCAGTGGTATGGGACCCATAGCTGGAGCTGGGAAACAAGTCAGAACCATATCCAAACATGAGCCCACTCTCCAATATCAAGCTACCACCAATCATGGGCTACAAGAGGGCCTACACCTATTAAATTCTCTAATAAAAAAATAATGTTTATCCCACTTATCTGGTGCTAACTTTACTCTCCATTGGAGAATCTGCTTTTCTTTTTCAGATAGACACATCCTAAGGAGAGAACCACCCCCATCCTACCTCAAAAGGGCCCCAGATGAAACTAAGACTAATTGGTAAAACAAGCAAGGATGCTGTTTTCTTGGTGAACCTGGTACCAGCACAAGGGTGAAGGAGATGGACACAGAAAACAATAAACTCCTACCAAATCAAATATCCAGAGACACAGAGGCTCCCAAGACCTACTCACTGAAGCAGACCCAAAATGAACCCAACATGGCTCAGGGAAATTTATGAAAGAGGGTCGGAAAGAATGTCAGAGCTGCACGTTGGGTCATGATACACACAGACATTTCCTCCTACCCATAACTGACAGCTAATTCCACAATGCACCACCCATATACCTCAACAAGAAGGGGCCGGGGGAAGGAGGGAGGACAGGGAAGAGGCTAACAATGGTACCAACTTGATTGTATTTACTGAATACAAAACTAATTAATAAAAAAAAAGAAAAGAAAGATCGAGGCAGAAACCAATAAAACAGGAACAAAATATTTAAAAGAAAAATACAATTCCAGGATCTGAAGAGTGATTCAAGAAAGCTTCCAGGTCTTTCTAACCACAACATCTTATGTTTCTAAAGGTTACAATATATGCATGAAAATCATCTTCTTAACAAAAATCACAATAATGTACTAGCAAATATTTCACACATAATGATAATATAATTATGCTATTAATATTATTTTCAGGGGTAATTGTTAAGACATTTTGAGGAAAATTCCAAAGCATATATGCAAGGTCCAGGTATTATACATGTAAATATATACTTATACAAACTACCATTTATATATATATGTGTGTGTGTGTGTGTGTGTGTGTGTGTGTGTGTGTGTAAACTGAAGGTAGATAAATATAAGTACATTCTTAAGACCATGAGTATTTCTTATAATAGAGTAAGAAACATTATGTCAATTAATAAGTGAAAATCAGTTTTGCTGCACAAACAGACACAGTGGTTTTGGCAAATGTTTAGAAGTCAGTCAACCTGAGATCAAGCCTCAGCTCCAAGGCTTTCCTGTCAGGAGGCTTAGGCTCAGGTTGTGGGATTTGTTGGATATGGTGGGTTTCAATAACCTGGTCCCAGTGTTGTTTGAAGAAGGAAATAAAATCAAGACATAGTCAGCACAGCACAACTTAGTCCTTGTTGATTTTCATTACTTATATGGAAATTTTTTCTAGAATATATAGTCTGGAGGAAAGAGAATGAGAGCTTTGGTGTGTAAGAGGAGGGAGACATACTCCAAGACTGGAAAATTCCATGTGGAATGTAACATGTCCTTATGTATAGTGTAAGGCTACCTCCATATCATGCATAGTGAATTTGCTAACAGTCAGTAAAAAGAATCTTCTTGGAAACTATGACTAAAAATTGCATCTATCTTAAAAGCTACTTCTCTGATGAGTGAACTGTCATAAATTACTGAAGATGGCTCAGATTATCAATGATTTTCTCCTATGTTAAGCAGCAAAATTGTAGCTTTTCATAATAAAATATTTATATGACAAATAATTCATTAAAATAATTAGTAAAAACATAAAATATTCATTTGTGAAAATAAAATGAAACATTACAGAGATAAGAACACAGACTAATACATTACTTTTATTAAAATCAATTTATCCAAATGATCTACATTCAATATATTTCACCTTAGGTAGTCTGTAAAGCATTTCTATAAAGTAATAAAGCAGTGTTGCAGTTCTGTTTACTTGATGACTCTCCTTTCTACTGGAGGCCATATTCGTGATGGGGTGTTATGCTATTGAATGCTGCTTCAAAGCAGGAGAAAGAGGAGTGTTTCTCAATGTCTGGCCTCCTAGGGTGACCTGTATACAATATGATATTTCAAACATACATCTGCATGGGTAATGGTGTACACTTACTTGTTTCAATAAGATATATAAATATCAGTTTGTTGAGATACTGATCCCTATTTCTTCTAATTACTGATGCAGTATACCATTCTATTTAAAAGAGAACATGATTTAAAAAGATTCAATATCAAATTACCTTTCAAAACTTCCTTAATATGATAAAGGTGAAAAAATTTCATAGTGACTACCACAATGGTACTCCAAAATTTGAAATTCCAAACATTAATGGGCCATTCATGGGCACATATAAAGATATTATGTACAATATGAAAAATTATGAGGCTGAAAGAATAGAAAGTTGTTCATGGTTTCAAGTGTTCACACATTGGATTCTATATGTTAAAATATTCATATTGGTAATACATTTGTGTTTTATTATATGCATGTGTTTTTAGCCTACCAGGATCCATGTATGTATTATGTGACTGTTAAGGTTTGAGTTTTTAATGTCATCCAAAGGCCAAGTGTGGAAGGCTTGATCATCAGGCACTTGGAGGTGACAGAGCATTTATAAGGTAAGGCCTGGTGGAAGGAATGTAGGTCACAGGAATTATGGCTTTAACAAGACATTTATCTCCCTGATTCTTCCTATCTCTATTTGCTTCCCCACCAATCATTATAAGATGAGCAGATCTTTTCCACTGTTCTCTCCACTCTGAGGTTTCATATGTGGACTTCATTTATAGAGCTGAATATTTCAATTCTTGAAAATATTTGCCTAATCGTTCAAATGAATAGCATATACTTGTTCGTGTAGCCACTGTTCAATAGGAGTCCTCACAACCATCCTAGACAGACACCTGCTCTAATTCTGATGTTTGTAACACTTGCTTGCATTCGGACTGAATCCCACAATTATTTTGCCCTTGTCCATACAATAGCAGGATTAAAAACAGGGCAATGGTATTAATTTATATCAGTGACAACAAAGAGACCATTAGGTGTTGCTCTTTACCTCAATGGTAAATGTTAAGTCTGTTTCTTCTTACCTTTGAGTTTTTAGAACCAAAGTTGATAAACATCTAGTTTAGGAGGAATTTACTTAGAGCTGCTGGAGTAGAATTAGGGATTATAGGTTCTTCTAGCAGGACTCTGCTGCTTTTTAAGAATGGGAGGATGCCGGGCATGGTGGCACACGCCTTTAATCCCAGCACTCTGGAGGCAGAGGTAGGAGGATTGCCTTGAGTTTGAGGCCACCCTGAAACTCCATAGTGAATTCCAGGTCAGCCTGGGCTACAGTGAGACCCTACCTCGAAAAACCGAAAAAAAAAAAAAAGAATAAAAAGAAAGAAAAGAACAAGAAAAAGAAAAAGAAAAAAAAAAAAAAAAGAATGGGAAGCCCTCCAGAGCTTAATTCCCATTGCATTCATATTAAAAAGAGAAACAATGGAAAAGTTATTAAATAATGTGGGCCAATCTTCATAATATGATAATTGATACTTATTTGGGCCTTATCCATTATTATCAACAGATTAATGTCTTATAAAAGGACAGGAGAGACCTTACTTGACTTTGTAAAAATAGTTTGTAAGGGAAAGTTTAATATATAAACATTCTGGTCATATTCTCACCAGGCTATTCTCTCTCAAGCCCATTTCAGTGATGACCACAAGCCCTCCTCCTCAGTGAGAGTATCACTAATCCATGTAGGATCATAAAAGCACCAGTAGATTCATGTTGGAAGGACACCTTTCCACACTGTAGTTCTGATGTTGTTCTTCCCCCTTTTCCTCAGTGTTTTTTGAGGCTAGGGTGCTTGTTCAATTCATTAGTGTTTAGCTCTAGGCAACCTCTAATTTTCCGCTTTAATGAGTTTTCTTTCTCCTCAGTGTCTACCACCATTTCATTGAAGAATATTCTCAGGCAATCCAAGATCAGCACTCATAATTAATATGCCTCTTACTCTTCAATATTTCCAAGGCCCTGTAGGGTGTTGTAGAGATGACTCATCCTATGCTATGCACTCAGATTTCTCTTCTTGACATTCTGAAGAGTCTTGGTTTCCCTTGTGTTACAGTCCGGTTCGCATTGCTGGTAGAAATCACCCAACTAAGAGCAGCTTCTGGGAAAAAGAGATTTATTTTGGTTTACAGGCTTGAGGGGAAGCTCCACGATGGCAGGGGAAAACGATGGCATGAGCAGAGGGTGGACATCACCACCTGGCCAATAGAAGGTGGACAACAGCAACAGGAGGGTGTGCCAAACACTGGCAAGGGGAAACTGGCTTTAAAGCCCATAAGCCCGCCCCCAACAATACACTCCCTCCAGGAGGCATTAAATCCCAAATATCCATCAGCTGGGGAGCAAGCATTCAGAACACCTAAGTTTATGGGGGGACACCTGAATCAAACCACCACACCTTGTATTCACTACCATCTACCAAAAGCAAGTTATCTAACCAAGAGTGAGAGCAGCATTGAGAAGGAGGTTAAGCTTATACATTAGGAGTAATTTTGGAGGGTTTAACCTCTCAATGTAGCCAAAGATCAGTGAAAATTTCCCACTAGGGTATATGACCTTCTAAGCCATAGGCTTTTACCTTGGTTCTGAGTACCAGGTAAGAGTTGTCTGTCACTAAGCAGACATCATATTAAGTCAGATAGCAATTGATTACCCCTTCAAGGTCAAGATTTATTTCCTACCTAAATTTACAAAGTGGCTGTGTCCTGCACACTTGGAATTGATTTTGAAAGCATGAAGAATTTGTGGAAATGAGTAATAAAGTGCATACGGTTCCAGGAGCTGCTGCCGACACACAGCATATGGAAGATGGCCAAAATAGGGTAGAAAATCCCTGCCAGAGAGGCCGTTAAAGCAATTGGAAGATGGATTGTGGTATGTAGTGGGGATCCAAAGATGTTTAGGATGTACAAGGAACTGTGCAAAAGCTACCATGGAGCACTGTTGACTCAGGATGGAAGATTTCCGTGCGTACTCAATCCAGCTTGAGGGGCACAATTGAAAAACCCAGAGAGCTTGTCTTCATTGGTTTTGGATATTGGACTTGAATTGCAGATGTTTGATGTTCACCTGACAGACAAAAATCTCAGATGAGACTTGGGACTTTGGGACAATATTAAATTGGTGAAAACTATGGGGACCGTTAAAGTTGGAATGAATACAATGTGCAACGATTGTGAGTCTATTAGGGGGAAGGATTGGAATGCGGTACTTTGAATTGATGTCCTCCAATAGACTCAGGCATTTCACTAAGGCCTGTAACTTGCATTTCTAGCTGCCAGGATGGAGGAAGTCTGTTTGTGGGTGGATCTGATTTCAGCCTAAAGGTATACAGAGAGGATGATCTTCTCCAGTTCCCTGCTGTTTGCTGTTGGCTTTGTGCTTGCTTATGGTGCTGGCTGTTTGATGATGTCTTTCTGCTTAGATTTATGAAGGAGAACCAGTTTCTTCCCCCACTGGTGGAACTTCCCTTTGGGTCTGTGAGCTTGAGGTACATCCCATTCCTCCCATAAACTGTGTCTGTTTGGAAATTCATCCAGGCAGTGTGGAGATGATTACTACAATCCTGAAATCCACACAATCAACAGATAAGATGTACCCACATGTGCAGTTTCAGTAACCAGTAATTTTAAACTTGCTTCCATTTTTCCAACCTAAATTCTTATATTTGTAAGTTCTATATTTCCCAGCAAGCACAACAGTCTACATTTAAAATTTAACCTTGCTTAAACTCTTTAGGCATGGGCAGAAGAATGCAGCCAGTCTTTATGCCAGTAGCCCAGGTCCAACAAATTTCTCTGCTATCTTTTTCCCCCTTTGAAAGTTTACAAGCAAAATGTCTGTAGTAGTTTCAATAAATGTCATCCAACATATACAGTGGTTTTATTAATTTGTAGTTTGGATCTACAGCCATCTGGCTGGAGGAGGTGGATCTTAGGATCCAGGCCTGAGGTGTGGTGGTGAATTCGAGATTCCAATCTAAGATATGCAAAGTGCTTGAGTTCATCCTGGAGTTCTTGAGCTTTTGGCTTTAGGACTTGCAGCTTCTCTCTCTGCTTAGACCTGTGAAAGCAAGGCCAGCTTCTTCTGCCATTATGTCCCTTCCTCCATAACTGTGCCTTGTCTGGAAGTTCATCTCAGTGAATCTAAAGCTGTCTGCCACAAAAATTGGTACTGAAAATGGGGTGATGATGTGAAATTTCATCTTTTGGAACTTTTGTTTTGGAGGAATGTGGATGGACTTGGTACTTACAACTGAAGACACCTTCTGAAGTGGTAATCCAAGTTTTATGTACTATTCTGATAAGAGTTGGATAATGCTAAGTTCACTACTAGTTGTACTTGGAGGCTTGGCTTATGAACTTGGGGGCTTGGCTTATGCACTTTCAAAAAAAAAGGAAAGACTGGAAAACTTTGTTGGAGAGTCCTCCCTAGACAATTATTCATTGTAGCAGACAGCTTCAGGTTCACTGAGATGAACTTTCAAACCAGGCACAGTTATGGAGGAAGGGATTTATTGAAGCTTACAGATCCAGGGGAAGTTCCATAATGGCAGAAGAAGCTGGCCTGCCTTCACAGGCCCAAGCAGACAGAGAGAAGCACCAGCCTAAAGGTCAAAAGCCACAGCACACTTCAGGAACTCCAGCTAGGCACACTTTGCATATCTTAGATTGAAATTGGAAACCCATCACCACAACTTAAGATCCACCCAGTGACATTGCCTCCAGCCAGGTAGCCAGCAGATGCAAACTACAAACAAACAACTGAATATATTGGGGGCCATCTATTCTATTCAAACCACCACATTCATAAAAGCCTATTATGGGCAAGGACACAAATAACTTCAATTCCTTATCTACTTATTTAATTCCCTTAGACATGCATCTACTTTTTGTTTGTTTGTTTGTTTGTTTTCTGTTTGCTTAGGATCCTCTTATAAGTTTGAACCTCAGCCTGGCTCAGTGCTTCAGCCTTCATCCCATGGGAAGGCTTCTGCTCCTCACTGCCATGACTGAGATCAGAGCCCTGCAGTGCTTTCAGGCAACTTGCTCTCTCCTCTTTCCCTCTTCTCTCCCCCACTTTCATGCCAGTGTTTCACTCTCTTGGTAGCACAGATACCCACCAAGCTCACTACATTGGACTAAACAGTCACTAGTCTTACCTGAGGCCTCTGGTCTTTTGTGGCTTTTGGCTACATGAGCCTGGCAAGTTCCATTCAGCCTTGAGGCTCAGGGACCTTTACTGGTGCTCGGTGTAAACCCAACCTGTCACCTGGAAGCTTTGTCCTTCTCTTTTCCCTCTCACTCTGACCCTTGGATTTGTGTGAGTTTGGTAGCTCATCTGTGGAGACTGAGGAATTCTTGGCAGGTATATGCTCGGGTGAATGTCCAAAATCCCTCACTGAGGTCAGAAGAGTCTCCAACAACCCTCTGGATAAACCACCAGGTCATCTCTCTCTCTCTTCTTCTCCCTCCCCTCTCCCATCAGACTTTTGAACTCCACATGAGAGGCCTCTTGCCATGTAATCTGCTACATCCACACCCTCATCAAATTACAGCTTCAGGACCAGGTATTGGCTTTTGGTCTGTTGTGGAGGCTCCCTGCCTCAGACCTTAGAAACTCCAGGAGTTTCCCCCTTTTGGGTCTATGGATGATAAGAGACTCTGGGAGCTTCCCAAATATTGCTCCACTGAACACCCCAAGCATTGCAGTGTGAGGATACTCCCTCTTAATCCTTGGGTTTCATCTGCCCTTCCCAAGCCAGGAAGATGTTCGTGGTGGAGGGATTGGCCACTCTAGTCCTTGAACTCCAAAATGGGCTCTAAGTTATCTGTTCCAAAAGATATACCATTGGCATGTCACAAGGCTAATTTAAAGGAGCAAGCTTGAACTTCCTGAGCCCCTGCCTGCCAAATTACCTTAACTCTCTTTTCAACTTGGGCCACAATATTCTATATTCAATGTCCAATGCTGTCCTGAATTTGGTATTTTGGATTTCCACATTTTTCGCTGGTCTTGGTAAGTTTCTCCAAGGACATGGCAAATGGTACAGTAAAATGCATACAAGGTTCCTTCCCCTGCCCCTGCCTCTCCTAAAACTGTATCTTTCACACAGTTCTGTCAGCCAGCAATAACTTGCCAGGGTCTCTCCTTTTCACACCAAATTCAAGCCATCTCACTACATGAAATATAAACCCTGCCTTCTAAAAAACAACAACAACAACAAAAAAAAAAAAAAAACAAAAAACACTCCTGTCTTTCTTTACTGGGCTTCCTTAACTTTTGCATATGGATACATAATTTCACTTTCCTTGCTTTTCCCCTTTCCTGCCAGAGAAAATCCAGCAGGGTTGGCAGGACAATCACTGTAAACCAGCAACTGACTCACAGCTAGATAAAATAAACTAACCCAGACAACTAGGTAGGTCCTTGCCTGTGGCGAATGGCTAGTAGGGAAAAAAAAAAAAAAAAAAAAAAAGGAAAGAAAGAATAGGCAGTTTTAAAAGTTAAACTAAGAGCAGCTATTGCCCTGTTGTTATGGTGGTTGCCTGTCCCAAGCCCAAACCGAAATCCCATACAGTTTCTTGTACCCACCCTATCTGTCTCTGCTTTCACCATGATAAATGAAGGAGTAGGAAACAGATGGACGCCATGACAGGCTTCAGAGTCCTCAGTAGGCCTAAGTTTCTGTTTCCTGGCAAGGTCTAAGTTTTTATCTTCCAGTAAGGATGGGTTTAACACTTACTGGAAACTGATTACACCATACATTCCTGTAGTCATGGATAAGTTCAATTCCCCTAGGCCCAGCCCACCAACTTTGCCCACCAAAATCCTAAGCCAACCAAAAGAGCACACTGTTTAAATCAACCAATCATGTACCCATCCTCTTCTTCTATGTTCAAATACCTATAAAAACCCTACCCTCCCACTCCTCGGGGCTCTTGTATGGATCCACTGCATTGGTGAAGTCAAGAGTCCCAGCTTAAACTCAAAATAAAGCTCCTTGCCCTTGCATACGTGCTTGGTTCTCCTTGGTGGCCACTGGGGATGCCGACAACTGGGCATAACAATAAATTTCTTGAAAATTCCAACTGTCCTAAGCTCTGAAAACTCCCAGATTGTTGGAACAGATCTCCAACAGCTATATAGAAAAACTCACCTGCCCTGCCTCCAACCATAGAAAGGCCATTTGCCATATCCAGTTCATCTTTAGCCCTAAGAGGGGGTGAGTAAGCCTCCATCCACCTGTCTTTCTAAGGTACCTAGGAAGACAGACGCATCTGCCTTGTCTTGTCCTGGGAGGACTGCCCTGGGAGCCTCCAGACAGAATGCCTGCTTGCCTTCTGAACCCCCTGTCTCCAGGAGGTCTCTGACCTGCCCCCAGATCAGGGACATGTACACATGTGCAGGCAATTCTCACCCCTCTATGTGTTCCCAAATTTGGAAAACTCCACCAGCCTTCTTGCTGGGTTGTCTCCTGAACAATCTTAAAACTCTTGGCCTAAAAGGACACATAAAGTCCCTCCACTTCATTTTTTTACTGCAATATGGTTTGGCCACAAAAGAAATTGGGACAATGTTTCCCTTTGGCTGAAAATGATATATTTGGCTTCCAAATTCTTAAAGATCTTGATAAGTTCATATACTGGGTTAGCAACTGGTTCTGTTCATATAACCCTGATCTCTTCTCTGTCCTTCCTCCCACCCCATTAAATAGTTTCTATTAGTGACCCACCTCTCTTTAGCCCCAAAAGATGACCACAAACCCTCCTTTACTGTGCCACTACAGATGGCAGTCTCTCTCTCTCTCTTTCTAATGCCAATCTGCTATAAGTTTCTTTTAAGCTGTTTCTATTCAAAGTACAGCTTATACAATTGGCCTTTGAGAATGGCCTCCAGCCAATTGTCCAGATTACAGTGGTTTCCTTGTACCTCCTGTCCTACCTTGAATATTTCCAACATGATTTCATTTTGTACAGAAATCTGCCTATGCCCAACAGCCACATGATTACATGGGAACTCTGTTCTCCCCTGTGTGGGCCTTCATCTTCCTGTTAAAATCAATGGCCAAACAGATTGTTCTTCATGGTACAAGGTAGAGTCAATAGGACCTTCTCATTAACTTTATGCCTTCCCAGAAGTCATGCAAGCCTCTCCCACATGTTAGAGTCTTCTCAAAGAAAAAAGTAAAATTAAAGTCTTCAGAAAAAAAAAAAAAGTCTCTTTGTGTTTCATGATCTTTGTCATGTCTAATGCTGGCTAGCCATATCATGTCATTTTTTTCTATGTTTTATGTAGTATATCTTTATGTGTTACTAAATTCATGGTCACTGATTGCTACAATGCTTATGGCTGTTAAGCATTCTGATGCTTATAGATTTTTAAGAAAATGTTAAATTACTAAAACCAGGTTTATGATATATTTCTGACTTTATGCTATTCATGCTTATTACACATTTATATTCCAGGGTTTGATCCTTCCTCTAACAATGCCTTCTGAATGTTTATGACTTAATTCTTTTTTTAAAGATTTTATTTTTATTTATTTATTACAACCAGTGGGAGAGAGAGAGAGAGTGAGAATGGGCATGACAGGGCTTCTAGCCACTGCAAACGAACTCCAGGTGCATGCACCACTATGTGCATCTGGCTTACGTGGGACCTGGAGAATCGAACCTGGGTCCTTAGGCTTCAAAGCCATGTGCCTTAACCGCTAAGCCATCTCTCCAGCCCAATGACTTAATTCTTTAGAGATATGATTACTTTGGGTTTAATGACAAAACACAAACATCTTGATAAATTTCACCTTTATTTGTCAATGTTAAGGTATGGTATACATGCTTTCTGCTGAATGTAATTACTGAAAATGTTATTATATTTCTAATGTCCCTAGCCTATTTCATTCTGGATGGAGTATAATCAATGTATCTATGAAAATGTGTGGATTCACCTAAGACATTCAGTGAAAGAAATAGATATTGCACTTCCCTCTTCTGAAACTGCTCAAGGAAGATTCCTTTAAGATAGCTAATAGATAACAAAAAATTCTGTAACAATTTACAACTAAAGTTAAACAAATAGGAACTGACTCTTGGCCTGGCCCTTTTTAGACAATATACAACTACCTTATCTCAGGACAGCAACTTGTCTTATTTGACAGTAAGGAATGTCTTAACCCTCACAGACCATAAATCCCTTTCCTCTACAAGTGCAGGAAAATTCAAACAGAAGATTATGAAGGATATGGAACTCTGGCACAATCCGTGTTTGGGACCTCCATGCGTGAAGCTTTCGTGGAAACTCTCTCCTTCTCTCTGAAGTGAATTCTCCCTAAAAGTGTAGCTTCAGTTAAAGTGTTTTCCATTAAGATAAGATCAGTTAACATAAAAAGTTCTTTCTCTGTACTTCTCTTGCCTTAATTGATTTTCTAATTCAAACTTAACTGTTTGTAATAAATTGGTAAATTTACTTATAGTGCCATGCCTTATGTTGAAGTAAAAATTCGAGTTAAAAAAGGTAAAACCCCCTTGCCCTAAGTTAAGTCTTATATTGTAATAGACTTTTTTTTAAAATTTTTTTTGTTGTTCATTTTTCATTTATTTATTTGAGAGTGACAGACAGAGAGAAAGAGACAGAGAGAGAGATTGAGAACGGGCGCGCCAGGGCTTCCAGCCACTGCAAACGAACTCCAAATGCATGTGCCCCTTGTGCATCTGGCTAACGTGGGCCCTGGGGAACCGAGCCTTGAACCAGGGTCCTTAGGCTTCATAGGCAAGCGCTTAACCGCTAAGCCATCTCTCTAGCCCTGTAGTAGACTTTTTTATTGGTAATGTTCTATACTACATAGTCTTTGTACTGACTAGTTTTTGTACTGTTTCGAGATCATAATTTGTTTTACAGCTTCTGAATTGTACTGAAAATCATCATGTGTTTCTTCTTACAAGATTGCTATAAATGACCTTCTGGACCTTTGCAGTTCCACAAGATCACCTGAGAAGGCCCTATAACAGACTAACTCTGTCCATCTCAGCCCCTTTTGATGTTTTTTCAAGGCCTAAAAGTCGACAAGAGTAGAGACTTCCCCTTCCACCATCCCACTTCAGCTTGCAAAGTCAGACTGGAACCTGCCATCCATCTTCCAAAAACTAGGCTTCACTCTCCACTCATATTAGACTTGGAGGTCATTAGAATATAGAACAAATTTCCTTTGTCCCTGATAACATTAAAAAAAATCCTCCTGGGCTGGAGAGATGGCTTAGTGGTTAAGTGCTTGCCTGTGAAGCCTAAGGACCTCGGTTCGAGGCTCGGTTCCCCAGGTCCCACTTTAGCCAGATGCACAAGGGGGCGCACGCATCTGGAGTTCGTTTGCAGAGGCTGGAAGCCCTGGTGCGCCCATTCTCTCTCTCTCCCTCTATCTGTCTTTCTCTCTGTGTCTGTTGCTCTCAAATGAATAAATAAAAAAAATTAAAAAAAAAAATCCTCCAGATAATAAGTCAGATTATAAACAGAGACATAAAATATATAACATACACTGAGAGACTTAAAAGTTGCAAAATGTATCTCTGATTAGGATAACTAAGTTACACCCAAGTTCTGAACTTATATGCTTTCCATCTGATAAAGCCTATGTTTTGCTGCATAAACACATTTACAATAATAGGTTTCTTAAGTGTTCTACTCTTATATGTTATTCTTTTAGGTAAAACTTTTATTTGTTTGCTATGAACTTATTCCAAAGCACACACACACAAAGAAAACTGGATCTGATTTTGTAAAAGTCATTGTGCTTATAAAATTTATCCAATTTTAAACTGTTTCAGCCTAACATACCTCCATTAGTTCCTCTGAAGGTAAGTCAGACCTTTTGGTCTCTGAACCAAGTAAGTAAAGACTGAATCTTCCATAAAAATTGACACAAAAGAAACCTTTAAAGTTAAACTTATTACTTAACCTCTCAATATCTATCATATATTTAAAATATAGCTTCAATACTAATTTCTTATACTTCCTACCTTATCTGAACCAAATATTGATATTTTCACAAATTTTAATGAACTTCTGATCTATAAGAGTCCAAAAATCACTAAAGAAAGACCCCAGACTCAAATAGCATGTAAAAGCAAAGAACATTTATTCTGCAGAATCAGCCAGCATGTGGGAGTCAACCATTCATGCAAAATGGCAACCCCCAGAGGAGCTCGCAGGCTCCTTTTAAGCACAGCTAAGGGAACTTTGAAAGGCCTAGTCTTTTCTAACATGATTGGCTAATTTTAACAGTAACTGTACTTGTATCTTTTTGATTGGTTCTGAGGCTCTGGTGGGCTAGGTCTAGGGGAATTCCAGGCGGGTTAGGTAATCTTTTATAATGATTGGCTAGGCAAGCAGCAGTTACAGTTGTACATTTCTGCTTGGTACAGGTGAAAGGCGCAAAAGGGACATCTCTGGGCATGTTTGGACACGTCTCCAGGAACTGACTCAGCCCTTTGTCTGTGGTTTTTCCCAGAAGTCCTGCCTGCTTCTCCAGGAAAGGGATGCTTAGGCTTACTTAGGGCAGCACTTGCTGAAGCCTGTCTTGGTGCCGGTTTGGTCCCATCATTCCCCCCCTTGAGTATGATCCCATCTTGAATCCTTGAGATGTTTCTAAAGGTTTGTATTAATCGTATTAATTAATTGTATTTTGGCTAAGCGATCCTTCATGAAGTTGACCAAGGCATTATAATGCAGGGCCTACAAGTGATGGCCAGCAACAAGAGGATAATGGGCCCTGCCAGGGGAGAAATTAGGGTTGTTAATGAAGGGGACCAGCTGAACAAAGACTCATATCAGTTTTGATTTTGTTGCCTAATTTTGGCCCCTTCCTCTAATCCCTTGCAGACTATGGCTAGGCTGTTTCTGACAACACCCAAGTTGTTGGTATAAAAACAGCATTGTTCTCCAAGGGCCTGGCAAAGTCTTCCTTGCTGTAGAAAGAGCAGGTCTAATCTCCTTCTATTTTGCAGTATTACTTTAGCCAGTGTGTCCAGTGATTGCTCAACGTGATAGACAGACTCCTCTAATTCACAGAGATCAAATCTGTAAGGTTACTTAGAGCCTGATAAGTCTGATCTGTCCTAATTAAGGCCCTTTTACCAGTGCTTATTCCTGCCACTATGCTGGTCCCAACTAGCATAGTGAGAAGGATTGCTGAGATCCCCAAATCTTACTTTTCCTTGTGTAGGTCTAGGGTTTCCATATAGGTGTTGAAAGGAAGGTAGTAAACTTGGGAAAACAGGGTAACTAAAACACACAAGCTGGTGGAGTTAAGAATCCAGGGGTGAATGCAAGGGGTTAAGCCAGTGATGCATTCAAACCAAGTTCCATTAGGGGGCACAGGATAGGGACTGCTAGCATTTGTGTTGATAGTATGGTTGCACAGATGTTTGAGGTGATGGAAGCTTTCCAGTTTTCCCCCTTCTCCTATTATGCATAGTCTTTTCCTGGTTACTTCTTGGAGAGTGAGAATTGGAGACTTTCCCCAGGAACAACGGGCCAGTGGAAGAGGTTTCTGTATTTCATATAGTGGGCCAATCTGTACAGTATGGGGGTCTGGGATCTATGCAGAACCAACAGTCTTCCCTAGTAAGATTAGTGGCGGAGTTAAGAGACTTGAAAGTGAAGTTAAGTAGCTATAACTCAAATACAAGGGATATATCTGGGACTCCGTGGTGGGGGGGAGGCATAACCATGGGTATGGCTGTGTCCCTGGCCGGGAATGTGCCTGAGACCAAAGTTGAGCTGTGGGTTTGAATTTCTCAGGCCATGGTTCTGCAGGAGGTAGGACCAAGATGGGGTTGTACCCAATGGGTACTCCATTGTTAGCCCCTTGCGGCTGGGCATAGAGTTGTATGGTAGATACCACTCCTGGGTCATTTCCTAGTGCATACAGTTTTAATATCCATCTTTTACCAGTCTCCCATTTGGTGGCAGCTTTCCTCAGTTTGTAAACCTAAGTAATAGTTGGTTACATTTTGTGGGTGCTAGGGACCAGACTCCTTTTGTGGATACCAGGGTCTCTATATATAAGGGGTAATCCCTAAATCTGGTGACAGTGATATAATCTGTTCTTATTGGGGAGGGGGGCAAGAAATTATCCCCATGGATTCACATCCCAATGCTGTGCAATACTATGATTCTGGGCCACCACATTTTGCCTGTCGCCTTAAGGTTCTAATATGACCAGGATATACAAAAAAGGCCTGTTTCCTCATGTTAGCTGATGCTTGAGGGAAGTTGCATCCAAAGTCTGGGTCCCACTGGCATAATCCCAAGATTGTCCCACTAGGTCACACAAGTCAAACAATAGGTCAGGGAACCAGTTCCCGGGGGGGGGGGGGGGAGCTAAATGGGATGTGGAATTAGCTACCTTCCCTGTGGCCATATTGGTAATTGTCCATGTGTGATTGTAAGGCTGGTGTGGATTTTGATGGCGTGGGTTTGAGGTGCCAAAGTTAGTAGACAATAGAAGATAGACACAATCCATCATTGAGTTTCTAGCTTATGAATTCTCAGTTTGAGTAGATCCTGTGGGTGTGTGATGGCCTGCCACAATCTTGGTTTCTCTTCAGGAACATAATCATCTGGATCTGCATGTGGGTCAACAGGCTTCATGTGAAAGTAATGTATCCGGATGGGGATGCTGTCCTCCTTGACAGAAGTTGGGATGGTCAGGTTCATGGTGGAGGGTCCCTTCCAGCCAGATTCAAGTGTTTCTCTTTGGTGTCTTTTGATGAGGACTAGATCTCCCAGCCTGAATCCACGGGGTATAGGTGAAGGTGTCTTCTTATAGATGGCCTGCAGTTCAGGCCAGAGAGGTTATTGCACCTGAAATAAAGCTTGTAAGGAGGAGAGGAATCTCTCATCACCAAATTCAGTTAACATCTCTGTTTTTATATTAGGTAACAAGGGTGGGGTCTTGTATACATGATTTCAAAGGGAAATGGTATAAGGGGAGTTCAGAACTCAGAAAAGGGCAAAGGGAAGGAGAGACACCAAGTCACTACCAGTTTCAAGGGTTAATTTAGTTAGGGTCTCCTTTAGGGCTGAATCATTCTTTCTACCTGTCCTTACCTCTGGGGATGATAATTTGTCCGCACAGTTTTAACTATGGCCTGGGTTACCTGTGAGAGGAAGGCTGGTATGTTGTCTGACCCCAAAAGTGCAGGTAAACCATACTTTGGAATGATGTCATTTAATAACATCTTGGCCACAGTCACAGCAGTCTCATTCTTGGCTGGAAAAGCCTCAGTCCACCATGAAAAGGTGTCTATAAATACCAGTAAATACTTGTATCCATACAAACCATTTTTTTGTGGTTTTTTTTTTTTTTTCTGTGAAGTCAATTTCACCAATTTACTCCCAGTCGGGTTCCTCTTTCCCTGATTCCAGACAGAGAAAGTCCACTTTTTGCATTGACTAGGTGGCAAGTATGACATTGGGCTATAGCTTCTGCTACTTTTTGTCTTAAGTCATAAACCTTGAGGTGAGCTCACCTATGTAAATCCTCGATCTTCTGTTGACCCAGATGTGTGCTCTGATATATTTGTCTAATAAGTTGACTAGCAAAGTCCAATAGGAGAATAATCCCCCTGTCATGAGTTTTATACCATCCTTGGTCCTTATAGGCTTCTGTGCAGGTACGGATCCTCCTTAGTTTTGAGCCAGTATAGTTTAGTGTCTCTGGCAAGGTTGATATTGCCATTGGAGGCACTGTTGTAACCAGGGTAGTAGCAACCCAGAGGTCTGCCTCTTTTGCTGCCTTATCAGCCCTGTTGTTCCCCTTGGAAGTGGGATCCTCCCTTTTCTGGTGACCAGGGCATTACATGATTGCGATTTCTTTTGAGAGCCATATAGCTTGCAGAAGGTCTAAAATATCCTGTTTATTTTTATTGGCTTTTCCTTCTGTTGTCAATACTCCCCTTTCTTTATAAATGGTCTCATAAACATGTATCATTGCAAAGGCACAATTCTATGAGTATAGATATTAAATCTCTTTCCTTGGCCTAGTTGTAAGGCCTTGGTGAGGGCTATTAATTCAGCTTTCTGGGCAGACATACCTGGAGGGAGGGCTTTTGACCATACAGTTGTCTCTTCAGCTGTCACAGCAGCTCCTGCATACCAGACACTATCCTTAAGGAAGCTGTTTCCATCTGTATACCAGGTCAGCTCTGCCCCTGTAAGGGGAACGTCCTTGAGATCTGGTTGGGCCCCTTGTAAACTGCTCAAGATCTCTAAGCAGTCATGTATGGGACTGTGCAGATTGGATCAAGTAACAAGGTTGCAGGATTGAGGGCCTGACTGGTGGTAAATTGGACCCATGTGGGGGTTGAGGAGAAGAGCTTGGTAATGAGTCAGTCTGGCCTTGGTCAGTCACTTGTCAGGGGGCTGCTTTAGCACTTCATCTATAGCATGACAAGTTGTCACTCTGAAGGTTTGGCCCAAAGTCAGGTTATCTGAGTCTTTGACCAATAAGGCAGTGGCTGCTATTATTCAGAGGCCTGGGGGCCATCCCATTGCCACTGGGTCTAATTTCTTTGATTGGTAAGCAACTGGTCTCTTCCAAGCACCAAGAGTTTGAGTCAATACCCCTTTGGCTATGCCTTTGTTTACATCAACATAAACATGGAAAGGTTTGTGGATATCTGGCAATGCCAATGCCGGGGCTTCAAGGAGGGCATCTTTCAATAAGAGGGAGGCCTTCTCCATTTCTGGGGTCTATTCTAGGGAGCTTTCTTGTCCCCTCATGGCCTCATATTGAGGCTTGGCAATTTCTGTGATTCTGGGTATTCAAAGTCTACAAAACCCCGCTGACTCCAAGAACTCATGTACCTGTCACTGAGTTTTGGGGTGAGGGATATTGAGGACTGCCTCTTTGTGGGCTTGAGACAGCAGGAACTGCCCCCCTTTGAGTATGTATACAAGATACATTACTTCCTTCTGGCAGAGCTGCTAGCTGAAACTCGGTATACCATGTGGCCCAATGCTCTCAGCAAGGCCTCTGTGGCTGAGTGGCTGGCTTCTTCATCTGGGGCCACTATAAGGAGGTCATCTACATACTGCAAGAGGGCTATTTGGGGATGGGTCTGATGGTATTCACCCAAATCCTCATGGAATGTTTCATCAAAAATGGTGAGTGAGTTCTTGAATCTTTGTGCCATTGTAGCCCATGTTAATTGCCCATTGTATCCATGCTCATGATCATTCCATTCAAAGGCAAACAGAGGCTGGCTGGTCAAGGCCAGTGGCAGACTGAAGAATAATCTTTGAGGTCCAGCACCATGTACATATTGCATTCAGGTGACAGAGTGCTTAGCAGATTGTACTGGTTAGGCATCATGGGTGTATGTCCTCTACGCATTTGTTAATTTCCCTCAGATCCTGCACAGGCCGGTAGTTGGTGGAGTGGGGTTTCTTTACTGGCAGGAGAGGACTGACAAGGGACTACTATCCCTTATTCCCAAAGCTGGTTTATGTGAGGCATTATACCAAGTTCAGCCTCTTGGGACATAGGGTATTGGCAGACTCGGATTGGGCTGGCATTGTCCCTCAGCTGGCCCATGATTGGGGCTCAATGTTTGGCCAGCCTGGTCTGATTTCTCTCTGCTCACACACCTGGAATTCTTTCCCATGGCTCCTGAGATATGGGCTTTCAGGTGTAGCTTGGGAGGGTGAAGAGTAGAGTTTATATTCTTCCTCCAGGGACACAGTTAACACACGTACAGGAGCATTCTGATTGACAAATTGTACTCCCTTGGGGCTGAAATGGATTTGTGTCCCCTTTTTGTTAAGAGTTCTCACCCCATGAGTGGATATGGGCACCCAGAGATGACCATGAATGAATGAGTTACCTGTCCCATTCCTAAGTCCACTTCTCTTTGGGTAATCCATGAATATTAACTCATCACAGTGGCTCCCTGGACCCATATCCTTTTGGTGGACAGGGGTCCCATAGGCAGTTCCAGAATAGAATTCTGAGCCCCTGTTTTGACCAGGAAGTCCACTTGTTTCCCCTCCACCTTCAAGGTTACCCAGGACTCATGGAGGGGACATGAGCCCTGACCCCTCAGACACTAAGTTCCCATATTTCCAGGATTTTAGGATTTCTGTCCCTTTGTCTTTTTTGACATCAATATTTCCAATATCCCATCTCTTTACAATAAGCACATTGATCCTTTTGGAGACAGGGTTGGAGTTGTCCTTCCCCTCTCAATTGTGGGGCTGATTTGCCCCTATCTCTCCCATAAGCTATGGTTTTTAATTCCCTTGGGTCAGATTTTCCTGTGGTGGCCAGTAGTATTTTGGCCAGGCCTCTAGTTTGTTTATCTTCTGGGCTTTCCCTATTATCAAACTTTTTTCTGCTATTGCCACAAGTTCTGACATCTGCTTACCCATGAAACTGTCTAGCTGTTGGAGTTTTCTGCAGATGTCTGGTACCACCTGGTTGACAAAAGCCATGTTCACGACAGACTGGTTTTCTCTTGCTTCTGGGTCCAGGGGGTATAGGTCTGGTATGCTTCTAATAGTCTCTCTAAAAAGGCCCCTGGGCTTTCTTCCTTACCTTGTATAACCTGTCCTACCCTAAATAAACGTGTAGGCTTCTTTGCAATCTCTTGGAGATCCCCCCATTAGAATCTGGCAGTAGGCTTTGAGTCTTTCTTTGAGTCTTCCCTTACATTCAGGGCTATTGGGGTCCCATTCAGGGTGGGTTAAGAGAAAGGCTGCATCCACAACAGCCTGAACAATCATGGGTTGGCCATTAGGTTCAGAAACCAGCTTGCAGGCAGCGGCTAGAATCCATTCCCTTTCCTCTGTTGTAAAGAGAACCTGCAAAAGCTGCTGGCAGTCATCCCAAATGGGCTGATGAGTTATCATTATGGAATCTCACAAGTCTAGGAGGGTTGAGGGTTTATCTGAAAATTTTGGATTCTGCATCTTCCAGTTATACAAGTCACTAGTGGAGAAAGGGATATAAGCCATGAACTGTTGGCCATCCTGATTGGGGAGAGGGGCGGGGCTATCGCTAGCAAGGACAGTGCAACCACTGTGGAGTCTGCCTGTCTCACAGTCTTGTAGAGAGGACCCATCATATTACTTCCAACTTCCTTTAGGCCCAAATCAGCAGTGGTCTGGGCTCAGCACAGGGGTGGATACATAAGGAGGTGGGTGGTGGAGGTCCTCCTCAGGGAGAGAAGGGAGCAGCACCACCTGCTTATAATCCTCCAGCAGCTTAGTTTCCTTAACAGACAGGATGGTCAGGGATGGCAGCAAAATGGGGCTCAACCAAGGAGGGGGGCTTTCAATCAGGTATTGCCATGCTGTGATGTATGGGACCTGGTCAGGATGCCCAGGATTCCCATACATGATATTTTTAACCTTATAAATGGTGAGGAGGTAGAAAGTGCCTTCTTCTGGCCATCCTACATTACCATTAATTCCTGCAAAAGATAGATTCCCAAATGTACTGTTAAACCCAGATTGTCCGCCAAGCATCTGAAATCCTTGAAGTGTGACTGGACTAGGTCCAGTGGGGTGGGACTTGTTGTCTGTCCCATAGTACCTTTCAAGAAAACTTTCAAGAAACCAGAAAAAGGGCAAACAAGACACAGACACATAGACACAAAAACAAATTTCCCAGGAAGTAAAGAAGACACTCAAATGCTACCGACAGTGGCCTAGCCTGTGAACAGAATCCTCCAGATGGGCATGACCTATCAGTATTTATCAAAACCAGAGTTAAACTGGATCTCTCAGTCTCCACTCTATTGGAGCTCTCCAGCTCCACCAGAAGGGGGTCTGGAGCACCTTCCAAACACCCTGGTCCCAGAACTCCCCAGCCCCAAAGTAATTAGTGGCTCATCAGCCTTAGCTCTGTGGGTCTCCAGATTGCTCCTGGGCACCAGATTTACTGAAAAAGAAACAAAGAACAGAGCAGAACAAAGACACACAGTACAGAGGGGCTCTCCAACTCACTGATCTGTGGAGAACCAACTATTCTCCTGAAAATGCCCAACTACTGAGTCTGGGGGTCCCCAGTGATCCTGGATGAGCCCCAAATGTAAGGGTCCAAAAATTAATGATGAAAAAAAAAAACAGCAGGAAGTATTATGAGAGAGCTCTTCACCCCAATTCCAGAACATTCAGTCCTTCCTTAAATGCCCTACTCATCCCCAGTTCTCCCTAATCTTTTTTATCCTTCCAGAGTCCAGACTGAAGAGTTAATAGCCTTCCTGAAAACTAGAGGAAACTGAAGAGTTAATAACTAGCCGTAAGTTTAGAAGGCTACAAAGAATGGAGGCATCAAGTCCTCCCTAAACAATTCAAAAAAAAAAAAAAAAATCCTATTTTGAGCAAGGACACAAATAACTTTGATTCCTTATCTACTTCCGTTGGACCTGCAGCTTGTTTAGTCTGTTTATCTTAGGATCCTCCTTATAAATTTGAACCAATTTTTACTTTGTTCATGTCCACCTCCGCAATTTCTAAACAGGGTTTGTGGGAGGAATGAGATTAATTTCAAGCTTATAAATCCAAGGGGAAGTTCTATCAATGGCTAACGGAGCTGGTGCCCATTCATAAATCCCAGCAGAGAGATTCCATCGAAGAGCCAACACTACCAGTAAGCCCCAAACCAACAGCAAACTGCAGGGAGTGGGCAGAGCTCAGACCTCTCTGCTTACCTTTAGGCTGGAATAAGATATGCCTTCAAACACACCTCTTCCAGCCAGGTCACTGGAAATCCAAGTTACCAGCTTTAATAAAACACTTGAGTCTACTGGGGAACATATTTCAATCTACCACAAGGA
The DNA here is from genome assembly GCF_020740685.1 of Jaculus jaculus. Lineage (NCBI taxonomy): Eukaryota > Metazoa > Chordata > Mammalia > Rodentia > Dipodidae > Jaculus > Jaculus jaculus. Next base: position 32,921,158 of record NC_059112.1, read on the forward strand.
TCCACCGTTTAGGTTGTCGATGACTTTTATCTCCCAGGAGTTCCCATAATACTGTGACAACTAGCTGGCATGGAGATGACTTGTTTTTCAGTTCCAGCTTCATTTCTTAATGTATCACTGTGGGGCGATGACCCATTTCTACTCACAGAAGGTGACTGGGATTTACCAACAACAACATATGGTTTGAAGGTAAACTTTTCTCTACCTCAAAAGTGTACTTGCCTGCCATGTATTTTTTTTCTTTTAATTTATGCACTGGACAGATACCAAACATGCCAGAGACTTGGTTTTGGATTTCTAAAAAAATGGAAGAATCAATTTCTTGCCAATTTAGTGATACCACCACCAATGACTAAGAAACACTCTAATGCTATAAGGACAATATAATGATTGTTGATGATATAGCTCAGAGAGCACAAATTTCTATACTATGTGAGAACACACACACACTGTATTCATCAGAGTAATTAGAACCTTGTTATGTTTGCCCCTCTGAAATGGAACAAGAACCACTTTGTTTCCTATCTTAGCTGCTTTGCTAATGTATAATCAATGCTTTCCAAGGCTTGCTAAATCAGAGTATGTCTGAGATTTGAAATTATTGTAATGTATTTCTACATTTGCTTTTATTGAATGATGAATTGAATCCCAGTTCAAAAGTACCATAATCTGCATGCTTAAATGCCTCTGTGATAAAGTATGAACACTCACCAATTAATCTTCTGAAATATTTCCAGTCAAATAATTCTTTGGCATTTGAAACTAAGGAAACTATAGATAGAGCACATTCCCCATTTGAACTGCATGTGTTCTATCGATGCACAATGAGAATAAATTATTTTATAATGAGGAAGTTTTCTGCTATAATCCTACCTTTTTAATTAGAGAATTAAAAATTTAAATTTGGCTCATTTAATGTAAAACTTGGAGATTAAATCTCATGAATTTCAAGTCATACATAGACATATTCCTCATTGTTAAAGGCACATCTTAAAAACATGCTCTATAATCAGTCAACTTTAGTACATAGCCTTTTGAATTGTTTCCTTTGTGAATTTTCAAACCTACATTAGAACCTTTTAGAGTTTGGTGAAGATTACATATGCTATTCCTATTACATGAAATCATCACAAATACTGTGTTCTAATGCATTTATTTGTGGAAAAAAAATAAAATTTTAAGTAAAAAAGTATATAGTTTTCTTTTTTTGTGCCTTATATTGATTAAATTTATTTAACTTGGTCACAATGATATATTCCTGAATATTAAAGAAAAAAGTGTCATTTAAAGTTAAAGATAATATAGCTAGTAACAAAAATTAAAGCTCAATAGTAAAATACAAAGAAATATAAGTATAAAAATACACAACTTATCCCCAAATAAAATTAGGTATTTGTAAGAGTTTTCCTCACTAACTAGATTCATGATCATAATTCAACTCATTGTTTTATTTTTTTGGCTTTTGAAGTAGCTGTATCTCATTACCTTCTTTCCAGAAATAGTGAGTCTACTTAAGATATTCTTACTGGCATTTTTATGTTAACATTATAGCACTGTGAGCAATAACAATAATGGTACCACATTTATTCTGTGTTTATTCTTTCTCAAGCTCTAATTTTCATATTGGAACCCAATTTAAGCTAGTGAAGTAGATTTTGTTATAAGTCATATTGTAGAGGAACAAACTGCAATTTCTCATTAATGTTACAAAAACTGAATCAAGATCACACAACTTAAAAGGGAAAGAATTGTGACTTTAGATTTTGGGTACCTGATTCTCAAAAAAAATCATTATATTATTTTTATGACTGTCTGCATTACAATTTTGTAAGAGGTTATTTACTGTGAGTAGGAAGCAATGCCTCAATCATTCTTTTGTTAACAATAATTGATTGTTTTTATTTAATTAAAATAATTAAAGGAAATTATATAATGGCTTTGTTGCAGTCAGGTTCACATTGCTGACAGAAATCACCCAACCAAGAGCAGCTTGTGGGGAAAAAAAGGTTTGTTTTTGCTTATGGACTTGAGGGGGAAGTGCTACAATGGCAGGGGAAAACAATGGTATGAGGATAGTGTGGATATCACCCCCTGGTCAACATAAGGAACAGGAGAGTGTGCAATACACTGGCAAGGGGAAAGTGGCTATAATACCTATAACCCACCCCCAATAATACATTCCCTCCAGGAGGAATTAATTTCCAATTGCCATCATCTGGGGAGCCTAGCATTCAGAATACCTAAGTTTATTGGGGATACCTGAATCAAACGACCACAGGCTTCTATAGTATACATAAAATTGAGGAAAACTTTTAAGTAAAACTAGTCATACCCTGTCTAAACCAATCTGTCATCAATAATTGAGTGTTCTTGGGATCAATTAAACCTAACTTCTCCCAGACACAGGTTTTATGACATCACTGGGATCAGTTAAGTCAGTCAAGTTCTTTTTAAAAATATGTTATTCATTTAGTTATTTATTTAAGAGAGAGACAATGAAAGAAAAAGGCACACACACACACAGAGAGAGAGAGAGAGAGAGAGCACACTAGGGACACTAGCCACTACAAACAAACTCCAGACTCATTCACTCCCATTTGCATCTGGCTTATATGTGACCTAGAGAATTAAACCTGGGTCCTTAGGTTCACAAGCATGGGCCTGAACTGCTAAGCCAAACTTGCTAGCCCTCAGTTAAATTCTTAAAGTCACATTTTTTGCTTGAAATTTAAAGGCCACCAGTTTATTTTTAATATTTCAGTATTTAACCCAGTAATAATCATGGTGACAAGAAAACAGAAAAAGTTTGGTGCCTTCTCAGCTAACTCAAAATTATCCATAACTCTTCTTTCTCTATAGGTAAAGATAAGTGTGTATAAAAATTGAAAACAAGATACCATGTTACTGTTGAAGTTTCAGAAGGTTCTTTTTGTTGTCGTTTAAGAGCAATTGTGCTTTTAATACTAGTTTCTTTAGAGTTAACAGTTGGTCATGCTAAACTTTCCCCATAATTGGGTGGATATTGTCTATGTTATTTTCATAAGGGATACATGGGGACATTTTGCCTTTCTTGTAACTGACAGGGTTAACTGATTTATATAATAAAATTTGAGAAAGACATTCAGAATGAATCATAATGTTTTGTTGTATCAGAAATTACATAAATGTTAATATATTTCACACAAAGCATTCAATTATAAGATTACAATGTATGTAAAAGAGGATAGTAAAGTATCAATCACATTGTAAATGAAGTGAACTTACGAATAGTGATTATTCAAATGTCTGTAGTCTGTATACAGAATTTTTGTTGAATTTAGCAATAATTAAAGAAAAATAAGTAATGAAAAAAAAAAGAACAGTGAGCCGGGCGTGGTGGTGCACACCTTTAATCCCAGCACTCGGGAGGCAGAGGTAGGAGGATCACCGTGAGTTCGAGGCCACCCTGAGACTACATAGTTAATTCCAGGTCAGCCTGGACTAGAGTGAGACCCTACCTCGAAAAACCAAAAAAAAAAAAAAAAAAAAAAGAACAGTGATTATTGCCTGTAATGTAAAACTTTATTTCATTCATATATATATAAAATTTACTCTCTTTGTGATAGTTACTTTTAATATTATTATGATCCAAATACCTGAGAGAACAATTTGTAAACATGAAGACTTATATTAGCTCACAGTTAAAAAGGGTTCAGTCTATGGTTGGATGGCTACATGTGCTTGCGCACAGTATCACAGCATTAGGTCCATGTGGCTAAGAACAGTCCTATCTAATCTTGGACAGAAGCACAGAAATGGAAAAGGGACTAGAGATCAAATATAACCTTCAGTGGCACACCATCAGTTACCTAATTCCATTAACTTGACCCAACCTCCATAAGTTTCCACACCTCCCAGGACAGTGCCACTTTCTGGGGACCAACTGGATGGAGCACATGAGACTGCATTGCATGTTCATATTCATGTGCCAGATGGTCTGTGTTGCAGCCAATCAACTCTGTCATTGTATGATTACAGCAATTATGGAAAAATGGAATGTGGCTTATACAAATAAAAATTAACAACAAATAAGAAAGGAGTGATGAATTATATCAGTTTCTGTAGCAATTTTAAATTATTTTTTCCTATTAATCAATAGTCACTATGGGGATTTCCATTTCAGGAAACCTCCCCCTTTGATGCATTCCATTCCTTTTCTGTAGCTCTAAGCTTTATCTATCTAAGACCCCCACTTCTAAGCTATAACCAATAAATCCTCAGGCTGGAGAGATTGCTCAGTGATTAAGACACCTGCCTGAAAGCCTACCAACCTGAGTTCAACTCTCCATATCCAATGTACAGCCAGATGCTCAAAGTGGTACTTGCATCTGGAGTTTGCTTGCAGTTGCTAGAGGACCTAGTGCAGCCATTCTCTCCCCACAAAAATAAATAATTAAAATATTTAGAAAATTTAATATCTTCCAAATTTTAAAATATATTAAAAACAATTCATACTGTTATATGTAACATGAATATATAAATTCAGAAGAATACAAGTAAGTATTTATATTTTCATGTACAAATCAGCACTACCCATAGTGGTTTTGTAATTCACATGCCCGTCAAATGGTTAAGAAAGAGAAGTAATCAGTGAGGGTTTGAGCAGTGGGGGTAATCAGTTAGTATAGAACATTTATTCAGATAATGCACAAAGAGGGTACTGGTATAAACAGATACAACTTTGTGGTCCTTCTTTTGATCATACCATCTATGCTGTGCTCTAAGCTAACCTATGAATTATTCCACCAAGTTTTTTGAACCACTGCTTGTGATTCTCATCTCTGTGTACTGTCATCAAACCCATTTCTCAACTCTACCATTGAGATGCCTCCTTCATGGAGAAAAATATTATCAGTGATTCCAATGGTTTTCTGTGATACCTAATGTGGAAGTACCTCCAATATATTAGAGCATCAACTTTTACCTCAACCGGAAATTTTAAACTTATGTTCTAACTGCAAATGTTTTTCAAATTTGGAAACTATGTACTTTCCTCCTTGGACATCTGGCCTGGAGAACTTTCATCTTCTTTTAAAAGTGTATTTTATTTATTTATTTGAGAGAGAAAAAGAGAGAGACAGAATGGGCCCACCAGTGTCCCCAAGCCACTGCAAATGAACTCCAGATGCATGTACTTCCTTGTGTATTTGGCTTACATGGGTCCTTGGAGTCAAAGCAGGGCCTTTAGCTTTGCAGGCAAACGCCTTAACTGCTAAGCCATCTTGCCAGCACAAGAATTTTCATCTTGAAAGAAATGGTTTGCATATGGTACCAGTGCTGCTCATAGTACCCTGATGTTTCAAATATCCTATATTCAATTTATCCATAAGATTTATCCATGAACATCGTAAAAATCGCTGTTACAAACCTTAGCACTGCACATCAAATAATTTCTGATCTTCTGTCCCATAGCCAAAATAAGTACTAATTTTCTGCATTATTTGAAGAATTTATATGGGTCTCTATGACTGGTTCTAAACAAAGGTATGTGTTACTTAGTAAAACTTGTCACTTCTCCTAAAACATACACTGACACCTGTGATATTCTAGCTCTTATTTTCAACCTGATACTGTGATGAGTAATGAAAGCATGTTTGTCCCTTCTAACTAGAGTTGTTGACCTATGTGAACATGTAGAATGAATAAAATATAAATATATATCATTTCAACCAACACCAGTTATGATTGGTTGTCAGTACATCTCTTAATCTATCATCAAAGATATGGGAATGAGGACCACAAAAGGAATATTTCTTCAACAAAAATTATTTATTTATTTATGAGAGAGTGAGAAAGAGAGGGAGGAAAAGGCAGATAGAGAGAGAATGGGTCTGACAGAGCCTCTAGTCACTGTAAACATACTCCAGACTCATGCAACACCCTGTGCATTTTGCCTCACATGAGTACTGGGGAATCAATCTCTGGTCCTCAGGCTATGTAAACAAGCACTTTAACTGCTGAGCCATCTCTCCAGCCCAAATTTGATTTAGTTTTAAATTATTTTTAATGAGTGAGTGTGAGAGAGAAGTCCTTCAGCCACCACAATCAAACTCTAGACACGTGTGCCACCTTGTGCGCATGTACGACCTTGTGTACTTGCATCACCTTGTGCATCTGGCTTATGTGAGACATGGAGAGTCAAAGACTGGTCCTTAGGCTTTTCAAGCAAGCACCATAACCACTCAGCCATCTCTCCAGCCCTCAAAATTGTTGTTTCATCCCTAATTAGATAGTAATATCATAAAGTTGCCTCATTATTTTTTAAATATTGGTAAAATTAGAACATTTGGGGATAAGACTTGTTGGATTCTGCTGATACACAATATATACCCATGCCATTCACACCAAGCCCACCTGTTGCTTTCAACTGTTCTGTGGTCAATTTGTTCCTATGAATATGTGTTGTTTTTAATGGTATGCTTGGCACATCTGACACATGTAATAATTGTTCTCTGCCAGGAGTGCAACCAGCCACTGAGGAAATAGTGCAAAGAACATGGGTTTAGATCAGTCACCGTTGCATCTCATGACATTCTCTGTCAATATTGGTCACCTATGCTGTGCAGGGAAAGGTGAGGTAAGGCAAGAAAATCTGGTTACATTGTTTTCAGGCAGATAAGTACTTGGATGTAAAATTAACTGCAGGGCAGTTAATAGGAACCTAGCAGAAAAAGCACCTCACAGCAATATTCTCATTTGTCGGGTCCATATAAACTATTCTCACAGTTTTTCCCCCCACAGGGCATTTCTTTATTTCCTTCTCACAGTTCATTCTTATATGTCATTTACAATCTTTGGTGTCCTGTGTCTGAAACCTTGTTTGTGAAGTGGGATTTGTTACTACAGAGTAATATGACTATAATTATGATGAGAGATAAAAATATCTTTCAACAATCAATAATATTATCTCTTAAATAAATAAATTTTCTTCAATGAACAAAATATAGATTCTAGGCATAAAAACAATATTTTAAAGAACTAGAATTAAGAGGAATGCATATTTTCATTCCATTAATACAAAAATTTTTAATATAAGATTCAAATACTACCTATAAATATATTTTACATATAAATATAGCTATTATTCATGACTTATATCCCCACACACTTTAGTGTAAGGCATCAATAATGGCATTCAAAGAATCAAGTTGTCACATTTAACTTAGAAAAGAGGCTAGTGCAGTGTGAGAAGGAGCCATATGATTACTTCCATTTTGCTTAAGCTTGTGAAAGTAAGGCTTAGCATGAAAATTAAAATAAGTATCTGAAATAACATTGTCATTTTTTTGTCATTTCCAGACTAACAAAGAATGCTTCTTTCAAAGAGTATTATTTAACTAATTTATCTTGGAAAGTGAGGACTACATAATATGCTTGATGTTTCTCTAGAGCCTAGATAATGCTAAATGTTCAACTGTTAATAGTCCTGAATGCCAAAGGAAAATCTTCATATCAACATAAATCCTTCAGCATTGAAATCTCTTCAAAGATAATTGAACTTAAGACCTCCAAACTCAAGTAATTTCACAAGTGCAGTTTTAGTTTACTGTTTTTTTTTTTTTCCTTTTACTTTGTCTACTGATTTCTTAAGTTAAAAGAAGATTCAAAAGGCATGACTTGGAAAACAGTTTAGACCTATTCAATGAAACATGTGGCTATGAAATCAATTCAGCAAGAAACTTATAGAAAAGAAGTATGAAGATGATCCTAAAAGCAAAATACAAACAGGTTCTGCATATGCATGGACACGAGGGCAGCAAGCCCTTGTCTGTGGTTTCTATGCACTAAAAGGAAGTCATCATTGACTAGACCTGTCTCCTTTTGTTCTGTAAATTTTATTCTTATAGTTTTCCTTCAGTCTCCTAAGAATATAAAAGTGAGGTTTCAATCACATAATATTATGCTTGTTTCATAAATGACATTCCTCACTCCTCTGGGATAGCCACTAGGACTCTAGATTAATTTTTGTGCATGTAATTTTTAAAATTTATTTTTATTATTAGATATGGACATATTTTGAGCATAAACATCCCATGTTGGTACCATCCTTCCCCTCCTCCCTGCCCCTTTTATGAAGAGACTCCTCTTTGGGGATGCAGGTCCACCCCATGGGGGCTGTGTGGGTCATGCATTGTTTTGTGGGGGGAGAGGCAATGTCTGTGCAAAATGTCTTAACTTGTGACTCTAACAATCTTTTTGCCCACTCTTCTACAAAATTCCCTGATGGGCACTTAGGAGCATCTGAATCTGGCTTGGTAGGTGTTGATAGTCTTCAGTAACTTCTTCCATCACGCTTGTGTGGATATCAGCTTAACTAAGAGAGCAGCACTCTTGCTCATTTCCCCAATTCCTCAGTGGTTCCAGCTGGGGCTGAGGTGGAGTACGCTGGGTCGTTTATCTCCTCAGGTCCAGTTCCCACCTGAAAAAGAGGAGCAGATTTTCCAACAGAGAGTGAAGTCAGTGCCAGTTAAATGGGATAACCATTCTTAATTTAGAGAGAATTAAAAGGGTGTAGACACTCTTATAGTCTAAGGTTAGTGGGAGCTTGACAATGGAAAACAGAATCATTATCTGGATATGATTCTGACTTATTTCTCAATTCCAGAGATGGTTTCCTTTCCACTGAGCAGATCTGTTAGCCAATCCAAGAGCAGTTGGTTACCCACCATGGCTGTGTGTCACTATTGCACTTGTATGAGCATCACATCAGGTTGTTTGCTTCTGAATCACTTATACTTTGAGTTGCTTGGACAGATATTGGCTACTTTTCCTGGTAGCTCTTGTAGCAACTTCCCGCACTAGATGGGCTAATTGTGTGTGGACTGGCTCTCCTTAAGATTCCAACCAGGTCTCTCCATGGTCCATGCCAACAGTGTTTCACGTCTTCAGTATAGGGTCTTACCATTAACCTCTGGTGGGTAATCAAGTGCTCTGACAGAAGTCTATCTTGTTTGTTTTGGGATATCTAGTAGTCTCTCTGATCAACAATTCATTGTGGATATAGACTACATCCTGGCACAGGGAATTACAAGTCAGTGCCAAGAGAAAATAAACAAGAAGAAGCCAGAGAAGAAAGAGAAACAGGAGAAACTTGAGGTTAGGTTTCTTCTTACTCTCTCCAGAGTCCTTTGATTAAGGTGCTCCCTCTAAGGTCCTTTTGAGGGTTCCAGCTATTATTCTGACTTCCAGGATATAGGATTCTATGGTTTCAGTTCAATTTGGGTTCAGTTTTGTGTCTGGCCCCCACCCTTTCCCTTACCCCAAGCCCTAACATTTCCATTGCCTAAGCCTCAAGATATTATTCAGTTATCTTAGCACCTTGGGCTGATCCAGGTTAGGAACAAGAGTTGAGTGAGATCATGCAATGGGTGTCTTTCTGTGATTGTGTCGGCTCACTTTGAATGATTTGCTCCAAGTTTGACCATCTTTGTATGAACGTCAATGTGTCACTTTTTATTACTACTGAGTAGAATTTCATCAAGTAGATATACCACATCTTGGTTAACCATTCATCCAATGATGGGCACCTGGATTGATTCCAGTGTTTAGTTGTTATGAATTAAGGAGCTATAAACATGGTTGATCAAATATTTCTGAACAGAAATGTGGAACTTTTAGGGTAAATGTCCAGTAAGGGAATAGAAGGGTCTGTTGGTAACTCTACATCCTTTCAGGAGTCTCCAAATTGTTTTCCATAATAGTTGTACCAACATACAGTCTCACCAGGAGCAAGGGAACAGAGATCTGGCTTGCTTTGTGCAGTGCCCTCAAGGACACAGACCAGTGCATGCAACCCCGACCAGGGAGGTGGGAGGAGCCGAGATACAGGGGTCTGGCCTACTCACTCCAGATTACCATACTCACCCATACTGTCTAAGCAGGGGATTCTGAACAGAGAGGGGAGAGGAGCCCATAAATTGTTCCAGCCTATTCAGTCCAGACCACCATGCCTGCCAACACAATAACTGCACAAGGAACTCAGACCCTGGAGATGGAAGGAACCCAGAAATGGTTCCAGCCTAGTCACTCCAGACCCAGACTGCTGTTCCTGCCCACACACTGACTGTGCAAGGAACTCAGACATGAAAGATTGGAGCAGTCCAGAAATGAGTCTAGACTACTCACTCTGGACCCAGACCACCATGCCTTCCCCTAGGACTCTAGATTTTAAGTTTCAGCACTATAATAATTAATATATAAATGTACAATACACACTTAAGAAAATGTTCAACATTCCTAAGTATGACAGTTTGATTCAGAGGTTCCCTCATAAACTTATTTGTTCTGAATGCAATGCCATTTTCCCAGCAGATGGCACACTTGGAATTAAACCTTCTTGGAGGCAGTGCATTGTTGGGGGTGGGCTTATGGATGTGTTAGTCTCTTGCCAGAATTTGACATATTTTTCTGTTGCTGCTGTCCATCTTATGTTGACCAGGAGGTGATATTGACCCTGGGCTCATGCCATCATTTTCCTCTGTCATCATGGTGCTTCCCCTTGATTCTTTAAGCAAAAATAAGTCCTTTTCCCCCACAAGCTGCTCTTGGGTGATTTCTGCCATCCATGCCAACCTGACTGCAACAATAAAGCTGGCACTGATATTGGTGTCATTTCTGCTAGAAGCCTTATTGCATGGCTTTTGGCCTTTTGGAGATGATTTTTAAGATGAATGTAGAATGTGGAAGGATTTAAGGATTTGAAACCTTACCTTAAGAGATGCCTTGAATTGCTGTAAGTACAGCTTGATGGACTATTCTAGTCAGAGTTGAAAGACCTGAATGCAGTAAGAACTATGGACTGTGAGGTTTGGCTTATGAGGTTCAGAATGTTCTTTGCGTGGACTGGGCTAGAGGCAATTGTTGTGTGAGAGGCTTGCAGTTAAGCCCATATCCTTGAAAGTTGTGCAGGGTTGCAGTGTGTAGAAATTGATTCATGTGAACAGAGGGATATGACACAAAAAATGACATCTTCAGGCAAAATTGCTGTCTATTCATCTGCAATTGTGTGAGAGATTACAACAATTGAGATTGGGCTAGCTAACCTGCATTGGAACCACAGAAAGAACACAGAGTCTTTTGAAGGGGCCTGAATGCTTAAGGAGTGTCCTCTTCTTCAAAATATGCTTTATTTCTTCCCCTGGATTAACAGATTGGCAGCCCATCTGGTATTATGGAGTGTATGAAATGCAGGACAGAGAAGGTCATTGACTTTGCAACATAGGCTTTTAGTTTGGAAATGACCATGGGCAGTGTGAAGCAGGATTGTTGGATTTTATGTATGGAGACTGGATTTCAACATGAAGATGAGCCATGCGTCATAGTGGAGACCCACTGGAGATGCAAGAACTATGAAATGGCTGCCAAGGAGAACTGCTGGTACTGTATGAACTTTCAGGGACTGTGAATAGCCTAGCTAGAGGAGTGGAATTGAAACTCCAGAGACTTGTCCCTGGTTAGAATTGTGGGAATTAGAGACTCATCACTGGTTATACTTGTTGGACTAGGATCTACAGAGTATGATGTTTACCCTGTTTAAATCTTATATCCCTTGTATATTTCTTTGCTAATACCCAATGCAATCTTTTTACTGTGAATGCTTATTCTGTGACATTATGTTTTTGTTGTTGTTGTTTTTTAAATATTTTATTTTATTTATTTGACAGAGAAAGAGAGAGAGAGAAAAAAAATGGGTGCACTTGGGCCTCCAGCCACTGCAAAGGAACTTTTGTGCACCCCCTGGTGCATCTGGCTAACAAGGATCCTGGGGAATCAAACCTGGGTCCTTTGGCTTTGCAGGCAAATACCTTAATCACTAAGCCATCTCTCCAGTTCTGTTTTTGGTTTTTGGTATTATGGGTCATTTAAAAGACCTTGGACTATGGGAAAGTTTGAATATCATTAGGGTTGATAAAACTACCAGAACTTTTATTTTTTATTTTCAATATTTTTATTAAAAACTTCAATGACTATAAAAAAAATATCCCATGGTAATACCCTCCCTCCCCTCACTTCCCCATTTGAAACTCTATTCTCCATCATATACCCTCCCCATCTCAATCAATCTCTCTTTTATTTTGATGTCATGATCTTTTCCACTTATTATGATGGTATTGTTTAGGCAGTGTCAGGCACTGTGAGGTCATGGATATCCAGGCCATTTTGTGTTTGGGGGGAACACATTGTAACTTTGGCTCTTACATTCTTTCCACCACCTCTTCCTCAATAGACCCTGAGCCTTAGAAGGTGTAATAGAGATATTGCAGTACTGAGCACTCCTGCCACTTCTTTCGAGCACCATGATGCCTTTTGAGTCACCCCAAGGTCACTAACATATGAAGGGACAAGATTCTCTACCAAAAGTGAGAGAAGCATTAATATAAGGTATGAACATTAAGAGAAGTGCTTACTGGGAAGTTTGATAAGCATAGTATATACATTTAGCCAGACAGCAGCAGATGTTACACCCCTAGGGCTCATGACTACCCCTGTTTTAAGTTTTCAGTTTCAGAGTTTTCAGGTCTGCTATCAGAACTTTTAAAGTTGGACTGAATGAATTGTATTTTACATTATGTATGTTTATTCCATTTATGGGGGTCAAGTGAGGAATGTGGTGGTATGATTCAGGTTTCCCCGTAAATGTAGGTGTTCTCATTGTCATATTTCCAGCTGATGGCACTCTGGGAATTAAACATTCCTGGAGGCAGTGAATTGTTGAGGTGGACTGATGGATGTTATGGTCAGCTTCCTCTTGCCAGTGTTTGACACACTCTCCCGTTGCTATTGTCCATATGATGTTGGCCAGGAGGTGATGTCCACCCTCTGCCCATGCCGTCATTTCCTCCTGCCATTGTGGAGCTTCACCTTGAGTCTATAAGCCAAAATAAACTTTTTTTTTTTTTTTTTTTTTTCCCACGCAAGCTGCACTGCCAGTAATGTGAACCGGACTACAACACTAAACATTAGGGAAATGCAAATTAAAACAACCATGAGAATTCACCTTAGTTCAGTAAAAATGGAAATCATTTTAAAAATCTAACAACAAATGTTGGCGAGGATAGGGGAAAATGACAACCCTCATCCACCATTGGTGGGAATGAACAATTTTACAACCACTATGGGAATTAATTTGGAGATTCCTGAAAAGGATGAACATGAAACTATCAACAGACCCAGTAATTTCCTTACTGGGCATTTATTCTAAATGTTCCATGTGTCACTACTGAGATATTTTCTCAACCATGCTTATTACTGCTCAAATCATTATCACAAAGAACTGGAATCAACCCAAGTTCCCATCATTGTATGAATGGATAAAGAAGGTGTGGTACCTTTACACAATGGAATTCTACTCAGCATTAAGAAAAAAATGTTACAATGAAATTTGTAGAAATGGCTTTCAGATTGGCTATAAGATACACTCAGTGTCAAGGAACCCATATCTAGGATTGGGAAACACATCATAATCTTATGGAGACAAAGATTATACTCTCCAGTTTAAAGCTCTCACTAGTCTTTGCCTAAAAGAGGGTTAATATACATCAAATTATCCATAAATTAATAATGCTTATAGCCAGGCATGGTGGTGCACACCTTTAATCCCAGCGCTCTGGAGCCAGAGGTAGGAGGATTGCCATGAGTTCGGAGCCACCTTGAGAATACAGAGTGAATTCTAGGTCAGCCTGGACTAGAGTGAAACCCTACCTAAATCTTCTACATCTTCCCTCCCTCCCTCTCCCCTCTATCTCTCTCCTCTCTAACTCTTGTACATTAGTTATGTTTTTCCTCAATTTCTTAGTGGGCACTGACCTGTAACCCCCACTTCCAGCTTGGGGCTACCATCCACAATGAGCTTTTGATCAGAGAAACCTACAAGGATTCCCAGAACAATGACAGACATCTGTCAGAGTACTTGATGACCCACCAAAGGCCAATTGTAAGACCCTATTGCTGAAGACTCCATACGCAGCTGACACATAAAATGAAATGACATGGCTGGAAGCCAGGAGAGAGTCAGTCCCCAGACAGTCAGCATGTATAGTGCCAGAAGGTGCTACATGAGCGACTGGGAGAAATGACCAATATCTGTCCAAGCAACTCATTGTCTAACCTAATTAGCAGCAAATAACCTGATGTGATGCCCACACAAGTGCAATAGTGGCACACAGCCATGGTGGGGAACCAACTGCTCTTGATTTGGCTAACTGATCCCTTCAGTGGTACCAGACCCATAGCTGGAGCTGGGAAACAAGTGAGAACCATACCCAAACATAAGCCTACTCTCCAATATCAAGCTACCATCAATCATGGGGTATAAGAGGGCCTACACCTATCAAACTCTCTATCAAAAAAGTAAGTGTTATCTCAATTTTTCGGGTGCTAACTTACTCTCCGTTGGAGAATCTGCTTCTCTTTTTCAGATAGATGCAGATCCTAAGGAGAGAGCTGCCCCAACATACCTCAAAAGGGGCCCGACTGAAACTAAGGACAATTGATGAAACAAGCAAGGGTGATGTTTTCCTGATGAACCAGATACCAGCACAAAGGCGAAGGAGACCAACACAGAGAAAAATCAACTCCTACACAATCAGAGAGCCAGAGCCTCAGAGGCCCCCAACACCTCAGCACTGAAGCAGACCAAAAATGAACCCAACATGGCTCAGGAAAATTTTGCAGAAGAGGGGGTGGAAAGAATGTCAGAGTTACATGTTGGGTCATGATATGCAGAGACATTTATTGTACCAATAACTGTGGGTAACTCCACATTGCATGACCCATTTACATCAACAAGGAGGGTCCAATGGGAGGGGGTAGATCATAGATGAGCCTAAACAATGGTACCAAACTGCCTGTACTTGCTGAAAAGAAAACTAATAAATTAAATTAAAAAAAAAAAAAGAAATACAACAAGGAAAAAAAAAAACACCTAATACTGTTAGAATTTGGGAAACAAGGTAGTCCAATGTGAGTTATCTAATAAAAATGCAATACTTTTGTCATACAAGGAAGACTTACATTCTTTTAAACAAATAAAATGTTTCAAGTTTCAAAAAAAAAAAAAAATCCAGGCATGGTGGCACACATCTTTCATCCCAGCACTTGGGAGGCAGAGGTAGGAGGACCACCATGAGTTTGAGGACACCCTGAGACTACATACTGAATTCCATATCAGCCTGAGCTAGAGGGAGACCCTACCTCAAAAAGTCAAAAGTAACATAAAATAATGCTTATCACATTTAAGCTATGCTGACTTAACTCTCCCTTGGAGAATATGTTCTTTCTCAGAAGGTAGTGAGACCTGAGGAGATAAACTACCCTTCACAGTTCAGCCAAGCCACAGCAAAAAAATGCAGACGAACTGGGGAGGCCAGCAAGAGTGCTGCTTCCATGGTGAACCTTATAATCAATAACAAGGTGAAGGAGACAGACCCTGAGGATATTTAACACTTACTAAAGCAGGGATCTGGAGGGTCCTAAGAGCTCATCACTGAAGTAGACTCACCACCACGGCTCAGGGCATTTTGTAGAAGAGGGGCAGAAAGATTTTAAGAGCCACACATTGGTACATCAAGCCCAGAGGCATTCCCTCTTCCCCAAAAATAACTGTCTACTTCTCCCATAATGCATAACCCACAAACCCTTAGGGAATACCTGCAACACCACTGAGGAGTGTCCCCGGAGGAATGGAGGCAAATACAAGGGAAAAGAGTGTACCAACACATGATGAAATATGAAATACGTTGTTACTACTAATAATAATTAATAATAATAATAATAAATGTAAGACAAGTGCTAGAGAGATGATTTAGCAGCTAAGGCACTTGCCTGTAAAGCCTAAGGTCCTATATTTGGTTCCCCAGAGACCTCATGAGACAGATGCCCATAGTGTTGCAGGCACCTGGAATTCATTTGCACTGAATAGAAGTCCTGGAGAAACCATTCTCTCCCTTTCTCTCTCTCTCTCTCTCTCTCTCTCTCTCTCTCTCATAAATGAATTCTGTAAGTAGCCAAGGTGGGACTTTCTAGGATAAAGCATACATGTATGTACAAATAAAGAAAAGATCCAGTGAGTCAGTGTTACAGTATTTATCTTATAAGAAATTCAGAGAAAAGGAGTAAAATTTGTGCAAGGAAGGAAAAGTTGATAATTATAAATTCTCTATAACTGAGAGAGTCAATATAAGAACTTTTATCAGCTATTATCCAAGACGTTAAAGAGGAAGTAATAACTAAAGACAAAATCCACAATGAATTTATAAAGATTGAGAATGGTGATGAAATTCTAGCACCATGGTAAAGGCTAAAGTCATATTACCAACATTGGAATGAAAATAAGCTTTTTCATGTCTTCATCAGAAATATTAGCTAGAAGGAGGAGTTTGAAAGTATCGGCAGAGTGCTTATTATAAAACTTCTCTGTTCAAAAAGGGCCATATATAGATAAATTATCACCTAAGAATCACAGGGAAGTTCATTTTTATATTAATAAAAATTGTTCTATGTACAAAATCTTTCTTTAGTAAAAGATATTTCAGAATAATTTTCAGAAAAGAATGAAAAATAATGTATAGTAAAATTAAAATACATTTCAAGTTTGGATGTCAGTAATAAAGTGTGTTTATAATTATGTGTTAATCAGTGTGAAAATGACATCAGTAGATAATTGATGGGTGACAGCGAGCTATGATAATTTTTTCTTAAATCTGATTTTTCAATGTTCAGAAAAAGGATTGCAAACACAATTATTTCTAGGATATCTAAAGTGCTTGCTGTATACATGGTTCTGAACCAGATGTACACCAGTGACTCATGTGTTTTGAGTATTTGGTCCCTACCTGGTGGCTCTGGGAGCTGAGCCTTGCTGGGATAGGCTTTGGGTTGTCATAGCCAGCTCCTCTTTGCTAGAAATAGGCTCACTCTTGCTGTCATATTTCACCTGTGATAGAAAACAGTTATGTCTAGCCTCTACTCTACCCTCCTTTTCCTGGAATAATAATCCAGAGCCTCCTCACTGTAAGATAAAATAAACCTTTTCCTCTCATCAGCTGATATGTTTTGTGGCTGTGACATGAAGGTAATTACAACACTGTATCAGTATAAACCCCTGAGTTCAGATCCCCAGACTCCATGAAAAGTGTGACACATTAGCAAATATCTGTAATCCAAGTGCATCTGCAATGAAATAGAACATGGAAAATGGAGAATCGTCCAGCAGCAAATCGGCTGCGTAAACTTAAAAAATCAGTGGTGAACAATGAAAGACCCTGCTTCAAAGAAGGTGTAATGTGAGGACAGACACCAGAAATTGTTCTCTGACCTACACACATATGTCATGGTACATGCACACCTACATTCACACATGAGCACATGCATGTTCCCTCACACTCACCAAAAAATAAAAAGAAAGCATGAAAAAGAACAAGTTAAGTGTATATACTAAAAACATGATGAAACTCTTGGAAAGATAGATATTTTATGTGGAACTTTCTAATGAACTGAAAAGAATAAGGATGGGAGGCAAACAGAAGTATTTATTTTCATGGAAATATGGTAATATCAATCACTCAACCATTAAAATATGAGGTCCTGTATCCTTCAGTAACTTAAGGCAATCACAATCACATAGAGAAAATTCAATTTTTAAAAGAACAGAAGATGTTAGGGATTCCAATTATACAGAACATGCTTCACTGTATTGTTTTACAGATTCAAACTCTACACCTTCTCACATGCTCTCACAGGTACCAATTGTTTTCTTGACATAGTAAAACTAAAAACAAGTTGGGCATGATGTTGCATGCCTGTAATCCCTACACTTAGGATGCTGAGGCAGGTTGATTGCTGAAAGTTGTATATGCTACATAATGAATTCTAGGCACACTGTGGCTACATAGTGATACCCCTTTACTATGCAAACATACAAACAAACAGTCCAATAAAAATGCTTAAAACAAACTGGAAATGACCATTATTCTCCATAGCAGAAACAGAGTACTTAAAAAAAAAATCAGAGGGCTAGATAGAAGGTTTAGCTGTGAAGGCACTTGCCTGCAAAGCCAAAGGACTCAGGTCCAGTTTCCAAGGCTCCACAAAAGCTAGATGCATAAGGTAGCATAGGCACCTGGAATTTCTTTTGCAGTGGCTAAAGGCTCTGGAATGCCCATTTTCTCTCTCTGTCAAATAAATAGATAAATAAAGATAAAATTTAAAAAACGCACATCATGGATGGGATATAGCTCACTTACTAGTAGTGTATGATTAGCATGCACCACAAATAGCATCAATGTTTAATAGATTACACACCAACATAAATTAAAATTAAACATGAAATGCAAATTAGTAAGTATAAATTAAAAATTGAAAATTTCTTTATAATCTAAATTATAAGTTTTAAACATTTAAAAATATCCTAGTTTACCTTATTCTAAGAATATTGTTAATCATTAGCGTATGTAAAGAGTGTGCATGTAAAACTTAGAAGATATGGAATCTCACCGGGAAACGCTCGGATGTGGGCAAGCATAGCAAACTGAGAACATCACAAAAGCACGTGACTGTATTTTAAATACATTTTACTTCTCTCATTCCAAAAGAATAGGTGGTTTTTTAGAATATCTCTTTGTTTATGAGTAAAATAATTGGGTAATTGCCCAGACATCTTAAAATTATTATTCCGGGGCTGGAGAGATGGCTTTGCAGTTGAGTGCCTGCCTGTGAAGACTAAGGATCCTGGATTGAGGCTTGATTCCCTAGGACTCATGTAAGCTAGATACACAGGTGGCACATGCACCTTGAGTTCATTTTCAGTGGCTGGAGGCCCTGGCACATCTATTCTCTCTATATATATCTGCCTCTTTCTCTTTCTTTCTCTGTCACTCTCCAATAAATAAACTAAAAAAAAAAAAAAAAAAAAAAAAACATTGTCCTGATTTATAGGAATTATATGTAAAGGACTGCTGATCAATTAGTGATAACTTTATGCAATGGTTTCATGTATATGTATATATATATGTATATATATATATATATATGTGTGTGTGTGTGTGTGTGTGTGTGTGTGTGTATGAAAAGTATTTTAAAAATTGACATGCATCATATATCAAATAGGACTGAACAAAAGTTGGTTATATTCACAGGCCAAAACCAATTTCATTGCTTCATGCAAACATGTTTCATAGTTCCATGGAGTTGAAATTCACATCAGTGATTTCTGTATGTTTTAGGATAGTGTTTCTCTCACCCAGTCAGTTTAGATCGTTTTCTTTTCCCTAATAAAAAAAGTACTGCTTCACTCAGTCATCATGTAGAAACTCCTTTTTCTCTCAGCTTAAGGAAACACTATTGACTTACTTTGTTGGCAGTTTCCTATCTTGAATATGTCATATAAATTATGTATGGGTCCCAAAACAACTTGTTTCTTCCAATAAGAATCATGTTTCAATGTTCATCAACATTAAAGCACAAATCAGGATTTTACTATTTTGCCAAATAATATTCCATTATGCGGGTGTAGCATTTTTAGTTATGTTTACATGTATTAATGCACACAGTTTATTTCCCCTTTTGTCTATTATGAATGATGATGTCATTCACCAAGGACAGCTATCCTATTTGAACATATATTTTTTAAATCTTTTCTTAGGTTTATAGATAGCAGTGGAATTTCTTAGTTATGTGTTTTAACTACTCAAGCAACCCCCAGAAAGTCTTCTGATATCACTTTCCCATGTTATATGTCTGCTATAGTGTATGGAGGTCCACCTTCTCCCTTTTATTTTAACTGTATATGCAATCCTATCTCTTTTATTGCAGATATCTTAGTATACATGAAAGAGTATCAATTTATGAACTTTATTGCTAATGAATTAATCATAATTTACTGGACATTTTGGCAACTTGTTAATCTTCCCTGAAAAATGTTTACTTGAATATTTTCTTATTTTTAATTACCTAGATTTAACAAGTTTTTAGAAATTATACATATAAGCATACACATTTTACTGTATTCCAACATTTATAACTCTTCAGAACATAGGTAAATTTGATGGTGATATAAGTAAGATCTTTCCTGCTTAAATTTCTACAATCCACATCCTGACACAAACACAGTCCTTTCAATATTTGCAGATATATTAATCTTTGCAACAACAGCTGTTGGAAATTGGCCTAGTTTCTATTATTTTTCAATCATTAGAAATGTCTTATTCTCTTATTCATACCTGATATTTTCAGTGTCATCCATGAGTGATTTTTTAGCCAGGCTTTTGAATAGTATCAATATATTATGAATCATTTTAAAATGTGGCTACTTTTTTCAAAAACTGAAAGTTAAAGCCAACAGTTTTACTAATTTATCTTATCATTACACCTTTTAAATGTTCCAAGTTAGGTCATGACAGTGTAAGTTATATCATCTAATATTCTAATTTTGGAAGAATACTTTCCTTCTTGCTATCTCTTTACATTGCACTTACACTGTAGGCTGATAGCTACACTCATGTCCTACTTGCCCAGTTTATCAGTTTACTCCCACTCATTTTGTTATGTTAATTCAATTTCAAATGTGGACTTGGTTGTTTCCAAGTAGTAGGATGATTCATTTTTCAAGTTGTTAAGCATTCCTGTCATTCATTATCCCTCAAACCTCCGCCTTCACAATTCTCAACTTTATCATTCTCCAGGGATCTTCATCGATTCAAATTAAACTGAGATGTGCACTCTTCATTTCCAATGACAGAACCCAATCCTCTGAGAATCACGGTGTGCTTTTCCTTTTAATGTGTGGTTCTTCACAGAATTCCTCTGGGAAGCTTCTCTTTAACAGTATATATTCCACAGATTTCACTCCAAGGAAACTAACACTTTTAGCAGTGCAATAACATTGATAGCTGAATTGTAGTTTTAAAACTACTTTTAACTTTAAAGTAAATTTAAATTGAAATATATTCATTTAATTTTCACAAAGTAAAAATGTACAGATGAATACTGTTCACTTACCATGACTTAACATGCATTAGGAATATGCCTAAATGCCAAATGAGACAGAAATTTTGATTAGACCTCAAATCAAAATCCATTGTTATTAAAAGCAATCAAACAACAAAAGGATGGGCATGTGGTGGTTTATGATTATAAAACTAGCTCTCAGGAGGATGAAGCCAAAGGCTTATTAATTCAAAGCTAGCTTGGGTTACATAGAGAAACTCAAAGTTCAAAAAGAGAGAGAGAGAGAAAGAGAGATCTCAAAATCAACATGTGAGGCTGAGGCATGAGGAATGTCATGAACTCAAGGCCAGCCTGGACTATGTAGTGAGTTGTAGGTCAGCTTGGGCTACATAGAAAGACGTTGTCTATTTCATTATAAAATAAAATACAAATAAATAAAAATCTCAAAGATACAGAGATATCTATCCTGTTCATAAACATAGTTTTGGAATTATCTTTCTAATCCATTGTAGTATTCTTTCCTTTTAATTTATGTTTATCAGTGTGGCTTGCAATATTTCATTTAGATCAAATTTGTGGCAAACACAATTTAAATATCCAGTAGAATATGTGGTGCAATGTTTGTCATGCTGATTGTGTATTCAATGCTGAGATCAAATATCTTCAAACATATAAACAGTATATTGTGGTGTTGGGATGTGAATGCATGTCCCCCACAGCCTCAGATATTTAAGCTTCCAACTTAAGTCTCCAGCAGCCTCCTGGAGGGGTGAGTAACTGGAGGCAGATTTGAATCCAGCCCAAAGGTGTGAAGAAAAGAGTCTGCACTTTGGAATGGGGTCTGTTGACTGCTGGTGCTGGTGTTTTCTTGCATAGTTGTTTTTCTCTGCTTGGATGTAGAGAAGTAAGCAGCTTTTTGCTCCATTGAAGGAACTGTCCCTCATCTGTAAGCTGAAATAAACACTCTTCTCACCTAAACTGCATTTAGTTGGTTGTTATTCCCAGCAACTTGGAACTGACTGCAACATATGTTCACGTGGGCTTGATGGCTGTGCTGTTGTCCTCTTAGATAATGAAAGATGCTGATGTCGAGGACAACTTAAGTTTAAGATTTGGGAGACAAGTCTGGTAAATATAACTGGAACTAACTTGTCTCAAAATATACAAATAAATGAATAAGCATTGAATATGGAAAGGAATGAATTAGCATTTAAATATTCAAAATATAGTTTTGCAGAAGTGAGTAGGTTTAGAAGTAACCTAGAAAGATTCTGGAGAAACAAAAAGGGGGTGGGGTGGGGATAGGGAAGGAGTTCCAAAACAAAAAATCAAACAAACAAAAAATCCCCACCATAGAATCCCATCCCATTCTCATCAGCTAATGTAAACAATTGACAAAGCTAAAGTAATAGTCATATGTGGGAAATAAAGTTAGAAATATTTTAAGGGATCAAGTTATAAAATATCTTTAAAATCAGTTCATTATACCCATGACATACTAAGGGAAAGTCAGTGTGCTGTTTTCCCTTTCAAAGGACAGTAGTGAAAGTAATAGTTTAAAGAAATATTACTGACAACACTTTTGAGTTTTCTGTCCTGAAGGTATATGAAGAGAGAAAGAAATGATTCGTGAATCTTTTAGATGACTGAAAGCTAAGTGTTGATGTCCAATTTAGCATGTTCCTTATCATAGAGTTTCTGAGAGAAAATATATATAAAACTGTGGTAATTTAAATGTGATAGTTTAAAAGTATGACCTGGTAGACTCAGGTGTTTTATTAAAATTGAGCTTGCAACTTGAGCCCCTAGCAAGCAGATCCCTGCTAGAGGGGGCATGCCACTGGGTCAGATCTTCTAGTCCAACCCTAAGGTGCATTTGGGGCAGATCTGAGTCCAGTTCTACTGTGTGTATTCAGAGCCATTTGAGCTCTGGCAGTTAGGGCTTGCTGTTTGATGATACTTCCTCTGGGCTCTGTAAGCTTGAAATAAACCTCTTTCCTCACATAAACTATGTCTCTTTGGATATTTGTCCTAGCAATGAGGAGCTGATAGCAAAAATAACACATAAAAATAATTACCATATATCTGTTTTTATATTATGTGTGGAATAAAATGATATATATCCTTCATCAGAAATAATGCATAAGTAGATGAAATGTATAAAAATAAGAAGAGAGTGGGTTATAATAGCTACCAGATAAGGGTTGACACACCCAAACATGAGCCCTGATACCCTAGAAAGCACTGTAACAAAGCCAACAAGACTTTTCATATAAAGAAACAACATATGTGATAAATAGATATCAAGGGAAAAAAAGACACATAAAATATAATAAGAAGATGAATAAGCAGAGCACCATAGTTGGTATTACCTACTGGGAATGTACTTCTCTTGAGATCAGGGAAAGGCTGATATGAAAAACTGAGGAGTAGTTGATTTTGGGGGGGTTACTATTTGATCATGAAACATTAGAGAATACATCATGTAAAGAATTTTAAGATGTTGCCAAGTGTGTTGGCACATATCTTTAATCCCAGCACTCAGAAAGCTGATGTAGGAGGATCACCATGAGTTCTAAGCCAACTTGAAACTAAATAGTGATTCCAGGTCAACCTAGGCTAGAGTGAAACAATGTTTTGGGAAAGAAAAAAAGGAATTTCAAGATGTCAACAGAACAGATAAAATGTTAAACCTTTAAAAGATCAGATGCCCAATACAGCAGGAGCATATATGAGAAAGGATGGAAGCTTATACTTTAATTTTATATCTGTCATACAATGCATAGTACTATATATAGTATATTAAACATATTTCATTGTACCAAATAAATTTCCAAAGAACATTGATATTTAATCTGATGCAAACCAGTCACTATACCTTACTGACATAAATGTCCTGTTCATATATTTCCTGATAGGGATGGAAAATTCAGTGAGCTTTCAGTTATACATAGAGTAAGACAGATAAACATTACATAGATGATAGATAGATAGATAGATAGATAGATAGATAGATAGATAGATAGATAGACTGGTGGCTGGGTCTTAACTAATGTTCAAAAATTGTGATAGTAACTTTTTGGGCTGGAAAGATGGCTTAGCGGTTTAGCGCTTGCCTGTGAAGCCTAAGGACCCCGGTTCGAGGCTCGGTTCCCCAGGTCCCACGTTAGCCAGATGCACAAGGGGGTGCACGCGTCTGGAGTTCGTTTGCAGAGGCTGGAAGCCCTGGCGCGCCCATTCTCTCTCTCTCCCTCTATCTGTCTTTCTCTCTGTGTCTGTCACTCTCAAATAAATAAATAAAAAATGAACAAAAAAAAATTGTGATAGTAACTTTTTAAAAAAAATTTTCCATGGAGTTAAAAAAAAACATTAAAAAATGCTCAAATTTATTTGTGCACCTAAAGATAGTATAAGTAATATGAGTAATGATTAAAAGCTAAATACATGAGCAATAAGATATTTGTACAATCCACATGATTACTACACAGAATTTACAGTTATGTTCTCCTAGTGAATATGAGGATGCATGAATGCTTGACATATATAAGGTGAAAAAGGCAGTTTAAAAGACAAGATGAACAGTTGAGGCAAAGTACTATTTTAGGAAAAAAAACAAACACCATTTTTAGAGGAAAAAAATCATCTTAAAAAGTACCACAGAAAACACTTTAATATGGCTTAGAATATTTTACTTGATAACAAGTGTCAAGAACATACTGTTAATAACCAAATGTATTTATTAAGTAGCTATTCAAAAGACTTTCCTATTTGTATGGTATGTTCAGGCTATTAGAGCTCACCAAATTCATTACTTGCTTTATATAAATATAAAAAATACATTGTCAAAAATTATGTACAGAGGCTGCAGAGATATCTCAGTGGTTATAGCATTTCCCTACAAAGCCTAATGACCCAGGTTCAATTCCCACATACCTATATAAAGCAGATGCATAAAGTGTCACATGCATCTGGAGTTTGTTTGCAGTAGCTGGAGGCCCTGGTGCACCCACTCTCTCAGTGTCTCCATCTCTTTCTTTCTGCCTGTGGTCTGTCTCTCTCTTCTTCATAAAATTTTAACACAAGGTATATACATCAGCTTATAGAATGGGTGAAGTAAATGAGATATTTTCTCCTATATTATCCAAGGATTTTAAAACAAATCCAGGTAACACTACAATGGTGGGGTTAAAGACCTTAGTATTTTTTTTAAATTCATATTTTGTAATTATTTTACTCTAAGTAATAATGGAAAATTGAATTTCATGCCTCTAGCATTATCAGAAATTCCCTATTTTTAAACTTCGTGTGGTATGGTTTAGGGATGGGATCTTTGGAGGATCACAGGGAATGAAAAAGTCATTAAGGTGGCTTTATGAGAACAGAGAGGCCTGAAGAGACACAGAGGTACCCTCATGCTCGCTGTCTCTTTCAATGTAAAGATGCAGCCTCAGACTTTGCTGTAATGAAATACATACTTTTCTCTTAGATAATATATCCTGTAAAATATTGATAGCCTGTTAATCCTATTAATAGCCTATTAAGCCTATTAATCTTAATGTAAGTGTAATGTTTCTACAACAGTCTTCACAGAAAAAAAAATACTTATAAATAATTGACCAGCAATATTAAATGGTTACTTGTTACATGAACTTTAAGATAAAGTTGAATTTTTACTTTCTTTGTTATATTCAAGCCTATCTTTTTTGTGTGTTTGTTTGTTTTTGACTGCGTACGGGCTGTGGTATGTGTTATGCTCATGTGTGTGCGTATGCTCATATATGTGTAAATGTATGTGTGAGCTCATGCATGCTTATTCATTGGAGGCCAGAGAATGTCATCAGGCATGATAAATATTATTTAGTAAGTTATGGTTTCTCACTGAACTCTGAGGTCACAAACTGGGCAGGTTGAGGTAGTCAGTTTGTCCTGCTACAAACTAATCTCCACAGGCACACACTGCCTCCACCACCTGGCTTTTACAAAGGGTGCTGAGGGTCAAAGTAGATCCTAGTGCTTGTGCAGCAAGCCCTTTATTAACTAGGCCATCTCCCTAGGCTCTCAAATGTTTTCAACTTTATTAAGTATTATCATAAGTAGAAGAACACTTATCTACAAAGACGAAGAAATGACATGGCTTGTTGTCTATAACCACAGAAGTTGTCAATAAAAAACTTTAAAAAATAAATAATTTATAGATACATAAATAATTAGATTTTAAGTTGATTTTTTTCCATATTAATATCAAGTAATCATGGAAATTTCATGATGGAAATGTAATAAGAATTTCATTTAATATCCATGGACTGTGAAATACATTTCTCTGAACATTAATGCCAATATTTTCCATGGAATATGTGATAAGTAACTTTTAAAGTAAAATATTGGTGAATAAAAACCACTGAGTTTCAATTTTTTAAAAATTTCTTGTTTATTTTTATTTTTTATTTAAAAATTTTGGTTTATATTTATTCATTTATTTCAGAGCAACAGAGAGAGAGATAGCGAGGCTGATAGAGAGAGAATTGGCACACCAGGACATCCAGCCACTGCAAATGAACTCCAGATGCATGTGCCCCCTTGTGCATCTGGCGTACGTGGGTCCTGGGGAATCGAGCCTCCAACTGGGGTTCTTAGGCTTCACAGACAAGCACTTAACCACTAAGCCATCTCTCCAGACCTGAGTGTCCACATTTCAAGGGGTGCTGAGAGCAGAGCTGTTCAGCAGAAGCCTGCTGGGCCCTAAAGGGTGCCAATAATATAAAAACTGGACCACAGTTATTAATGTTAGTAAAATGAAATTAAATACTAATTAAATCCTAACATCCTTACCTTAGTCTTTATATGTGTGCCTTCTTTGAAATTAATTAGGACATTTCATAATTACAACCACAGAAGTTAGCAAATGCACTATCATATGTCTATTTTTATGCCTGCCACTCAAGATATCATCCCCTTCCAGTACTCTCTAGCAATATTCCTTTATACAGATATGTAGATGCCACTCATATTGGACAATGCCACATCCGAGTGTCCTCTTAGTTACCTCTTAAGTATTCTGTCATCTAATATACACTGTAGTCAGGTCTTCAATGAATGAACTGGGACCAAGGTAAAAATTAATCCACACCACACACTAAAAATCATTCATTGCCTATCAGAAGTTCAAAATTAACTATACATTCTATTTTTATGTCTCAACTCCATTAATTTATTAATTTAATCTGTGATTTCATTTTTGTTGTACATTTTAGCCTGTGTCCCTTTACATTTTGTGGCTTTTAAATGTCGCAAAGAAATATTTTATATAAAATATACATTTCATTCATACTGCTAACCAAAAATCCCTGTAAGAATGAATATTTGCTAATTTGAAATGAAATACTTGAGCTAATATCTTCTCTTTTAAAGGTTAATCACATGGAAACTAGTAAAATAATACTAAATGTAATTTGCCTTTTTCATGTTCTTCCATTGATTAGAACAAGAGAGTCTCTAGGAGTAATTTTAATATCTAATCACCGAAAAACTATGACTAATGATGTCAGCAGAACCTATTTTAATTATCTGTGTTTGTAAAATCTGGAATCTTTGACATTATAGTTAAATAATCTTAACAGAAGAAAATTTCTGCTACAAATTCTTGTTCCATCTTTGGTAAATTAATGAGCCTGTGCTTTCTCTACAAAGCTGGCATGCTAGAGTTCTCTTGCTACATATGTGGATTTCATGCAGCTACAGAAGTTAGAAAAGATTAGCTTATCTGAACCTTAGACACTTATTCCTGCCTGTCAGCCAGACATATGTTCTTAACCAAGATTTCTCAATGGGTTTTACTTTTATTTGGAAATATTCATCGTTACAAATAATGTAAACTGTTAATATATTATAATACTCACAGCCATTAGTCTAAGAACTAAAGTAACTATACCTTACCTTGATACCAGACATTATTAGTTGAAGTGATGCAAGATGATCCAATTTCAATTATAATAAAATGAAGCCACTGGGTGTGGTGGCTCATGCCTTTAATCCCAGCATTTGTGAGGCAGAGGTGGAGGGATTGCTGTGGGTTTGGAGCCACTTTGAGACTCCATAGTGAATTCCAGGTCAGCCTGGGCTGACCCTACTTAGCAAAAAATAAAAATATACAGTGAAGCTAAAAATAAAAAGCACATATTGAAAACAGCATAATTGGTGATATGGAGCTAATGAAATCTATTTTTTTTTAATTTTCATTTATTTATTTACTTGAGAGCAACAGACAGAGAAAGAGGCAGATAGAGAGAGAGAGGATGGGCGTGCTAGGGCTTCCAACCACTACAAACGAACTCCAGAGGCGTGTGCCCCCTTATGCATCTGGCTAACGTGGGTCCTGGGAAATCAAGCCTTGAACCAGGATCCTTAGGTTTCACAGGCAAGTGCTTAACCACTAAGCCAGTTCTCCAGCCCGGAATCTAATTTTTTTTGGCATCAGTAAAAAATGAAAAAGAAAAAGAAAAGAAAGAAAGAAAGAAGCTGTTTTTATTTATTTTTTTGTTTTTGTTTTGTTTTAGAATTAGGTTAGCCCTGGTTCTTCTCCACACCCTGGTAGGTGCAAACTTGGGTAGAAGAACTAAATTTTTTGCAGACTATTTTCTTTTTTTATATTTTTATTTTTATTTTTTGTTTTTCAAAGTCAGGTCTCACTCTAGTCCAGGCTGACCTGGAATTCAGTATGTAGTCTCAGGTGGTCTTGAACTTACAGTGATATTCCTACCTCAGCCTCTCAAGTGCTGAGATTAAAGTCATGTCCCACCATACCCATCTGTCTCTCATTTTTAAATATGCAAAATATTTCCAATTGAAAAATTTTACCTGAGGACAAAATTAAATAATATATTGAAAATTATGATTCTTAAAGCTATACTTATCAATAATATATTTGATGACAAAATTCATTAATGTGATACTAATAGAAATATTTGTTTATAATTTTAATTACAATCTTGAGTTGAGGCTCAGATTTCCACATCATCTGGTGATTGTTTTATGTAATATTTTCCTCAGAGACCACTTATTATTTGCTTTAACAATTTTAATTGCAAATTTAAGATATTTAAATTTGATGTTTTAATGTTTTCTAAGGTATCTCTTATTAATTTTCCAGAGAATTAATTGAGAATCTGATTAGAACATTTGAATGAAGTGCAAATCTTATTTTCAAATATTAACATAATCATGGAACTAGAGGAAATACAATTATCATGGAAGAAAATATAGTACCCAAACACAAAACAAAATGTGTACAGCTATACATTAATTTTTTTTCTTAATGTTTCAGATTAAGCATTATTGGGGCCTTTATTGCAAAACAGATAATATACTACATGCTTTATGCAGTTTCTTGACTTAATCACCACAACATCTAGGTAACAATTGTCGTGTTCATGAGTAAAATAGCTTTTTGTATCTCAGGAGACGAAAGACACAATATGGAAGTAGCACCGTATAGACAGTATAGTATTCTCTGTCTAGATTTCCATCATTATGAAAGTCATAATTTCACATCCTGTGAAAGGTGACTAGGGAATCAGTTGTGGCATTTATGCATAGGCCTTGCCAGCTGGTAATGGGCTGACAGGAAGGAACTAGGAAACTAGACTTAGAGAGTAAGCTCCAGAGGTCAGCCTGAGGTAGGATACATTGAGCTTTTGAATGCTACATAAAGGATAGTTCTTAAGAAAAAAAGAGCACTTCCGTATACGTACAGATTTTATTTGTGATAAACCCATCATCAAAGTACTTCTAGAGATGTCTGTACTGAAATTCTTCACATTCAGATATTTTCAGAAGTTTCTAATTATCATTTGTTTTTATCCTTGTAAGGATGACAATAAAATAGTACATTAGCAGAAATTTATTGTGTCACAATTCTAGAATCTGCAAGTATAAGATGTAAAATTAAAGTACAAGAATGGTTAGTATTTAGTGGGAGGTCGTGTTAGCAGATGACCACATTCCTCCACTTCCACAAGAGAGGGAGAGAGACAGAGAGTGCTTCTTACTCTCTCTTCATTTTATAAGGGTATCATACAATAATTTTATTGAACTTATGCACCACTTTTACCTTAATGTGTTTTACTTTCAAATATAATTAAAGTTAGGGATAAACATAATTAATTTTGTGTCAAATAGCCAAGGTTTCTGATACTCTATTTAGAGGAGAATCAGCTATAAGAAAAGCTCTTTGATTTAGGATACCCAAAACTCTAGAAGCTTTCAGACTTTACAGATCTTATAGTTGTAGGTCTTAATAATGAGGGACATTGGGCTCTAGCCTTTTAAATCCAGACTTACTTATATGACCTTATGGACTCTAGAGGCTCAAGTCAGAGATTTATTTTTCTGAGCTTTCAAAACCTCAGGGACCTATGGCTCTAGGACTTGGGAACTAGGGACTTGGTTGTGGGCTGCCAAAGCGAAACAAAGTCCTACGTGCTCCAGCCCGAGAGTTGATGCTCTTAATTTTGCTTGCAACGAGGCTTATAAAGTGAATTTGAACAGATGTAGGCTGTATGAGGCAGTGGTTTTCAGAACCAGAAACTGTGTCTTCAGCACCCTTGAGGCTTGCGGTAGTTCTGGGACTTTCTTGATAGAGTATGCTTGGGACATTTGTGAAGTGTACTGAGAAGCCAGACACAGGGAAATGCTTTGTCAACACATCAAAATGGCCTGGTCTACAGTAGATTATTTTATTTGAATGAAAATCCAACACTAAACAGTACTCAAAATAAAAATAATCTTGTCGTGATATTACCATTCTTAGTAGGATTTAGCAGTTCTTAATTTCTAACCAAATCCTTTAGGGAATGCAGTGCCTCTGCTCTGTCAATACCATTTTATTTTAATCTCCCTTTTACCAGGTAGCATGTAATCATTCCAGATGCTTTCGTTTTTGTATAGAGACGGGTAATGTTCCCTTTGGAAATATCTGGCTCATTAGCAAAGGTTTGATGGCTTCACTGTGGATGTGGACGCAAGCTGCAGCGAAGCCAGATTCCAATGGTTGAGCTGGGTCCTGGGGTGCATGAAATATTCCTTCAATCAGAATGCATCCAGCTATAAACAAGTAGAATAAACTGGTACATGATACATCATTTAGAGATTATCTTAAAAACAAGAAAACACAACTTTGGGAATGTCAAACTATGCAGAGAATATTTAAGTTGATGTGTTTTGCTGACAGAGAAAAACCTCAAATTTCCTTGAACAATTCAGTAGCAGAGATAACTAATCCTTCACTCGCTGGTTCATTATGCATCGTCATGAAACAGATAATACAATTCCCACAATCCTCTTTTGATTTCATGTCAAACAAATTCTCTCAAAGTCATTTAATAAACAAATAGACAGAAAAAGCAAACCTGAAACCTCAAACAATTTGTGCAATCGATTACCTTGAACCATTTATTTTCCTTCCCTCAAAACTGATGCACATTCCTGCCAAACGGGTAATCTCTCAGATTGAGGTATGCAATATATGTTAAGAAAGAACTTAAAACATAGAACTTCTTTAATATTTGAAACAAAAGTTGTTTACTTAGGTATCTCTCTGAATATAGAGTAGCTAGTCCACCTGTCCTAGGGGTTCACCTGTCTCCATCTCCAGAGATCTGGTATTAAAGGTGCTTGCCATCTTGACCAGCATTTGCATGAGTAATGATATCTAAATTTAGGTTCTTGTTCTTGTATGACAAGTGATTTGTCCATTAAACTACCTCCCAGATGTCAAACATGAGTTTTAAAAATATATTCGAATTTCAGCCAATGTCCTGGACTTTGCTCTGAGCATAGCTTAAAGTCTCAGGTTCTTAGTTGGCCTTTTGTAGTAATGGGGAAATCTAGAGTATATAATTATGAAATTATGAATTATATTATCACTTTAATTAAGTGATATTGCAAAGATATAAAGGAAAAACAGGAAAAAATACAGAGAAAAAGAGCAAAAAAAAGGAAAGTTAGCATAATATTGGCATATATATCAATTTTATTTA
Organism: Jaculus jaculus; assembly: GCF_020740685.1. Classification (NCBI taxonomy): domain Eukaryota; kingdom Metazoa; phylum Chordata; class Mammalia; order Rodentia; family Dipodidae; genus Jaculus; species Jaculus jaculus. The sequence continues at coordinate 32,953,173 of NC_059112.1, forward strand.
TTCTGAAAAGATAGCTTCAAGATTTATCATTGTTTGGGGCCTGGAAAGTTGGATTAATGGTTAAGGCATTTGCCTGCAAAGGCTAATGATGGGACGTTGATTCATTAGTACCCACATAGAGCCAGATGTACAAGGTGGCACATGTGTCTAGAGTTTTTTTACAGTGGATAAAGGTCCAGGCACACACATTCTCTCTGTCTATCTCTCTTCTCTCCATCTCTCTCTGCTTATAAAAAAAAATTAATCAATATAAATAATAAATAAAAGGATTTATCTTTGGTTAAATATTTATTATTACATTCATAAAAAGCAGGGAATTTATTGGTTCTATCACATATTACTATCTAGGTAATTCTCCCTCTCAAGTTTGCTTATATTATGCTATCATAGGATTTTTTTTAATGTGGAAGATACAGTAAAATGTATGTTTTTACTGATTTTATTTAGTGCAACTATACATCAAAATACCTATGATAGCCTTTGAGAATAAGTAAATTAATTTACATAAGTATGAAATATTCCAAATACATGTTTTTTATTCCCCAGCATGATTCCTTGTACTAGGCTAGAGTTCTGTCTAATGCATATCTCATTGTTTACTCATGTGCGTATCTATTTAAAATTCAGTTTTACCCTTGGACTGAAAATACTACTATGTCATGTCTACAATGTCATGGACCACAATTATCTTACTTGTTACTAGTTTTTGGATACATCTTAAAATTCTAGTGGTACAAATATTTAAAAATTTGTGTCACTCAGTATTTTTAAACATATAATCTCATATGCTATAATGATCTTTAAACCTTGATAAAGATAGAGAAAAGAAAAGCAAAACCAGATACTAACTGGTTGGTCAAAATAGTAAGAGAGAATATTAGAAGCAGATGGATGATAAACTAATTATGTGAAGGGTCAATGCTCTGGGAACATCTGAACTGAGCATCATGATTCTGAGACAATTGGCTGAAGTCACGTTGACAGGCACCAGCCATGGCAACAGAAAGATTCCATTTCCTCATGAACAATCAGAGTAGTCCAAAGTTGAAAAGAGATTTCTCAGGGGGAAATGAGCTTTTTTTCACTGAAGGTGTTCACACAGTTGGGTGTGGATTCAATAAGAGCATTTTGGGAAATATTCCAGCATTCTTTTTAGGTTCTTTTTACTAAGAACCTTCTTTAGTTCAGGCTGTTCATTTTTGAAAGAATAAAATAAATTGTCTTTCTTAAAAGTTCAAATATAGTTGTGTAATGAAAGAAAATTTGATGTCTTTCTCTCAGTATTCATCCTCATTAATAAAAGAAAGAAGTAACAGCAGGCTCCAGGGATACCAAGTGTAAAGAGGTTTTTATGCACATCCTAATGACTTCCACTCTGTAAAAAGACACAAGAATCCCCTGGATCCATCACTCATTCATTTCCAGTTAACTATAATAATTGCCTAGAAAATTTTCTTTACTTTTTCTTTTGTTCTATTTTATTTTATATACCTCTATATTTTATTTTTCTTCTTTAATAAAATTTGATTTTAGAAGTTGCCTCTTATTTAACAGAGTATTCTGGTGGTAAGTTTTAAAATAATTTTTATTTATTAATTTATTTGCAAGCTGAGAGTGATAGAAAAGAGACAGAGAAAATGGGTGTAGCAGGGCCTCCAGCCCCTGAAAACCAACTCTAGATGCATGTGCCATTTTTTAAAAAAAATTTTGTTCATTTTTATTTATTTATTTGAGAGTGACAGAGAGAAAGAGGCAGAGAGAGAGAGAGAGAGAGAGAATGGGCACACCAGGGCTTCCATCCACCGCAAACGAACTCCAGACGCATGTGCCCCCTTGTGCATCTGGCTAACGTGGGTCCTGGAGAATTGAGCCTCGAACCAGGGTCATTAGGCTTCACAGGCAAGCACTTAACTGCTAAGCCATCTCTCCAGCCTGCATGTGCCATTTTGTGCTTAGCAGTTAAGGTGCTTGCCTGTGAAGCCTAAGAGTCCAGCTTCAGTTCCCCAGTACCCACATAAGCCAGATGTACAAGGTGGCTCATGTGTCTGGGGTTCGATTTCAGTGGCTAGAGGCCCTGAAGCATCCCTTCTCTTTCTCTATCTGCCTTTTCTTGTCTCTCTTTCAAATAAATACATAAATAAAAGATTTAAAATACTTTGTAAAATAATGAGTCTTAATGTCACATAGTTTAGTTACCATGCTATACAAAATCTAACATAATATGAACCTATAGCAAGATGAAGTTAAGTATCATTGGAATAGAAAGGGATATTTTAGAGGATTTGGATTTGTGGTAGTTTGAATAGATGGCCCCCAATATATTCAGTGTTTTATTAGTTTGTCATTTGTATCTGCAGCCACCTGGATGAAGGCAATGTCACTGGGCAGATCTTAAAGTATGGTAGTAGATTTGAGATTTCAATCTAAAAATATGCAAAATGTGCTGTGCTGTGTGGCTTTTGGCTTTTTCTCTCTTTGCCTGGTCCTTCAAGAGGGATCCAGCTTCTTGTACCATTATGGAACTTCTCCTGTGTAGCAGTCAGATTCAGGTTCGCTGAGATGAATTTCCAGACCATTCACAGTTAAGGAGGAAGGGAATTATTGAAGCTTACAGATCCAGGGGAAGTACCATAATGGCAAAAGACACTGGCCTGCCTTCACAGGACCAAGCAGAGAGAGGGAAGTACAAGCCTAAAGGTCAAAAGCCACAGCACACTTCAGGAACTCCAGTTAGGCACACTTTGCATATCTTTAGATTGAAATCAGAAACCCACCACCACTTCTTAAGATCACCTAGTGACATTGCCTCCAGTCAGGTAGCCAGCAGATGTAAACTACAAACAATAAAGAACTGAATGTATTTGGGGCCATCTATTCAAACCCTGGATCTGCAAGCTTCAACAAATCCCTTCCTCCATAACTGTTCCTGGTCTGGAAGTTTTTCTCAGTGAACCTGAAGCTGACTGCTACAAGACTTTTAAATTTTTTTTTTAATTTTTATTTATTTATTTGAGAGCGACAGACACAGAGAGAAAGGCAGATAGAGGGAGAGAGAGAGAATGGGCGCGCCAGGGCTTCCAGCCTCTGCAAACGAACTCCAGACGCGTGCGCCCCCTTGTGCATCTGGCTAACTTGGGACCTGGGGAACCGAGCCTCAAACCGGGGTCCTTAGGCTTCACAGGCAAGCGCTTAACCGCTAAGCCATCTCTCCAGCCCAAGACTTTTAATCATTTCTCATTCTTTTTTGGTCTGGATGCTTTTTTAGTTGGTATTTTTGTGATATGTCATGAATTCCAGAGCTTCTCACTCTTGCTTGTTTTGCTTCTTTTCTGTTGTTTGTTTCAGGATGTTGTTGAGTGGTAGCTGGACATTGTGATCTATGTAGAATTGCCTCCATATTTAATTAGGGCAGATCTGTGGGAAGCCCAGGGAATCTATAGCAGAAGAAGTAGAACCTGTAGTCTAGACTCTGCAGACTTCAGTGATTATCAGGCTTCCTAATGACCTTTTCTAGAGTGGGTCTAGCCTTGTCCTTATTCTTCTAAAGAGGTCTTCATTTTGTGTCAGCTTGATTTTCTGATGCTTATTGGACATGTGCATTCCTCTATAGATGTCTTCATTTCGGGTAAGTCAAGTAGTAAGTTAAGTGAGTTATTAATTAGGTGCCTGTTATTTAACTTGATCTGAATTTCAGAATCTCCAGGAACCTCATGATTGCCAATCTATTCATAACGTAAAAACTTTCTGTCAAGTTATATTTTCCTACCTTGATTTGTGCATTACAGACTTTATCAGGGCCTTGTGCAAAAATACTCAGGTCTGGAGAGAAGTCAGTGGTGCAGTATGTCTCCTGTGCAAATATGAGGCCCTGACAGTTCCTGAGACCTGAGGAGTTCACAATTCCAGATTCCACATGAAACAGCTGATATGAACACATGCTCTCATAGTCCACGTTCCACAGAGAAGAAAGACATGAGAATCTTCAGAATCCCCCAAGATATGGAATCAGTAAAAAAAAAAAAAAATCCAGGCTGGAGAGATGACTGGGCAATTAAGTGCTTGCCTGTGAAGCCTAGGGACCCTGGTTTGAGGCTCGATTCCCCAGGACCCATGTTAGCCAGATGCACAAGGGGGCGCACGCATCTGGAGTTTGTTTGCATTGGCTGGAGGCCCTGGCATGCCTGTTCTCTCTCTCTCCCTCTCTCTCTCTCTCTGCCCTTCACTTTCAAATAAATAAACAAAAACATTTTAAAAAAAATCCCAGCTCATAAAAACAAGATTGGACAAAAAAGCCATGGACTAGGACACCCAACTTCTGCTCTGGACAGTGGAGGTGAGGGCCTCACCCATGCCCCCAACACACATACACACACACACACACACACACACACACACACACACACACACAGAGGGAGAGAGAGAGAGACAGAGAAAGAGACAGAGACTAAACATTTTAGAAAGCAACATAGGAAATAGCCAATGAGAATTCATCATTGGTAGGCTTTATTCTCTTGCTTTGTTATGCCCAGTGATTCCACCAGCAGCCCCAGTCTCTGAACCCTGCTCAGCTGGACCTCCTTGTGTTAGTTCCTGTGCATCCATTGGGCTGACTGTGAGTTTTCTTGCTCTCGAGTGCCTAAAAAGCTGCTTCAAATATTTGTTCAGTTTAAAAAACAGCTCATAATGTAAGAGATTATTTGAGAGGCAGGCCACATTCCATCACAAGTTGAGTTTTCAATCCTATCATTTTAGGAACTGTTACAGGGTCCAGTCTCGCACAGATAAGACCATCAACTCATAGGATGTGAGGCAAACTTTTACTGGATAAAAAAATAAAAGGAAAAGACAGAGAGAAGAAAGTTTGGTATATCAGGTCTGCACCCCAGATTCTCAAAGTATAGCCATGAACTGTTTGGAGTGTCAGCTTTTATTGGAAATAATCACATGAACTTTATAGAAAAAAGAAAAAAAAAACAGGATGGGTGCTAAACCATAAATCGCAATTTACATGTGACACAGCCATAAAAGTAATCTTAAACATAGTGGGGAATTCAGTGTATCTTAGAAGATGAGAAAATGAACTTGTAAACAGGGCTGTTGGTCAGTTGCAGGAAGCGCCTAGGGGGTGTGAGGTAGGCCTGCAACCAGGAGTCTCCAGTTTTTCTGTCTTTAAGGAATTTGCTCAACAATGCAGGCCTGGGTAATGTTATTCAGACCAGCAGAGCCTCCTGTTTATCTGCCATTGGCAGAGCCTCCTGTTTATCTAACCATCCCCATCTGCTTAAACAAGTATTTTATTACATTCTTTTATGAGTCCCTACAAGGAAGTGACTTTTAAGTTTTTCCAAGCTAGGTCTAAAGGAATGTAAAGTAATAAAACATTTTTCTCATTTTAGAGAATAATTTTTAAAATTATTTATATTTATTTATTAAGAGAAGAAGCCAGAAGAAGGGAGAGAGGTAGAAAGAATGAGTGCATCAGGTGTCTAGCCACTGCACACAAACTCCAGATGCATGGACCACTTTGTGCATCTGGATTACCTGGGATCTGGGAAATCGAATCTGGGTACTTAGGCTTTGTGGACAAGTACCTTATTTGCTAAGCCATCTCTCCAGTCCCAAGAACAAAAATTTTAAGCTGAGAAACCTATGAAGTGAAAGAATTTATGACACAGAACTCTCTGCATATGAATTGATAAACAGCAGAATGCAAGCCAGTCCCTTGTGCAATTATAAGATACAAGTCTTACATATACCAGACACAAATGAAGAAAAGGGCAAGTTATAGTGGAATTTCTCAGACTTTTAGTCATGTTTGATTTTAGAAACAAAATATCTAATCTCTTTTTTCAATATGAAATAACACACTTGTATTTCAATTGGTATTTGTTGTTATTGAAATAATTAAATGATAATTCTTTTTGAGCATTAAGTTTAATTGAACTGTAATTAGTTCTATTTAGTACTACCATGCAATTCAACATAATTACTTTGTCCCAAGAGTTTTTCCGCTTTTTACTCAAACTGCTTATAAATAGTGAGAAGACTGGTGACTCATAACTGGAAAAAAACGCAGATGATTTATTTGATGTGTACACTCCAAAAGAGGGTCAGGAGAGGTGGTAATAATGATTTCTCATTGCCTAAGGGTGGGAGCAGCTCACTATTCATTTCAATGGTTTTCTGAGTATCAGGAAGATTTCTTAAATCCATGAATGCTTGAATAAAAATGAGTCCACTTGGGTCAAGAGAGAGAATCCGTAATAAAGTAAAGCTGATTCCAAAGGATGTAATGATCCAGGACCACTCAGATAAGTACAATTATCACATTTCATGAATAAAAAAATGACTTTATTATACAAATCCCTTCTTATGTAGCTCAACCTTTTTTGATCTTTAAGGGAAACACCTTATTGAGAAAACATTAGCATTTGAGCCTTAAGAGAGACCATGTTTTATTTTCCATTCATGTATCTTTAAGTAGTATGTACTGTGTTCTTGATTAAAAAAAACTCCTGGAGAAGCTTCATCCTGATTCATGGAAAACAGCTTGTCAAGACTACAGGCAATGACATGGAAGTTAAACTGTATCACAGAGAAACCAGGATTATACCAGTTGACAAAGTATTTAGACATATGATTGGAAATCACAATTTCACAAACTTATTATCAGAAGTTGCAGGAGTGAGAAATAAATTCTGCATTTTCCATTTTCACACTACTTTTAAGAAAGGTTTTCTCAAGGAAATACATTTATTTGTTCAAAGTCATTTTTTCTTAAGTTTAATCAACCTCCCTCATCCACCTCCAATGAGCCCCCTTCTTTTGAACTATACTTGTTGCTAACGTGATACCATCCATCACTCACAATAACCTGTTTATGGGCCCAATATTGTGCAGAACTTGTGCAAGTGAAGAAAACCACCATGAGGTCATGTGTTCAACCATCACTTTGTATCTGTGGGACAGCATGCTGAAGCACTCGTCCCCATGCTTTGACACTCACATCTTTTTTGCCACCCCTTCCACTATAGTCTCTGAGCCATGAGAGCATATGATATACATGTCTCTTTAAGTGCTGAGCACCCAACTGTTGGTTCTTCTCATCACTTGAGTTGAGTTTCCAGGTGACATCTGAGTCTTCCCGTTAGTGATTGCCATCTGAAAGGAGAAACTTCCTTAACCAAAAATGAGAGCACTATTACCCAAAGTGAGAGCAACACTAATATGTAAGTATAAATGTATTTAGAGGGCAATTTGGTGGTCATGATGTATTTATGCAGTCAAATAACAGGAGTAACGATCCTTACCCACCCGCTGTGCCACTCACTAGGGCTTCAGATTGTCCCAGACCCAGGCTTTTTACTACAGTTCCAGAGCAGGCATGAATTTCCTCCCCTGGAGTAGGCCTCAAATCCAATTAGTGAATATATAATTTATTTATTTGAGAGAGAGAAAGGAAGAATTAATGAAATAGGTGATAGAGAGAATGAGCATGCCATGACCTCTATCCACTCCAGATGTATGTGTCACCTTGTGCATCTGGTTTTACATGAATACTGAGGAATCCAACCTGGGTTCTTTAGCTTTGCTGACAAGCACCTTAACCACTAAGTCATGTCTCCAGTCCCAAAGTCCATGGTGTTAAGGTTAAGTGTTTTCTACCTTATGTCTAGTCTCTCCCCACTCTCATTTTATTTATAGTGATATCTTGTAGAAGGAAAAGGACAGAATATTGGGTGTCAGATAGTCTTGGGAGGGTAGGGGGTATGGAAGATGGAGAAGAAATTATGTAAGTTTAAGACAACTTGAATTAGCTCCATAGAAATCCTTATTCTATATTCTTTTTTATTGATTAAATTTCAATTTTTAGAAAACTTTTTACATCAGAAAGGTTAGTTTAGTTACCAGTATTTCCATAAAAATATTAATAGTATTTAAATATGTGTTCATTTAGAGAAAATTAATATAAAATAATTATTTTAAAATGATCAGTGGAATAATCTTAAAATCATATTTAAATGATTGAATCATTCTTTCAATGATTACTTTTTCCTTCAGTATGTGCTAAATTGATTTGGATACAATTCTGCCTCCTTGCCCTCTCAAACACATGTATTCATTCTCACACAACTTCCTCTATCTCTCTAAAAGCTATTCAGCTGTCTGACATTTTCATTCTTTTAGTATGTTTTATAATTGTGCATAAAACTTGACCTAGACAAGATGTGCCTATTAGAGCAATAGTGTCATGTTTAGAAAGCAGTATGGAGACTCCTGAAAAAGCTGACTATAGAAATACCAACAGATCCAGTTATTCCCTTACTGGGCAACTACCCTAAAACCTTCAAACCACAGGCCAGAGAGATTTGCTCAACCATATTTGTAGTGGCTCAATTTGTAATAGCTAAGAGTTCGAATCAATCGAGATGTCCATCACTAGAATAATGGATAACTAAGATGTGGTATATCTACACAATGGAATTCTATACAGCAATAAGAAAAAATGACACAATAAAATGTGAGGAAGATTGATTGAGCCTGGAACAGATCATTCTCAGTGAACTTACCCAATCACAGAAAGAAAAAAAAAAATCACCACATAGTCTCACTCATCTACAACACCTAACTGCAATCTACCCAAGATGCCTTACATACCCAGAAAGCATCTCATGGACTAGACACTAGGATGGATGGGAGGGAGGGGAGGGCATCGAAGGGGTGGGAAACACTAATCTAGATCCAAATGGCAATGGTACCATAAAAATCTACTTCCTAAAAGGCAGACCAAATGGCTGAACCTTCACCAAGCCCTTACAGGGAACACCTGAACCACAAGACACTGGAGAGGGTGGGATCAAGTCTAACCTAAATCTTCTACATCTTCCCTCCCTCCCTCTCTCTCCATCTCCCTCTCTTTCCTCTCTAACTCTTGTATATTAGTTATGTTTTTCCTCAATTTCTTAGTGGACACTGACCTGTAACCCCACTTCCAGCTTGGGCCTACCATCCACAATGAGCTTTTGATCAGAGAAACCTACAAGTTTCCCAAAACAATGACAGACTTCTGTCAGAGTACTTGATGACCCACCAAAGGTTAGTGGTAAGACCCTACTGCTGAAGACTCCATACGCAGTTGACACGTAAAATGGCTTGAAGGTAGGAGAGAGTCAGTCCCCGGACAGTCAGTGTGTCTAGTGCCAGAAGGTGCTACATGGGTGACTGGGAAAATATGACCACTATCTGTCTGAGCAACTCATGGTTTAACCTACTTAGCAGCAAATAACCTGTTGTGATGCCCACACAAGTTCAATAGTGGTGCACAGCCATGGGGTGGGGGGAACCAACTGCTCTTGATTTTGTTAACTGATCCCCTCAGTGGTATGGGACCCATAGCTGGAGCTGGGAATCAAGTCAGAACCATATCCAAACCTAAGCTCCCTCTCCAATATCAAGCTACCATCAATCATGGGCTACAAGAGGCCCTACACCTATTAAATTCTCTATAAAAAAAAAAAAAAAGCAAGGGTTATCTAATTTGTCCTGGGGCTAACTTACTCTCCACTGGAGAATCTGCTTTTCCTTGTCAGAGAGATATACATCCTAAGGAGAGAGCCACCCCATCATACCTCAAAAGGGCCCCGGCTGAAACTAAGAAAAATTGGTGCAACAAGCAAGGGTGCTGCTTTCCTGATGAATCGGATACCAGCACAAGGGGGAAGGAGACCAACTCAGAGAAAAATCAACTCCTACCAAATCAGAAAGCCAGAGCCCCAGAGGCCCCCAACACCTCATCACTGAAACAGACCAAAAATGAACCCAACATGGCTCAGGGAAATTTTGCGGAAGAGGGGGCGGAAAGAATGTCAGAGCCACATGTTGGGTCATGATATGCAGAGACATTTATCTTACCCATAACTGTGGGCTAACTCCACAATGCACAACCCATATACCTCAACAAGGAGGGGCCAATGAGGAAGGGGTAGGTCACAGATGACCCTAATAATGGTACCAAACTGCCTGTATTTGCTGAATACAAAACTGATAAAGAAAATTCATAAAAAAAGTAACTGACTGTTCATTAACTGACTGTTTACTAATATACTATGTATATTTAAAAAAAATGGACTCTGGCATGTAAATAGCAGGCCCAGTATTAGTGAGCTGCTAGCCAGGGAGACCCATGAGGTCCCCAAAATAGTTTAGGCTGTTACCAAAAACACTCAATTACTAGCCAGAGACAAAAAGGTAAAGCCTTGTTGCTGAAGAGACCATAGGCTATGGTCACAGAACATCAGAATACCATAGTGGAACCACAAGGGAAATGAGCTCCTTCCTGGCTAGCTGTCCTAGTGCTGGTGAACCCTGTGGCAGCCACTGGAAGACAATGGACATGCGTTACATGAATAAGGAGGGGCCCCGTAGGCTATGAAATTACTAACCATACATGAAGTATACAGTTGTGCAATAGCATCTGTGGGTAACCAACTATTTTCTGATGGGACATTAAGCCCACTAATTGGGAGAGAACTCATATCTGGTCATGAAAACCAAGTCAGGATCCCATGGTCAGGAGATGAAGATATCAGAGAGAAGGCTCCGCAGGTCTCTAGGGAAGAAAAAAATCTCTCAAATAACTTCATACATCCTGCTTAATTCAAGCTTCAATCACTCTTGGTTGGAAAATCTGTTTTATTCTATAAATGGTAGAGAAATGGAGAAGAACCAAGACAAAAAGACATCTGACTGTGACCAATAAATATGCCACCTCTACCACATCTAACAGGGCTCAGGAGAAATGGCAGAGGAAGCAGTGACCTGAATACTGCTCTTACTGCTACCCTGACAACCAGTACCAGTGTGACTATGACATGGTAGTCAATCAAAATCCATCACAGGAGAAATCCAGAAGCTACAGAGATCTCAACACAAAATCAGACTGTTAGCATGCTGCCATGATTCACAGAACATTTCAGAAGAGTAGTTGGAAAGACTGTAGAAGCCACAGAGTGGATAAGAACACCCTGAGGCATTGTCCCCCTGCTGCCCACCAGGGACTGACTGAGGCCTTCATGACACCATAATGAATAATATAACCCCACTGAAGAGGGCCCTGGAATAAAGGAAGGCAGGGAGAGGGGATATCAGAGTGAATCTTATTATTCAAAATAAAATAAAAAAATTGGAGGACTAGTGGAAAAGAAGAGGGGATTCAGTAGTGAGGGGATTTTGGAGAGGAAAAAGGGACTGCAATTGGAGGGAATTATAATAACATTGTCTTGTCAATATGTATGAAAATTGTCAATAAAAGTTTTAAAAGTAGGAACAGGGGCTGGAGAGATGGCTTAGCCCTTAAGGCGCTTGTCTGCAAAGCCAAAGGATCCCACTTCGGCTCTTCAGGACCCACATAAGCCAAATACACAAGGGGGTGCATGCATCTGGAGTTTGTTTTCAGTGGCAGGAGGCCCTGGTGCGCCCATTCTCTCTTGCTCTCTCTCTCAAATAAATAAATGAAATATGTATTTTTAAGTAGGAAGAACAGCAACAAAGGAATACGAAGTTTCCACGAAGTTAATTTTAATATATTTTTAGTCTTTTCATTTATTTATTTGACAGAAAGAGAGAAAGAGGCAGAGTGAGGAAGAAAGGGAGAGAGAATGGGCACACCAGGGTATCCTGCCATTGCAAATAAACTCCAGACACATGTGTCACCTTGTGCATCTGGCATATGTGGGTCCTGGGGAATCAAACCTGGGTCCTTTGGCTTCGCATGCACTTTACCTACTAAGCCATCTCTCCAACACACCAAGAATTTAATTTTAAATACAATGTGAGGCTATTATCATATCTCTAATAACTAGTATATCAAGTGTTAATGAAGTTTGCTTCTGAGGTCACAAGGTTCAGTCATTTTTAGTAAGGTTTAAGATGGGATCTTCATTTGGGTGTGGTGGGGCACACCTTTAACCCCAGCACATGAGAGGCAGAGGAAGGAGGACCACCATGAGTTTGAGGTCATCCTGAGACTATGTAGTGAATTCCCGGTCAGTCAAGTCTAGTCCTAGACACTACCTCAAAAAAAAAAAAAAAAAAAAAAAAGAAGATGAGAGCTTCATGGATTGGAGAGATGGCTTAGCAGTTAGGGCACTTGCTGCAAAGCCTAAGGACTCAGTTTGAATCCCAAGAATCCATGTAAGCCAGGTGGTACATGCATCTGGAAATTCATTTGCAGTAGCTAAGGCCCTGGCATGCCTATATTCCCTCTCTCATAAATAAATAAATAAAAAATAAAAATTATTTTAAAAGATGGGATCTTCAGAAAACACCTTCTCATTTTGTTTTTGTTGTTGTTTTCTTGCTTGCTGGGTTTTTGGCAAGTGTTGAACTCACTGTGTTCCTCCTATTTCAACCTTCTGAGAGCTGAGATTATGGACTAAAGGTGTGAGCCACTATGCCTGCCTAGGAAAAGTGTTACAGAGAAAGTATTATTTGTTAAAATAAGACAGAGCACTCACTGTGTAGGTCTTCCTTGCAATGCAGTGAGCTCAAAGCCAGCTTGGCACACATGAGACCATATATTAAGAATAAATAAATAAATATTTAATAATGTATTGTGCAAAATATCCTACTTCCCATAAAAATGAACTCCCTAAAGATGGCTTAGTAGTTAAGGTGCTTGCCTGCAAAGCCAAAAGACCCATGTTTGATTTCCCAGTACCCATGTCTGATTCCCTAGTACCCACGTAAAGTCAGATGCATGTCACAAGTGTCTGAAGTTTGTTTGCAATGAACGGAGGTCCTGGTGTGCCCATTTTCTCTCTCAGTCTCTTCCTCTCTCAAATAAATAAATAAATATACAATATTAAAAAATGAACTCCCTAAATAGTGAGTGCATATAAAGTAAAATATTATATAGCAGTAAAAATTAATATCCATTTTACTTTTGAAAGTAAAATAGGAAGTTTATGAGCTTGAAAAGGAAAGAAAATAAAAAAGAAAAGTGGAGAGTGAAAGAAAAGATAAGAGGGGAGGTGTAAAAAGCAGAGAAAGAAGAGGAAAGAGAGAGAGAGAGACAAAAGGGAGGAAAATAAAACTGGCAAACAAAAGTTGGAAAAGAGAATAGCTTATCTCAAGGTTTTTATGTTCTTAGAAATACTTTCTGCTTCATCCTTGAGAAGGTGTGGCTTTCAGAAATATAAGCATTTGGGAATCCTTGCTACTTAGTCTGTCCCATGTTCAAAGGACTTGCATAAATTCAAAGGAAAAGAAAATGCCAATTTCATCTCTCTTTATTTTAACTTGAGAATTAATTTTCCTAACCAGTCATGGCATATCACATCTTTAATCCCAGCACTCAGGAAGCAGAGATAGGAGAATTGCCATGACCCTGAGACTACATAGTGAATTCCAGGTTAGCCTGGGCTAGAGCACAACCATACCTTGAAAAAAAATAATTTTCTTAACAAAAGAAAATTGCATATAAATTCAGAACGTGAAACCCCATTTTACGTTATCAAGATAAACTGCTGCTTATTTAAAAGAGGAAATTTTTTGATAATATATTTGGTATTGTTGGAGGATTAAGCAAAAAAGATATCTGGTGCTTTCATTAATTAATTTTTTTTTTAGTTACATGTTTGTTTCCTTAGGCATCTTGTGTATTAATAAGCATAAAATAATGTAGTTGAAGACCATGGTTAGTTGTTTTGGTAAAGCAACTAAACTCTGTGTCCTTAAACTGGCACTGGGTGGGGCAGCGTGCACACCTGGTTCTCAGTTTCACTTGATTCCACGGGAAAACAGAGTGGTTCAAACATAGATCGTGAGGCCGAGGACGTGCTTTGTGACAGTGATGTCCAGTTCAGGCATAAATAAATAAAATACCTTCTTCAGCATGATCACCTAACTACAATGGAACCAATGGATGTCATCTAAACAGATAGGACAATGAAAGTCAAATCTGGTTAGTAGTTGGCCCATCTAATGCCCCTGGGAAATTAAAGGATTTACATCTCATATGAAATTCAATAATATTTTAGAAACATCTTTGAAACTCTTCAGGTGAAGAAAATTATTTAAAATGTTCAAGGACAAGCAGCCACAGTCATCTTTGAGGACCATTAACTTTTTCTTCCTATAGACTGAAATGGACTTTATCCTTTCCTTAATACATCCTTAATGCTACTAACAAAGCAAGGAATAGAAAAATTGAAGATAAATACACTCTAGGCTGAGTCTGACACAATCATTTAATGTTTTGGTTGAATTGAAGTATACCTAGCTATTCATGTAGATCTTTATCCTCTGCAGAGCAGTACAAATTCAATCACTATGCCAGCTTCTCTGGATTTTAAAGCATCCCATGAAGATTTAGTAGATTTTGCATTTTATGTATGTCATATATGTCTTGAGGTATTAGTAATTTATAACCAATTGCTTATTTTCTACTTCACTTTGTATATTTGGAGTACTTGCCAATAATTAATCACATAAAGCAGAAACAAGATATTTGGGAGAAAAAAAATGAATATAATATTAATGTGTCTTAAGCATATTATATTGGTGAAAACAGAAACATAAAGAAATTTCATTAAAAATAGGCCAGATTCCAATCTGCATTGCTTTTGCCTTTTTATGAACTTAAGTGTAATAACATCAACCTAATTGTTATTTTTTTTTCTGATTATCTTTTGGGGATATTTATCTAAGATGCTGGTAGCATTTTTAATTCACTTGTCTTGTATGAAATTATCATTATTTGATTCTTTCACAATTCATTTACCTAATTTACTGTTAATCTAGCCTTGCATAGAATTCACTTATTTAGTGATAACAAAATGTTGTGGATATGCTAAAGAAGAACATTATTAAATATCTGGAATCAAGCACACTACCATCACACCATTAGGTCAGTAGTGAATAGCTGTAACTGTTTTTATCAAAAACATTACTAGGATTAGAACTGCTAACTCAGGGCTAAACAATTACTTGGCTTTAATATTCCACAATGGTTCCCAACAAATGTTATATATTTCTACAACTTTCAGGAGAGTTGGTGGCTCCAGCTGCTCCTCCGCACTGATTTGTGTTTAATGATGTCACACACACACTGGCAGGCGTGCAGTGGCATTTATTATAACATTTACTTTTTAGAATAATGAAGTGTATTTAATACATTTCACACATATGGAGTAATTGAATAAATATTGTATTTGATTCTTTTTATTTTTGCTTTGATTTGAAGGACTTGTTTAAATAGGCTGACTCTGAGTTTTTATCAGTCATGTATGGCAAATACCTTATTCCCAGATTGGCTTCAGTATTGACCCAATTTATAGTGTGTTTTAATCTTGTGTGTGTTATGTTACGATGTGATGTACATGTAGTGCATGTAATGCATGTATAGATTTTCATGCCTTGTATGCACACATGCAGAGGCTGGAGGAGAATACTGAATATCTCCACTTTTGTCACATCAATATGTTTACCTTGAGGCAGAGTCTTTTCCCATCCAGAGTTGTTTTTCTAGCTATGTTTGGTTTTATTCAGCAATCCCCAGAGATGTTTTAGTCTTTACCTTGCAGGACCAGGGTTACAGACATGCATAGTCAATCCCCACTTTTTGTTGTGGGTGCTTGGGAATCAAACTTTACCATTATCGGGTCCTCTTAGGTCTTCATGCTTATTTAGCCATGTTCTTTTCACCACTGAGCTGTCTAACATAGTGTTTTTTGATGACCATAAATTCTTATCTCACGGCAATTTACTTTTTTTTTTTTGCGGGGGGGGGATGGAGTTGGAGGTAGGGTCTCACTCTAGCTCAGGCTGATCTGGAATTCACTCTGTATTCTCAGAGTGGCCTGAAATTCACAGTGATCCTCCTACCTGTACCTCCTGACTGCTGGGATAATAGGCACATGCCACCATGCCTGGCTCATATATATATATATATATATATATATATATATATATATATATGTATTTGTATATGTATATGTATATGTATATGTATATGTATATGTATATGTATATGTATATTTATATGTATATATATATGGTATGTATGTATGTATATTTGCAAGGAGAAAGAGAAAATAAGAGAGAAGAAAGAAGGAATGATCAGGCCAAGGCCTCCTGATACTGCAAATATGTTCCAGATACATACTATACTTTGTGCATCTGGTTTCATATGGGTACTGGGGATCCACATACAGGCCACCAGGCTTTGCAAGAAAGTGCCTTTAACTACTGAGCCATCTCTGTAGCCCTTGTTTACTTTTTCAAGTTATAGTTTTTAATATTGAGGAGAAGTAAAACAGTAACTATAAAAATATCACCTTGTCCAAATTTCAAGAAAACATGTCATCAATACACCTAAAAACATTGACAATAATACAATTATATATACGTGTGAGTATAACCTTCAACTACAAAAAATGTGTGATACATATTAATGTATACTAAAGTAAACAATCAAATATTAGGAATATTTGCTAATTTCTAAAAGGTTTTCTATGAGAACAAGACAAGAAAAAAGAGCTGCGACTCTTTGCTTTCTGTAATAAAAGCCCTGTGGAACTATTTTCCTTTTATGCACAATAAAAATGTTAAGTATTCAATAGGTCTCTAGGCTAGTTTTTATTGTTCAAGTGAATGGGCCAGTTAAAAATGTCATGAATTTTTATTCACTAAATTGCATACTATTGAAACATGTACAGTAAAGTTTTATAAAATTATAAGACAAATTTATACATGCTTCTTAGTTCTAACAACTCAGTATACACCTAAAATACAGGCCAAACCTCCAAATTTTCTAAAAACTGAAAACTAAGATTTAATTTAAAAATTGCTTAAAGTAAAATTATGCATTCAAGGATCATTTCTATACTTTGATAAAAATTGTTGAAAGTAATCACTAGTTAGGCACAATTAAAAGCTCATTTATGTCTAAAATACAAAAAATGGGACTATTGACTTCAACTAAAGTATGATGGGGCAATATAATTTAGATTTATATTTCCTCTAAAGAACCAATTGTAATAAAAGTTTCAAAAAAGCATATTCTCAAAGACAACATTAATATGGAAATATAAATAATTCAACTAAAGTTATGGAGGTATATTGTTTAGTAACTAGAATAAAAGAGTTGGTACTCTGTCCCCCAAAAGAAAGGCAATGTCAACATCAAAGTGCAGAAAAGCAATGCCATAAATGAAAAAAGTTATGTCTCTTTGTCCAGAAATAAGAGAGGAATAGAATACTCATTCCCTGAACAGGAGAAGCTGAGAGATCAGGTTGAAAATGAAGGATCGTGTGAGGAGCAGACAATTTCACATTTTCCTCATCCATTAAGGACTACCTCTACCTTCTACATTCCCATTAGTAGAATGCATGTTACCACTATGAAAGCCAAATACATTTTACTATATCCCAAAATATAAAACAACACTAATAGGAACAGATTAAAAAGCACACTACAAACAAGGATTAAAACATTTTCTACAAAAGCTCAGGGAGGATTTTAGGCTTTCGACTTCAAATTGTTTGGCTAGCAACTACTTAGGCACGTCATTGCACCTAAACGTAGTCTGGGGAAACGTGAATGAAAGGGTTTCTGTGTGTTAAAACTTTATTTGCAACAGCAACCGAGAGTGGGTTGGTTGGCCACTAGAATAAGGTAGAGTCCATACATTCAAGAATATAGTAACTAGCTATCTCCTCTAACTTGATAGGCAAATTCATTCCTACCAGGTTTAGATTGATGTGTGCTACCCAAGATAAAATCACAAAATTTATTTCTGGAGGTAATAACTGCCCAAGAAGAACAATCATTTAATTTTAGTCAAAGTTAAAATCTTACCATGCAAAAATGCACACAGAGTTGTGTCAGACCTGTTAGTATCTGCCACTTCAGTGGGAGCGGTGAGAAAAAGTTCCCCAAATGCTTGAGAACTAACATGAAAAACAGCGGAGGGAAAACAGTAGAAAGGAAAGATAATACATTGAGCCAAAATCTTAAAACCTTTATATTATTAATATTTATAGTACTAAGTTCTGTTTATACATGAACAATTTTATTCTTGAAGCGAGAAGTTATAATAATTTTAATTATTTCTTCTTTTGGTTGATAAATATCTATTGGTATATGTGTCACATACAAGAGTCAGTTTTGATAGTTGAGGTACTGCTATAAAATAAAACTAAAAATCCCTGCCTGCATGGAAATTGGCTCTTCATAAAATGTAAGAGAAGCAAATAATAAAAATAATAAGTGCGACAATAGAAATTTGTGAATACAAAGAAGAAAATAGCAAGTAGTGTAAGTAAAATTAGAACTGAACATGACAGGTTTCAGGTGAAGAGTCTGGTTAGGCCTCATCAATAAAGCAGTGGCTGAACACCACCTTTGTAGCAATCCCTTGCTAGCTTCTGGGATGCCAACTCATCTTGGTAGAATGATATATGCACAGGAAACAGCTAGTACAGTTTCCTAAGCCACATTTGTGTCTAGATTATTTGCAGTGCTATATCTGAATCAGGCAATTGTATATGGGTTGAAGTGTGTGATAGACAAGAGCATAAAAGAGAGATGGATAGGAATGGAGCCACAGCAAGGATAAAGCAGAGCTATATAAATATTTGATTCGCATGGTATAGCACACAGACCCTTGAGTGTCCTCATATTATCTTTTGGGAACCTGGGGGGTCAAAACTATTCACATAAGTATGTGTTCAGAAATTTATTTTTTGTTGTTGCTGTTGTTTTGCTTTTGAAGACAGGGTCTCCCTCTAGCCCAGGTTGATGTGTAATTCACTCTGTATACTCAGCAAGACCTCAAATTCATGGCCATTCTCCCACAACACCCTCCCAAGTGCTGGTATTAAAGGCATGCCCAACCATGCTGAAATTTTAGTTTTAATATTTAATCTAAATAAGCAAAGGGATGGTGGCTCACACTGCTAGTGTCTCAGCACAAATGGAGACAATACACACACTCTATTAGTTACTTTATCCTTCCTGTCATATCACCATACCAAGAAAATGACTCTTTTATATAGGAATGACCTTCATGAAACAGTGAAATCCATTAATTTGATTAAAGCTCAATTGCCTTTCATTAAATTTTTATAAAGAACTCTTTCATGTACTGAAAGATCAAATGTAAAATATGCACAAAACAATTCTTCTATATATGATACTATGATGGAAAAAAAATCACAAGTATTTTTTTGAAATCTAGATTGAAATGCCTATATTATTTTTGTATTATGGAATGCAATTTTATATTAAAGAAAGTAACAGGGTAGTCACCTTTAGAGAAGATAAATTTACAAATATTAGGTCATGGAATCCATATATATGACATTATTTGTAATTAATGATAATATGTTAGCACCTGAGAAAAAAATGAATTTTGAAAAACACATTAATAAAATAACCATGAATTCTTTCTAATACTTTTTAAAGGATATGAAGGGTGATATTAATTAATATAGTTGAATAATATAAAATGTCATGTGTTTGAATTCTGAAACAGATGAATAATTAAGCCATCCAACACTGGGCATCAAATGATGTCATAATACCTTCAATGTGTATTGACAGAAATATCCTTTAACTTTCTGTAACATTTCATATATTTCTATTTTCTGTTTTTCCTTCCATTGAACAAAAGTCAAGAGTCAGTCTGGCTTCTCAACACTAACCATTATTTCATATAAAGGAATGTTTTTCCCACTCACCAACTAAGGAAATAATATTATCTATTTAATCATTAAAGCCACCTTTCTCCAGATATCAAAATATGAAAAAAGAAAACTAGAGGAAAGGTTTCAGAAATCATTCTTGGGTCTGCATTTGAAATCCTGAAGTTCATTAATAATAAAGTCAAAACTTGTACCTCAACCTTCACCATCTTCTCCCTGGCAAGGAAGATGTGATTGGGTCATATTACCAAGGAAAAGCTCGCATAGTTTTGGACAGAATGTGGAACATGAAAATTGAATAATACTCTCAATTTATAGCTACTACTTGTTTAAAAATAGTATGTCTTTCAAAATAAACAGATGTTCTAACATTTTTTTATTTTCATTTGCTTTCTTTCATTTTTCTCAATTGTCAAAATCTCTCCCCTGCATAAATAACTCAACTGATCCTTACCTTACTATACATGAAACATATTTCAAAAATTTAAACATCACACATGTAATGATCACTAATTTCAGCCTAGATATTAATCACAAGCTCTCCCATCATAATGTTGACTAGAATTTTTCAATAATACATCACCCTAGATTGGGTATGTTTCTTAGGAGATCATGAAGCACTGAAAATTACTCTCATTTTGGTGCTTAGTATAGTACACTGTATTATCTTTTAAGGAAACTTCTCTCTGTCCCAATTTGACTATGAATTCTATCTGGACAGAAGGTATGTGAGCTTTCTTCATCATGGTAGCCACTGCATTAAGTGCACTTTCCGGACTAAAACACTTTGTTTTAAAAATGTTGTCTTTCGACCCATATTCCCCAATGAGTTGGTCCCTGTGGAGGGGGGCAGCACAGAGAGAAGGCAAACAATGGTATGTGTCAACATGACTGTAAACACACTGTGTACATAAATAATAAATAAAACATATTGAAAAATGTAGTGTTTGTCATTTGATGGGGAAAATGCTATTCTGGGGAGGACTTATCCTTGGCTTGTTGGCCATAGTCCTTAAATCCTGTGCTTCCAAAGATACCAATGCTGGCAATCCAATCAGTAATAGTTTTTGTACCCAACTGATAGGTTGGAGCAAAAATGTATTATGTATCTGCATCAATTATTAGGTTATGTCAATTATTAGGTTGTATAAATTATTAATTATTAGTCAATGGTTTCTAGGGTAAAGTAAGCCAGAAGCCTGTGTTAAAGTCTTCCAGATTTTACTATTTCATTCTTGTTTATAACCTGACTTCTGCATTTTTGTCCATGGAAGTGTCAAAGAGGAGCTTGGAAGTCACAGAAACATAAAAGGGAAATGATGGGCTTAGTTGTGAATTTGCCAACTTTCCACAAATAATTTCTTCTCACCAATTGTGTTCCATGAATGGTATTTTGCATTTTATCTAGACCAAATCATTTCCTGGCCTAGTTTCATAACACTGGCATATTTGTCACTGAAACATTTATCTTGTTATTTTTCATTCATTCTTTGTGATTAGTGAACCAACACTCATCTCTCATATTCCAGATTCAATGAATGGTCCTTGTTGGGATTTTCTTGGTTAAATTTTGCACTAGAATATGTTGTATCTTAAAGTGAATTTTAATATATGCTGGATAAATATGTAAATGAGTAATAGAAAATTTTAATAAAATTTTTATTTGCATATATTTTCAAAAAACCTTACCAATTAAAAGATTGAAAAATAATGAGAAAAATGTAATTTAATGAGCTGTTATAAAAAGGGCATAAGTTTTAAGAAATAATATGTACAAACAGTTTAACATCATTCCTTAACAAATGTAAAATTTAGTTTTAATAATTAAAATTTAAAATATATGTGAAAATACTAAGTGGTAGTGATTATTTGATAAGCAGTTGCTCTTTTCCCAAATAGAAAGAGACATATCATATTTATGTAATCATTCTGATGGGATAATTAGATAGTATCTGCAAAACTACATAATTAAAAATATACGCATATATATATATATATTTAACTTTCTACTGATAATTTTTCAGCATGTATATAATAAATTTGATACCAGTCCCCTCCCATTAACTTCTTTGGTGTCTGTCCCTCATTCTCTTTCTGCTGAACCCCTTCTTTTTTCCAAACATATTCTCTTCTATTTTTTTTTCTTTTTTAAAAATATTTTAATTATTTTATTTATTTATTTATTTATTTATTTGAGAGCGACAGACACAGAGAGAAAGACAGATAGAGGGAGAGATCATGGGCGCGTCAGGGCTTACAGCCTCTGCAAAGGAACTCCAGACGCGTGCGCCCCCTTGCGCAATTGGCTAACGTGGGACCTGGGGAACCGAGCCTTGAACCAGGGTCCTTAAGCTTCACAGGCAAGCGCTTAACTGCTAAGCCATCTCTCCAGCCCGTCTTCTATTTTTTAATAGTTTATTTATTTACTTACGACATAGAAAATAACAGAAGTAGATAGAAAGAATGGGTCCACCAAGGTCTCTAGCCAATGCAAATGAACTCCGGATGCATGTGTTACCTTGTGTATCTGGCTCATGTAGGTACGGGAGAATCAAACCTGGGTCCTTAGGCTTAACAAGAAAGCACCTTAACTGCTAAGCCATCTCTCCATCCATATCCATATCCATATCCATATCCATATCCATATCCATATCCATATCCATATCCATATCCATATCTATACACACACACACACACACACACACATATTTTTTTTCTTTTTTTTTAACTAAGTAGAAACTTTGAATGGATACACCATGGTTTTGTACCATCATTTCCCTCCCCATTGTCTCTACTCCACTGCAGGCCCTCCTTAGTGGGATTGTTGGTATTCACCATGAAGTTGTGGGTTATGAATTGTGAGAACAGCAGTCAGTTACCAGGGAGGAGAGTAATGCCCCTGGCTATTCCCTCCCACCCTGTGGTTGTTGCATTCTTTCTATCCCCTCTTCCACAAAATTTCGTGAGCCTTGGAAAGTATGTTTTAATTGTACCTTAGTATTGATCTATCAGAAGCTTTAGGATTTCTGCTTTGGTGCATTTTCAGTGTCCTCAGTGCTTGTCTGCATCACACTGGCACAGATTGTCAGGCTTGCTGTGGAAGCAGCACTATTGCTCATCCTGCTAGTTCCCCTGTGGTTTTGCCTGGGCCCTGGCTGCTGCTCTAGGAGTGGTTCATCTCCTGCCAGTGAGTCAGCTATCTATCTTTATCTTGTTGATAGGTTTTGGTTATCCTTGTTTCTCACTGCTTTCTAAAAAAATAAGAACAGATTATCTGATGGAGAGTGAAATCGGGATAGGTTAAAGGAGATAAGCCTTGTTAATTTAGAAAGATTTTGATGGATGTAGCTTCACGTTTAGCCCAAGACTAGTGGAAGCTTCTCATTGGAGTCCATAATCTTGATCTCCATAAGATTCTAACTTGGTTCCAGGTTCTAGCTATGGGTTCCTTTCTGCTGAGTGAATCTTTTAGTCAATCAAAGAGCCATTGGTTACCAATTTAGGCTGTTTGCCACTCGAGCACAGGTGTGTGCATCTTATCAGGCTGGTTGCAGCATCCCTCTGCTTGCTCACAACCTTGTTGGCCATTTTCCCCCAGCAGCTCAGGTAGCACTTTTCAGCACTATACAAGCTAATCATGTGGGAACTGGCTTCCTCCCAGATTCACCCAGATCTCTCCATATTTTGATGGGAATAAGTTTTAGAAATACATGTAACAATTATGCAAACAGTGTGCAGCATGGAAACATTATATATATTGATTATAATATCACAAGGGCCAGACTATTTCTGTGAAATAATTTACCATTTATAAAAATGGTAGTAGGTGCCATGATAATGCAATATGTGTCACTTGATTGTCTTATCTACTTATTGAGAATACATTTAATGAAACTGTATGACACATAATTTTAAATATTTTATATGCTTTCCTGATGCAATGAGTTTTCAAGTAACTTCATATTCTTTCCTTTTGTATTTTATACATTTCAGATTGTTTTCTATTATGATAATGTATTACCTGAACAAATTATTCAGATGTGATATACTTCATATTTATAAAACAACTTGAAAAAAGGATATTATACACTGTCACAACACAGAAATGAGAAGTATTTAAGTTTATGGATATGCTTTGACATAGACATGATCATAATAAATGTGTGTATGAATAAAACATCACATCGTATCACATAGATTGGTAGAATTATATGTCAATCAAAAATAAAAAGTGATGATATAGTAAATAAGTAATTTCTATAGCCAGATAATAAATGTTTCATAGAAAATACTTGGACTGATTATAAAAATGGAGTTGGGACTTATGTGGATGTGACCTTTGTGTCTACACTTGAAAGTATTATTTAAATCTAATATGTTAGGAATATTATCTGTGTGATATTAAGATATGCTTAGGTGATCAGATTTTAAAATCTAAATTTGAAGTAAATTATGTCATTTTCATTTTAGATAATATTGTTTAAAAAAATCATGATATTTTCCCACTTGGTAGTAAGAAAGCAAAGAGGAATTTTGCTTTATAAGGGTTTTTCTGTTTTTATTTTTGGTTTTTTTTTTTTTTTTGGTTTTTTTTTTTTAACTTTCAGAGCAGAGAACATGTTAAGTTCTCATAAATGGAAAACACCTGCTGAGGAAAACATCTCCCTTGACTTAAGAAGGAGCATTAACACCTCTGTCACTTCACAGGGCAGTGAGGATTAAAAGAGCAAATGTGAAGTACTCAGATGTCCATCCAGACTGCCAGAGTTATAGTTCAAAAAGTTTTGGTTTGCTCATGTTTTATGGAAGGCAGTAGGGTGCCTGTTACTGACTTTGTGTGTGGGTGGGTGGGGGGGTGGTAGTGGGAAGTCATGTCTGAGTAAGTCACAGTTCCCCTTTTCTCTTTTCAAGGTAAAATCAGTGCATGGACTTTTATCTCCTGAGGAGAGAATAAATAAATTCTTTCTTTATTGAGTCACCTTCTAGAAATATCACTAATCCTTCATCCTTTCTCTTTTCAGATTCAAACTAAACTGGCTTATTATTAGCACACTGCCTGGTCTTTCTTTTTAATGTATTATCATCTGTTTACAATACTTAATAAAATGATCATCCCGGATCAGTTTATCTTTGATATTTTGAAACATGGGTGTTTTTCAAGGCTGGTTAGATCCAATAATTTTGTCATTCCTTTTAACTCACCATGCATATAGTTAAGATAAATCAGAATAAAACACCCTTGAGAGAGCCAGGCATGGTGATGCACCAGCTGGGAGTGGTGGTGCACATTTTTAATCCTAGCACTAGGAGGCAGAGGTAGGAGGATTGCTGTGAGTTTGAGGCCACCCTGAGACTACATAGTGAATTCCCGGTCAGCTTGAACCAAAGTGAGACTCTTCCTCAAAAAAAAAAAAAAAAAAAGAAAAAAAAAAGAAAAAGAAAAAGAAAAACAAAAAGAAAAACATAAAAACACAATTGGGAGATATCATTAGTTTTAACAATATGGATATATTTAGACCTGGACTTCCACCATAAGAGCACTGACATCTTGACATGTTGAGCTGTCACATAGTTCATGGTGGATTGAGTTCCTGTACATATTAGTATGTACGCCCTTTCCCAATTGTGACAAGTCAGATGGCTTCTGCACATATCCCATGGTCCCCTGAAAGGCAATCCAGCCATTTGTTCTAAGTGTTGAGGTAAAAAAAAGTCGACAGATAGGTTTGTCCACAATCTCCTGGATTATTCAAGCCTGAAATAAATCCTTTCCTCCCATTTGCTGCTTGTGGTTGGATGTTTGTCCAGCACTGTGAAGGTAACTGTAGTAAAAATGTATTACATTCTGTTAGCTAGTTACATTTTTGAAATTCAGTTCAGGGCTGGAGAGATGGATGAGCTGTTAAGGCACATGCCTGTGAAGCCTAAGGATCCATGTTTAACTTTCCAGATCCCATATAAGTCAGACACACAAAGGTGAGGCAAGGGGAAGGTTGCACATTCCCACTAGGAGACAGAAGCATCTGGAGTTTGATTGTAGTGACTGAGGCCCTGGAGTACCAATTCTCTTCCTCTCTGTAAAATATAAAAATAGTAAAACTCAGTTCATTCTCTCAATGGTCATATACATTGTTAGGCTCCGTAAAGTGGTCTTACTTGTTCTCCAGTATAGAAATTTCAATTCTGTTTTACATTGCTGTGGATATGGCTGGAACTGGCTCATTTCCATACAATAACTTTACTGGGTCTCTACACAGGGATTTCAACAACTCTGCTAGTCCCAGTTCCCCTTCATAGAATGATCTTTGAGAGTTTATAAGCCAAGTTTTCACTGTCCTCAATTCTCTCTACATTTAGAACTTTCATACTCTCATCAGAATAATCTATTGA
Organism: Jaculus jaculus; assembly: GCF_020740685.1. Lineage (NCBI taxonomy): Eukaryota > Metazoa > Chordata > Mammalia > Rodentia > Dipodidae > Jaculus > Jaculus jaculus. The sequence goes on from NC_059112.1 coordinate 32,979,270, forward strand.
TCTCTGCTTACAATACTACAAATCTTGTCTGATCCAAAGTGCACAAATGCTTTCACATTCCTCCAGCCTGCAATTTCTAAAAGACAAAAACCCACATGGTTAGACTCATCACTACAATGGCCCTAGTTCTATTCCAACTGTTACTCTTTGTTGCAGTTACCTTCACATTTCTGGGCAAATATCCAACAAGAACAGCTTATGGAAGAGAACATTTTACTATAGGCTTACTGAATCTAGAAGAAAAACCAGCAATGGTAGAAAAGGCAGGCTCACTTCCATAGATTACAGCAGAAAGGGAACACCAAACAGCCTGAAATCACAGAGAGACAGACCTAAGAACACTCTGATCATACATTAGGAGTGGAATATAATATCCACCCCAGTGAAAGACCTGTTCTCCAGCAGGGTTTTACCCTCTGGAGACTCAAGTTACAAGTTCAATTTTAATTTAAAAAAAAAAAACACTTGTTTGGGGGCTGTCTCAGTGGTTAAGGTACTTGCTGGCAAGGCCAAATGACACAGGTTTGATTCCCTAGTACCCACATAAGCCAGTTGCACAAGGTAGTGCTTGTATCTAGAGTTCATTGGCAGTGGCTGGAGACCATGATGCTCCCCCCTCTTTCTCTCTCCATCTGCTTCTTTCTTTCTCCCATAAATAAATAAATAAAACCAAAACAGCTGATTCTATGGGGCCATACACTCAAATCATACACACAATATCTAAAAAAACATTTGTCCAGTGAGTAAAGATACAGTGAAAGAAGTAATTCATCTGATTAATATTTGTCCAGTGAATAAAGACATAATAAAATGAAGCAATTATCAGAAAGCTACAAATAAGTAGTGATTTTTTTACTCTTCTCTAGTCTTATCTCTAAAAACATGATCCAGAGAGAAACAGAGGGACATAAATGCATAAAGACAACAGAAAAAAATGAGGTTATATCTCTAAGATATATGTAATGACAGTATATCAGAGGAAAAAAAACATTTTACTTTATGAACCATCATACTTTAACCATCATACTTTAACCATCATACAGGAGAAAATCTCAAAAAATGTCTTCCGGTCAATATTCAAAATGTTAATCCAAGGATAAAAAGAAAATGTTCAGTATACTTTACTGAATCAACTCTAAACACGTCACCGTACTTCTTAAATTCTAGGCATGCAACACTGTGTAACTACCAAAGTATTTGCATAATACCTCATTTTGTATATCACAGCATGAATTTTAAAGTGACTTGTGTCGTCCATTTGTGATTGAAGACACTTTAAAGTATCTTAAGTAGTTTTCTCATCAGAGAAAAAACGTGTTTGGCTTCCTCTAACATAGTCCTCCAGAAGTAACAGTTTATCATTTGATATAGGCACTATTACAAGAATTCAAATACAAATAGTTTAAAATTTTGTGGATTAAACATTTACAAAGTAATGACTACCTAGCAAATACTTCAGAAGATACTAGAGGAAGGCATAAAAAAAGCAAAGGGAATACATCCAAGTGATGACAGTCAGGTATAGAAGAGTGACATTCAAACATAATTAGAATAGGACATGATAAATTTTACAACATAACTAAATAAGAGACAGATTAGAAAGAAAATAAATAATTTCATTTCATATATGCAGTCCTACTCAAGTAAGAGAAATGCCTCTTTCTAGAACACAAACTATATTAAGATTTATTACTTCATAACACTTTTCGAAGTATTTGAGATAAAAACAGTAGATGATATTAAGAGTAATTCTTAAATTTATATGTTAAAAAATCACCTGAGGAACTTACATACTTCTGATATGCAGGGTTTGTTTTCATCTCAAATACAAACTAGAGACTTTTGATTTTATTTCCTTACAACTAAAAACAAAGTACTTTTACATAATGTCAGAACTACATTAAGAGACATTATGTATAACAGCAATAAAAATAAAAAAATAAAAAATAATGACCTGGAAGATGATGCTTTTGATTGCTTATCTACCTAATATATATTATATAATATATAATAATTATTTATCATATGTATCATTTTGTCTTTCTCTCTCTATGTATGTATGTATATGTATGTGTGCATATACACAAAGTGGTGTAATGGTAATGTTAAAATGGTGTAAAAGCTTAACACTAAAGGAGACTTATAACACACCTTTAAAGGCTCAAGGAACATTGTGCAAAAGGAGGCAGAAAGCCACATCATGGGGAGATGTACTCTGAGGTGTTGACTCCACAAACAGAGATTGATTAAAGACAATCCCACTGAAGAGGACCCTCACTGGAATGGGGACAAGAGGGGAGCAATGACATAAATCCAATCCAATTGGGAATATGACCTATCTGCAATACATTCATATACTATGTTTTTGAAATAATTTTTAAATTTAGTATTTTTCTTCTACTCAAACTGAGCATCATAAACGTGCTGATGAAATTATCTATTTTTGGGCTGGAGAGATGGCTTAGCGGTTAAGCGCTTGCCTATGAAGCTTAAGGAGCTCGGTTCGAGGCTCGGTTCCCCAGGTCCCACGTTAGCCAGATGCACAAGGGGGCGCACACGTCTGGAGTTCGTTTGCAGAGGCTGGAAGCCCTGGCGCGCCCATTCTCTCTCTCTCCCTCTATCTGTCTTTCTCTCTGTGTCTGTCGCTCTCAAATAAAAAAATAAACTAAAAAAAAAGAAATTATCTATTTTTCCCAACCTTCTAGTATCTCATCTCTCTCTGTGGTCAGTATATTTTATCCTCCTCTCAACTGAAAAGATCATGAAGTATTTCTAATTCTCATCCTTCCTATATTATATCCAATCTATTACTTTTTCCCTCCCTCAAAAACAAAACAAAAAAGCTAACTGTGTCTCATGTTACTTATACAACTTTGGTCCAGATCTTCATCAGCTTTCTTTCCCTTTTTCTTTATATGCAAGGTGAGCCCTACTGACAAAACAAGTACATGCTTATATTAATAAATGTGGAAAAATAAATAACACCATTTGTTTGTTGGAAGTCTATTAGAAGTAAGAGAGTAAATCTTGAAAATTTTCTATCATATTCCTATAAGTCATATTGAATTGATTTTAACTAATCAATGAGAGAGCAATGTATTTTTGTATTTTCCTCAGTGCTTCTTTTTGAATCACCTATATATGTGCATGGGGTATGCATGTGCATATGAATATACATGTGTGTTAATGTATGTTTATACGTGAATGCTCATGTGTGTATATATTTGTTGAGGACAGAAGTTGACACCAGATGTCTTTCTCAATTGCTCATGACCTAATTTTTAAAGACAGGCTCTCTCACTGAACATGGAACTTAACTAGTTGCCATAGACTAGCCAGCCCAGAGAGGTTGAGGGAATCTCACCAGCACTGGCGTTACAGGCACATGCCACTGAGTCTGTCTTTTTATATCAGTACAAGGAATGTGAACTTAGTTCTTATGCTTTCAAGGCAAGGATTTTACCCACTGAGCAATATTACCATTGTATACTTGTCAAGTTTTCTAGTATGATGACGTGCCATTTGTTCTGACTTTCCTCTAACTTGTAATGCATACATGTATGGAAATTTTTAGCAATTGCTTAAGGATATGAATATACTTTGAAATTCCTAAGTGTTATTTTTTGCCTCTTTATAGTAATAATATAAATCAAACCTTGGAAATGTATAACAAATTTGTTTTTCAAATAATATTGACTTTCCATTTTCTATCCATATTTTGTCCAGTCTAATTAAAAACATGAAGAAAAAAACACTTGACCATAGATTTGCACATTTTTGCAAGTCAACAGGACATAAAATTATGGCACTTGATCTCTATCCATGGCAGAAGAAATCAATTGCAGAGGAGACAATGGCACATTACAGTTTATAAAACTCTCATTGAACACCACCGTCATCTATGTGACCACACCACTTTGGGCAGATGCTCATGTCAGTCGGATGTAAGGTTACACATTGCACTTTGATCCTTGAGTCAATTGTCTAGAACCACCGTACAAAATGCACAGACTAAGACATTTAAACCACAGATAGCTATTTCACTACTGTTCTAAAGGTGAGAAACCATGATCCAAGGATCCTCAAATTTGAATTCTGACTTCCTCAACCACTTCTCAGTGTGTGCACACATGACCTTCTCTTATTTTTCCTTGTGGTAAGACAAATAAAATGTTGGTTTCCCTTTCTTTTTTTTTTTTCTTTTTAAGAACTTTAGTTGTATTGTACAATAACTCATTCAATATGCATAATGTGGTATGACGTTCAGCAATATGCCTCAGGGAACTTTATTGACTTTTACAGGCCCTGTCTCCAGCTGCAGAACATTGGGAATCAGGCCTTCCCAACCCAGATCACAATGCCTCTTTTCTCTGTGTGCTGTGTTTATAAAAATAGTTTATTTTTATTTATTTATTTGACAGAGAAAGAGGGATAAAGGGAGAGAGAGAAAAAGAGAGAGAGAGAATTGGCATGCCAGGGCCTCCAGCCACTGCAAACGAACTCCAGATGCATGTGCTCCTTATGCATCTGGCTAATGTGGGTCCTGAGGAATTCAACCTGGGTCCTTTGGCTTTGCATGCAAATGCCTTAACCCCTAAGCCATCCTTCCAGCCTATCTGTCTGCTGTGTTTTGAGTACATTTATCCTCACCAAAATCACATTCAAGCTAGATGTACACTGTAATGGACTGAAAAGGTATATGGGGTCATGAGAGAGCATCACTTGTGAGTATATCCATAACTCTCTGATGGGAGGAGGTCAGCTCTGGCAGGAACTCTGCCTTCCTCCTTTCGACTTCTCTTTTGAACATACTCACTTACCTTCTGTGCTTTGTGGCATACTTCTATTGGGTTTCTAGAACTCTGAGCTAAATAGATCTCATCTCTCTGTAAATTATCCAGTCTCATGTGTTTTGTCACATCAACAAAAAATAAACTAAGTGTGGTGGTTTGATTCAGGTGTCCCCCATAAACTTAGGTGTTCTGAATGCCAGGTTCCCAGCTGATGGAGATTTGGGAATTAATGCCTCCTGGAGGGAGTGTATTGTTGGGGGCCGGCTTATGGGTATTAAAGCCAGTTTCCCCATGCCAGTGTTTGGCACACCCTCCTGTTGCTGTGGTCCACCTTCTGTCGGCCAGGGGGTGATGTCCACCCTCTGCTTATGCCATCGTTTTCCCCTGCCATTGTGGAGCTTCCCCTCGAGCCTGTAAGCCAAAATAAATCTCTTTTTCCCAGAAGCTGCTCTTGGTTGGGTGATTTCTACCAGCAATGTGAACCGGACTGCAACACTAAGACAACATGATTATATAAGGAATTGGTGCCTAATTATGACAGTGAACTATAGCAAGTAACTGAACACCAATATTATCTCGGTTACAACCTAGACCTGATTAGAAATGCAAAACATTCTCAAAGAAGAAATTCTCTACCCTTCTACCACTGATATATTTTTCAGAGGATTTTATTGAGAACTTTAATAATTGAACATGCTGTAATTTTGTCATAATCCCCTTCCATTACCCTCATTGGTACCTTCACCCTCTGCCCAGTGTCAGTGAACTTGCTCCTCTTTCCATGTAGATCCTCTTTAATGTCTCATTCTTTTTATTCCTCTGCCATATACATGAAAATATTGATGAGTTCAATTTGGTGCAGCTCCTAAAATGGTAGTGACCTCCTCTTTCAATTTTAATAGATATTACCATTTTAGAAATCTACCAAAAATGTGCCCATTCTTAAAATTTATAATTATGACTACAATGTTCAATGAAAATAATAAATTTTGCTCCATTTTACTGGATTTCTCAACTTGCAAATAAGAATATCATTATAGGGGAACTTGAGAGATGTCTTAGTGATTAAAAGCTGAAAAGCCTGATATCCTGGATTCAATTCCCCAGTACCCATAAAATCCAGATGCTCAAAGCACACATGCGTTTGGAGATTGTTTTCAGTGGCAAGAGGCCCTAGTATGCTCATTTTCTGCCATCCCCTTCATAATTTATTTTAAAAAGGCTCACTAAATATATTAAAATCAAATAATAAACTAAAGGTCCTGTCAAACTTGGTTCAGATTACCATAAAAAGGACATAAGCTAGGCAGCTCACACAGTTAAATATGATCTCTCTCCACTCTAGAGACTGAGACAATCCCCCTGGTTCACAGACTATCTTTGACCTATATCTTCATAATGTAAAAGGGCAAGGAGCTTGCTCTGATGTAAATTTCCAACACTGATCCCAATCCACAAGACTTTGTCTTCAGGAGCTAATCACTTCTCTGAGGCCTTGCTTCAACTGAGAATCAACTTTCAGCACAGGAATTTGATGACAGGCACACAGACATTTATTATCTAGCAGGCACTGAGCACATAGTTGATAAACATTTTACCTCATTTAAGAACTCGTTCCTCTTGATGTTCATACTGCTGTTCTCACCCTCCTTTTTTTTTTTTTTTTCTTTTGTCGCCATGAATTGAGTTCAGTCTACTGAACTCTGCCTGATTGAGGATTTCTATATAAGCAAGGAAGGTCAATAATGGATATTTTCACACTTTAGCTAGAGAAAACAGAACAGAATCTTCAAAGTTTGCAATAAACAGAGCAATCTTCAGGGATCAAAACACTCTCTCAGATTCAGAGTCAGGTGTCTCTACCAATCTGAGCTTCACAACTTCCCCGACACACTAGCCACTTACTCTGAGCAGGGAGCTGAACTGCCGCTGCTGTCAGTGAGCCTGAGGAAAACACACTGCTCTGCTGCAGGCTTATATTGTACCTGCCAATTTCAGAAAACGAAAATGAGGGTGATAGATAGTATCCACAGGGTATTAAGTTATTTTTTTTCCTTTTTTCTACTCCTTCCTCCATTTTTCTCTTAGAATCCCTGATATTCCCTTTTCCTCTTCAATAAATTTTCTCTGAGCTCTTGTCTTCATATAGGTGTACCAAAATCAGAATCAGAGAGTTCCAAATCAACATCTTTAATATGTCAACAGATGGGGAGGCTGTGGTAATAACTGCAGTAAAGTGTCCTTTTTGAAAATGTGCATAAAACATCCTCACACATGGGAGCAGCTGTAATATGATGTAAAGTAGGAAATAGCCAGGCCTTCTTAAGAAAGAAGCCAGAGCCATTTTGCATCTTCTGAACTCATTAAATTTAGCTACTCAGTAACATTATTCTGGGTTGGATATAGTGTTTTCAGATTCTTTTGGAGGTAAAACATACAGTGGAAATCAGGACCTAATTTGAATCCCAAAGAACTAACATCTGTGCCAAACCTCCAAAGGCATTATTCCTTGTGTTTATTAGACATATGATACTATTCATTAATATCTTAAATATACATTTCCAAAATAAGTTTTCATATATTGCAGGAGTAAAGCTTTTGTTTTATTATCTTTGTGTGTGATTGTATGATATGGGTATGTTGTGTGTGTGTGTGTGTTCATTTGATTGAGTGCAAATGTATGTGTTCAACATCATGAATGTGAAGGGCAGAGGACAACCTCATGAGTCAGTCATTATCTTCCACTTTCTCTGCTGCAAGATTACTTGTTCACTGCTGTGAATATAAGGTTGGCTGGCCCAGGAGCGCCCATCTTACCACAAGATGGCTGGGATAATAGATGCTCATTGCTGTGCATGACTTCACAAGATTCTGAGGACTCAAACTCAGGTTGTCATACTGACACAGGAGGTCTTTATCCACTTATCTATATTCCCTTAGGCCTGGGAGAACACCATTTTATTTAAAAAAAAATGTAAAGCTAAAATTAATTTCTACTCACATTAATAATCCAAATTCCAATCAATATGTTTTCTAAAAATATTCATTAGATTCTCTTTTAATTAAAAATAATCACTAGGGGCTAAAGAGATGGCGTAGTGGTTAATTGCTTGCCTGTGAAGCCTAAGGACCCCAGTTCGAGGCTCAATTTCTCAGGACCCACGTTAGCCAGATGCACAAGGGGGCGTACACATCTGGAGTTCGTTTGCAGTGGCTGGAGGCCCTGGCATGCCCATTCTCTCTCTCTCTCTCTCTATCTGCCTCTTTCTCTCTCTGTCACTTTCAAATAAATAAATAAAAATAAACAAAAAATTTTAAAAAATTAATCACTACAAAATACCAAATAATAGGCTAAATAGGCTATGTTATATTTTCGTAAATATTTTTTTTAAATTAGAATTTTAGTGCTCATCTGTGAGAATGGTTTAACTGTGAGGGGTTCATATCACTAACTACCTAAAAGTTCTTTAAAATATGTGGCTAAGTTTTAGATTTTGAAACTAATTACAAACAAATTGTATTTTTAGGAATATGAAAATAGACATGAGATATATTTGATAGAGAAACATACAATTTGGGTATCTAGTTTGTACATTTATGGTGGTAAATGTGAACTACAAAAGCATTGGTGCAAATAGTCTTGAGTTATACATTATAAATCATCTCAATATCAATGATACAATGCATTAATTATTTCATTATAGTACAAGTCAATAGGAAATTTAAAGCAATGCCTGTGCAAGCAGCTTATTCTATGTTTCAAAACTTGAGAATGTGCCAATGACCTTATATATGCAAGACAACTTTTACACTGCTAACCTCTATCCACATCCCATGATATCATCTATAAATGTCAAAATAGGCCACAATAGACATAGAAAATTATTTGGAACCACACAAAACATCCTTTGCTTTTATAAATTCGGCTATAGTGAGTAAACATTAAATCTTTTTCTTTCTTCCTTGGTCAAGATACAAAAAGTTTAACACCATGTGTAGGGGACTGATTCTGTGCATTTTGAGAGTCAATGAGAAAGTCTTTGTTTCTTTCTATAGAGCCATTAAGTTATGTTCATCATCTACTTTATTCTCTGTACTTGCTGAGAGGAAATCATCAGCATATCTTGCTTTGAAAAGATCAACTTGCTGATCAGTACATAAGACATTTTTGTGAACATCATTTATTCAACTGATATTTACTTATGTCACGCAATATGGAACGTTTTGTGATAGAAACTCCAATGACAAATACATTGGAACCTGAGTTGTGAGCTTCCTCATGAAGGTAATTTCACTAGAGACATATTACAAGTTATGACTATATGTAGTACACATCTGTATGACAGTGTAAGGAAAAGTAGAAATGCATTTAGACAGATCGCTTGTTGAATTACAAAGTGGCCAACTATCAGTCAAACTCTCTCTTGGATAAGTATATGCCTAATGAACGCATGAATCAACCGGAAAACCCTATCTATGTATATGTATATACCTAGCAAACATGAATTAACAGGATATTAGCATACAAAACATTTGTATCTTTTCTATAGTTTCAAATATCTGCTTATTAATACAAGTTTATTAGGAATGTATAGAATTATGTTGCTCTGCCAAACTTGGTGGTACATGTCTATTATCTCATAGCAGTCGGGAGGTGGAAGCAAGAGGACTAAAAAGCTAAGGTTATAACAAGTTTGAGGACAGCTTGTGCTCCATGAGTTCCTACCTCAAAAAATAAATTAAAAAAATAAGTTATTCTCGTAACCATACTCATTTGCAGAGACTCTATTACTATTGCAGGATGTCAACTTGGTCAGTAATATGTTATAAAGGACAAGCTTGATACAGCTCTGTGGCTTCACAAGAAATTTAACTTCTACAGACGAAAGCTTCATTTTCCTCTGACTCTTTCTAATTTACAATGTAATAGAACATTGGCATGTCCCTTATGGTCCAGGCTCTACTCAGAGCCCAAACATTACTGCAGGGTTGATGTCTGCTTAATTTCCTGGATCTCTTTCTGGATTTCTTATAGATTAAAGCTAACATTAAAATTCATGTAATTCTGATTAAAAGCTGCTCGAGTATACAACATTGTGATTCTAGTCAATTATCTTTGACTCAGGTGAACTGAAAAAGAAGTCAATAACATAACAATAAAATAGAAAAAAATATATATCATCATTAAATATCAGTTATCTGGACCCAATATTATTCACTGGCTATGTCATGTGTAATTTAAAAATTTTATGACTCAGGATCTCGTTTTTATTTTTATAGTATCAATTCTATTATAACACAGTATGTGATTACTCAATTGACATTGGTGATTGGCATCATGTGTTTTTAAGTCCCAAGAACACTGGATTTGGGCAGTCAAATTTTAATAAATATATGTTAAATGTTCCTCACTCAGCTTATTAAATATGAATGTGTTGAATGAATATAGTGACTCATCTTAGTGCCTTACCTGGCACTGTCATTGAGTAAACAATAAAAGTGGATCTACTATGATAACTTATATCTTATGCAAAATACAGGTGAATATCCAACTCCCTACAATAGCCCACAATGAACAAGGGAAATATTAAGAAATTACATCTTGTACTCATTAGATGTAAAGAAAGCTAACCATGGATAATGATCCAGTACTTTGTGCCTTTAAGAATAAGCGAGGCATCTCTATCATTAATTTAGGAACACCTTTAACATTAACACTTGACTTTCATTTCTCCCAATGTTACATGCTACATTCTGATAGATTGTTATCTAAAGTCTTACTTTAGTATACCAGTATTCTAATAGTTTACCTCAATTTTAGGCCATTTCATTTGGATTCAACCATTCATTTTCCAAGCAATGACTATTGTAGTGGGGAAAATCCCAGTACCATCCTATAATAAAACAAAACTCTTAACATGTCAATAATTGGTAGTTGACATGCAATACTGCAAATAATAAATGTTCAATTTGTGCAATGTTTTTGGAAATTTACTTCTCCTACTTTATTATAACTATTGCTTACCAAATTTCCAAAAATATGTTTCTTTCTCTGAATCACATTAATTAGAAACATCCAAAAATTATAGTATCTTTGCAATTTTAATAGAACTAATATGTTTTAAAAATTTACTGTGATATGATTTTGCTTTTAAGCTATAGATCATTACCAGAGACAGGCAAATTAAATGAGGTACCTTATTCTTGCCACCATTTTATTATTTTACTCCCTAAAAGGATTTTTATGCAGTTTATCTCTGAGTGCCAGCATTAACATATTTTATCTCATCATATGTTAAGCAGTAGGTTTTTCTAATGAATCTACAAAGGGCAGATGAGTCACAAAATTAAGAGACTTCCTTATGAATGTTTCATTTCGCAGTCAATCCCATAATAGAATCTAAATGATCTCAGGTTGTTTGCTTAATCTTTTAGTCTAATTCTATTCCCATGGTACCCCAACAAAATAGAAAATTTTACTAGTGACTTTTTTTTCTGCTAATTGGTTTGTCTCTCCTTTGCCCTCTTTAATGCTTGAAAATAGAGTCCTTCAGGATAGAAAAGAAAACCTTATTTGTATACACCTACAATAAGTATTTTCTATTACAAGCCCTAGTGCTTTGCAAACTCACGTTACCAGTACCTTAGAATGATCACCTGCAAATGTCGGGGAATAATCAAGAAATGCCTCACATGCCTACTTGACATGCAGAAGTCATGGTGCTTTCCAAGTTTATACTTGTTTAAATGAGCAAACTCTTTCACGGTTCAGAACCAATTTAAATTGTTATGAACAGTCCTGATTGTGCTGCTTTCTATAGCCAAGTAGTGAGTACCTTCTGATTTCATTACACGTCTCTAGCTGCTGAGAGTCAATTAAGTACTCAACCTAGGATGATTTCATTCTATTAGGACAAAACAGTGACATACTGATTAAATTTAAACTGTCAGATTATATTTCACTTATTACTACTATCTCTTGCTGGAGAGTATATCCAGGTGCTTTCTTTTGTGATATTCTCTTTGAAACTTTTGTTACTAGAAAATAGGAATCGATATGCTAAATACAAACTTGTTAGTTATTATTACAAAACTTTTAGCAGGGCAATTATATTTATTTTTCATGAAATGATATTGACATAATTCAAACCCAGAAGTTATTTAATGATTCTAAAGCCATAGTAATAGTGTTTGTGTATGCTGGATACAAAGTCTTGTTTGTAGAATTAGGTATGTATATAACTACCCACCTTTATTTTCTGAAGTATCTGTCAAGTATTTTACACATTTCTTGGTTCGTGATTCACATTATCCTTTATGATAATATAAATAACAATAATAAAAATGTCCTAAACCACTACCATTCTTATGAAATATTACATCTTCAAAACTAAAGAATGAACACATAAAACAAAAGGGTCTAACATTTTTAAAAGGTAAGACCATGTATTCTAAGATATAGACTTATCATTGACATTAACGTTAATGTTAGCTCTGTAAGAAAAGCTGTTCCTCTTTTCATAGTTTTATTGTTACTACTCATGATGACCACGATCATTTCTTTTGTACCAATGTTGCCAAAATACCTCCAGAAATAATTTAATCTTGGACAAATTATATGTGGAGCACATAATTTCATATTGTTCCATTTATAGTCGCTTGGTGGCATGTACTTACTCCATCATCGCGGTGGAATGAGTGTGCACTGAGGCTGTTTGTTACATCTTTGTTCCCAGGAATCAGAAAACAAAGCACAGGAAAAGGCCAGGACAAAATAAAGCTTCCAGAAATATACTCTAGGTGTATAATGCTTCCAAGTAGGCTCTACTTCTTGACTCACTCCACCTCCCAATAATGTCATTTCATTATGAACTGATCCATTAGTCATGTCAGAGTGCTTGTGATCTAACCTTATTCCAATATGCCCTCCCAGGCAAGCCCAAAGGTGCTTCAATAATGCTGGCATTTCCTAATCCAATCAAGTGGAAAATCAAGATGTTCATCACAGGCTGTTGATCACTGCTGAAAAATTAATTCTCTTTGCATGTCAATTGTAATGTTTTATGATACTCTTCCCAGGTGGATTGTGTTGGAAAAGGTGCCACATTTAGGCAACATTAAATGTAGCTACTTAAAGAGGAATGTTAGTCATCTAAAACAATGAAAATTGGACTAACCGATTTTCCCAAAACCAAATGTATTTAGCATGCATTGTTAGTGAAATTGATAAGGTTGATGATATGTATGGGTTAGAGATAAGGTTTGAAACTAAGACTTTTGGGAGGAAGAAATCAACTCTTTCAGAAATTGTCAAAGAAAGTCTGGAGGGATGGCTTAGCAATTAAGACCTTTGCCTGCAAAGTCAAAGGACCCAGGTTTGATTCTCCAGGACCCACATTAGGGAGATGCACAATGGGGCACACACGTCTGAAATTCATTTGCAATAGATGGAGGACCTGGCATGCCTATTCTCTCTCTCTTTCTCTGTTAAATAAACAAACAAATAAATAAATAAACATAAATATTAAAAGAAATTGTCAATGAAAAGTAAAATTTATCTAGTAAAATCTATTATCTAATGCTATGCAGAAACCAGAAATGCAAGAAGCTAACAAGTAACTAAACCGGTGTTTTGGAACATATTCTGAGGATTAATTTAAAGGGTCTCAGAATCTAATTTTAGAGAATTAGCTCAACCACATCATGATTGTAAAGGGTTATCACTTCAGTCTTCCACATATTATGTATTGGTTAAAGAACTGTTAATCATATTTTCTTTACAGTGTTTAGCATGTCATTTTTTTCTTTTTTCCTATTTATGGATTCTTTAAAAATTCCTTATACACATATAATACATTTTAATAATATTCATCCTGTGATACCTTCCTTATTTATAAAATAATCTTACACTTTTTTAAATTATGGATTTCTAGAAATATAGTTCCCAAACTCTGAAGTTCAGAAAGTTTACCAAAGGGTGGTGTTTACAATCTACAATTATGATTGATAAATTTAACACTAAGCATGACAAGCTTTATGGTTCTTCCTCATTTTTTTTTTTAATTTTTTTTTTGGTTTTTCGAGGTAGGTTCTCACTCTGATCCAGGCTGACCTGGAATTAACTCTGTCATCTCAGGGTGGCCTTGAACTCATGGCAATCCTCCTACCTCTGCCTCCCGAGTGCTGGGATTAAAGGCGTGCGCCACCACGCCCGGCTCCTTCCTCATTTTATCCATGTAGTTTTCCTTCCTTTGCTTTGTTGGTTGTGCATATTTCTATTATTCAGGTATAATACTAATATAACTTTTATGTTCATATTATTTTTATTGTATTAATACTAATAACACAGCAATGCACAATTTACCACAAAGAAGTTAGAAATATAGCAAAATGATATATAATGCTACCAGTGGCCATTGTGAACCATAATTTACAACACAAACATATGACTTGTAATACTGGTGATTCACAATAGTTAATAATATTGTTATTTGAAAACTCATAAACACAAACATAGACTAAGGAAAACTTAAATATAAAGGTTTACTGCTCAGTTTTATGTTTCTCAGAGATCTGAGAGGGTCATTAAATCAGAGGCTCTATCTTGTTGACATGTCAGTATAGCACTCTTTTGTAACTGTGTGTCTCAAGTAGTGAAATAAAATGAAAGAAGGACCTCAGGTCATGCAGTCAATCACACTACTATGATGATGCTTTATCTATTCCCTGGGATACTGCTTCTGGAGGAAAAGCTTTATTGTATGACTTTTTTCTTGATATTTAACCTTGATAGGTGAATTTATCAGATTACCATGTGGCTTCCATGCTTGTTGAAGAAATATAAGTGTTGAATAATGAAAAGAAGAGTGTCTGTGTTAGAGATATCAACTTTTATACTCAGCACAGAGCTGAAAGGGCAGCTAAGGGCCGACCACAGAGGAAAAAAGAGTCTTTAAGTGGATTGAAGCATGAATTTCCAGATTGGTTTCCAGCAGAATGTTAGCCAAGTGAAGAACTGCATCTAGTACTTATGTGATGCATTTATTATGAAGCAAGTTTGAGACCAGTTAGCCGTGCCGTAAAATTACTCTTTCTATAATGCATTAATGTGGCCTTTTTGTCATGTTATCAAGATCAGGATACTGTTTTTTAAAATGTCAGTAATTAACTCCAATTTCAGTAGAGTATTGAGAGCTTAAAAGGCTCCAATAACTACTAGTAAAGATGAAGATTATTTCTTTAAAAGACAATGTTCTGTTTCTTTTGGTACAGTATTCCACTTTTAAAAAATAATTACAAAACATAAATTTTAAAAAATTATTTTTAAAACTTTATGCATAAAAATAAAGTATTATTTAACTATAAAAAAAGGCACAGGACTTTCTGTAGCACTCTTAAGACAGCTGCGCTGAAGCTGTACATCCCACTAAACACTGATGCCTGCCTCTGAGTAATGAAATAGGTCATAGGTAGATGTTATTTAATCTCTCTGAATGTGTGTGCATATAGATAGAGGATAGATAGATAAATAGATAGATAGATAGATAGATAGATAGATAGATAGATAATAGGTAGATAGATGATAGGTAGATAGCTAAATATGTACAGTAACACTAATTTACAAGTTTTATTTTTACACACCTACATAAGCACTCAACAGGATCATTGTAAGTCTTTTGTGTCTTTATATCTCCCCACTTGTATAGTGACTTCAGGCATCGCTCATTCAATACTGCACAGATTCTTTGGGTCAAGGATCTGGACACAGTTTAGTGAACTTGTGATTAGGGCCTTACAAACCTTCACTGCAAAGGTTTGCTAGATGGAGTTCTGAGCGCTAACAATATCAGGTAGCTTTTGGTATAATTCATCTCCAGCTGGTTTTAAGATTGGCATGTCTGTACTTGAGGGTGATCAAGAAAGGGGAACTCTTAACAAAATCTTTTATAATACAGGATGATAACCCATTATCAAAATGCTAGATATAAGAGATTTGTTATATTTTGGACTTTTGATGATTTGATAATATTTCATAGGTTTTTCCGATGAACTTCATGAATCTGAAAATCCAAACTCTAAAATGCTCCCAAATCCAGAACTGTTTGAACATCATGGATGATACTGAGTATAATAAGAGCTTACTTCTTTAAAGTAAGTACATCAGCAAATTCCTTCAGTTTTGTGTTATAGCCTAACTGTCTTGTGCTATGCCATCACATTAATATAGTCCATCTACACTCAAGGGAATTACACAGGGCAGGGGTACTAGTCATGGGAATGTGGGGAATCATGGTAGGTTTTTCCCTAACTTATTAATGAAAACAATTGCTCAATGAAAATTCTGAGAAGTATAATACATTCTGATACATCTCTTATGATGTATAGCACTTAACATTATACACAGTGTTAGTATGAATGACATAAAGAATACCTGTTTTGACTATACTTATTTAGATTTCTTAGTTAATTAATGTCATGTGCTTCCTCATCAGTGCATATCCCCACAGAAACACTTAGGTTGCTGGTTTATCAATCAATTTTCAAAGTTCAACTTTATCCTGGGTTAATTGATGACTTTGCATTTTTTGTATTAGTATTGTTCATAGTAACTAATATAATTAATATCAGTCGTCATAAATAAAGTGTTAACATGAAAAACAACAAAGCAGGTATTATCCATGTGTACTACATTTTTAAAAATTTAATTTATTAATTTTCTTTTCAGCAAATACAGGCAGTTTAGCACCATTATTGAGGTTCATCCATGATCTACCCCCTCCCAATGGACCCTCCTTGTTGATGTAAATGGGTCGTGCATTGTGGAGTTTGTCCACAGTTATTGATACTATAAATGTCTCTGAAAATCATGACCCTACATGTGACTCTGACATTCTTTCCGCCCCCTCTTCCGCAAAATTTCCCTGAGCCATGTTGGGTTCATTTTTGGTTTGCTTCAGTGTTATGGTGATGGGGGCCTCTGAGGCTCTGGCTCTGATTTGGTAGGAGTTGATTTTTCTCTGTGTTGGTCTCCTTCCCTTTTGTGCTGGTATCCCATTCATCAGGAAAACATCACCCTTGCTTGTTTCGTCAATTTTCCTTAGTTTAAGTTGGGCCCCTTTTGAGGTATGTTGGGGAAGCTCTCTCCTTAGGATCTGCATCTATCTGAAAAAGAGAAGCAGATTCTCAAATGGAGAGTAAGTTAGCACCATAAAATTGAGATAACACTTACTTTTTTGATAGAGAGTTTAATAGGTGAAGGCCCTCTTGTACCCCATGATTAATGGTAGCTTGATATTGGAGAGTGGGCTTATGTTTGGATATGGTTCTGACTTGTTTCCCAGCTCCAGCTATGGGTCTCGTACCACTGAGGGGATCGGTTAGCCAAATCAAGAGCAGTTGGTTCCCCACCATGGCTGTGTGCCACTATTGCACTTGTATGGGCATCACACCAGGTAATTTGTTGCTAATTAGGTTAGACCATGAGTTGCTTGGACAGATATTGGTCATTTCCCCCAATCACCCATGTAGCACCTTCTCGCACTAGACACGCTGACTGGGGACTGACTCTCTCCTGGCTTCCAGCCATGCTGTTTGATTTTACTTGTCAGCTGCTTATGGAGTCTTCAACAATAGGGTTTTACCACTGACCATTCACCATGCACTACACTCAAAATCAAATGGATCAAAGACCTCAACATAAGACCAGAAACTCGAATACTACTGGAAGAAAATTTAGGAAGTACTTTCCATGATATAGGAATGGAAAAAGACTTCCTGAATAAAACCCCAGTGGCTCAAGTTCTTAAACAGTCACTCAACCAATGGGATCACATGAAGCTGAAGAGTTTCTTTACAGACAAGCATACAATAAGCAAAGCAAATAGATTACCCACAGAATAGGAGAAAATATTTACAGATTATCCAACTGATAGAGGCCTTATCTCTAGAATTTACAAAGAACTCAAAAGTCTAAACAATAAGAAGACAAATACCCCACTCACAAAATGGGGCACAGAGTTGAACAGGCAATTCACAGAGGAAGAGATACAAATGGCAAACACACACTTAAGAAAATGTTCATCATCCCTAATCATCAGAGAAATGCAAATTAAAACAACGATGAGATTCCACCTTACCCCAATAAGGATAGCTAACATCAAAAAATCAAATGAAAATAAATGCTGGCGAGGATGTGGAGAAGCAGGAACACTCATTCACTGTTGGTGGGAATGTAGGATGGTACAACCACTTTGGAAAGCAATATGGAGACTCCTGAAAAAGCTGACTATAGAAATACCAACAGACCCAGTTATACCCTTACTGGGCATCTACCCTAAAACCTTCAAACCACAGGCCAGGGAGATTTGCTCAACCATGTTTGTAGCGGCTCAATTCGTAATATCTAAAATCTGGAATCAACCCAGATGTCCATCACTAGAAGAATGGACAACTAAGATGTGGTATATCTACACAATGGAATTCTATACAGCAGTAAGAAAAAATGACACAAAGAAATTTGAGGAAAAATGGTTGAACCTGGAACAGATCATTCTCAGTGAACTTACCTAATCACAGAAAAAAAAAAAAAAATCAACACATAGTCTCACTCATCTACAACACCTAACCAGAATCTACCCAAGATATCTTACATACCCAGCAAGCACCTCATTGACTAGACACTAGATGAATGGGGAGGGAGGAGAGACATCAAAGGGATGGGAAACACTAATCTGGACCCAAACAGCAATGGTACCATAAAATTCTACTTCCTAAAAGGTAGTCCAAATGGATGAACCTTCACAAGACCCTTAAAGGAAACACCTGAACTACATTTTTGATAAATAATATTTTGGTCTCACCTGGACAGAAGAATATCATTTTACATAGTTAAGTTCATGAGCATCCCATCCATCAAGTATTTTCCCCACAGTACTAATAAGAGTTTATGCTAGTTCACTTGACCCATTGTACTCAATGTCTGTTTCTTTTATGCTTCATTAAATTACTGAGTCAATGTAAAGGTTTATTCTCAATATTAAAATTCTACCAAATGGTTAAAATTTTTAGTTATAGAGCTTGAGAGATGGTTTAGCGCTTAAGGCATTTGCCTGCAAAGCCTAAGGACCCATGTTCAACTCTCCAGATCCCACAAAAACTAGATGCATAAAGGTGAGGCAATTGCAAAGTTGTACATGCCCCTAGGTGGCCCAAACATCTGGAGTTCGATTGTAGTGGCTTATTCCCTGGTGTTTCAATCCTCTCTCCCTTTCTTTCTCTCTGTCTCTTTCTAGAACTTTTTAAAAAACGAATAATTCTTTTAAAATTACATTTATGGACTAGTTTGGTTTTCATGGTGTGGGAGTTAATTTCTCATTGCCGTGAATAAACACCTGACCAGAAGTAACTTATAGAAGGAATAGTTTTTGATTCAGCTTATATTTCCAGAAGGTAGAGTCAATCATGGTGGGGAAGTCATGGCAGGTAGGAATTTGAATCCTTGTGACATTATTGTGACAGGCAGGACAGAGAGATGAAGAGCAAGTGGGGCTAGGTTATAAAATGTCAAGGTCTGTCCCTAGTGACCAATGATCACAAGCAAAAAGCTCCATCTCCCAAAGGTTCCTCAAATGCTGCCTGATGTTTCCATAAGTTGCTTCAGTTCAGCTATCTGTTCACTGCAACATGAAAGGAAGTGGTATAATATGCAAGGAAAAGTAGTCTATAACTTGTACACTAAGTATTCAATCATATAAACCTATGGAGAACATTTCATATTCCAAGCACAACACATACCTTCAAAATCATTGTGTAAGAACACTTTGCAACAGTTGAGTAGAGATGGATTACTTGTTAAGAAATGACCTTTGACTCCCCTTAGCCACACAGCATCTTCTCTTACGTTTCTTGGAAGCTGTGTCATACACATATAGATGTACATAAAGTATTTTGTATATTTATGGGAGCATAGTAATTTCTAGTTATATGAAAAAGTGAATGTTTATCTAGTAAGTATGATATTGAGGTGTATAGTGTTTATGATTAAAACTTGATAGAGAAATTTAAAACTGGGGCTGCAGAGATGGCTTTGTGGCTAAGGCACTAGCCTGCAAAGCCTAAGGACCCAGGTTCAATTCCCCAGTACCCACATAAGCTAAATGCACAGGGAGACACATGTGTCTGGAGTTTGTTTGCAATAGCTGGAGCACCTATTTTCTCTCTCTCTTCCTCTCTCTATTTGCATCTTTCTCTCTCTCTCTTCCTCTCTCCCTTTCTCTCTAATAAATTAAATAAAGAAAAATTAAAAATCACTACATTGAATCTAAATATCTGCCCCACTGAAAATATTTGTCCAAAAATATGCTTCTCATATGAGTAAAATTCATAATTTGGGGGATATATTAAAAATAAAACAGAGACACATGGTGGTGCCTACTTTTAAACCCAGCACTCAAGAGGCAGAAGTAGAGGATAACCATGAGTTCAAGGCCACCCTGATACTACATAGTGAATAAGAAGTAGAGTGAAACCCAACCTTGAAAAACTAAATTAAAAAAATGACAAAAAAAGTTAAAAAGAGTTAAGATCTTATACTTGGGAAAATTGCATTAGGGAAATGTATTCTTGATAAAAGCACAAGGCTATAACAGAAATATATGTAAACATGACATTTAACTGTACATATTGTGCCAAATAAGTGATTTTACTCAGCAGTTTTTTCATTGCATTTCAATGATAGAGCTATTTTTTCCCTATTTTTGTGAAATAGTTAATAGTCAACTATTAATTACATCTTATTTACATTTAATTACATATTAATTAACTTGACAAAATAGAGTCAAAAGCAAATGGGAGAATGACCTTTAGATAATAATGTCTTCAATAAGTACTTTTGCCTCTCACATTGTTGCTTAATCAATGTTACAAAAAAAAAAAATTAAAAAAACCTCTCAGCCACCAGCCTGTACATTGGAGTGGTAAAGTGAAAAGATTTTAAACATTCATATTTACACACCATGATGTGAAAACACACATGAACCAAACTGCACAGCTGAATGCTGAGAGCATGATTAAAGCAATGAATTTTAGAAACAAGTTACAGTTCTACTCATTTAAAAATAATAAAAGATGTCTTTATTGGGAAAAAGGGATATGTTTTCACCAGAGAATTCTGTGGATGAAAACAGGTGGTACTCATTGTCTAAAGTAGGTGTGTAAAATGGATGTGAAGGAGTAATCAAAGAATTAGAAGAACCTAAATTATGTTCAGTTCTCAGCCCATCTAAACTGTGTCTTAGCCAAGTTAAGTTACACATTGGGAATTCTCCATCTGTTACATGGCAGTGATGTTAACCCCAGCTTAAAGATCTGATATTTTTAAATTTTAACCTTCACTTTAATTTAGCTGCATAGAGATAAATGGGATGATCAGAATTTCACACCTTTTTAGATGAATCAGTGCATAAGTTGAGTGTAAACTAATATGTGTTGACATCTGCTCATTCAATATTTATTCTCATCTATTTCAGTGAATTGCAGTTCAGCTTTACTTGCATGTGTTACATTACCTTGTGCTTTACTTAAAAAGAGACTATAACTTTCCAGAATATTATTTCACCTTACAACAGAAGTTTTTGTGACTGGCAAATGGTCAATCAATATATATTTCCATTTCTGAATACTTCATAGTAACCCAATGAGAATATGACCAATTTATAATATGTTCTTACAGTAAAGTTCTCAAAAAAATAATAAAATTAAAGTTTTTTTTTTAAATGAATTCTAGAAAACTACAATCCCGCTTATGTGTGTTATGGCAAACTATAAATATGTCCAGGGGTGAGAAAGGTAGAATGAGGAAAGTTATAAGGTTTTGAAATATTGTCCTTGACCGCAAGGCTATCACCAGATCAAGAATCAACAGGTAGCATGGTAGGGCAGGTATATTTTCAAGAATATACTTGGCTAAAAGTTATTTTTTTCTTTATGAAGAAGATATTTGTTTTAGCAAAGTATGACATGATAACCCCTACTATAACGTAATTATAAATGAATGAGACCAGTCTATGTCTTAACAGTACATTTTTGTCTTATTTTTTAGGATTTGACATGCAGCTCCATTTTAGTTTCTAACATTTTTCATGCATGTGAAAAATCTGTTCTGCTAAGCAGTTACCTTTTATATTATTTCATCTTGGTCTTTTAAAGTTCATCTGTGAAATGAACTGTGTCTTTGGGAAAAATTGTTGGAAGTAGTAACTTTATTCAGTAAAAAGTTGAAGTAAGGCCTATAAAAAATTAAGAAATTTTAAAATACATCAACTTATTGAGAAAATATGTTAGGTTTAAAGAGTTTTCACACCAGAATTACCCTCATTTTTTCAGACATGGGAAAAATAAACATTTAAATTTTTAATAATGAGCTATTTAAAATACATTGGCAATTGTGGCTTACACAGATATAAATGCAAGAAATAGTTAGAGAACGAAAATAAAATTAAAGATTTACTGTCTGTAGAATTCATGTGTGAGCGAAGTCACATACCAGAGGTAGTGAAGAAGTCATAAAACCTGATCTGCAGTTTAAAAGAGATTTATACTAAGTTATTTCCCAGTAACAAAAAATAAGCAGCTAGTTTTACACACTGATCTAGTATTAAAATATCTATTGGTAGTACATTAAGATTCATGTGAATACAAAATATATTTTATTTGTTCCATATGAATCTAATTCAAACAATGGGTGCATCTAATATAATTGTGGTAGAAAGACCAAATTAAATCAGGACTATAGATCAGTACTTTTTAGATCATTTTGAATTCTGACTGCTTTAGTTTAAAAAAAATCACCATTACACAATACGTATCTGACCATTGTTTTGTGTGTTGTGTGTGTGTCCTCATGTATATGCATGTGTGTGTGTACAGATGTGTGTGCCCCAATCACCCACATGCAGACACCACAGGATAATAGCTGGGTGACTTTCTCTATTGTTCTGGTTTATTTCCTTGAAATAGTGTCTCTCTCTGAGCCTGGAGTTGCTTTTTACTCTTTCAGACTGGCTATGCAGTGAGCCCCAGTAATTCTTTTGTCTCTCTCCCTCCCCTAACTCCAATGCTAGAGTTAAAAGTATATGTGGCTGTGTCAATCTTTCTGTGCATGTTGTGATGCCTTCCCTAGGTTATTTCTAGCTTGCACTTAACAAACTCCACTTCTGTTTTAAGGTGTCCCTTTTCATTTGAACATGTTACTTTTTTCTTTTCTTTCTTTTTTTTTTTGTTTTTTTTGCTCCAACATGTAATAGGCTTAAACGTTATTATTCTAGTTTTTATCAATAGAAAAATACTGAAGTGAAAATCAATGGCTCTTCTTGGAGTCATAAGAAAATTGAGGGAGCAATACACAGAGACACCATAAAATACAGGGAAGCAAATGTACCCAATGTCACAGTCATTATCACTAACCTAAAGTGGTGACTGTGAGAGGAATGTAGTAGGAGTTTGTAATGTTCATGAATGCCACAAATTGAGTGTGAACTAGAAGAATGAGATGCTCCTTGAATGATAGTGGAAAGTACTATTATTCCTCAAAACCCCAACCAGACTTCACTGAGAAGGACCAGGAAATCTACCATTCTGGCTCTAACAACAGTAGGAAAGAGAGACCACTATACAGTACATTCAGATATTTGATGATATTCTGAAGGTGGGGGCTAACACAGGGTTATCCAATTTTAATGATCATCTCTTAGACTCTAGCTCACCTCGGTAGGGAAAAAGAAGTGAATAGCATATGATAGGCTCAGCAACATCCATCCACTAAAAGATGGAAATTTAACCATAAGATTATACAATAGTTTCATTCCTCTGCAATTAGTGACCTTAGCAGTAAGATTCTAGTTTGTATCAATGACGCACAGCTAACTCTTTCCAGGACAATGGTGTACACAAAGCCAGAGTAAAATTGGAATTTTAATGCAGTGGTTCTTCCAACTAAAGCAAACACTAAATACAAACATTCTTCAAGCCAGAATAACACAAATTCTTACAACTAAAACCTGGTACATCATATCTAAATTCAACAAAAGTTACAAGGCATGCCAAAGGCAAGAATAAGTACATTTGGAAAAGACAAATATTAATTATTGTGAGAACCAAATATGAAACAAATATTGGGATTATCAAACATTGAGTTTAATTATGATTAATATGTTAAGGTATATAATAGAAAACAACATGTATCCAAAGCTAAGATATACATAAAACATGAGTATAAGAGAAGGAACACATGAAAGTATTATAATTTTGAAATCATCTCATTCTCAATGGATTTTAAAATATTTTCATTTGTGTGTGTGCGTATGTATGTATGTGGAGAAGCACATGTATGAAGGTGTGAAGACATATGTACATTTACATGTGGAGGCCAGAGGACAAGTGTGGGTGTCATTCCTTGGGAAGAGCATCTGCATTTTTTTTGAGGTAGGGTCTCTCACTGATCTGGAACTCACCAATAAGACTAGACTGGCTTTTCCATGAGCAGCATTGTGATTACAAGTGTTAACAACCATATCTAGCATTTTCAAAATAATATGTGAGATAGGAGAAACACTGTCAGGCCAGCCTGGAGCTATAGAGTGAGTTCCATTCAGGTCAGCCTGGGATAGAATGATATCTTACCTGAAAAAAAAAAAAATGAATGCTTCTAGATCTTGGACTAGAGAAATGGCTCAGCAGTTAAGGTGCCTGCCTGCAAAGTCAAAACATCAGGTTTGATTTCCCAGTACCCATGTAAATCCAGATGCACAAATTAGTACAGGCATCTGGAGTTTGTTCAAAGTGACTGAAGGAGGTCCTGGCACACCCTTTCTCTCTGTCTGCTTCTCTTCTATCTCACTCTCTCTAATCGCAAGTAAATAACTGAAATATTAAAATAATATGGATTGTAGGACTCTAATTGTGGTCTACATACTTGCTAGTTGAGCCTTTACCAACTTAGCTTTGTCCCAAGGCCAGAATAAAATTTCAAGTGTTGGCTGAATTTCCCTAGGACATCTATTTCTAGTGCCTGTAGGTAAAGAGCACATTGACAGACCAAAGAAATAATTCTATCGAAGTCCAACTTGCTGAGCCAGTGAGTTTACAGTGGCCACTTGTCTAGGTAAGGGGCTATCTACAGAAGTATGGATAATGTGGGTGGTTACATCCTGACAAAATCCACATCAACATGGAAGGTGATGCACAAAAGCTGTGGCTATACACCAAGGAGGTTCCTTCTTTCCCCACTGATTTATTGCTTTTACAACCCAGTGAAGGGCTTTATGAGTTCTGTTAGACTTTACATGAGCTTCCTGAGACTCCCAAGATTGCCCCTCCCATCTATAAGGAGGAATCATCTATACAACAGTTAACAATAGTTCAATGTATTAAGCAATATATCACATACAGGTAAGTGAAACAAACAACATCAAAAGGAACAGGAGGAAGAAATTAGGAATACTGACTAGGGGATAAGTTTATTAAACTTCAAGCATAAAATTGTATAAAATTGTGTAAAAGCCCATATATATATATATATATATATATATATATATATATATATATATATATATGAATTTAAACCCATAGGATAACTAACATTTTTAAATAGGTACATGCAGTAATAGTGAACACTCAATTAAAACCAAGACAGATAAAGTGTGAGGGGGGAAAAAACAATGAATATGTAAGTAAAAATGTCATAACCCAGGAGATATTAAACTACCATGTTGAAAAATGAAATATATAGATGCACTAATCAAAAAAGATTTACGCAGTACATAAAAATTTATCCTAGCATATAGTATCAATTACTTCAAATACTTAGATATAAAGAAAGAAGTAGAAGAGAATATTATGTGTTGGTAATACTAATAAAGGAAAGCGGACATTTCTGTTTAAGTCAAACATTGATAGAAAGTAAAATTAGGGCTGGAGAGATGGCTCAGCGATTAAGCGCTTGCCTGTGAAGCCTAAGTACCCCAGTTCGAGGCTCGATTCCCCAGGTCCCTCATTAGCCAGATGCACAAGGGGGCTCACACATCTGGAGTTCGCTTGCAGTGGCCAGAAGCCCTGGCGCGCCCATTCTCTCTCTCTCTCCCTCTATCTGTCTTTCGCTCTGTGTCTGTCACTCTCAAATAAATAAATTAAAAATGGACAAAAAATATTTTAAAAAAAGAAAGAAAGTAAAATTATAAAGGGATAAAGATTTTAAAATTTTTTAAAATTATTTATTTATTTGAGAGAGTGAGAGAGAAGAGAAACAGGCAGACAGAGAAAGAATGAATGAATATGCCAGGACCTCTAGCCATTGCAAATGAACTTTAGATGCATGAGCCACCTTGTGCATCTGGCTTACATGGGTCCTTAGGAGTCAAATTGATGTCCTTTGGCTTTGCACGCAAATGCCTTAACCATTAAGCTAGCTCTACATCCCTAAAGATGGCTTTAAATAATGATAAATGGACAAATTCTTTAAGACAACATAATAATTTGTTAAATATATCTGAAGTAAACAACATATAATCAATAATTATAAAGTAAAGCAGAATAAACTTAATTAGAATAAGAAAACACTACTATTGTTGATGTCTATGGTCTAAGTGCTTGGATTCCCCATAATTAATTACATATTGAAAACATAACAACTTAAAAGTTTTAGACTCGTACTATATGTTCATAACCCAAATTGAAATTAAACTCCCAGTCAATGCCTGAAAGAAAGCTAAAAGAATATCCATCTGCTTTGGGATGAGGCAACTCAACCTCAAGTAGCATGTAACAAACATGACTGAAAATAGATTTAAAACTTTTTTGAAAATTTATATTTATTTGACAGTAAGAGAGGGACAGAGGCAGACAGGGAGAGAGAGAGAGAGAAAGAGGGAGAGAGAGAGAGAGAGGGAGAGAGAATGGGCACATCAGGGCATCCAGCCACTGTAAACAAACTACAGAAACATGTCACCTTGTGAATCTGGCTTGCATGGGTCCTGGTGAATCAAACTAAGGTCCTTTGGCTTTGCAGGCAATTATCGTAACTGTTAAGCCATCTCACCAACCCTCAAAACTTTAAAAAAAAAATGAAATTACAGCATAAAATCTCACAGGATTCACTCAGTTTTCCACAAAGAGAAACTTATACCACTAGAGAAAAAGGAAGAATTGAAACTGAATAGATGAAGTTATAATTGTAGGGAAATGAAGAAATAGAGTAATTAGTGCTAATACAAGTTTAAGACACATGACCAATAATGAGGAAGTAAGTGAAACTGAACATAAGAAAACAATTTTGAATGTGGATGAAATTCAGCATTTGCTACCTGGTAAGATTAAGTTGATAAGACTCTGGCATCAATAGTGATGAGAGAAAGAGATCATTTATTACTGACATCAGAAATAAAGCAAGGCCATCACCATTATCCTATTTAACAACTCTATTCCTACAAACTTGATAAATTAAATGATGTTAATGGATTTATTGGAACACATATACTACTAAAACTCCTACAAGAAGTAATAGCTAACATGGAAAGTTTTACCTAGATATTAATCAAGTTGAATCAGTAATTAAATGTAAAAAAAGAAAACATACATAGAAAGTTACAGACTAATCTTCTGCTGATGAAGTATGCCAAATATTTAAATATACACTATAAATTCTTCACAAGGCTTCAGGCAATATCCATAGAGACAAAATTCCCTTGCATATTTCATGGAGCCAGTTTAGAGAATTCCAAATACATATAAATTCATTATAACCAATGAGAATTGATTCTAATCTTGCATAAATATAAAAGTCTTGAGGACGTGGTAATAAATTTATAGCAATATATGGAAAGACACACATATTACAACCAAGTATGATATTTTCCAAATATTCAAAACTATTAAAAATTATACTATGCAATCCAGTATCAACAAATTAAATATGAAAAATCATATGATCATATTGTTTAGTGAAGAAAAATTCTGAAAAGGCCAACATCTATTAAAGAAAAAGACTTACAAAAACAAGAAATATGGCTAAACTTTAAAATGTGATAAAAATTACAAATAGTGAACTTTGTGAAGAAATTGAATGCTTTTTCTTAAATCTTGAAATTTTAAGGATATATTTTCCACTACTTAAATTCAACTGTTTACTAGATGTCCTAGTAAGTGCAGTATGACAAACAATTCGTCCACATACACATATATAAATATGGTTGAATAGGTAGTTATAACACTGATCTTTCAGTCCTGAGCATGCTTGCTCATTCAGAATCACAATTCCTTTTCAATATAATGGTCTTAATAGTAATAATATCAGAGGACAAAATTGCAACATATATTGTCAATTTATTTCATATATAATACAATAAGTATTTGGAATGTGAAGCACAAAAGAGGATATTACCTGTGATAACACCAGTAGTGGAAATACTTAGCTATAGACTAATAGGTCATTCTCACTGTCTATATTCAGAAATCTACACATCCTGAGAATATAATGGACAAGTGATAGTGTGATTAATAAGACTAGAAGCAGTGGAATTATTTATGCAATTAAATAATTAAATACCCATACAACACTTACAATTTCTGTAATAAATTAACTCAAAATGGAGAAGTATAAATTACAGAATTTATGCCAGAAATATAAAGGATTTTGAATTCCCAGATACTCTGTGCTAGAGAGTGAGTGCCGCATGCACGGAGTGAGTAGGCCAAATCCCTCTCCCTAGTGTTCCTTTCAGTTTCCTGGTCCTAGTAGATTGCCCCTGTGGCTGGCTTGGGGCTGCTTTGATCCTGCAAGCTTGATACAGAAGCAGGCCCCTTGCTCCATCCTCCTGATAGAAGTGCCCTGGGTCCCCAATTCCAGAATACCCTGCACAGGAGGGTGTGCACCGGAGGGTAAGAGCTGTGCAGAGTGAGTATGCCAGATGCCTATTTCCTGGCTCTTCCCAGTTTTCTGGACCCTGTAGGTCCCCCTGCACCTGGCTTGGGGAGGCCTGGTCTTTGTATGGTGGTAGAGAAAATAGGTGATGTGTTCGGGTATCCTGACTGGCCCCTGGGTAAACACATCTCTATTCCCCTGAGTAAGAGGGTACAAGAGCCACTGTAGGAACAGGCCTTTTGCCTCTGGCTCTCCGGTTTCCTGGCATCTGCTTTCCCAACCTGTTATTCCCATGTGCTGAGGAGTATGTGTAAGTGGAGTGAGTAGACCAGAGCTCCCAGCTGCAGTCTCCACAAAGTGAACATTGCTGTTATAACTCTGTTGTACACCAGTATACTGATTTGGTTCACATGTAAAATAGAACACTGTCTGAAGATCCTACAAGGACAAAAACTTGCTTCTTCTTCAATAGAATAAAGTGTCTATCCAAGATGGGTCGACCACTATGCAAAAAAAAAAAAAAAAAAAAGGCACCAAAATAAGAAAACTGAGAGATCTCCCCCAAGGATGGCTAGTCCCAAAATGGAAGCCTCTGATGAAATCATAGAGAAATCAACAGAAAATCAATCTCAAAATGAAAACACAACAACCAATAAAATGCTGATCAAAAGAATTGCTGAACTGGAAGCAAACCATCAAAACAACCAATAATCATGCCAATGAAATTCAATAAAATCATCTCTTATAGCATTCAGCTTTTGACAGTAGGCTTAACTTGATGGCAAAATGTTAGAACCATCAAAAGAGATACGAATTAACTGAAGGTGAGTCAAGAAATGGAAGATCTCAATAATTGATATATTAAGCTTAATGAAGACTTGATCAAATGAAATCAAGAATTCAAGGAAACATCAAGAAAATCAGAACTCAAACTAATATCATACCTCAAAAAAGAGAAGGACACAATGAAAAATAACATAACAGTAAACAAAAATCAAATAGAGATTATAAAATTTTCTCTAGAACCCCTCACTAACAGAGTTATTCATGTGGAGCACAGAACCTCTGACTTGGAGGACAAAGACAGAAGAAATTGATTAGGAGGCCAAAAACTTTACTAAGTTAAAAAAAAAAAAAATCAAGTGAGCAGAATATGACAGAAGTGAGGGAAACTCTAAACGGAGCAAACATCCAGATCATGGGTATATCAGAAGGAGAGGAAATCCAGGTCAGAGGTATAGAGAACATATTCAACAAAATTATTAAAGAAAATGTTCCCAATCTCTCAAAAGAGAGGTGCATCCAGATACAAGAAGCTCACAGAACACCAAATATACGGGGCCAAAGAAGAAACTCTCTAAGGTACATCATAGTTAAAACTCTTAACAATGAAAATAAAGGGAGAGTGCTAAAAGCAGCAAGAAAGAAACAACTCATTGCATACAAAGGCAATTCATTCCGAATTACTTCAGGTTTCTTAATGGAAATCCTGACCAGAAGGCTCTGGAAGGGAACATTTAAAAGTCAAAAAAAAAAAAAAAGAAAAAGAAAGAAAGAAACTATGGCTTCCAACCTAAGGTATTATGCCCAGAAAAAGTATCCATCATAATAGATGATAAAAGGATAACTTTCCATGAAAAAAAAAAAAACTCTATAATTATATGTATACAAAGCCCAACCTACAGAGAATACTTCTGGGGATACTCCACACAGAAGAGTCAAATAGCCAATCTCAAGAGCCATCATGAAGAAGACCATAATAACCAAAACTAGAGGAGGCTCACTAAAAGTACAAAACACAAGGAAGCACCAAACTACTTAAGCACCTCATCATGGCAGGGATTAATTTGAAGTTTACAGTAATAGCCTTAAATATTAATGGTCCTAACTAACCCATCAAAAGATACAAGTTATTAGGGTTGATTAAAAAACAGGACCCTTCTATCTTCTGTCTTCAAAAAACCTATCTCACCACTAAAGATAGATGCTTCCTCAGGGTAAAATGATGGAAAATGATATTCCAAGCAAATGGAAACAAACAAACAAACAAAAAAAAACCAAGTAGGTGTTGCTATATTAATATCTGATAAAATTGACTTCAAACCAAAAGTAATCAAAAAGTATAAAGAAGGCCACTTCTTACCCATCAAGGTAACGAGCCAAAAACAGGTGCACCACAGTTTATAAAACAAAACATACTTGACAACAAAACAGAAATAAATACTAACACCATCATAGTTGAAAACTTCAATATACCACTATCATCAATAGGCATATCATCCAAGGAGAAATAAAACAGGGAATCCTAGTGCTCAATAACACCATAGATAAACTAGATCTAACAGACATCTACAGAACATTCCACCCAAACTCTACAGAATACACATCCTTCTCAATGGCCCATGGGACCTTCTCCAAAATAGGCCATGTATTAGGCCATAAATTCAGGAAAACTGAAGTAATTTCCTGCATCATATCAGATCACAGTGCCTTAAACCTAGAAATCAACAACAAGAGACATATCCTGAACTCTACCAGGTATTGGAGGCAAGTCACTTTTAATGAAGGGTTATGGAAGAAATCAAAACAGAAACTGTAAAATTCCTAGAATTGAATGATAATGCACACAGAACCTCCCAAAGCTTATGGGACACAATGAAGGCAGTCCTAAGGTGAAAATTCATAGTGATAAATGCTTCATAACAGACAGAGAAATTCCAAATTAAAAACCTAACTATCTACCTAAATACACTGGAACAACAATAAGAATTGGACTCTGAGAGCTCCAGATGGAAAGAAATAATCAAGATCAGAGCAGAAATTAATGAACTAGAAACTAAGAAAACAATTAATTCTATGTAGCTAAGAGCTTGTTCTCAGAAAAAAAGAAATAAATAAAAGGGATTCAAACTGGAAAGGAAGAAGTTGAGTTAGCCCTATTTTCAGATGACATGATCCTATAAGTAAGTGACCCAAAAGTCTCCATCTCAAAACTTCTAAAGGTTATTAATTCTTTCAGCAAAGTGGCAGGATACAAAAATCAATGCACAAAATTAGTAGCCTTTCTGTATACAAATAACAAATATACAGAGAAAGTAATCAGTAAGACTATACCATTTTTAAGAGAAAAAACTTGGAATAATACTAACTAAGGATGTGAAAGACCTATACAATGAAAACATTAAAAAACTCAATGAAGAAACTGTGGAAGACTTGAGAAGATGGAAAGACCTCCTATGGACATGGATAGGTAGAATTAATATTAATAAAATGGTAATTCCACCAAAAGTGACATGTAGATGCAATGCATTATCAATAAAAAATACCAGCATCACTCTTCACAGAGATTGAAAAAACTATCTCAAATTTCTTTTGGAATGGCATGAGGCCTCATATCTCCAAATAAAACATCAGCCAAAAAAAAAAAAAAAATCTCTGGAGGTATCACCATACCCAAAAACCTATATTATGAAGCCATAGTAACAAACAATAACATGGTACTGGCATAAGAACAGAAACATAGACCAATGGAATAGAACTGAAGATTCAAACTTTAGGTCAATTAACTACATCCACTTGATCTTTGACAAAGGAGCTAATAATGTAGACTGATGAAGGTGCTCATCACTGAAGTACGCTTAAAACTCACTCACCATGGCTCGTGGAATTGTTCAGGAGACTGGGAGGTAACACTGTAAAAGCTGCAAGTTGAAACATGATGACCAGAGTCATTCCCTCTTCCCCACAATAACTACTGCTCCCACAATACATAAATGACAATCCCATGGAGAACACCTGCAACCCTACTAAGCAGTGTCCCCAACAGAACTGGGGCATGGATGAGGGAAAAGAGGATACCAATATATGATGTATCTGTACAAAACATCTTGTTAGTAATAATAATAATAATAATAATAATAATAATAATAAACATTTAAAATTATAAAAAAGAAATAAAAATTCAAAATGTTTGATAGGATTTGGCAATAAAAAAAGACTGTGGCAGTGAAGTATGGTCTATGCAGGAAAAGTAAGTAAGTTGTACTTAACTTGTACTTAGAGAAGTTGTAACAACTTCAGTTCTGCAAAATTCAGTGGTAATACACTAAAAATTCAGATAACATCTTACAATAAAACACTTAAATTACCTATGTAATAATTCATGAATTAAAATAAATCAAATTCTGAAACACTATCTGAATTCTAACTGTTAAAGAGTTATGCAGAGGGCCGGAGAGATGGCTTAGCACTTAAAGTGCTTACCTGCAAAGCCTAAGGATCCAGGTTCGATTCTCCAGGTCCCATGTAAGCCAGATGCACAAGGTGGCACATACATCTGGAGTTAGTTTGCAGTGTTGCAGTGGCTAGAGGCCCTGGTGTGCCCATCCTCTCTCTCTCTCTGTCTCTCTCTTTATATCTGAAATAAATAAATATATATATTAATTAAGATTTATGCAGAGAAATTTTATGAGATAAGGCATTCTAAAGAAGTTAAACATTCTCATGCCATTCCAGGAGAGACAAAACTGTAGTCATGAAAAAAATCTCTGTGTTTATTTAGTAGAGGTTTTGTTTTCAGAGATGTTGAATATTAGAAACAAAGGGGAATTTGGGGTGGTAAGTTACTGTTTATGTGCTCTAATTGTGGGTGCATGCTATAACCCATGCATTTAAATCCATAGAACTATAGCTCGGTGTGAATTTAGTATATTCAAGTTTCTAAAGCTGTTTCATATATGTACACAGACCATATACATACAATGTTTAGTGGTCCAGAATGGGAAAGGATAAAGCTACAATACTCAATATGGGCAAAGTGTAGAAAATAACTTTACAGAAGAGGTTGGGAATCTGAGCAAGGACAATGAATTGAATATGTAAGATTTCTGAAAAAAAAATGAAAATATACCCAGTGTTTTAGTTAATAAAATTGATTCCTGTATTAGCAGCTGTATAGAGGTACAGCAAGAAGACAACTCATACATAGAGAGTGGATGGTTCAAACCAGGTTCCCTCAGTAATATAGTAGGAAGTATCAAGCTAGTAAGAGAAGGAGGTTAGAAAGTTCCCGAGGTAATGAAGTAGAATTGAGGAATCACTCTGAATGATGTGCAGTTGTACATAGGTATAACTCAGGTATTGTGATGATGCACGTTGTTAGTGTGCCATAATAGTTATACTGAATCTCCGTGGTCTTCCCAGCACAACCCCTCTTCCAAGTCTAATAATATGAAAACCATCAGAAAATGTCTCGCTAATGAATCTCCAAATGAAGACTCTTCAATTAGTGCAGGTCATCAAAATAAAACACAGGAACTGCCTCAGTCAAGAGGAGCCAGACAGAAAGTAATGATGGTTAGCAGTATGATTTAAAAGACAGGATCAGGGCTGGAGAGATGGCTTAGCAGTTAAGCGCTTGCCTGTGAAGCCTAAGGACCCCGGTTCGAGGCTCGGTTCCCCAGGTCCCACGTTAGCCAGATGCACAAGGGGGCGCACGCGTCTGGAGTTCGTTTGCAGAGGCTGGAAGCCCTGGCGCCCATTCTCTCTCTCTCCCTCTATCTGTCTTTCTCTCTGTGTCTGTCGCTCTCAAATAAATAAATTAATTAATTAAATAAAAAATAAAAAAAAAATTTAAAAAGCCTTCTGAAACCATTAAAAAAATAAAAATAAAAAAAAAGACAGGATCTTGGAACAATAGGTAACATTAGGTAAAAGTCTGAGTGAGAAAAAATATGAGTGAAAAATTGCTATTATCTTCTGATTTTTTAACAAGTTTAAATATGTTCAAATATTAAATTCCTTGGCATGAAAATAAAAGTCCTTCTAGTAATAATAAACTAAGCTAGAAATCATGACATCAAACAAGTGCTTGTATGGCTATCATATGGAATACTAAATATATTTAATTGGAGAGCAAATCCACAAAGGAGATCTTATTAATAATTCTATGTTTGGTGACTAACAGACATACTGACCAATAACCTTGCCCAAGATTACCACAATTGTATATCAGAGCCAACACTCAAAATTTGTTGGTTATTCTTGGGGAGCCATGCTCTTACAAATCTCACTTGTACATCTCCATAGCAAATAAATTTCATTTTGGGGTATGCTGATGTAAAGTAAAGAATGCAAGGAGTTCAACCCTGTGAGTGCCATGAACCAGAACAAACGTGGGCCTACTCTATTTTTAAAATGTTTTCTCTTTACAGACTTGCTTATTTATTTATATTAGTATACAAAGAAGCTTCATTATAGTTTTTTTGTTTTTTTTCAGTTTGACTTTATTTTATTTTATTTTATTCGAGGTAGGGTCTCCCTCTAGCCCAGGCTGACCTGTAATTCACTATGTAGTCTCAACATGGCCTCAAACTCACGATGATCCTCCTACCTTGAATTTGCCTTCACTCCACTTTACATTTCTACATCCTCAGAGTCTCTTTTTTTTTTTTTTTTTTTTTTTGGTTTTTTGAGGTAGGGTCTCACTCTGGTCCAGGCTGACCTGGAATTAACTCTGTAGTCTCAGGGTGGCCTTGAACTCACGGCGATCCTCCAACCTCTGCCTCCCGAGTGCTGGGATTAAAGGCGTGCGCCACCACGCCCGGCTCAGAGTCTCTTTTAATTACAGCTTCTTTGTGACCAGTATGCTCACATTGCTGCTCATCATTATTTACTAACATATTTAACATTTCATCTCATCAAAAATTGTAATGTCACATATCAGAGCATGAAAAAACTGTCTAACATTCCTATTGCTATTGACACCACCAGTTGCCAACACAGGACACCAAGAGACCATGCTGGAATTTAAAAGGAAGCCAGCTCCCCAATGATTAGTCCTCATAATGCTAGAAAGTGCTACTTGAGCTGCTGGGGGAAAATGGTCATCCATACTGTGAACAAGCAGGGGATGCTGCTGAAGACCAAGTCAACTAGCCCAACAAGATGTGCACACCTGTGCAAGAGTGGCATTCAGCCTATGCAGTAACCAGTGGCTTTCTGATTGTATAAGAGGACTACTCCATGGAAAGTAGCTCATAGCTGGTATTAGGAATCAAGTCGGAATTCTATGGAGACAGTGGCCATAGACTTCAGTGAAAGCTCCCACTAGTCTAGCCAAAATGAGAGGCTACACCCATCAAAATCTAGTTATGCTTAACCCCTTTAATTTAGGCTGCTCTCACTCTTCATTGGAGAATCTTTTTTTCTTTTCTACAGAAGACAGTGAAAACCAGAGAGAACCAAAATCCATCAACAATACAGAAAAAAAAAAAAAAGATAGCTGAGTCCATATCATGAAATAAACCACCTCTTATACATCGGTAAGGGCCCAGATGACTCCACAGAGGAAATGGAGAGTTAAGCATGAACGCTACTTTCATGGTGAGCCTGAGAGTTTTAGCCAGGGAGATGAACACAGAGGGCACTCAAAATGTATCAAAGCATAAACCCAGAAGTTTCTTAGAGCTAAAACTAAAGCAGACTTATAGCACACCCAGCAAGGCTCAGGGAACATTGCAAAAAAAATAGCATAAAAAATTTAAGAGCCACAGGGTGAGAAGGAGTGTTTAAAGGGATTCCTCCCCTCCCCAAGTGACTGATTGTTGCATCCATAACCTATGACCCCATAGTGAATACCAGTAACATAACTGAGGAGGGCACTTAGTGGAATGGAGGTAGGGAGGAAGGTATATAATAGTAGAATATGAGGGGAAGGGGACCAACCCATGACTTATCCATACAACAGAATTTCTAATTAATAAAAGTTTTAAAAAAATCTAATATATCTGAAGGACAAAACCAATGTTTGTGGAATACATGTTTAAATAATTTGGCCTATATTTTCAAATTTTCTCATGTTCCAACAATTTAAGAAATAGATTGGGCTAGAGAGATTACTTAGTGGTTAATGTACTTACCTGTGAAGCCTAAGGACCCAGGTTTGGTTCTCCATAACCCACATACGCCAGATGCACAAGGTGGTGCATGCATCTGGAATGTGTTTGCAGTAGATGGAAACCCGCGGAGCCCATTTTTCCTCTCTCTCACTCAATAAATAAAAAAATATATATTAAGAAAGAAACAGATATACTAAGATCGTGAGGATCCATTGTAATGTTTACAAAATAACTTCTTAAGTTACTTTTGGCCAATTTTAAGAAAAACGTGTTCTGCTTATCTTTAAATTATCTCAACAGCATTCTAAGTCAGTTGTCATAGTTATATATTTGCAACATGAAACATTTGTGATATCTCACAATACTTTTGCAGTTATATGGCTATGAGATTGGTTAACAGGCAGGCAGTCACATTCACACTTTAAACTCTATTGTTAGCTAACTTGGTCATTACAGTTTGGATGGGCTATTGTTAAAACGGAAGTATATTCATTTGTATGTATTAATTTTTGGCATTTTCCAATACAATTTGTTTTTTCTGCTTCCCACCCCCTCTCCTACCCCCTCTTCCCTTGTTTCCTTTCTGCTGTATCTTCTTTCCTTTCCTTCTACTTACAAGTGACTTACTGGTGTGGCCAGGATGGAAGTCACTATGGAAGTTTGGCACAAAGTTAGAAATATGTCTTCCATATAACCCAGCCACACCACACCCAGGCATATACCCTAAGGACTCCACATGGTAGTGTATTTAAAGTAACCACATTAGCCATAGCTTAAAAAATATCTTTCACTGCAACATGTTGTAAGAAAAAAATAACATATACATAATTTCATAGAAAATCATATAGCCACTGAATTGAAGTCCAGTGTTTTATCATTCCCCCACTGTCTTTCTTTTCTCTAATCTACAGTGGCGAGTGGCACCCTTCAGCTGTTTATAAAAGCCATTCTGCCCATGTAATCTGCTCAATTAAATCTTCTCCCACCAGCAAAGGCCCTCAGATAACAACATCCTGTAATAAAATCAATGCTTGAATCAACAAATAATTCTTGAAAGCCTAATATATGTGGCTATAAGTACATCATTAGCTCATGATCAGAAGGAAACAGCAATTTCAGAGAATGTAGTCCTGAATTGTGTGCTGAACCATCAGAGGTTAGACAATGGATGGACACCTTCTCTGTTGAAAATGTTACTGTTTTAGAAGTGAGTGTCTGTCTGTACTGGTGGTTGATAGTGCTTAAAGATCTTAAACTGTAGAGTATGGAGAAATATTGTGGGCAAAAGTGAATGACATAGGGAAACAGTTCCTGCAGAGATGTCTCTCTAAAATATACTGTTGACAGAATCTGTCTATAATAACAGAAGTTACAGTTTTGTGCATTAAATGTGTGTCATAAAAGAAGCTTCTAGGTCTGGAGAAATGGCTTAGTGGTTAAGGCACTTGCCTGAAAAGCTGAAGGAACCAGGTCCGATTCTCCAGAACTCCAAGTAAGCCAGATGTACAATGGGGCACATGTATCTGGAGTTCATTTGCAGTGGCTGGAGGACCTATTCTCTCTCTCTCTTTCCAGTAGATAAATAAAAATTTAAAAATAAATAAAAAAGAAACCTCTAATTCTCCAAGTATCCCTTCCCCACGAAGCATTTTAGAGCTCATCTTTTGTGACTGTAACATCGGTTACCCTAGTGATCATTCAAAGTATCTTTCTTTTGTCTTTTGGATCACACCATATTTGCACATGCATTGCATTTTCTCCCCAGGTCTTCAGCATGCACACTGGCTTCAAGTATGAGGCCACAGGAGATATCAGAAGAGAGTAAAACATCCACTCAGAAATCTAGCAGAGATTATTTTTAAAGTCGTACCTGCTTCTCTGATAGCTTTCTGTTTGAAGAAGTGACTGCCCTCAAACTCCCACTGCTAGATATGTGTGTTTATGGTTATCTGAAGATTCCATTCATTCAGAATGTAGCAAAATATAACTAATAAAATTTCTGAAAAATAAAGTAGAACTACTTTCTTATTATCCTAACATGTAATCTCATACTTTTGTATTGCATCAGCCAATAAAATCTCTTAACTTCAAGGAATTTTAATATGTGATCTATAAAATCTCTTAACTTCAAGGGATTTTAGTATGTGGTCTATTTCTCCTACAAACCAAATACTCCTATAACATTTAAATATTCATATTTTTATCTTCAACCTTGTTATTTCTGCTGCATATTTTACATAATGTGTGTAACATTTTTGCTAACTGTGAAGTCATAGAGAAAAGTCCAGCATTAATATTGGTACTGTGAGATAAGTACCTGCTGTCAATTTTATTTGTTCTTTCAGTACATTTTGAGAGTCAGGCAGAATTTATTCTGTAGTGAAACACTGATGAATCTTCCCTGCTTTAAGAAATGCTTATAAATTATACTTGCATTTCATTCTCCTTACTGTGTAGATTCTAAATGCGAAAATTAGAAACTATGTTGTTTGTCCTGAGTCACACTAACAAGTGACAGAACTGAATCACATACCAGTCTTCTGTTCCTTGAAATTAATTATCATAACTGAATTCATTCCTGGAGATCATTTTGCTACCTCAGTGTGTCACCTGTTAATGGGCTAGCTACTGTGGGGCAGCTCTCATGGTCTGCAGGAGCACATGAGCTGCACTTAGCTGCATGGGCTATCTTCAGAGACAAAAGGTAGCTCTGCTGTACACCTTGACCACCTGCCCCAGAGTGTAAGCTCATTCTTGTAATCTATGAGCCTTTAGTCATGTTCCAACTGATACCCCAAGCCTACCTGTTAGGCATTGTCATGTGCTGAGAACTGTTCCAAAGAATATTCTTCCACAACCAGATAATGTCAAGGCAATTTATTGGGTAGCTTCTGAAACTAGCAAATAAAACAATCTGCTTCCACTATCTTTACTGGTAAGTTTAATCAGAAGAGGTCAATATAAAGGAGCGTGTGGATACAATATTTAAATGAGAAACAAAAGAAAAATGGCATCAAGTTCATTCAGAAATTTATCTTTATAAGGTAAAAATGTTGTTCTAAAATTAAAGTATACAATTGTATTATTTTAAACATATTAAAACCTTACTAAAAAGACTTTGAAATTGGCAAGAATCCTCATATCCAGGGGAGACTTCTTAATTAGCATCAGCTGGGTATCCTCAATGAAAGCATCCCAGGATAACTCACAAACCAAGCCCTCAAAGATGTCCTTTACTACAGGAGCACCTAAGCCATAAGAATGGTCAAGGTGGTACATTAGGAAATGCCTGATTTTCCATTGCTAGTGACTTCACATATCAATATGGCAAAGAAAAACTCATTCTGGAAAATGAACTGGGAGGGATTGAAGGCATCATCGTAAACTAGTTACTTAGGGAACATGTAGTAATGGAAGAAATTTCCCAGAGAGAAATAGAGAGAACAGAGTAGAATGATAGGCAGGATGAAATGAAAGCCTCTGCTAAATTAATGAATTAAGCAAATTTATTCTGGAAAAGCAGAAATAAAAGAG
This sequence comes from Jaculus jaculus, assembly GCF_020740685.1. Lineage (NCBI taxonomy): Eukaryota > Metazoa > Chordata > Mammalia > Rodentia > Dipodidae > Jaculus > Jaculus jaculus. The sequence continues at coordinate 33,019,406 of NC_059112.1, forward strand.
ATTCAATCGCATTAAATTAAACAATATAAGTTTGTTTTCATAAGAGTTCTACCAACTTTGTCACACTGCTGACAGCTTACTGAACAATGAATCACAGTCATTCAGTTTACAAGCTTGTGTTGAATGGGAAATTTAAGTAGAAAATTTATCCTAAAATTAGCTGAACATATTAACAGGTAGCCCTGGAACTCCTTTATGAGCCAACATCTCCAAAGTTGTAGGCCTCCTAGTGAACTACACCTTTCCTTATGCTGCTATCTATATATTTACACTTGCCTAGAACATGGTACCCTTGCATGCTGCACACACTTGTGTGACAATGATTTTATACATTTTTAAGGTATAGAAAATTGGAGATTATAAAGAAGCTTGAACTAGCAAAAATCTTTAATTTGAAGCTATCAGACAGCAAGAATATAACTCCTTAATGTCCTATATTCTAACAATTACCATGGATACAATGGAACAAAGTTAAGATATGAAATATGGTATTAAGTGAAATTTAGCCATATTAAGTCTATGCATAATTCTAAAAGCACAGAATATTAATCACCTTGCAATGTTATTCAATGTTGTGATTCCAGCTTTAAGGTGGCAATTAATTTTGCCATCCTTGCTAGTTATAAGAAAAATGTCTTCTCTATTTTCTTTACATATACTTGTAAAATGCCAGCACAATAAGAGAAACATGGAACAAATGTTTGTTTTTAAAAAATTAACCAAAAGGAGTCTGGGAATAGTGGTGCTTGCCTTTAATCCCAGCACTCAGAGGCAGAGGAAGAAGGATCACCATGAGTTTCAGGCTACCCTGAAACTACATAGTAAATTACAGGTCAGCCTGAGCTAGAGCGAAACACTTTCAAAAAAAAAAAAAAGAAAAAAAGAAAGAAAGAAAAGAAGATTTAAAAAGTGAAAAGGTAAGCTAAGAAACAACAGTCATTGTTCTCTGCTTCCTCACTATGGACCTAGGATGTCCAGCTTCCTCAATCTCCTGCCACCAAGCCTTCCCTGCTGTAATGGATAATAACCTTGAGTTATAATCAGAAATAAACTCTCCCTCCCTTAAGTTGCTTCTTGTATGTAGGATATTTGGTCATAGCATAGGGAAACCAACTAATAACCAAAGGAACAAAGACTCTATCAGAAGTAGGCCTGAGGTAATTTGTGTTCTATTTTGGCAAATAATCTGCCTACATTGTGCCTATTTCCTAAAAATTGGATAAGGCTGAATGTGAAAGTAGTGGACTAATTTGTCTAGTATGGGACATTTCAAGACATGAAGGCATGGTTAGAGCCTACTGCTGGGATCCAGGTCTGTAGAGAAGAAGAGCACAAAGCAGAGCAAACCCATAGGAAACAGGTGCTATTTGACAAACAAAGCAGCAGACTGAAATATCCCCACAGGGAGGGGATGCTGGGAAAGCCAGTGCAGTTATTGAAGGCATCAGTCAGTCCCTTTAAAGAGAAACCTCCTGTTCTGCTCCACAGTAGGAAAAGACAGGCCCCCAGCCACTGAAGGCATTCACTTGGGAAGATGCAAAACCTATTGAAAGGAGAAAATCTGAGTGTAGAATGGTTCAGAAGGGCAACACCTGCCTAGGAAAATGTTTTCAAGGATTTTGCCAAAAAGGCCCACACATGGCACCACAGATTTATTCAAAGAGGATCAGGCATCATCCTGATGTGGCAACACACTGGGAGAGAGAAAGAAAAGAAAATACGGGCATGCCAGAGCCTCAAGCAAACTCAAATGCATGAGCCGCTTTGTGCATCTAGCTTTACATGGGTACTAGGGGAGCAAACCCTGGGTTGTTTGGCTTTGCAGGCAAAAGCCTTCACTGCTGAGCCATCTCTCCTGGCTGGGCGTGGTCTCTAAATCCTAGATCTCAGAGAACTATTGGTAGGAAATGTGAAAGCAGGTCAGATTCCCTGCCAGGAGGCCCTGGGAGACCATGGCAGCAAGCTGTGAAGCTGAAGCACAAGCTTCAGCGATATAGCACGGGAAGATGGAAACGCCAGGACACAGGATGTCCGCCAAGATGGCTTAGTGTTTAAATCACTTGCCTGCAAAGCCTAAGGATGCAGGTTTGATTCCCCAGTACCATGTAAGACAGATGCCCAAGGTGGAACACACATTGGGAGTTCCTTTGCTAGAGGTCCTGACATAGCCATTCTCTCTATCTGCACCCTTCTTTAATTAATAAATAAAACAAAATATTTTTGTCAAAAGGGAAGCAAAATTTTAGAAAGTTAATAAATTGTAAGTTTTACATATTTATTAAGAGATGGAATATGTGCTTTGTTTATCCACTGTTTCCAAATCAAGTCCCCTAGATTCATAATGTACAGCAGAACCCATTGTCTATCTCTCACCCAGGAACTCAAAGGTCCTAAATGACCATTTGAGGTAAAAATAAAATAAAATAAAGTAATAGTAGTAGAGATAGGGCTTGTTCAAGGGAATCTCTTAATACAGACATGAAAAATATCCTAGTACAGAAGTTACCCAAGTAGATATCAGCCTACCTGTTCATGTAGAATTGAGATTCTATATACAAAATCATTTATAGTCTTCAGTGTTAGTTTGCAATCTGAAAACCTAACACAAATATCAGCACTCATCAAGAAAAAAACCATGGAGTACTAATACAATTTTACGTTTCCTTATTCTGAAAGTCATATTCACAGCTGCGTAAGGAGGCAAACAGGGCACTATTATACAAGAATGAAGAAACATAAACATGTACAAACAGGAGAGACCTTTGAAAAGGACTATGGATATGCGAGGTTGATTTCTTCCCTTTTATCTAAACCAATACAATTGAAAAGAAATACTTGAATCTGAAGAAAAGAAATGCATATTTAAAAACAGAAGTGTTTTTACTCTTAAGAAGTGAGAACTATTTTCCTTGATCAGGTATTGTAATATGGAATACCAAGTAGAAATAAATGAGATATGCTTTCATATATTAAAATATTATGCCTAGTTTCTGTTCATGCAGATACAAAATAAGCATGCTGTCAGGTAAAAATCAAAACTTAGGTATGTACATGTAAATTTCTAAAGTTGAAAACATACCAATAAGAATTCATTTAAATGAGGTCCCAATGACCAAGAAGTATCAATGCTTAATAATCTCTGAATCTCAACATTGAGGAAAGGTGGCCCATGGGCAAAGAAGACAGAAAAGAGGAGGAAATTAGTTGCTACTGGTGACATAAAATGGTGGAGGATTAGGGGAGATTGCAGCTCTATAGTAGAACACATGCCTAATATGAAGCTTGAGATTTAATCACCAGCACTAAAAATACAATTAGGAAAAAATAAGTATTACAGAAATACAGAATTGTGTCCAGGGGATGGCTTTGTGATTAAAGGTGCTTGCTTGCAAGCCTGATAACCAAACTCTGATTCCCCAGCACCCATGTAAAACCAGATGCAAAGTGGAACATGATACTCTAATCTCAGTACAACAACAGTAATAGGAGGCAGAGCCAGCACGATCTGGAACCTTACAGGCCACCTAGCCTGGCAAATGTGTGCAGTGGGACAATATATAATAAAATAAAAGGAGAGGTAGAAGGAGAAGGTTGTCCTCAATCTTCCACACAGTCATTGTACTGTGCATGTGCACTCAGACACAGGCATACATCATCTAAATCCACACATACATTCACACACATCATAACAATAATAAACACATGAGTATGTTATAGGCTGTCATTATTTTTGCTGGGTCACAATCATAGAAAATATCCCACCTGTTTTAGTTTCTTTTACATTCATTGTGGCCAAGGACCCCACCAGAAACAATTCAAGAGGACCAGGATTTGTTTGACTCTTGACTTTTAGGGATGCAGTAAACCATAGCAGGAAGGAATGGTTACAAGGCCATGAGGAAGCTGGTCACATTAAGTTGGTGGTCAAAAAGCAGATAGATATGAATTCTGGTTCGTAATTGATTTTCTCTTTTTTTCTTTTTTTATCCATCCTGAGACCTCAGCCTATGGCGTGATGCCACCCACATTCCAGGTGAGTCTTTCTTCTTTGTTTACACCTTGCTGGAACTGGTCTTATCAGACAAACCTACAGTTATGTCTCCAAGGTGGTTCTATATCTGGTCAAACTGACTATGATCATCCACCTAATCCATTCCAAATCTATATTCCCTTATGCTACTTACTGGAAGATTCCTCACCCTTTTTTTGTGTTCAGAACATAAATATCTTCAGGAATAAAATGTCTTGCCACAATGTACTTATTTATATCCTCACATAAGGCTTCTTTCCTTCTTATTAAAAAATAATTCTTTTGCTTGTTTTCCTTTAAACCTCATGTGCATCATTTTTGTTTTGTACATATGATTTTTTCCTTTTTCTTAAGTTTGCTTCAGCTTAACATTATGCATAAACCTTCATGAGAAATTGTATTTTCTTCTGTCTCACCACCATTAAGTATCTCCATGAATTTAGATGTAGCAGAATAGAGTAATTATGACAAAAATATTTTGTAAATATTCACTACATGTAGCAAAAGCATGTTGAATATTGAAATTAACGGGAGTGCCTGAAAACTAGAAAAGTAAGATCAGATAATGAAAGTTTGTGTTAATATAATGACAAAGTTCTGTATTGTAGATTGCATGAAGCTTAAAACCACTGGACTCAGGAGAAAAAACAATTTGAATGTATATGTTAAATTATTAATTCCTAAACATATTGCTACCAATCAGAATAAAGCTGGGACCAAGGACAGTGAGAAGTGAGTCATTACATCTTCTGTGACTAACTAGGACTGATCACAAAAAGGAATGAAGAAAGCTCATATGGTTAGATGATCCAAATAAAATATTATTTTTATTTAAATATTTTTAAATTGTTACTTGCAAGCAGAGAGAGAGAGAGAGAGAATGAATGAGCACACCAGAATCTCTTGCCACTGCAAAGGAATTTCAGACACATGTGCCATTTTGAGCATCTGGGTTTACGTAGGTACTGGGGAATAGAACCCAGACTATTAGGTTGTCCATGCAAGCACCTTTAACTGCTGAGCCATCTCTCAAGCACCTTGTTTTTATTTGAGTCAAAAATTAATAGCTTGTTGTGGCAGCCATCTCAGTGATAAAATACCCATACTTCTCTCCCAACATTATCGTGTGGCTGCTAGAGTATCATGTACTTGAGATGGAATGACCCACACTGGAGATCATGGATCTGCTAGAGACCAAGTTCATTTAAGAGAAGGAAGAATTAATACATACAAAGAACACTTAATTAATGTGCAATGGAACTAGTAAAAACCCAAAGAGTGTATAAACTAATAAAAACTCAAAGAGTGTATATGTGCTAGAGAAGACAGAAGGAGCTGTAAAAGTTGTAGGAATATTATATGCCTAGATAATAAATTGTTGAACTGCTTTAAACGTCTCAAAATAGTGGCTTCACAGAGAGGTGTGTTAAAACTAGCTGATGTTGTGCTGGGGAGATGGCTCAGTGGATAAAGTGCTTGCTGTGCAGGTCCACTTGATGTTGGATAACTAGAACCTACATAAAAGCCAGACACTACAGCAGGTGTCTGAAATCCCAGATTCCTACAGAAGAAGGGAGGTAGAGATAGGAGAATCGTCCAGAAGCGCATAGGCCAGCTAGCCTGGTGAGCCCTATAGTAATCAACAAAGGATCCTGCCTCAAACAAGGTGGAATGCATGTACTGATGCTCAAAGTTATCCTTTGACCGCTACATATGCTATGGCTTGTATGTACCTGCCATCATACATACATGCACACACACACACACACACACACACACACCCCACAACACACCACAACACACCAACAAAACAGTGATGGATGATAAGATATTCTTGTATTGTTTCTTCCAAACAGGTAACGATACAGTCATAGAATTGATTGGTGCTACTTGACAGTAAATAAGACATTAAGGCTATATATACCATTCAAATATATTATCTTTTTTACCTTTGCATAAAAAGGTTTTATTGCTAAAGAAATCTATGGCAAATTTCTTAGTCCATCAGTGAAATATAGAGACACTTATTCCATGGAGGTAAAATGACAGGAGGACAATAATTAATTCCCTTATTTTATATTATTAGATGTCACTCTTTTTTTTTTTTTTTTTTTTTTGGTTTTTCAAGGTAGGGTCTTACTCCAGCCCAGGCTGACCTGGAATTCACTATGGAGTCTCAGGGTGGCCTGGAACTCACGGCAATCCTCCTACCTCTGCCTCCCGAGTGCTAGGATTAAAGGCATGCGCCACCACACCCAGCTAGACGTCACTTTTAAAGTGGCTCATTATGTTCTTTTTCAAAAAGAAACATTTTTCTTTGTTACTTCCATATCTGTTTAAAAAAATACAGCATTGATTTCTTTACTATTTCTGTCATTTGTCTGGAAGCAACTTATATTCGTGTAGCTCTGAGAACCATACATTTTTCATTATTGAATAGTATCCTTTACACGACATTCTGATAAAGCTAAATTGATGTGATAAAAACATCTCTCTTGTTGAACATATTCAGTATTTGTAGAAAGCAATCTAGTGTCCCATATTGAAAAATTGTGGGAAAATCCTGAACTGCCTATGAGGCAGTTCAGAGGAAAACAATAGTCACAATATTAGTATTGTTGATAATTGGAAATTCTTGCAATTTTGATGTGTGGGTACAGTTCCTTCTCCAGTGTTGTTAAACTTTTCTCACCAATATGTTTACATGGCAACAGAGGTTAGATTTGAACTGGATTGTTCTGTTTAGTCAGGAGTCTTGAGTCTTCTTAATATTGATTATAGTATATTAGTAGGGTTAAATTATTCACAGAGCTTATAGTAATATGAATGCTCCTAATGGCCTGTCATAGTACTAACAGAGCTATGCCAATGACTGAAGAAAGTGTAGAAAAACAATTCAACATGGGCCTTTTCTATATCCTCCCCCCATCAACTAACATAAAACAATGAAGCTATTTTCCTGAAGTCTCCTAGCTACCAGATTATAGATATATTGGAAACAAATAAACCAAAACAGCAAAAAAAGTCTTCATGCCGGGTGTGGTGGTTCACGCCTTTAATCCAAGCACTCAGGAGGCAGAGGTAAGGGGGCTGGTGTGAGTTTGAGGCCACCCTGAGACTACATAGTGAATTCTAAGCCAACCTGAGCTATAATTAGACCCTACCTCAAAATTGAAAAATAAATAAATAAATAAAATAAACTCTATCATCCAGTGTTATTTCTATTATAATGTATTTTCTCATCTTTAAAGATTCATGCTACAAGATAGAAAGTATGTTAGTCATACAATATTTTAGTAGTTATAAAAAGCACTTATCCATATTCATAATGATATTTCTATGCTTACTTTCTAGCTGTATAGCAATTTTTATTTATATTGTAAATAAAAGTCAGTTTTAACTATCTATAACTGTTACATGTTAAAGTAATATCCCAGACACACAAAGTATTGTTGTTATTACTATGATTAAAATTATTTTTGAAATATGTTATTTATGCATAAGCTTATTGATATAACTTGTGTTTTTATCTAAGACTAAATAGATATCTAAAAGAGAAGCTGTTTCAAAAGACATATAAAGCCCCACAAATTTTGTATATATACATATACCTTCATTACAAATTGATTCTTTTTTTTAAAAAAAATATATTTTATTAGCTGGGTGTGGTGGTGCATGCCTTTAATCCCAGCATTTGGGAGGCAGAAGTAGGAGGATCACTATGAGTTGAAGGCCACCCTGAGGCTCCATAGTGAATTCTAGGTCAGCCTGGGCTAGAGTGAGAACCTACCTCGAAAAAAAAAAATATATATATACATATATATATATATATATATATATATATATATATATATATATATATATACAGTATTTTTATTTGAGAGAGAGAGAATGGACACACCAGGGACTCTATCCACTGCAACAAATGAACTCCAGATGCATGCACCACCTTGTGTATCTGGCTTTGCATAGGTACTAGGGAATTGAACTAGGGTCCTTAGGCTCTGCAGGCAATTGCCTTAACCACTGAGTCATCTCTGCAGCCTGTGATTCATTGTTTATTTTTGTGTATGTGCTTAGAATGTAGGCCCTTTCACTTATTTTCTTAGTTAATTGAAAGCCTACCTCAGCTCTCTAATTGGCCTGATGCTGCTTTGAGCAGTGTCCATTGATCTCTCTCTGATCTACAGATCCAAGCTTGTCTTATTTTCTCTACTATAACAATTATATGAATTTACACTCTGACACTTGGTCTTCAGAAATGGCATTCAGGCACAAATACGATTGTCTACTATGATCTCTGGAGAGATATTAAATATGTTCAGAGAAAGTCATGCTTTACTCTCACACAGTAATACTGTGCAGTGCCCACTGGGTTACAGGTTTACATTGCTGAAGGTGAGCTGCTCAAATTTCGAGTTAATCTTTGAAATGCCTTTGCACTGTGTCATTGTCTTTTCCCTTCATAAAGTGAATATGCATTCTACTTAACCACCAACTTTTGAAAGGAAGAAAAAAAAGAACCCTTGACATTTTAAACTTGACATTTCAATGCCAACCCTGCTTTTATACCTTATGGACTTGAAAATATATAACCACTCTATTAATGTTCTTACATACAAATACACTGGCTAATTTCCTCCACTCAATCTGAAAACCGTCATTTCCTTGGCACCACGTCAGCATTAATAATGTGTGCTCTTTAGTACATGGAGAGAATACACATCTCTATAGTTTCTAAGAGTTTTAATCACACTTTTTATTCCTTTTTATTGGCTATACACATCTTATCTTCCTCTATCTTCACCTGGAGTATTTTATGTTGAAAATGAAAAATTTTACAGGTATTGAGCATCATTTCTTTGTGTTTAATCTTTTTATTTTATTTTTATTTTTATTATTTGGCAGTTATTGGTATTATTAGCAACGTATTTTGTATGGATACATAATGGGTTGTCACCCTCTTTTCCTTCATCCCTGCCCCATAGGGGTATTCCCTATGGGGTTGTGGGTTATGTGTTGTGGGAGCAGCAGTCAGTTATTTTTTGTTTTTCAGGACGGGGGATGCCTCTGGTTATGATGTCTCAACCTGTGGCTCTTACAATTTTCCTACCCCTTCTTCTGCAAAATTCCCTGAGCCATGGTGGGTGAGTTACAAGTCTACTTTAGTGATGACCTCTTAGGGGCCTGTGGATCTCTGTTTTGGTAAGTGTTGAGTAGCCGGGGGAAGGTCTTGAAAATACTCATTTCTTATTTTTTAAAAATTTGTATGCACATATCATATTAATAGCACATCAAAATATATTTAATACTTCTTAAAGAACACATCAAATAATAATTTTCTTCATTCTGTCTATATGTTATAATTTATATGAAACATATGCTGTATGCTATGAAATAAATCTAAGTAACAAAGGTTAAAAATCTAGAAAAGGGATGAGCATGGTGGTGCATGACTTTAATTCTAGCATTAGGAGGCAGAGGTAAGAGGAATGCAGTGAATTTCAGGCCAGTCCATCTATAATTTACAAAAACAAATACCTACAGTGTATAGTGAATGTGACATATGCCTGTCAGTCTTCTAATAACTCAGATGTATTTTCACATAATTGTCATAAAAATACAGTAAAGCAAATATTACAGACTCCATATTTAATTGATAAAAAAACAAAACCCAGAAGGTAAATTGACTTGCCCAGAGTAACTCACTGAGAGCAGAAGTATTTGAAATTGAATTTAATACATTTGACATTTGTTGGTGCCCAGGGAAGGTCTAAGTGACAATTTTTTTTTCACTTAGTAACTTCTGTTGTAAACACCCTAATATTCTGGAAGTTTGTGTGACATTGACTTCATGATTAGAGAGTCTCACAGCTGGGTTCTAAATGTGCACTAAAGATACTTAATGATCTTCACTATGGAATCTTACTAAATGTCATCCCTGCATATTTTAATAAAGCAAGGTATATAATATCACAGAACCACTTTGCAACCTAATCTAGACAAAAGCCTTAACCAAAAAGTCATGTGAAAGTTCCATCTTTTTCACTAATCATACAAAATTTACCCTGACAACCATCCGTGAGTCTTTCTTGCTCTTCAACTCAGGTTTCTCGGCTTGGGAAAATTCAGTTACTGCTATTTTAACTCCAGGAGCAGAAATGCTTTAACTTCTGCTTTTCAAAATACACCATCTATTTTTGTCATCATGAAAACTCACATATCAAATACCTTCAATGAGGGAAGCAAAGAGGATACTAGAAAGTGCATTTTTGGTTCCATCATGAATATCTATTTTTTCTGGCATCATGTGACTGGAAGCAATCTGTATTTATATATAGTAAAAAAAAAAAAAAAAAGACAACAGCTTGAAGTTACAGCATCACAATTTAACTATGTAACTAGAGAATTCTCTATAATTAAGATTATATAGCACCTATTCAATTTGATAGGTATATTTTATAAATTTTAGTATATTTCAGTTAACTTTAACAGGCTCATCAATTTCCTTAGATAATAGTAAAAGTGTGTTTAATCACATATTATAGGTTTGCCCATTTGTTTTAGTACTCATTTATAAAACTTACTGCAAAACAGTGATTTTCTGCCAATAATTCTACCAATAAATTTTATTGAAGTACCAATAGATTTTGTTTCTTTGAATAAGTAAAAATTATTCTGTTATTTTAATATAAGTTCATTTACTTTTCAGTTGATTTTCTGTTAATGTCATTTTCAGTTCCAGCATACAACAAAAAGTATCAAGAGCATTTAGTCATCAAGTCTCCAAAATCTCTTTTAATCTGTAACAGTTATTTAATCTTTTATTATAAGATGTGCTTTAAACTATTTAGAATTACAAAATTTCAGTTTATATATTAGTATTTCTTACTGATTTTTGTTTTAAAAGGAATTTAACCTTGTCAAATCACAGTTTTTCAAGTTTTGCAAAGGTTTCTGTATTATCTAGGTATTAAAATTAATATAACAAACTTTATAAAATGCATAAAACTCAAATCTTAATTCCGAATCAGTGATGAGAACAATTATACTCTCTGACTCTAAAACATACCAAAAATAAAATAAGAGACAGAAACAGATAAGTAAATCATAGAATTAATTTTTCTGAGGAAAAATAATGGTGCAAAGGAAAGAGATATCCCCGTAGGGAGGTTATAATTCTCAAATCATTTCTATGGTTCCCTTCTCAGAAAATAAACTGAGTTTACTTTAGAAAATTAACCCTTATAAACTTTCCCAGAAATATTTTCTTTTGAAAAACAAATGAATGAATGAGTAAAAATGAAAAACGGGAAAAAACTTTTACAGCATGGCATTCTTGTTTTGACAAAAGCAAGCGATGGCCAATTTTAATATATAAAATATAAGTTGAAGTGATATTTTAAATTTAGTTTTACAGATAAGATAATTTACTCCATATTTTATTTTTTATTCCACATTTTTAATCTTTTCCCTGTGTTTGTACGTTTGTGTATAATGATGTTATGTGGGGGGTCTGGGGGTACATGCGTACTGAGTTCAGGGGACAGCATCCAGTGGTAGCGTTCACCTCCCACCTTGCTTGACACGGGGTCTCTTGTTTGTCTTTGTCTTTGCCATGCTACAAGGCCTGTCAGCTTGGAGATTCTTCTGCTTCTGCCTCCTTTCTCAACTTTAGGCACCTAAATACCTAATATTAAGAAAGTGGCAGGAACTATACCCAGTGAATCTGGAATAACTTATTGCAATAAATAAATTAATTAATTATTTAAAAAAAAAAAGAAAAAGAAAAAGAAAAGAAAGAAACTCCATGCCAAATATTTCTACACCAAAACAAATTATGTCAAGGAAATATGAGAGCTCAATGGTATAACAGCTCAAATAAGAAAATAAATACAGCAGGATTGGATTTTGAAGCAATATAGAAATAATTATTCATACTAATATAAATTATGAAATAAATAATTTTTATAGCTGTCTCACTATGTAAGAGAAAATATGAGGTAAATATGGCAACATATTTCAATTTCAGAGTTATTCTTACAAACCTGAAAATTAACTTGTCTGTAGGATATGAAATAATATTATTCTGAACTGTATTATGTTTCTTTCCTATTCGCTACTTACTCTTTCAGTCCTCAACAGTTTGGTACTATGTGACCAGGGTTTATTTATAATATATTGCTAACTAAACTAGATAATTGTAGCCATCTTACTAAGGAACTGCTCTGATTTTCAAATCATTTCATGTCTTGCATCCTATTTTCTCCCTTTCTAAGCAAGCTAATGTGGAGAAAATGATGTAAAGTATGAAATTACATGGAAAATGGTCTGAATAATTTAAAAGCTAACAAAACATTCCCAGGAGAGATGTGATGGCACTTGTCTTTCATGTTAAAATTCAGTAACTATAATAAACAAGCTTAGTTCATAGGGAACAGGTGTCATCCACTGTAAGGTGAATCCTATGCTTTGTAATATTAAGAAAGAAAAAAGTTCTGATAAGTTTGTAATCAAATATTTATAGGTGTTCAATTTGATATGTATTGAAAAGGATTTTAGAATTGTGGAGATTTTTTGAGACTTTTAAAACGTTGTTGTAAGGTTTGGGAGAGACCATGCTAAGGCAAAGTTAGAAGCTTTTATTTGGGGGGAAAAATGAGCTGCCAGGACTGACTCTCAAGAGCACAGTACAGCCAACCTGAAATTCCAGATAGTGGGCTATATAGGGTTCTTCAGTTGGGGGAAGGTAAGGAAAGGAAGGGAAAAGTTTAAAAAAAAAAAAAATGGTTTCTTTAGCAGAGATCTAAGATAACCGGGGTGCAACACCAGAACAGTGACCACAAGATAGGGGAGCAGGAAACCTAGACCTGAGGCATTGTTAGGCAAGGAAAGGATAATGGCTGGGCAGTTTCTTGAGGAATGTGGATAACCTACTTCCTTATGTTTCTGTCCCCTCCTGCTGTCCGCTGTGACTCCATTTTGTCCTCACCTAACATTCCAGTCTTTTGTTAATGATAAGAGACAAAGGTTAATTTTTTTCATGCTGACCATAAGGGAGATGAGTTCTTAAGGGAGAGGCTGAATAATGCAGTCAATGGGTCTCTCGTCAGGGCAGATGAGGAAGAGGCAGGTTCATGGTGGCTAGAGTGGTGAGATCGACAGCACCAGTGTAACATGTTGTTAAGACTCGGTCCTGAGAGAAGCAGAGACTTCTCTCATACCATCCCTGTAGTGGGCTGGCTTCAGGGCAGTCACCAGCAGACAACTGTTATAGAGAAGGTGAGGGAGATGAGCTCTGTACACACTGTGAGACGACAGAAGGAAGAATAAAGGAGCTTGTTACTCTTGTCAACAGCTATGACATCAGAGCACCGGGTTTAAAGAGAGGATGAGCATTCAGAGGCAAGGGATGGAGGGCCTGGGGCAAGAGAGAGAAGGCAGAGGGGCATTTTGAGATCAAGGGAAGAGTAGGAACGCAAGAGAGTTTAAGTTTTAGAGTGTCCTCTGGGGTAGCAGTGTACCTATCCCTGGATGACATAGGGTAAAGACTAAGTAAGGAGGGGGCCCCAGGAATAGCTCTGAGGCTGGCTAAGGCAAGGGGAAGGAGCTGGGGTCAGGGTAGGTGAAGTTAATCAGGGAGTGGCAGAGGCAGAAGGCATGAGTTAAAGTTAGAGTCTAGTATTGTAAGTCAGCATTACAGAGGAGAGCCTATTAGTTGGAATCATTGTTTATACTGTATGTAAATTGTCATTATATTTTTCTCACTGGGAGATTAAGACCATGTAGGCTGCCAAAATTAATGTATATTTGGGAGGTCAATAACGGTGCTGTAGGAGAGACTTGCAGGAATCTGTGAGGAGCTCTGTGATTCTCAGCATTGTCATCTGCTAGGATAAGTCAAGGCTGTGCTGAGCAAGTGGCCCTCCCTTTTTTGGGAAGTGTTGAGGTCTAATTTTCCTCCAATGTGACTCTCCTATTGCAGATACACTGACTTGAATTACATTAGAGACAATATGACAGACACAAAATGAGTTCTTAAACATGTTGTACCTTTTACCATTGAACAATTTTAAGATGTAACTAAAGAATATGTATGACTAGAAGCTTAGACAAATTATATTAGCATTGTTTGTGTACCATGGATTTTCCTAAGGCTTGGGAAGCATTTTCAGTTTACCTAAGAACAAAATCACAAGTCCCTTTTCATAAGACTTAGATTATAACCTCAGTGATAATCAACCAGAAGAATAAGACAAGAACTGTCTTAAATTATGGAGTTTTAGCCAGGCATGGTGATACATGCTTATTGATAGCCTAACATCATGGACTTTGTATAAACCAAATTACAATATTCTAATATCTGGAAAAATCTGATATTAACAAAAAGTAGAGTTTTCATATTTAAGGCACTAGAGGCTACAGAGTAAACTGAACAAAAGATCTGCTGACAGATTTTGTTTTTGTGTTTGTTTTTTTGAGGTAGGGTCTCACTCTAGCCCAGGCTGACCTAGAATTCACTATGTAGTCTCAGAGTGGCCTTGAACTCACAGCAATCTGCCTCCTACTTCAACTTCTGCCTCCCGAGTACTGGGATTAAAGATGTGCACCACCACGCGGGGCTTTGCTGACAGAATTTAAAACAAACAATAAATCTATATTGTGTAGTTCCATTTTGGCTTAAATATGAAGACATGAAACATTTTATAATTTTTAAAGTCCATCAGAAATGGGATACCTTTATGTATATATAAAATGAGGAGACTTAGCACTTTTAAAAGCTAAATAAGATGTCCATCCAATCTATAGGTCAGTTTCTGAAATTACTTTAGCTATATTTAACATCTCTCAAAAAAAGAGGAACGTTTTTGAAATAGTAAACAAGATTTGACTTACATTATTTATGCAGAATAAACATATAATTTTAGAATTTTGTTTGTAATAACTTTCCTGAAGCACATTTAAAAAAAAAGATGAAAGCAGATTCTAATATTATTAGAAATTTTAGAAATTTATTACAAACTCAGTATTAGGTACTTCTAAATTTAAGCATAAATTTTGAGGCTGTTGTTTGTTAGTAGTTTCATAGAATCATAGAAAGATAAAGCAGACATAAAAACAGTAACAATTTTTATTTTTTTTTATTTTTTTAATATTTTATTTATTTGTTTGAGAGAGACAGACACAGAGAGAAAGACAGATAGCGGGAGAGAGACAGAATGGGCGCGCCAGGGCTTCCAGCCTCTGCAAACGAACTCCAGACGCGTGCGCCCCCTTGTGCATCTGGCTAACGTGGGACCTGGGGAACCGAGCCTTGAACCGGGATCCTTAGGCTTCACAGGCAAGCGCTTAACCGCTAAGCCATCTCTCCAGCCCACAATTTTTATTTTTATAAGAATCCCCCATCTGTTCACAGAAACTTGTCATTCACCCATCATCATGCTGGGGCCTGGATCCTGAGATTCCCTGTGCTAGCAGCCACCCTGGCTCTGCCTGAAAGGCAGAGAAGCTAAGAAAATGCCTTCTTTTCCTACATTACAGGAAGAGTTTTGGTCTTCTCTGAAAGCAACAAGCAGCCTGATCCTGCCATTTTTATAACTCTTTTAGAGTAGGAGAATCTTGCAACTTTTTTTTTCTTTTTTTTTTTTTTTGACTATGGCCTTAATTGCTTTTAGTGTTCCTTCTGGGGGACATTCAACAGTGAAAATTGACTATGCCATCTAGTACAGTGGGCTTGGTCGAGACCATCCCCCACCATGAAATGGTACTGCTCAGAACAGAAATCATTCTGTAGCCTTAGGGCTGTGAGCCAAGTACATATTCACATGTATACACATTCATTTTAAGTATACTTTTCATATAGACTCTAGACAACCATTCCCCCTTCACACATTCATTCATTCATTTCATCTATTCAGAAGTTATGCATGCCCATTTTAAATTTCTATTCTATTTACAACTCCGGAGACTGAAATCAAACTTTGTTACTGGCAGAGGGTCAGGAGAAGCTGAGGGAGCTGCTGGGGTCAGGTCTGCTGTGGCAGCCAGGTCGAAAGCACAGCGTGAGGATGAATACGGGGACCAGGTTGAGCGGGAGCCCATTCATGAGACCTTGGCTAGAAGAGCAGGTGGAGCAGAGAAAAGGGCGTGCACACAGAGTGAAAAAGTTTCTTTCTGACTATTTGCCTGTACATTGGCGGAAGTTTTTAAAATAAGTGAGAATTTGGAAGTCAAAAGTACCACTTTCAGGCCATTTGGACCCATTGTCTAGCCTATATTGCAGCCAGGCAGAGTGGCTGTGAAAGATAATATTCAGTCCAAGAATCATAGAGGCTTTAAATTCTTAAGAAAATAGGGAAAGAGCAAAACAAGCGTGAGAGCAAATTAACCAGGGCTTAAACTGGGTTTACACAGAACACCAATATGACCCCTTGGCCTATTGGTGTGAACAGGTCCTGTACGTTCCAGAGGCCGTGCAGGTTGCAACTGTTGGTTTTTAGCCTGTTAGTTGCCAAGGTGGGTGACTGGGCTCCCAATGGTGAAAGCAGCTGGCAGTGGAATAGGAAAGTGGCTGGCAGTGGAAAATGAGAACTCAGGAGGGAGAGGAAGAGGAGGGAGGGAGACAGAGTGCCCCCAGATGGTAACTAAACCAAAAGGCACCCCTTAGGGTCTAGTAGACCAGACAGCAAGAGACCTGAGGTGTACAGAGTGTGTCTTTCTCAATACCTGGGGTTGGGGCCTAAAAGTGGCTGAGGGGTGTAGCCTGGCATGCCAACACAGCTTCCATGAGGAGGGATAAAACCCAAGAGCAGGCAGACCTGACAGGGACACTTACCAAGAAGGAGAGAAGAGAGAGGAAGGGAAGAAGAGCGAGGCCGAATTGTGGACATGAAAGCTGCTACCAGGCAGAGATGATTTGAAGCCTCCAGAGGGTCAACTGGCAGCTTGGTGATTTGTTCAGGGGAAAGGAGGTCTGCCCGCTCAAGAGGACAACTGGAAGCCTTCCTATCTGAGTCCCGGCACCAGGTGTGAGGCTCGGGAGTGACCACAGAGACCTCTCTGAGGCAAAGATAGAAGCTTTTTATTTGGGAAAAACATGAGCTGCCAGGACTGACTCTCAAGAGCAGAGTACAGCCAACTTGAAATTCCAGATAGCACTATGTATAGGGTTTTTCACTTGGGAGAAGTTGAAGAAGGGAAAAGTTAAAAAAAAAAAAAATGTTTCTTTAGAGGAGATCTAAGATAACCAGGGTGTGATACCAGAACAGTGACCACATGATAAGGAGGCAGGAAACCTAGACCTGGGGCATAGTTAGGCAAGGAAAAGATAATGGGTGGGCAGTTTCTTGAGGAATGTGGATAATCTACTGTCTTTGTCACCTTCCTTCCTGCTGTCCTTAGTGACTCCATTTTGTCCTGACCTAACAGTTGTGTTATTTTTAGTGCATGTACACAGTAAAGAAAGTATGAACAAGCAAAATTATTAATTAAGTCCTGGGCCTAATTGGTATCAAAGGTTGATTTTGATCTCATTACTATCGAGTGTTGGTGAAACATGACTTCTTTACACAACTCCTTGATTATGACCAACATTTTATTCTGAAACACAAACAACTATTTTGTGCATTTTCATGCTGGGAATTTTAGATCTCCCAGAGATATCAGTTAGAAGTTCTCATTACTTCTTTGATGAACTTGAAATTACTTATTGATAAAAATAGGGCTGGAGAGATGGCTTAGCGGTTAAGCGCTTGCCTGTGAAGCCTAAGGACCCCAGTTCAAGGCTCGGTTCCCCAGGTCCCACGTTAGCCAGATGCACAAGGGGGCGCACACATCTGGAGTTCGTTTGCAGAGGCTGGAAGCCCTGGTGTGCCCATTCTCTCTCTCCCTCTATCTGTCTTTCTCTCTGTGTCTGTCGCTCTCAAATAAATAAATTAATTAAAATAATAATAATAATAATAATAATAATAATAATACAACTGCAATAAGATAGGAGCCAATAATGGGGTGGAGTTATGATCAAAATACATTTATATACAAAAATGAATATTGTCAATGAAGATCTTAAATGTATAAAAATTGCTAATCAAG
Organism: Jaculus jaculus; assembly: GCF_020740685.1. NCBI lineage: Eukaryota > Metazoa > Chordata > Mammalia > Rodentia > Dipodidae > Jaculus > Jaculus jaculus. Next base: position 33,037,527 of record NC_059112.1, read on the forward strand.
TCATTTTAAAATGAATGCAATTTTCAGGTTTGCCAAGAATGATAACTAGCTCACTAGATATTCAAAGAATAAAAAATGGCTAAAAACTCTAGTAGTTTAAATTTTCATCTATTTTAAAGCATGTCTTAATTTCAGAGTTGCTAAAATTTTTATGTCAGTTTACAAACACTTTTATTTATGAAATATATTAATTCCTACAAAATGAATATTTTTATGTACGCATATTAATGTGATGCGATATATGCAACAAGTGAAACACAGCACTAATAATTTTTGCAGTTATCTTTGACTTCTTTATTGAGGAAAGCTCTAACTCACTTTAGATGAGGATGGATTTCAAAAAGGACATCTGTTGTTTCATTGCAAATCTATATGCTTATCTCAAAAGCAATATTTAGAGGAGAAAATGCCGTTAAAATTTCCCTAAAGAATATTTAAAAGCATACCACATTTTATATTATCCAGAGAAAAGCCCAGGTATTATGTTACTTGTTTAGTTATGTGCCATAATAAAACTGATTTTAATATGAGCTTATTGCAAAAAGATTTTAAAAATTCCCATTTTGTAGCATTGGCTTCCTACTTCCTATCTACTTGGCCACATGAATCTTGGGTGCCTGTAAAGGCAGGATAATAACTAATCCTCTTTGGTGTTTAGCGACACTTAATCCTTTCTGGTACTTATCCTATTAACATTTTCTCTTGTATTCAAATGCCAGTGCAAAGGACTCAAATTACTTGCATTTATTCCCATGCTTCTGAATTTCCTAAAGTACCTTTGGAAATGTTTGAGGAAGTATATGCATTTATGTGAGTCTGTATTCATTTTCAAATGCTTACTTAGGTTTAATGGCTTGCAGCTTGTATATTTTAAGCTACCAATTTGTGTTTACTATTATTTTGCAACTGTAGAATTCATCTGCAAATAATATAAGCCCTTAAACTGAAGTTCCAAGATTTGTTTAAGACTTTAGCAGACTTTAAATTCTTACTCCAGATATAAGAATTCCTAAAACTTATTACTCAGGGCACAAGATAATAAATTTTCTTGGGAGAGGTAGAGGGGTTGTAATGAATTCTTATACAGGCCCAGCTAGCCACCAACTTGCTTTATAGCAAAGGCTAGCTTCGAAACACCTCACCATCCTGTGGAACCTCTCAAGTGCTGGGATTACACACATACGCCACCACACATAGTAAATACGTATTTAAAGTATTATTTATTTACTTATTTGCAAGCAGAGGGAAAGAGAGAGAGAGAGAGAGAGAGAGAGAGAGAGAGGGAGAGGAACTCCGGTTGTTAGGCTTTGTAGGCAAGTTCCTTAACTGCTGAGTGATCTCTCCAGCCTTAGGAATCTTATTATTTTGACTGTGTTGTCACACTAGACTCAGTCATGTTGAGTTTGCTAGAACAAGAAGCACAGTGGTTTAGACGATGGTACAAGGAAGGCCTATTTCTCATTCTGCCAGAAGAGTCAGATTCTGACAGAATGACATTTGCAGATACCAAGGCAGGAAAAGCATTCCCTCTAAATGAAAACTTACATATTAGAAAATCATATTTACACTGCATTTTGAGAATGGTGACTCTATCGAGACAAAGAAGAGCATGCCTACTACTGCCTGGTTCTCAGGGTGATAAAAGCAGTGGTCTACCAATGTGCAAGAAGGGACTTTTTGAATGTCAGTAATGTTAAAAGCAAATTATAGTAACTGGAGTCATATAATTTTTTTTTAAAAAATGAATTAAACAGAATAATATGTAAGTGCTGCTCAGAACCATGCTGATTATATCATACTTAATAAACATATCTTATTTTCCTCATCCTACAGAATTCCACTATGCTGTTTCAACAGTTGCTGTTTTCAGCAAATACAAAAAAGTCACCTTCATTGAGGTTTTGTTTATTTTATCCATTCACTACCTAAAAACATCAACTAGGCCAAGATTATAAAAAGCATCCTTTAATAGTCAAAGGTGGAGTAGTCTCACCAAACCAAAATAAACACAACAGGATAATAATTAGATGTGTAAAGCAATTGGAACAGAAATTCCTCTACTAGAATTGAATAAGAACAGGAAGGACACATAGTCATAGGAGAGTTAGTTAAAGTAGAATGGTTCACAAGGCTGGTGATGAGTAAAATGTCATGTACCAGAAGAGCTCAAGGTTATATTTCTCTGTTCTTCAAATATGTTCCTGATGAATAATCTTGCCAAGCTCAGAGTGAAGACACTAAATCTTCTTTTACTCAGTATTGCAGGAGGCAAAGGCTTCAACCTTTTCATTGAAGAATTCATCAGTGACTCATTGCCAGCTACAGAAAGACAACTGCTAATTTAAAAAATCCTGGCCACTGTCAATGAATTTGAAATGCACATAGTTGAAGTGCCAAGCTGTGAGTGTCTCTGGTTTGAGTAGGAATTTCTTTTTTTCGTTGTTGTTGGTTTTTTTTTTTGTTGTTGTTGTTTGTTTGTTTTGAGGTAGGGTCTCACTCTAGTCCAGGCTGATCTGGAATTCACTATGTATTCTCAGGGTGGCCTCGAATTCATGGCGATCCACCTACCTCTCCCTCCCAAGTGCTGAGATTAAAGGTGTGTGCCACCACGCCCAGCTGAGTAGGAATTTCTTAAATGTCAATGAATCTAGAAAGTCATGAGCAAACTGAACATTCATTGCTTCTTTTCTTCCTGAAGCCCGACTCCAGTAAAGGGGAGTGACAGCAGAAGAGGGAGCAAAGCAGTTGTGGTCAAAGGATATGTACAAATATCTGATATTAATTTCTCATAACTTCTACTAGAATCTGCTTCAGAAACTGAAAAGTAGAAGCTTGAGAGATAGCTCAGAGATACTTGGTTTTTAAGCCTCAGAAACTGAATTTTATCTCCAGCACTAAGGAAGAAATCAGAGAGGACTATGCAAACCTGTATTCCCATAGCTGAGGAAGACAGAGATAGGAGACACAGTTGGGCTTACAGGTTAGCCATTCTAGCTGAGAAACAACTCCAGGTTCAGTGAGATACCCTCACTCAGGGAAATAAAGCAGAAGGGTAAGAGAGGAAGACAGATGACATATTCCTCCATCCTCTGCATGCATGTGCACAAAGAGCATACATCTATACACACATGTAAATGCACCACACCCATACACAACACATGCATATATATATAAACCAAAAAGAAATAGAAATAGAAACATAAAATGTTTATAAATACATATAATTATACATGCACAATATTTTTAAATTATATAATGTTTACTCTAAGCTACAAAAATCTGTGACATTCTCAGCAATCTACAAGGTGAGTATTACCTCTATCACTATAACATAATTAAATATACTATACCTTAAATGTAAAGTCCATGACCACGTAAAGGTCATGCAGCAAGAGGGAGACCTTGAATTCCCTCAAAGACTATTTCTATTTACTCTTTACACTATTTACATATAAAAATGTAAACTTATATAAATATCATTCATTTTATATTTGCAATCTACAAAACAAGTCATATTTCCTTTCTACTGCTGCTGAAAGCTGTCATCTAAGGTTGGGTCCCTGCAAAATCCCTATGTGGAAATCCTAACATCTGGATTGACCATATGAGTGAGAGCATTAGGAGATGAAAAGTCGGTGATGGTATAACCTTTACAAATGGGATTACTGCCTTTATGGGAAAAGACCCGGAAGGGCCCTCATACCGTACCATGTTGACACCAGGAGAAGACACTGTCTATGAGGAAGCAGGTTCACAGGCAACCAGTTTACTGGTACTTGATCACCCTCAAGAACTATGAAAACCAAATTCCTATTGTTTATAAGTTTTTAGGTTGATATTTTTGTTATCACAGTCTAAGCAGACTTATACACCAACAATAAAAAGTTACTGACATTCTATTTGTTGACTTAAAGTAACCAAATTTGTTAAATACTTTTCTTTACTTGCTTTACTTTTTGAGTGAATACATGGAGTTAGTAATAGAATATCATCCATAGAGTTGAGAGTCACCCAAATGATTCTGATGATAAACTAATGGAAAATTTTATAGTCACTTTTCCTTACATTTCATAAAGGGATAAATAGGTGTTGTTTTTCTTTATTATTTCCCTTAGCATAAAAGATTTGTGACTCAAATTTCTCCAAGGTATTTAATGTCAGAACTTCTAGAACAGACAAGAAACTTGATCTGCCTCTCTTGTTCTTTATTACACTCATAGATCTAAGTATTCTTTTACCAAAATGCTTTGGAGTAGAATTATTTTAGATTTCACAGTGTGTGTGTGTGTGTGTGTGTGTGTGTGTGTGTGTGTGTGTAAGGGAAATTTTGTGTGGTGAATGGGGGAGTACAAGTAGATGTGATCTGAAAGCCAGAGGAAAAAATTGGATACCATTCCTCAGGATCACTGCCCATCATTTTTTTTTTTCTTTCCTTTTTTTATATTTACTTATTTGTTTGTTTGTTTAAGAGAGAGATGGAAAGAAAGAGGCAGAAAAAGAATAAGACAGAGATAAAGAGAGACTCTTAGTTCACCATTGACTCCTGCCAATATAAATAGACTCCAGATGTTTGGTCCACTTTGCGTATCTGGCTTTATGTGAGTACTGGAGAATTAAACCCAGGCCATCAGGCTCTGAAAGCAACCACCTTTAACTAGTTCACTATCTCTTCCCTTTTTTTTTTTTTTTTTTGAAACAAGGTCTCTCATGGGCTGGGAGCTTGCCAGGTAGACTAGAATAGCTAACCAGTAAATCCTAGAGATCTGCCTGATTCTCTCCTCCTAAGTGTGGAATTAGAAGTCCATCACACCCAGAATTCCTTTTTCAATATGGGTTTTGAGAATCAAACTCACATCCTCATAGTTGCATGGCAAATACTTTACCAACTAACCTATGTCTTCAGATCCAAATTTCATATCTTTAAATATTTTAAAGTATGTAATGTCATATCTTAGAGGTAACATCAATATTTAATTATAGAATTCATTGACACTATATATATAATATGATGGTTAATCCATGTTGTCAACTTGACAGAATTTAGAATGCTTATGGAAATAAACCCCTAATCATGTCAGTGAGAGAATTTGAGATTAGGTTAAGTTAGGTGGGGAGATTCACTTAAATCTGAGTAGTTCCTTTACATAAGATGAGGTTCTTGGACTATTATAAAAGAGGTCTTGAACTGGGCATGGTGGCGCATGCCTTTAATCCCAGCACTCGGGAGGCAGAGGTAGGAGGATTGCCATGAGTTCAAGGCCACCCTGAGACTCCATAGTGAATTCCAGGTCAGCCTGAGCTAGAGTGAGACCCTACCTCAGGAAAAAAAAAGAAAAAAAAAAAAGGTCTTAAGGTCTGAGTTTAAGCAGCAAGAGAAATAAATAAAAGGGATACAAATTGGAAAGGAAGAACTCAAACAGCCCTATTTACGATGTTTCTATATATATGACCTAAAAGATTCCACCAAAAAGACTTCTAAAGATGATAAACTCTTTCAGTAAGGTGGCAGAATACAAAATTAATATACAAAAAAAATCCAGTAACCTTCCTATAGGCCAAAGCTAAGCACATGGAGAAAGAGATAAATGACACTATTCCATTTTTCAGTAGCCACACACACATGAAAAAGAAATCCCTTGCAATATCACTAACCCGAGAAATAAAAGACCTATATAAAGAAAACATAAAAACATTGAAGGTTAATTAAGGAGGATAAAGGATAAAAGAAGATGAAAAGACCTCCCATGCTCCTGAATTGGAAGAAATAATATTGTGAAAATGGCTATCCTACCAAAAACATTGTAAAGATTCAATGTAACTCCAATAAAAATCCCACTAACATTCTTAAAAGAGATAGAAAAATAGTCACAAAATTCATATGGAAGGAGAGAAGTGCTTAGATAGCCAAAAATATCTTCAGCTAAAGAAATAGCTATGTAGTATCACCTGATTCTTAGATATATTACAAAGTCATGGTAATTAAAACAGCATGATGCTGGCACAAAAACAGGAACATGTATCCACATGAAATATGTTGTTAAAGAAAATAATAATAAAAGCTAGGAGTGGTGGTGCATGCCTTTAATCCCAGCACTTGGGAAGCAGAGGTGGGAGGATCACAGAGAGTTTGAGGCTACCCTGAGACTACATAGTGAGTTCCAGGTCAGCCTGGATCAGAGTGAGACCCTACCTTGGAAAACCAAAATAAAAAACAATAGTAACAAAGAAAAATAATAAAAAGTGAGCATAAAAACAAGGAACAGGTATAGTTCGTTAAGTTAGAAGAGAAGAACCATCTCTAAATCCAAGCAATGACAGCTACCTCATCTTTGACAAGAGGACAAAAAATACACACTGAAGAAAAGACAGCATTTTCAACAAAAAGTGCTGGAATAAATTGGATAAACACATGTAGAAGAATGAAATTAGATCCACTTCTCTCCCCACTGCACAAAATCAACTCCAGATGGATTAAGGACCTCAATATAAGACCCAAAATTCAAAAAATACCTAGAAGAAAAAACAGGGAGTACATGCCATGATATAGGTGGAGGGAATGACCTCCTGAGTAAAATCTAATTAGCCCAGGAACTTAGATCAATGCTCAAACACTAGGAGCTCATGAAACTAAAAAGCTACTGTAAAGACAAACAAACCATCAATAGAGTCAATAGACAACCCACAGAATGGGAGAAAACCTTCACCCGCTGCACCTCTGACAAAGGCCTAATAACTAGAATCTACAAATAACTCAAAAACCTAAATTAAAAAAGAATCAAACAAACCAATCCAAAATTGGTGTAAAGAACTGAACAGAAAATTCTCAAAGAAATAAATACAAATGGCCATTACACAATTAAGGAGATGTTCAACATCTTTAGTCATCAGAGAAATGCAAATAAAAAAAATTCTGGGATTTCATTTTACTCCAGTCAGGATGATGCATCAAAGAGTCAAATGACAGCAAATGGTGGTGAGGCTGTGGGGAAAAAGAAATATTTATCCAGTGCTGGTGAGAGTGAAAAGTGGTACAACTTCTATGGAAATCAGTATAGCACCTCCTGGGAAAATGAAGATAGATCTACCATTTGACTTAGTTATATCAGTCTTGGGCATATACTCTCAGGAATCTACTCTTTACTACGGAGATACTTGCTCAATCCTGTGTATTGCCACTCTATTCACAATAGCTAGGAACTGAAATCAGCCCAGATGCCCATCAACTGAAGAATGGATAATGAAGAATGGTATATATGCACAATGGAATTCTACTCAGTGGTAAGGGAAAATGAGATAATGAAAATTTCATGAAAACAGATAGAGTTGGAAAATATTCTAAGCAAGGTTTCACAAACACAGAAAAACAAACACTAACTTGGATCAGGTGGAGAGGAATGCAAATGGCAGGTAATACCAGGAACAGGGGCATAAAACTAGACTGAGGCCAGGAAGGAGGAAAAAATAGGGTGGGGAAAGAGGGGTGATTTCCAGATGGATTGTAGGAGAGATGGAATATGGGGGTGGTGGGTTATGGGAAGAGTAGGAGATAGGGAGGAGGAGTAGGGGGAAGTGAGGATAGGCAGGGGATACACAAAAGTTATGACAGCATTAAGAGTCATGTTCAAGGCTGCATTTGGTGGCACACACCTTTAATCCCAGCATTTTGGAGAAAGAGGTAGGAGGATCATCATGAATGCCATCATGACTGAGACTACATAGTGAATCCCATGGCAGTCTGGGATACAGTGAGAGCCTACCTTAAAACAAAACCTAAATGATAATTTCCATGGAACTTTTTTTTGTTTTAGGTAATAGATCATCCAATCAGAAAACTCAACAAGGAAGTAAGAGAACTCAACAAAACCATAGATCACTTAGACTTAACGGACATCTATAGAACTTTCCATCCCAAATCCAGACCATACATGTTGGAGACGAGGAGATGAGCCCTGAACAGACCTTTGCCCTGAGATAACCTCTGTCCTGAGCAACTTCTGCCCTGAGCAACTTCTGACCTTTCCTCATCCCCCCACCCTGCCACACCTAACTGATTCCATCCCCCCACTCCGCCACACCTAACTAATTAACACCCTGCCTGGCAACTGCAGAGACGTGAGAACTGTACTGTGAATTCTTGGAATAACCGCAAACTGTCCTAGGCCAAAGGCCAAGAAGATTCTGTAACTTTCCACCACCTGCCTCCTCCAGCCCTCCCCCCTCACCCAAAACCCTAACCCTAACCCTAACCCTTAAAAAGGCCGCTGTGGCTCAATAAAATTGGACTCTTGACAAATGTACATTTGCTTGAGTCTCTTCCTCTCTCTCGCCCATCTTATTTCAGGTTAGGGTCCTCCTCGCCCCCATGAATAACTAGGTCCCGCGGGACGGGACATACACATTCTTCTCAGCAGCCCATGGAACATTCTCTAAAATAGACCATATACTGGGTCAGAAAGCCTGCCTCCACAAATTAGGAAGATTGACATAATTCCCTACATGATATCAGATCGCAATGCTATATTACTAGAAATTAACAACAAAAGACCCACCAAGAATCTCAAGGGCACGTGGAAACTGAACAGAACACTTTTAAACAATAAATGGACACTGGATGAAATAAAAAATGAAATTGCAAAATTCCTGGAATTGAATGACAATGAGAACACATTGTACCAAAACTTATGGGACACAATGAAGGTGGTCCTCAGGGGAAAATTCATAGCACTCAATGTCTTCATAAAAAAGACAGAGAGATCCCAAATCAATAACCTAACCATCCACCTAAAGGCACTGGAAAAATAAGAAAAATCCAACTCAAAGAACTCCAGAAGGAAAGAACTAATTAAAATAAGAGGAGAAATTAAGGAATTGGAAACTAAGAAAACAATTAAGACAATTGACAAAACCAAGAGCTGGTTCTTTGAAAAAATAAACAAGGTGGACAAACCCCTGGCCAATTTGATCAAGTAAAAAAAAATAAATAAAAGAGATATTTCAAATTAACAAAATGAAAAATGAAAAAGGAGATATCCCAAGAGACATAAGTGAAATTGGGAGAATCATCAGGACTTATTTCAAAAACCTCTTCTCCGCATAACTGAATAATGTGGAGGAGATGGATAAATTCCTGGACGCATACCATCTATCAAAGCTAAACTCAGAGCAGATTAATCTCCTCAATGAACCTATCACACTCATGGAGATTGAAAAAGTAATTAAAAAAAAAAAAAAAAAACCCTCTCCAAAAAGAAGAGTCCAGGGCCAGATGGCTTCTCACCTGAATTCTATCAAACCTTCATGGAAGAACTCAAACCAATCTTCCTCACACTGTGCCACACAATTGGAGAACAGGGAAAGCTACCCAACTCCTTCTGTCAAGCTAGTCTCACCCTAATTTCAAAACCAGGCAGAGATGCCACAAGAAAAGAAAACTACCAGCCTATTCCCCTGATGAACTTAGATGCAAAGATCCTGAACACAATCCTCGCAAACCAAATCCAACAACATATCAAAAGCATTATCCACCTTGACCAAGTGGGATTCATCCCAGGAACACAGGGGTGGTTCAACATATGGAAATCTGTCAAGGTAATACACCACATAAACAAAGTCAAATACAAAAACCACATGATCATTTTGATAGATCCAGAAAAGGCCTTTGACAAGATACAACATCACTTCATGGTCAAAACATTAGAGAGAATTGGTATGGTTGGTTCATATCTTAACATAATAAAGGCAATATGCAAAGCTCCTAAGGCCCAAATAATACTTAATGCAGAGAGACTGGAAGAATTCCCATTAAGATCAGGAACAAGACAGGGTTGTCCACTCTCACCTCTGCTTTTCAATATAGTACTAGAAGTCCTAGCTCAAGCAATGAGATAGGAGAAGGAAATAAAAGGGATACAATTTGGAAAGGAAGAAGTTAAGCCAGCTGTATTTGCTGATGACATGTTTGTATATGTAAGAGACTGGAGAGACTCTATCCCAAAACTCCTGAAGGTGATTAAATTCCTATAGCAAAGTAGCAGGATACAAAATCAATGCACAAAAATCAGTAGCCTCTCTCTATGCAAATGACAAAGATACAGAGAATGAAATAAGGGACATGGTCCCATCTTCAATAGCAACAACAACAAAAAAATACCTTTGAATAACATTAACCAAGGAAGTGAAAGATCTTTACAATGAAAACATAAAAACACTCAAAAAAGAAATTGAGGAAGACTTGTGAAATGGGCTTGACTAATCAGTTCCATAAAGGACCACAATCTGGTCTCTAGATTGGCTTTCCCATGTTCTGGAAAGCCCTCTTCTGCCCCACATGGAAGGAACGTGCATTTTTTTTCATCTCTTGAGCTATAGGCTCTCAAGCTATAAGCTATAAGCTCCCTCGTTCTTATGCTTTAAGCTCTCTCTATAATAAAATCTTTCTAAATATTATCCTCTCATTTGATAATTCCTCAAAATCCATAAGAATCCAGAGGCCCCTGAGTCAGGACAAGTTTTGCTTGACGTTTAAGCTTCTGTGACCCTTGCTCCTGAGTTCTTTCCCACCCCAGAGCCAAGAAAAGGCTCTGGTGCTCTTAAAGACATCCCAAATTTCAGTCTCAATAGTCTGGTTACAGAATCTGGCCGCATGAGAACATGAAAGCCACTGAACTCAGATGTAATAAGTTAATATGTTTCATGGTGAAAAGTTCAAGACAGGACAGAGTTCCCATTGTGGAATACCTAGAATAAACTATTATTAATTACATCGAGAGAGAGAGAGGAGAGGAGTAGAGCCAAGAGATATGAGAAATGAGAAGTTTGACCAAGAACAATAATGAAAGTTTAAATTCCCCACAAAGAGTATGTTGAGACAGCAGTTGTATTGTTAAGTAGAAACTTTATGCTTTGGACTGAGAGGATAGAGAATGTGCCCTGATGGCAAGACACTTCCGATTGAACATTCTAAATGGTAAGAATGAGAATTCTTTTGAAAGATGAAAGCTTGAATGGAGGATGACAAAAATGCAACATCATGGGTATTCCCTTCTTAAAATACCAGAGTAGAAGAGTGTTTTCACAGAGTTGGCTTCCAAGGCATACACACACTTCTCCTGCTGTAGTGCAGAGGGTCCAGCATACATGCCAAGCTGGCAGTATTGTCCACATGGCCCTTATTTTGGTGGCAAAGATGGAAGATTAAGAGGATCATGGGGACTTACTCCACAGTCCCAGAGTCATGGTTGAATCCCTCACAGGGAGTCCAAAAGCAGGCAGATGCTAATGCATAAGTTGCAATGGAGACCTCAGTATATTAAAGATACCAGGACCCTAAGCTATCCATGAAGGGAAGTTGTAGTGTCAGAATGAAGCTAGCCCAGGAGATACTATGTGTGCTTCAGAGAGAGCTGGAGGGGAGGGGTTGCTCAAGGCTTTTATAGACCCAAAGATTTCTCAAGAGTCCAAGATGCTTGATCTAGAGGTACAAGCTGTAGACTTTGCTCAGCTGGGTTTTAGTTTTGATGTGGTCCTTTTTGGGGTGGGAATATTCACTCTGTGACATTGTATGTTGGATATATAATGGCTTTTCATGTTATTGGAGCTCATTATTAAGAACTTGCCTGAGTCGCAGAAGAGATGATGTACTTAAACTTTTGAACAGAGTTAAAACTGCTATAGACTGTGCGGATTTTTGAAATTTGACAAAATGCATATTGGTTGCCATGGGACAAGAGGGACAAGAAGGGGAAGTTCATGACATTCACCACTTGCATCTTAAAAAATTATGCAAAAGAGTTTTACATGCATATAAATAAACGTAGATACTGATGGTATTAATAAACAGGAAGAAAAAACTTTCTTTATTGGTCAAACTACACATTAATGGCCAAGGAATGTTCGGTAGAATTTTTGCATATACCAGTCACATCGTGGAATTGAACTTCCGTCTGCTCTGTTACTCAAAAGTTCTATCATTCATAAATGATGTCACATGTATTCTAGAAATAGAATGACATGCCTGTGAAAAAAATTATACTGGTAGAATAAAATAATGAAAGATATTTTGGTAAAACTCTCTATCTTGAGTAAAAATGTTCTAACCAATACAGTGTTTAAGGTTTTAAAGCAACATGTAATTGAAGACTTAGGTATAATCATGTGCTTAATCTCAATTGATAACACTAAAATTGAATTCTTGGCAGACTAAAACAAAAAAATCTAACTGAATATCAAGCTCATATTATCCTGAATGAAAAACAAAGATGAGGGTCAAAAAATTGTATAAGAAAAACTGATGTTATAGTTCAATTCTATGAGATCTTGAATGAGGTTACTAATTTGAAAGATACATATACCATGACAGTTGACATTCTCATCTATCTTGTGCAACATTTATCAAGCATAATCCCTATAGACATAATTTAATACTTCAATTAGCTAGAAGCTCATCCAAAAAGCAGTCACCTAAGAAATATATCAGTGCTGGGATGGAGAGACGGGTCAGCAGTTAGGCACAAGCACACTTTCTGAAAGCAGGTGTGAGGGCCTGGGGCGGGGGTGGGCATGAAACTGCCTGAGTTGGAAACTTCAGATACCACGTAAACAGCTGGGCATGGCCATGTGCACCTATAACCCTGTACCCTACAAGGAAAGCAGAGACCAGGAAGTTGTCAGGGCTCATGGGGAGGAGTAGAAGGGACAAACAAGCTCTAGCTGCAGTAAAGAGACTTACTAAAATAAGAATGGATATAACAAAGGGATGGGGTAGGACACCTAATGTTCAGCTCTGTCCATGTCAGATAAATGTCCCCTCCACAGGCAAGCACAAGGGGTGCTAAAAGAGCGCATACACATGCAAACACCGTATGGCACCATAATGCATGCACCACATTACACACCCAAGAACACGAGAAAGGAGAAATTCAGCAAGAAGAAAGCCACAAACATGCAGGAATCTAGATTTGAAAATATTCCCAGTAGGAGGTTTCTGATATTGTCTGAACTAGTTAAGTTTATCTTCTGCAGCAGAAGATAGAGGCCTTTAGACCTTTCTAGTTATGTTTCTGTTTTTTCAAATTTTTAATCATTTTCTTGCTATGTTTATGGATTTTATGTTCAGAGATATTTCTGAAAATGTCTGTACTTTTTGTATGTGGAGTTCTGCAAGGAAAGGAGGCTAAAGCATAAAAAAGATATTCATTTTAGAGGAAGGTATCTCTGGCCAATCAATGCTAAGTACACAACTATAAATGAATGTTGCAGGTACCTTCACATGGCTGATGAAAAGCACCCAGGCAAAAGCAGCTTATGAGAAGAAAGGATTTATTTTAGCGTACAGTCTCAAGCGAAAGCTGCCTGATGGCAGGGGAAAACATGACATGAGCAGAAGCTGGATATCAACCCTGCCTCAGAAGAAGAGTGAGCCCACTAATGCTGGCCAGCTAGGGGTAATAAACCTCAAGTTCTAACCCCAGCAGCACACCTCCTCAAGCAACACTCGAATTTCCTAATTACCATCAGCTGAGAAACATGCATTACAAACACATGAGCTTATGAGGGACACCTAATTCAAACCACAAAAAAAGAAAGGAAGGAAGGAAAGAAGGAAAAAAGGAAATAAAGACAAATAATTCTGATTTAAAGTAAAACCATAGTTTCCAATAATGGCTTGACAGTTTGAAACCTACCTTCTTCAAGTTTCCTTTATTTTTCTTTTTGTCTTTCCACAATGCTAGGAATTGACCCCGCATTCACGTTAGGCAAGTGTTCTGCTTCTCATCATAACCCATTCTCTCTCTTTTAAGTTTCTTAACTCTAGGAAAGTTTTAGATAAAGGAATTCATGTTGTCAAAATTTTTTAGCCTAATTATACCCAATGATGTCTTCAGGAGCCTAGCATTACCACAGAGCAAATGCTGATTGTTTAATAGTCATTATATTTAAATTAGTTATACTTTCCTATAATAATACCCAGTCTTCCCCAGTAAGTTCCCAAGGTTATTATTACAAGGTCAATTTAACTGAAAATTATCCCATCAAAATATTAGTGTATCCTCAGTTAAGCATTTGGGCCAAACTCTCCAATATTTTTCCTAGGGATTTTGAGATTCCACAAACCATCACTGCATTCTCTGTATTGCCACTAAAATTGTAAGATGTAATATTCAGGAGCTGTCAGCAAATATAGTTTATTACATGTAGAAAACTCAAAAACCAAACTCCACAGAGAATAGGAATGAGAAACAGGAAAAGATTTGTATCATGGCCCCACTCCTCACTTTTAATTTAGTTGTTAAACTCTTTCTTGATGTCTAGAAATGCCATAGCTGTATCCTCCTACAACTCCCTTTCCTTGATTATTTCATTTGCATTTTTGTAAAATTCATCTTAAATTTTCTCATGCAATGGCTGAGTTATTTATGAGAGGGTGTGTACACAAGTAGCTCTAGTTGTAGCTGCTGTTTTCTTGCTCATAAATAAAGAAGCTAAAAGTATCTTTCTAATACCAGCCTTACCATAGTAAAAATGGTCAGATGTTACACAGAAAGAGAGACTTCATATTGTTCTAGTGCAAGATTTTGGTCTAGAAATTCTTATCTATATCATTGCACTGATAGCTCTCCTTTCATGTTCATAAAGGAGCTTGTACATACTTAATCAGGGAGAAAATGAAAGAAAGGAGGCAATGAAAGAGATACTTGTTTCATGGTTATCAGGATGTAGACCAAGAAACAGGTGAATGTTATCTCTGCTTGGGAGCTAACTATCATGCAAGCAAAACATCAGTCAAAATTCTAGATGTATATCTCATGTTATATATCTATAATTAATGCTTCTGCAGAGACTGGCTGGAAAGCCATCTAGTTATCAGTGACTCAACTCCTGATGAGCTGTGGCACAGTAGTCAAGTCCGTTCACCCAGCATGTCCTCAAAAAGTAACATATAATTGGGCAATGATGATACTTCTTTCCTCAATAACTCTAATGTTCAATTAACTAGCTTTCCATCATTGTAACAAAATAACCAAGAAATTTAATTTGTGATGATAATATTCTCAAGTGGTCATAGTTTTATAGGTTTTAGTTCATACTTACCCCAAATTGTTGTAAAGAAACACAAGTGGTGAACCCAAGCAAGTAAAACTGATGTCCTCCTGATACAGTGAACAAAGAGGCCAGGCATGGACTGGAGTCCCCAGAAATATTTCAAAGTGCATACCTGCAATGACCTTAATTCCTCTCACTGGGTCGCTAATGGTTCTCACACCTCCCAATAGCACCATTGCAGAGACCAAACATTTAACACATGGACCACTGGAGTACACTTTAGTTCTAATGACAGCATAAGTGATATAGAATAATAGGGAATCTGACCTTACTCAAAGTTTACCCATTAATTCTAGGAGTCCTCAGCACTGTCTCATATGTGCTGATGGGTGCATGGAGTGGGTCTGTCCTGAATTCAAAGTCTCATTCTTCCCATGAAGATACCAAGATTTCTCCAGGGTATCACTAAAAGCAGATATTGTAAAACAGATTGTTGATAATCAAGATGAAAACTGTACCTTTCCAAGAGATAGCAGTGTGACTGTATGATGCTGCCAGTTACAGCATTTTAATAATCTAACCCAATCTTCTCACCAAATCTGATTATAGTTAGACATGCTCACATTACCAATACGGTGGGGTTGCAACTAGTATTTTGAGCAATTATACTTTACAATACAAAGTCAATCTTAATCAGGAGCTAAAACACTACTCTGCTTTTTAATTATTTATTTGAGATCAGAGAGAGGCAGAGAGAAGAGTGACACATACAGTGAGAATGGGTGTGCCAGGGCCTGTGGTCACTGCACACAAACTCCAGATATATGTGCCACTTTCTGCTTCTGGCTTTATGTGCATACTGGGAAATTGAACCCAGGTCATTAGGCTTTGCAGACTAGCACCTTAACCACTGCACCATCTCCCCAGCCTATGGCTCTATTTTTAACAAGCTGAAAGACTGCTATCAAGATATAATTCCTGTATATTCCACAGATATTTCATATTAAATGAAGTTATATGTTTATATTGAATCATCAGTTGGAGCATGTAATGTGATATAGTGGACTCAGTCATCCTCGGTTTTAAACCAAAGTGTATATATTCAATTACATTTTCAGTAGTTCACAATTGTAGTTTTGTAAAACCGTTTGTCTCTACTTCATTTACATATTTCATATGTGTTGATACACATGCAGCTTCCATATAAATAGAGTTGGGTTGCAGGCAGACTTAGTGTTGTACTCTGATTCTTGAAACATTATATTTGGACTATGTATCTCTCCCATTAGAACTAGTTTCTTTGTTATACCTTCCCCTACACTGATACTTCGCCATTCTGGCAAGTGTCGCATGGATAGTCTATTGCCTAATAAAACATTCGCTGTCACCTCTATCTTATCCACTTCCTATTTTCCACATACACCTGGCATCTGTATCCATATGGAGCATCGCTCTGCCAGACATTCGGCTGAGACATTTGTACCATATGGAGACATCACTTCAGTCTGGGTTCAGGCTAGGACATGGGCCTACCACCATACTTGCAATTATAAGCATGCAAATTCTATGCTAAAATCCTGGATTCCATCCTCTCTTGCCACTAAACAAACAAACAAAAATATCCCTTGTAACAAAGAAAGACAATATCTCACAATCTCACACTTGGGAAAGATCTTTAAGGATAAGGAAATGCAATTAAGTAAATTTATAAGTGATAATGATATACAACTTGATATCTTCTTTGAACAACTTAACAAAATCCATACTTAAAAAAAAATCTAAATTATATTTTTTGTCCCAAGTGGCTTGCTAAGTTAGAAGACTACTTTAACTCACTGCAGATATAAATGACATGTATGTAAAAATTCCACAGATAAGGACATTGAAATCTGTTGTCTGAAACATTAGTTACTGCATTTGCCAAGAAAAGATGATTTGGTTTGCTACAAACTTCTTTATTTATATGTAATAAAATGTATAAATTCTTTATAAAGAAGCTGGGATGGGAAATGTCTGAAGCTTGAATTTTTGTAACATAAATGAGAAAGTCTAGGATGCTCATGTGCCATTCCTGTCCCCAAACAAGGAAATAGAGTAACTTTTCCCAAAGGAAAATCGTGAGACAAGGAAGTCCCAAGAAGGCAATGAACTGATTGATTGGTTGTGTGTTCAGTATTGATAGTCATGCTCAAACTTAGGCTGTGCTCATTTCTACTGCTAACTTCCTAGCTGATGTAGATAAAGTAACTGGATTTCTCTGGTCCTACATTTTCACAAATGGATCTTATGATGGTGGTAACTTTAAGAAGCCCTTGTGACCATCAAAGAAATCAAGTGTGGCATTTCTCTGTAATTTCAGTGCATAAGCCTATGCTACGGAGGCAAATGAGGCAAGAGCGTGAGTGTTGTAGCATGATGGGCCAGGAAACAGGGAGGCAGTGAAGTTTATTTGATCAAGTGACTTGGTTACCAATGTTTTTAGACCTTGTTTATTTTTTTAGAAATCTGTGTTCTACGAGGAAACATGTAGCAAGAAAGTGGAAACAAGGTGATGGAAGGATGGAAGGGTGGGGAACGAAGAAAGGAAATAAAGCCAAAAATTGTTTAAAATAGAACATAATGAAATCTAATCATTTATATACCAATAAAAATGAATTATATCTTTTAAAAGAAACCTGTCTTCTTTCAATTCTTGAGCATTCTTATATGACGCATTTATCCAAGAAATCATATCATAATAACTTCATTGATGAGCATCTGACACAATCCTCAAAAATTTGCATAAACCACCCAGTGTGCCTTGAGCACCGTGCAAGAGGCTGACATTGCATTATACTGAATATAGTAACCAGAAGTCCTGCCCTAGCTCAGCTTTCAGACTGGTGGTGGGGCATTTCTTTTAATAATAACACAAACAACAAAGTCACCCATTCACATTAGGATAAGGAGGGAACAAGCACAGGATGTCAGTGAAGCATATAGTAATAAGACCTAATTTCAATTTTGGGAAGGGTGGAAAAGGCTTTTCTATAAGGTGCATGACATGAGTGTTTCTTATTAGCAAAAACTATAAAAAAAGAAGCATATCCTGTGACACATTTAAAATACAAGAAACAAATTTCAATATTCAAGAATAAGATTTGACTGGAACAGAACCATACTTTTTAATTTATGTAGCACCTATGGCTGCTTTCATGACAGGCTTGCTTATTTCAACCAAAAACTGCATGGCTGACAAAGCTTAAAATATTTACCATATGGCTGTTCACAGAAAATGTTTGCTGACTCCTGAAGTAGAACCTTGGAAGCCTCATAAAGCCTTTTTTTTTCATAATCTAAATGAGATTCCATTTTAAAGGAATGTGTAGGAATGGATAAGATCTATATTGTTATTATTATCATTATTATTAACAACTTATTTTGTATGGATACATCGTGTGTTGGAACCCTCTTCTGGCTGAAAGAAAGGTTACATACATAAATTCTTCCTAAATTAATAATGATTATCCCATTTAAACTATGCTGACTTTACTCTCTGTTGGAGAATCTGTTTCTCTCTCTTAGAAGGTAGCAAGACCTGAGGAGATAAACCAACCCTAATACTTTACCAAGCCTAACCCTAACCTCAAATATACAGATAGCCTATTAAGTAACAAGAGATTTCCAAGAGGGGAAAAAAACAAGGCCTTAAGACATGTTGTCTCCATATCAAATAGTTTTAATTCTATAATAAAAAACGTCTAGAGATGTCAAAAGGGTTATTTTCAAATCTAAAATATATATGGATGACTCTGACCAAGAAGACTTCTTTATACTAGCATTAATGGTGAATCTCTTCTAAATTGTGCCAGGACATATTTAAATAAGTTCTGAGATCAAAAATATATTTGTGCAGCCTTTTATGGCACCCAACGGCAATTCTAGCTGATGGCAATTGGAAATTAAAGCCTTCTGGAGGCAGTGTATTGTTGGGGGTGGGCTTATGGGTATTATAGACAGTGTCCCCATGTCAATATTTGGCATATTCTCCTGTTGCTACTGTCCACCTGATATTGGCCAGGGTGTGATGGCCACCCTCTGCTCATGCCATCATTTCCCACTGCCACTGTGGAGTTTCCCCTTAAGTCTGTAAGCTAAAATAAACCTTTTTGTTTTTTTCCCCACAAGCTGCTCTTGGTCAGGTGATTTCTGCGTGCATTGCAAACCTGACTGCAACATAAGCCATACAGAAACAGATTCATACCTCGTCAAACACTACCATGCTGTGCCACCTGATGAACAGCTCTGGAAGAAAATCTCAGCCAGCTCATGTTCAGATGACCCTGAGGCAATACAACTCTTTCCATCTGGGTTCCCTCGAATGTTCCCCAAGGCCTACAAGTCCACAAGAAAGATAACCCCAAAGGTAACCAATTTGCTATGTGCTCACTCCTCATTAACTCCTTACTTTTATTGTTTCTCCCAACATTTTCTTCCAAGACTATCTTCCTGTACCCCATCAATACATGTTTTGGGTCCTTTAGAATAATTTCCCTCTCTGGGAGAGACTCTATAACTGCCCGAGCTCCATGCCACATTCAGTAGGAAATAGTTCATAATGTGACATCATCACCCCTTGTCCTCTAAGAACAGTTAGAATATCTTCTCATGAGAGGGGAAAATGAGAGGGGGGTACAGTTAGGGTTACTGGACCCCTGAAGGTAAAAAACGTCAGGAAAGTTTGCACTTCCTAGAAATCAAAGGTGATCTGACTTCTCATCTCTTGCCTAGCTCCTTAGACCTGCTTTCCCACAAACAGCCAGGACCCCTCCTGGGAGGGAGGTGTTTTATAGGATTTAAACATTGCAGTTGGTCAAGTTCAGCTCCCAGGACTTGGTGCCAGAGATCACCTCTTCCTGAGATAGCCCCTAGCCCTAACTAACAAGCTGTCCTCTGGTTCACCTGAGCCAGAAAGACAGCCCACCACTAAAAGGTTATAAATACCTTTGCAAGAGGAGGGCAGGTTCTTGGACCTCTTGGGAACTTCCAGCTGGGGATGAGTTTTGCCTTTGGCTGTGCCGGGGCTGACTTAGCCCTGGCCCAGGGCCAGGTGACAGGCCTCCTAGGCCTTTCTCTACACCTTTGCTCCTTTATCCCCTCCAGGTCTCGTGACAAGAGCTCCTTGAACTTTCTTTTTTGTTTCCACACTTTTTTTTTTTTTTTCTCATGCCCTCCATGTGCAATCTCTGGCCACATGGGTGCCTTTCCTTGGTTCTGTAATTCCCTCAATAAATATAATTATTTAAGAATTTTAAAAATTACCATATAGCCTTTCACAGAAAATGTTTGTTGAATTCTGAAGTAGAACCTTGGAAGCCTCATAAAATCTTGTTTTCCATAATCTAAATGAGATGCCATTTTAAAGCTACTGTGTAAAAACTGATAGTATTATTTCTAATTTATAATTTCTAAGATGTAAATAATAATTTGCTAAATATTAGGTATCATTTACATATAATTTTCTAATATTTTATACAATGGTCTGAAGTGGATATATTTGTAGAGCACTGTGGGAAGTCAACCAGAGAAATAAAATTATTTTCAGAAGGTCCCAGGAATAGGAACAGTGAAATAGTTAACATTCACCAAGGATTATTTACATACAATGTCTGTATTTGAGATCTGCTGTAATTAACAAAACTATAGGTGATGAGTCACGGGGGATCTTCACAAAGCAGATCACAGATATTGTACCATACATTGAGCTTTATAATAAGAAAAGCCCTTGCCCTTCCAGTTTTCTGACCACTTCAAATCAAGAAGAAAGATATAGAGATAGAAGGATGTCTCTGGAATTTTTACATAATTTATTAACTTTTAATTTTTATCAAAACTAAGAAAACTTCAGATTCAGAGTCTTAAACATGTAACAAAAGGCAAGTCATACTCAAGACTAGTTGCATTATGTACTTACACATTTTTATGTAAATACATTCAACTGATTCAGAAGTGATCATGAATTTTCTTTTCAAAGAGTTATATAATGTTCTCTCTTACAGTAACCTGGCAAGGTAAAAATATATTAACTGACTTAGAAAAGACCAATTACCATTTCAGCTAACATAGAATGGAAAATTAAAACCGCATTTTAGAAAATACTTAACTACTCCTTGATATATCTGTGATTTTTGAGGTGGCATGTAAGCTTTAATGTTCTTGTTTATTTGGATTTTGATTTTTATAATAAAATCTTCTAACATATTCCCCAAAATATGTTTTCTTTCATATGAGATACAGTTCCTCTTCAATTACTAGGCACTTGTACAACAAATTTCTACAGATATTCTAACAAATTTCCAGAAATTTAGTTACTTGTCTCTACAGTGATGTATTATGTTCCAAATGACAAGATCAGGAACCTAATGTCTAACTGATAGCTGAGTTGAATTCCTTCTGAAGGTATGTAAATTTATCTCTTAGCTCTATTTTGTTTATATTGTTTATTTTGAGATAGCATGGTTGAAAACCTCATTACTCATCTGTTTGTTTTTTCTTTACATCTGAGATATTATATATTATTTTATTTTTACATTTTTATTAAAATAAAACAACATTAAATTTACATAATCTAGTCTAACTACCTCCTTTGTCCTTCCTACCTCAACCTCCTCCACTGAACCATCATTCCCCCATTGCTTCTTCGATATTAATGTCCTTTTTGCCCTACTCCATCATCTATACTTTTGTCTTCTCTTGAAATTAATGCCTTCTATAGTTTAATACGCCCTAGAAAATATAACCTCTGATTGTGTGTCACAATTATCCTTAAAAATACTTTTTAAAAATTATATTTTTTAAATGTATTTATTAGAGAGAGATAAATAGGAAGCAAGAGAGAGAGAGAGAATAGGTGTGCCAGAGCCTCCAGCCACTGCAAATGAACCCCAAATGCATGCGCCACCATGTGCATCTGGCTTATGTAAGACCTGGAGAATTGAACCTGGGTCCTTGAGCTTTGTAGGCATGCACCTTAACTGCTAAGCTATCTCTCCACTCTCCTTAAAAATTCTTTTGTGGGAGCCGGAGAGATGGCTTAATGGTTAAGGTGTTTGCCTGCAAAGCCAGAGAATCCCAGTTCAACTCTCTAGGACCCATGTTAGCCAGTTGCACAAGGGGGCATGCACATCTGGAGTTTGTTTGCAGTGGCTGGAGGCCCTGGCATGCCCATTCTCTCTCTCTCTCTCTCTCTCTCTCTCTCTCTCTCTCTCTCTCTCTCTCTCTCTCTCTGTCATAAATAAATAAATAAAGATTAAAAAAATGCTTTTGTGGGGGCTGGAGAGATGGTTTAGCAGTTAAGGCACCTGCCTGTAAAGCCAAAGGATCTCAGTTTGGTTCCTCAGTAGCCATGTAAGCCAGATGCACAAGGTGGCATATGCATATGGGGTTTGTTTGCAGTGGCTGGAGGCCCTGGCATGCCCATTCTTCCCCCCGCCCCTTCTGTCTCGGCCTCTATTGTTCTTATATAAATAAATGAAAATAAAATCTTAAAGAAATGCTCTTGTGGTTACTTTGTCCTGTCTGTATGAATGAGAAAATGTTCCCAGGGCATAGGTTACTTTTGCCAGGCAAGGCAGCATATTTACAAGTTCAGAGTTTAAAGCATGAACATAGTCCATGGTTCATTTTCTGTCTGTCAAACCATCATACAATTGAACAAATCAACTGATGACACCTGTCATTTGTGAAACTTTTTTTCCACCATGCTGAAATCTCTCAGCTCGTCTAGCTGGTTGATAGAGAAAATCACATCAACACTGTGGTGACTATTTTTGTTATTGAAGATGGACAATAGTCTTCCCATGGTTCTTTACTTCTACCTAAACATTTTCGGGGAGAAACTAGCTTAATCTTTACCACAGGCCACTTCATGTTGCTGGAATAGGATTTATTTCAGGCTCACAGACCTAGGGGAAGTTACATAATGGCAAAAGAAAGTTGGAGCCCTTTCACAGGTCCACACAAGCAGAGATTTAAAAGAAAAAAAAAAAAAATGCCAATAGCACCACAAGCAAGAGCCAAAAATAAATAAATAAATAAATAAAAATCAGCCCAACAGCAGGAAACCAAATACTCAAGCTCTCTGCATACCTTTAAGCTAGAAATCCAATCTGTCCCTATTGATGCCTCCAACCAGGCAGCTGAAGACAACTTGAAAAAAAAAAAAAAAAAAGACCTGAGTCTATTGGAGGACATAATTCAAACTACCATAACATACAATATAATTTCAAGCAATTATTCACGTAAAGCTCTTTTATTTTTATTTTTCTCATAAGTATTTTTATGGTTGAGTTGGGCTTAGCATTACATTTTATTAATTATGAAGTTTCCTATGTGAACAATGCACAGTTTAGTTTCAAGCCCTTATTCAAGTCAAGTTCTTTTAATTTATTTTGTTTATATGTACTTTTTCTCATAAGTATTTTTATGGTGTTTTGGGGTTTGGACATTACTTTTTATTAATTATGAACATATCATTCATTGGTCACTCCTATTGGGTCATACTCTTTTTTCTTTTTTAAATTTTTTTTTATTATTTATTTGAGAGCGACAGACACAGAGAAAAAGACAGATAGAGGGAAAGAGAGAGAATGGGCGTGCCAGGGCCTCCAGCCTCTGCAAACGAACTCCAGATGCATGCGCCCCCTTGTGCATCTGGCTAACGTGGGACCTGGGGAACCGAGCCTCGAACCGGGGTCCTTAGGCTTCACAGGCAAGCACTTAACCGCTAAGCCATCTCTCCAGCCCCTATTGGGTCATATTCTTATGCCCCTATTCTCTGCCCCATTCCACTGAGGGCCCTTATCAGTGGGCTTATTGGTATTCACTGTGGAGTTATGAATGAATAGGTCAGACTCTGTGTGGAGGGAAAGTGCCAAATATTTTTTTCCCATGCTTTAGCCCTTTTCCATCTCTTCCACAATGTTCTTTGAGCCTTGGTGGATATAAGTGCACTTTAGTGTTAAGCTCTCTGCATCCTCTGAAGGTTTGCTTTGATGAGTTTTGCCTACTGCCATCTCAGGGTAGGAGGTTGTCAGGCTAGCAGTGAGAGCAGCCCTCATGTTAAATGTCACTTCCTTTGTAATATCTCTGGGGCTCTGGCAGATGTGATAGAGATGACTTGTATTGTGCTATGCAGCCAGATATCTTTTCTTCTCATATTGATAAATCTTGATTCTCTCTGATATTTATTACCATCTATAAAAATAGTAAAATAAAACAAATGGATTCTCCAACCAAGGGTGACAACAGCATATACTAAACCATATTCCTTTCAAAGACTTTTTAGCTTCTTTTGTTAAATTTTATTTATTTATTTTAATTTAAGAACACAAGAGAGAAAGAAGAAAGGGAGAGACAGAGAGGGAGAATGGGCACACCAGGGCTTCTAGCCACTGCAAACTCCACATGTATTTGCTACCTTGTGCATCTGGCTTGCATTACTGGGGAATTGAACCTGAGTCTTTAGCACTTTCACCACTCTCTTAAACCATCTCTGCAGCCCTTGAAAGACCTTTTTGATGGGCTTACTCTCTCTTCTTAGGCAAAGAACAGTGGCAGTTTCTCTAACAAGTCTATGATCTTCCTTTCCATAGGTTTCTCACATGGTTCTCAGTACCAGGTATGAATTCCCTCCCATGGAGTGGGCCTTATATCCAATCAGACAGCAGGTGATTACTCCCATAACCTATGGATCATTTTTGCACGACTGTGTATCTTACTCAGCTGGGTGATTGTAACTAACTATATCACCTGCATGTTTAACTTACTGGTGACCAATATTCCCCAGCACCTCACGTAGCACTTTCTAGCACTATAATAGCTATGCAGCAAGGAGCTGGTTTCCTTCACAGTTCCACTGTGATTTCTTGATGTTTGAATTCATGGTGATCCTCCTACCTTTGCCTCCTGGGTGCTTGGATTAAATGTGCATGCCACCATGCCAGGCTGAATTGTTTCCTTTTTTACATAGAAGCTTTTGAACTTAATACAAGTCCAATTATCAGTCCCTTCTAATAATTCCTAAGGTGTTGGACTCTTACATTAGGGTCATTATTCCATTTCAATCTCTATCAGCCAGCTTAATATCTGAAACTCAGTGCCAAAAGAATAAACTTCTAGTGATGTCTTACATTAATTTTATCTCTTTATCTTTTAGATGGTACAATTTCACTGGTGGTGTATCTTTTATGAAATGTAAATAGAAAAGCATTATTAATTTTATTTTTATTACTGTGCATTTCTACATATTTACATTTTATGTTTATATTTAGAAAAATTGTTATGACTAGTCATTGAGTTCTTAGATAGACAACAGCTTTTGGAAAGATACCGAAATATATAAAAGGCATTGTTTGGGCTGGAGAGATGGCTTAGCGGTTAAACACTTGCTTGAGAAGCCTGAGGACCTCGGTTCGAGGCTCGGTTCCCCAGGTCCCACGTTAGCCAGATGCACAAGGGGGCGCACGTCTGGAGTTCGTTTGCAGTGGCTGGAAGCCCTGGCTCGCCCATTCTCTCTCCCTCTATCTGTCTTTCTCTCTGTGTCTGTCGCTCTCAAATAAATAAATAATTTTTTTTTTTAAAAAAAAGGCATTGTTCAAGGTATGGACTATTTTAGTTACACTACTAGAGAGTAGATAGTGGTTGCTGAGTCCCAAAGAATCCTAAACAACTTAGTTTATAACCCATAAACTACCATGTTTTTAGATATTGCCTAATGAGACAGTCAGCATCAGTTTTAACCTAAACCCTCTTCAGCCTTGAGAAGTCACTAAGCATCAAGCTTATAATCTTCCCATGAGCATGTGTGATACTACAATATTTCTTTTAGCATCAGCAAATTTGCATTATTCAAATGAAATAAGTAGCTGGAGGTATGGGCAGTAGTGAAAAGATATTTGTTCACACTTCTCCAGGAAAAGCTCATGCAACATTATCTTTATCACCAGAAAGATGAAAAACACAGTAAGCAAATCTCTGAGTGTGTTTATAGTTACTGGATGAAAAAAAAATGCATGAATACTTATTGCTTGGGATGGAGCCATAGTTGTACTAAAGGAATTTTAAGAGGGAATTTATTAAATAAAGTATAGTTCTTTGCTTTGAATTGTCTCTTAAGAGTTCCTAAATTCAAGTTATTGGCCCTACTGTCAATGTCTGTATTTATCACAAAAGAAACATCAAGCCTTGTTGATACAATTAGCTTTTTAGGTTTGTTTTTCATATATATTTTCTAAAACACAAAATGTCTTCAAATAATGTTCTCATTTTTCTTAATATCTGCAGAAGAAATGTCTTTCTGGCGGAAAAGGACATTATATGTAGCAAACATCATTAAAAATAATTTGTCTGTCTTTATCAGAATTACCACATTTAAATTATCTGGAAAACCTAAAGCAGAAATACATATAAATCTGATTCTTCTAATTAGTCAATGATGCCTTTTCTTTCATGAAATAATTGTTTTAGGAAGATATTACCATTATTTTATAATTTTCTATGAGTATTTTAGCAAAATATAAAATCATACTTTATTTGTACACATATGTAGATAACCTTTATATATCAAAACCTAACTCCAGGCAGGAGTGATGCCTTAGTGGTTAAGGCACTTCCTGTGAAACCTAAGGACCCAAGTTCAATTCCCCAGTACCCACATAAGCCAGATTCATAAGGTGGTGCATGCATCTAGAGTTTATTTGAAGTGTCCAGAGGCCCTGGTCACCCATTCTTTCTATCTGCCTTTCTCTCCCTCTTTCTCTCTGAAAAATAAATAAATAAATAAATAAAATTCAATTCAAACAATCCATTAGTAAATCCAAATGGCATTACCTTCAAATTGATTCAAAATTTATAAGTTAATATATAGTTTGTATATTCTACACCACTATTAACTCAGATATAAGTTCAACTTTCTCTTCCTGAGATGAGCACAATGCCTCCATAAGTAGTCCCCTTACTTCACCCTTATCCATTAGCTGGTGCTTAACCAAAATTGTGATTACATCATTTCTCTGCAAATATTTCTCTCATCACTCATAGTCTCAGCTAAAAATATAATGGATTTCCAGCTTACCCTAATTAAAATCCAGAATTTTGAAGATCAAAAAACACAAAGTTACCAATATTCCATCTATTTTCTCTGATTTATACTTTACTACAGTCAAATACACATAGCCAGATAAACATAGTTAATGTGATGAACGTAAGTTTTGCCCAGTAGCTAATGATAGCAGACAAAAGGCATGAACCTTGTGCAGACTGAGGTTAAGGTCACTGAGTTTTTTAAAGAAGATCAAGAAATAAAGAAAAGGTGTGGTGTGGCTTGAAAAATCACAAACCACAGAAAAAGGATTTGATCCTTTGATGCCCAACTGGCACTTACTGAAATTTGGGTCCTACCCTGCTCAAAGGAGTCACGAGTTAGGGATCCAATCTTCAGGTGTTAAACAGGACAAACCGAAAAATGTTTTGGCAGCCTTCAATATTTTTAGGCACTTTAAGTGGGAGATATCCTAGGAATACAAAATACAAAAATACTAATTTAGTATTTACTCAAGTATTCATAGGCTAAGGTTGACAATCAAGAAGAGGGTTCCAAGAATTCTGGCTCAATTCTGGTGAAGGAGTCCTTTTCATGTGGGTTCTCTTCCACCCACCCTTTCCTCTGGCCAATGCTTCAGCACCCCAAGAATTGTGCTCACTGTTCCTCAAAGAAGCTGCTGCTCCTTTTCCCACCTGGAGTACTCTCTCCACGCATGGTTTCTTCAAATTCTCATTCAAATCTCTAGTTTCTTTTCATCTTCCCAAATAGGTAACTTGAAAGGTCAGGGCTACAATTTTGCTTGTTTCTCTGCTTACCAGGCCAGCTCAAACCACCTTCAAGCCACACTGTTCTCCTTCCATAAATGAGATCTGTGCCTGTCTGTGGTGGTGTGACTCAGGTGTCCCCCATAAACGTAGGTGTTCTGAATGCTAGGTTCCCAGCTGAGGGAGATTTGGGAATTAAGGCCTCCTGGAGACACTGTATTGTTGGGGGTGGATTTTTGGGAGTTATAGCCAGCTCCCCCTTGCTAGTGTTTGTCACACTCTCTTGTTGCTGTTGTTCACCTGATGTGGGCCAAGGGGTAATGTCCACCCTCTGCTCATGGCATCGCTTTCCCCTGTCATCATGGAACTTCCCCTTGAGCCTGTAAACCAAAATAAACCTCCTTTTCCCCACAAGCTGCTCTTGGTCGGGTGATTTCTGCCAACAATATGAACCTGATTGCAACAATGTCCTTCTTCCACACTGCACACCCACTGTCTTTCAGAGTGCACAACTGAATCTCATATGCTCTAGAATCTAATGGCTCCATATTTCCCCTGCATATCTTACTGATACATAGATAAAATTTTGCATTAATTCAGGATTTTCATGATTAATATATTTGCTTCACTTTCCTCATGCATGACCTATGATAACACAACCTTGACTAACTTGTTATCATTGAGCCCCATGACACACCTGACATTACAAGCATAGTCAGTGCTAAATCATAAATTAATGGGAATATGTCCAACTTATGAGTGCTCAAACTTCCAGCTGTTGGGATGCAAGATCCAGCAGAAACAAAGAATTTGGCATAATATTTAGAGAACACAATCAAAATAATAATAATAATTGTAATTATACCAGAGAGATGGTTCAGTGACGAAAAGCGCTTGCTTATAAAGCCGGATGATCTGGGAATTTGATTCCCTTTTACCCACATAGAGCCAGATGCACAAAGTACACATGTGTTTAGGGTTCATTTGCAGTGGGAGGATTCCTTGGTGCAACCATTATCTTTCTCTCTCTCTTTCTCTTCCTCATAACTAAATAAAAATATATTTTAAATTATTTTTATGTAAATAAAATACTAATACTGGGCTAGAGCCTTGGCTTAGAGGCTTAGGTACTTGCCTGAAAAGCCAAACATCTCAGGATTGATTCCCCAGAACCCATGTAAGCCAGATGTACAAGGTCCATCTGGAGTTCTCTTGCAGTGGCTGGAAATCTAGCATACCAATTCCCTTTCTTTCTCTCTGTCTTTCTCCCAAATAAATAAAAATAAAAACTACTAATTCTAGTAATGATAATAAAAAATATACACGGATTTGAGGACAGATATTATCATGTGTTTTAGTTGTAAGAAGGGATATTATGATTTAGATTTATCTGATTTGTAATATCTACATATAGTTAAAATTATTCTATATCAAAATATGCATATATAGTCACATAAATGTAACCAAAGCAATTTATCAATCTATTTCTATGTGAAAACCAAGTAATAAAGGCCTCAAATTATTCGACCTTCCATTATTAATTTTGATGGGCAATCACTTCTTGAGGAGTATTCATGTTGAAAATTGCTACCTGGATTTTTCCCACTCGGGGAAAAATAATATCATGACCTGATAATTGGCCTTCCCTGTCTCATTAAATTAAGTCTAGTGTTTGCCTGAGGCATTGTCACACTCCTCCAGCTCTCAGCTACTGGAAGGAATATGTAGATGTTTGCTTAAAATAGGCAGTAAAGAGTACCTCTAAAGAAATATGCTATATGGAAGTAGTATAATAAAAATAGTTGAGAAGCGCTTTTCTACTGTTTTCACATAAACTCTTAGTAGTAGAAAAATCAATGGGATGTATGGAAACACTGTATGGTCATGGGCCTAACGTGGTATCCAAGTACACATACAATTGGCAAACCAAAGTGGTTTGAAATTGATGAGTATGTACAGTCAGCCAATTGTTCCACTTATATTTACTTTAAAACACCATCTAAGACAGAAAGACCAAAATCCTGTCTGTGTTGCCAGCATGTGGAGGCTAGCCTGACTTTATATGGTAACTTAAGAGGCAGAACTATTTTTTTCCTAAAGACCCATCCCAGCCCGGTTGGAAAACACCAGCATAAGCCAGGAAAA
The DNA here is from genome assembly GCF_020740685.1 of Jaculus jaculus. Lineage (NCBI taxonomy): Eukaryota > Metazoa > Chordata > Mammalia > Rodentia > Dipodidae > Jaculus > Jaculus jaculus. The sequence goes on from NC_059112.1 coordinate 33,067,560, forward strand.
TAAGAGGGTCTATTTGGGTCTATTGGACCAATTTCTTCCAGTGCTACAGTTTATTTACTTTCACTGTGGCACAAGCACCACTTTGGAGACTTTTATGTGATGTTAGGCAAGTCACTTAACCTCAGGGTGCCTGTGCCTCTTTATTTGTAAAATAAATGTAATAGCAGTCCTCACCTCACTGAGGTGTTGTGAGGTTAAAATAACTTACAGCTGATTCTTGGGTTAATCCACCCAAAACAGTGTATGAAGGCACTTAATATTTCGAGAAGACTTCACGGTTACTATTATTAATCTGAAAATTTATGATCTTAGCAAAAGCTAATAATGCATATGAGGACATAGTTCTACTTTTTTCTCACTTATTCTATGTGTCTGCAAATATACTGAAAAGAACAATATATATATATATATATATATATATATATATATATATATATATAATATATATGAGCTCTTTCTTAAAATTACTTATCTCTTGATGTCAAACATTTAAGCAGAAATAGAAAAAAACAACAGGAGGATGTAGAGAAGCAGATACAGGGAAGAACAAAAGAAAAAGAAGAAGGAGGAGAAAGAGGAAGAGGAGGAGGAGGAGCAGAGAAGCAGCAGAAGCAGCTAGAGAAAAGGAGAATCCAGCAAAATCAAGCTAAGAAAACTGCAGAAAAGAAAATGTTTGTCTGCTTCCCACAGTAATAGTTGTATGCAAAGTACAGTGTGAAAAGGAAAGAGCAAAATCACAGCATCTGAAGGACATATGAAAACAATATTTTTGTTTACAGGTATTATTCAAGGAATAATATCATTTCAGTTTCATTTTCAAACACAACATTAGGAGATACTAAAGGCAGACTGTGTAAATATTCTAGGAATTGCAGAGGTCTAATTCATGTATTCACTTAATAAATACATATAAGGACTAAGAAACTCTGCTTTATTACTAGTCAATGTAAACATTGAAGAAAGTGCCACTATTAAATCTAATTAATTAAACAAATCTATTAAATATATTCACTTTATGAGAGACACATCAAGATCATTTGCCTAAAATATAAGTGTGGTTTCATATATTTATTAGTCAGAAAAAAACCCTATAAATGTATATAAATAATGAATAAATAATTTGAGGTTCTATAAGATAAAGATATAATAACTAAGGAAAATATGCTTCATTATAAGGGACACAATTTTAAAATGTCTGAAAACAAATTTCTAATCTCTTAAATTAATCTCCTGTTAGCTAAAGACTTATAAAATAGGTATATAATATCATAAATACACATACTTGTATTTAATTATAACATGGTAGTTCTAAAGAGAATTCCAATCATCTTATTGTCAAGCCTATTATCTTTATCACACTAGCTGAGAAAACTGAATCCAAGACATTACATAATGTATATGCTGTACCTCAAAGACAGAAACAGGAAATGAACCCAACAATTACTAAATCATTTAACACGTTTTGTTGCATCATACCATCTCCACATCTTCTTGAAAGGATTCTGTGTGATTTGTATCATGTGCTATTCAAGGCCAACAAGGACCAAAATGTGAAAAATACTACTAATTGGAAAATAACAAGAATAGAAGATGGGCTGGGTTATAGCTCAGTAGTAGAAAATTTGCCTAGCATCTTTAATGTTCTGAACTTGATCCCAATAATGCCTAAGGCAATAGCATTCATTCATTCTCTCTGTTTCATGAAGAATAACAACCACACCTATGAATGTTATTTCTACTTATTTTGACACTTCAAATATAAAGTTTTTATGCAAACACAAAATAATAATGACAAAGTCATAACATACTACATTATGCTTGTTGCTGTTGCAGTAGAAATGTTTCTATATTTTCCTCATAGCATTTAGTGATGCAAACATTAACATCCAGTCTTTTTAAGAATATAAAAGCTTATCAGAGTTAAAACAGCTATCAGTGAAACTGTATTGATATAGCAACAGCATTTTTAATGATTGTATACAATCTCCAGTTGAGACCTCACTCGATGTCCTAGCAGTGATGTCAGCTCTGCAAGCAAACCTCCTAACAACCACTGCATAAAGCACAATGAATTCAGTATTTCCAAAACTCTTCATCTTGATGAAACTAATTTTATATGACTAATGACTCACTATAAAATTACCTCTGTAGGATTTGTCTTTATGTGCACTTTACTCTGTGCAAAGAGATGTATCTTGAGGATTATTTGTTCAAAAATAGATATGACAACTGTTCAACATCATAACTTCCTATGGCAGTAGCATCACTGAGTCCAACAGAAGGCTCACCAAGACATTTACAAGGAATAATGGATTAATGGGATGACTGCAGGGAATGATAAAAATGTCCAGTGCTTCCCTGAGTATCTAGATAGACAGGAATAAGTAATGTGCCATGGATATAGCTCAGACAGAAAAGGTATTCAAACATAAATTGTATATTCTGCCAAACTATTTAGAAATGAAGAAACATTGAGGTATTATCAAATAAATGCCATCTGAGAACCTCTGTCTCTGACTGAATATAAAAGAAGTAGTATTAATGGGAGATTTTAAAAGCTGAAAATAAAAGGGAAACTAGATACTAGATAATATGTGCATGAAGAAATAAGAACTATTACTCAATATAAGCACATGTAAGCATAAGTACTTAAAATATTATGAGTGTGTTTTAGTTTTCATAGTTCTCCTATTTGATTTGAAAGATCATGGCTGTGACAGTTTGAATATAAAAACTTCCTCATAACCTCGTTTGTTTTGAATACTTGTTCCCAATTGTTGGTAATTTGAGGAAGTTGTGGGGTCTTTGAGAGGTGGAGACGATTTGGAGGAGGTATATCCCTGGGATGGGTCTTGAGGTTAATTAGTCCAGCTCCACTGAATGAGCAAGCATGCTTTCCTCACTTCCTGCCAGCTGATGTGACAAGATGTGACAGCTGTCTGCTCTACCATGCTTTCCCTGCCATGATGAAATTTCCCATTCAAACTATAAACCAAAAGAAATCCTGTGCTTTCATTACTTGCTTCTGGTCAAGCATTGAGTCCCACCAAGGAAAAATGGCAACATAAAATTGTACCAGGACTAAGGTCATTGCCATGGTAATATGACCATATGGCCTCTAGTATTTTGAAACTGATTTGTAGAAGGAAGGAGTATGGAAAAAATTTGCACTAAAGAAGACTTTTAGTGCTATAAGCAGAGTTCTGTGGGCCATTTCTAAAGATAGTTTGAAAGAATTAAGTGCAAAGAGACGTATAACTGAAGGCTTTTGAGGTGTCAGAGGATAAAGAAGACTATTTTAGGAAGTAGGCTAGAATCTGTGCTCTGCCCATGTCCTGAGAACTTGAGCAAGGTTGGATTTAGACAAAAGAGACTAGTGTGTTTGGAGTAGGAAAATACAGAGCAGGAGGAGATGAAAAGTATAAAGTTTAGCACAGAAGATAGAATGGACTTATTTTAGGCTGCTACAGTTGCTGTTGTTTAAGAAATCACTACCACTGAAGATGGGCCAGCTACTGTAGGACAGTAGAAGGGGTGGTGATTCTTTTGAAAAAAGTGAGCCTGAAAGAAAAATGCAACCCTAATTTCTTGCTCCAAAAACTTGACTTTATCCCCATGGATTAACAAATTAACATCATTGGAAGAATAACAAATGTTATAACTAGAGAACTATTGAGTTTAACAATGGTTTGAGGAGTCACTAAAGCCAGACAGGGTTGAAGTGTTACTCAGTGTTGAAGTCCCTACAAGGAGGCTTCGTAAAACTGTATTATGGGGGTGTGCAAGTGAATTGTGGGTTACACTGGATACCCCCAACTTTGGAAATATCAGTATTGTGTGACAGCTACACAGGAAATATGCTGGCTTGGGTGAATTTACTAAGGCTATAGGCAGCAAAGCTGGAGGGGCAGAGTTGCCCAAGCCTTTTGAAGCTCCCAGGACCTTAACAAGGGCCACAGACACTGTGCATCTAGCAGTGGGATTTGATGTTTCCTCTGCTGGCTTTTGATCTTGCATTGGTCCAATCTTTCTTTGTTACATACCTGTTCCTCCTGTCTCAAATGGGAATGTTTACCCTATTCCTCCATGTGCTGGAAGTCTGTAGGTGAAATCACAGTTCAGAGATTGTCTTGGGTCTTAGATGACACTTTGGAATCTGGACTTTTGAACAGGAAGGTTAAAGTTGGACTGGATACTTTTTATATCAGGAGATGACTGTGAGTCTGTGGATGCCAGAATCAGAAATGTAACTGCTAGAATGAAATGTCCCCCATGAGCTCAAGTGGCTTGAGGTAATTTGGGTTTGTTGTGGGGCTTGTGAGGTGAAGTTTTGCTGGAGGAGGTGTGCCACTGGGAGGCAGGCTCTCAGCTTCATTAGTGCAGCCCAACTTGCCAGTTATAGAAGGTCATTTTTTAAAAATCTCTTTTATAACCTTTTTTTATTCCTTTTTTTTTTTTTTTCCAAGGTAGGGTCTTGCTGTGTCCCAGGCTATCCTGGAATTCACTATGTACTCTCAGGGTGGTCTCAAACTCATGGTCCTACCTCTGCCTCCCAAATTCTAGGATTAAAGGTTGAGCCAGCACTCCTGGATCAGGAGCTCATTCTTTTCACTTCTTCCCACCTAATATGACAAAATGGGAAGCACATTGTCTGCTCTCCCATGCTTTCCCAACCATGATGAAATTATAAGCATAATGGACTATTTCATCCGTCAACTGCTTCAAGTCAGATGCGTGTTGTTTTCCCAGTAATGAGAATGTGACTGCTGTAGAAAAATAACAGTAATGAACAAAAACAATGGCAGTAAAACTAAAGTGATTGATGTATGCCATATTAAATGTGATTTGGATACCAATAATGCCACCTGTGCTCCAGTTCCATATGCATGCATTGCAAAGCTATGATGCTCAACATATTGTGAGACTTCCATAATGATAAACATATAAATAAATGGGTTAAATTGAGAATAAAAGCTATTACATTTTTAGCTAATTTATTTTGAAGGAGGCCATATGACAATTATTAAGAAAAGAATAATCTTCACCAAATAGTACTAGGATGACTGAATATCTCTATGCAAGAAAATAAAGTTGGAAACCTCCCTCACAGCACATATGATGTTGAATGAGTGCTGTGGTTGTAGCTCAGGGTCAGAAATACTGAAACTTAAGATGAAACTTATTTTAAAACAGTAATAAATCTTTGCTACTTTTGATAAACCAATAATTATTTCCATGTGGAAGTAAAGGCATATGCTTTATGGGGAAATAAAAACAAGAATACTATATTTATGATTTTATATTTTTTCCTAGAAAAGATATCAAGAAGAAAAATAAAAGTCCACACAATGGTGTACAATATTCATAAGCATGTATTTGGTAAAGGGGTGGCATTCAAAACATATAAAATTTTACATTTTTTCAATACTAAAGTGATAAAGAACCTAAGTAATTTTTGCAAATATTTTGAACTCCAAAGAGTATGTAACTGGTCAATATGCTTTCAAATAAAAGTTCAAGAGAATATCATTAGTGAAATACAAACCATAACCATGAGTAGATACTAATCAGAAATGTGTGAAAAGATGGAAAACAAGGTGGCTAATTTGGGAAACTGACTAAATGTCTTTCTGAAGTAGTTAAATAGGTTTTCAATAATCCAGAAGACCCACTTCTACATATATGCCAAAGAAAAATGAAGACATACCTTCACAGAAATTCATACAATTATTCCTATCAGTGGTATTGGTAATAGTAAATACATGAGAAAGGTTAAATGTACACTAATTGATTCATGGATAACTTTTCCTAGCCATATTAGGATACATTATTCACCCACAAGAGACAAAAATCACTGGCGTATGAATATGAATGAAACTTGAACATCATACTAAATAAATTAAGCCCTTTATGGGAACCATATATTAGAAAACTCAATGTATAAGAACTTTTCAGAATAAGCAAAGTCCACAAGAAAATGCAGATTACTAAATTCCAGAGGGAGTGGAATGAGATTAAATAAAAATGGATTTTATCTTGCCTTTTTGGAGGATAGAAATCTTCAAAAATTAAAACGGTGTTTAAACTGAATTATATATTTGAATTAATTACATTTGAATAAATTGTATGAACATGAAATACATCTGAATAAGATTATTTTATTCAGAAACATTCTTCAGTTATAATAGCAGTGCTTCACTATATCATCCTTTATTGCAAATTGTCTCAAGGTAGGAACATCTCAGGAATCACATAAATAACAAGAAGCCTGGTGGCATCTGAAGAATCATCCCAGTTTCAATATGAATGAACAGCACTAAATGGGCTCCTCAGACTCCTACCTTTTTGTACCAGTTCCTCTGTGTTGTTAATTCTGTGCCCTCTGAGCTTTTGCCAGTCGTCTCATGGCTTAATTGCCCGTTGTTCAACAGTACCCACCTCTTACAAAAGGGTCACCCAAGGCTCATGCAGGAGCTTCTTAAGTGTTCCTTTTAAATCACCAAGAGGCTGTTTGAAAAGAATTAAAAAATAGCACTGCTTACATCTTAAAACAAACCTCCATGATTCCAAAATCTATGAAATTCACAGAAAAATGTCATCTCGGGTTTACAAGATAAATACAAAGACCTCACTGATGTCTTGTCAGTGACAATTTATCCATGAAGTATTTACAGTATTTATGTATATGCATCTGAACAATTCAACAGCTATGAGCATTTGACATGGAACAGTTTCCCACATAATGTTATTAGTAATGGGAGAAAAAATAAAGGCACAAACATAAAACTAACATGGTAAGAGAAATATCTGTATTTCTCGCTTTGAAATACTGTTGAAATAGTCTACCGAAGTCTACTTTTTAAGCCTAATTCAATCTGTAAGGTTTCTCATAAACTACACACAGCAGGCAGGTAAGTCCTTAGACATAAATACATTGTTTCATTTGATCTGTATCTTTATTATGTATATTGATCTTAAATGTTGATTTCATTTTAAAATGCATTATTTTCTTTTTTACTGTAGTTTCTCTCATTCCAGTTTTCCATTTTCCTCTCTTGCACATGTACACCTCCACAAGAATTGTCAAAAAAACAACTTAATGATTTGCATATGAGTTGCAATTGTTTATTTAAAAAAATGTATATATTTGTTTCTTCTCTGCCCAATCATCTTTTCCTTGCTCAAGGCTTAGGTCAAGTTCCCTAGGTTTTAAATCCTTCCCAAGGCAGCTCCAGGCTGCTCTCACAACGGGAATTCATGGTCACAGTCACCCTTGGGTCACTGTAGGTGGTCAGCGGCAGACAGCATAGATGGAGTAGTGAGAGCTTATCATGAACTATTCAGAAATTTTTAGCCAGTAAATTGTGGAGACCTCAAAATCCACCATGCTGGCAATAATTATATCAAATAACTTGACAAATAAGAGTTCTCTCTCCTACTCCCAGAAAGCCAATTCCTCAATGCACCATTGTTTTACACAAACATACATACATATACATTCATAAACATATATGTAATATTATATAGCATATAATATCTAATATGGCACATAATATATAAATAGCACATATTGTGCTCACTTTTGTGCATATTGAAAACCAGTCACTTCTATGAACCTGTGAGTTCATCAAACACAAGTCATTATCTTTATGAACTTTTCCACCTTTGAAATTTAAACTGTCTGATAAATAGAAGCAGATCAATCAATAATTATTTAAATAAACACTAAACACAAAACAAGTTTTTGTCTAATTCATTCTTGCTTTGCTTGTTGTTGCTTTTAGTTTTGTTTTGTTTCTGTCAGGCTATCTCCATGTTCCCCAGGGTGGCTTCAAAGTCCTGATCCTCCATCTCTGGCAGGAGAGTGGGGCAGGGCATTTAGGAATAGGCATCCATTACTAGCATATCAAAGAAGTTGGCAGAAAGACTGCAAAAATCTTCCCCACCAGGTGTAATGTACATTCAAAATAACAAAGACTGCAAAGACAGAACAAATTGTATATGTATATATATTATATATATATATATATATATATATATATATATATATATATATATATATACAGAAAGAGAGAGACCAATCTCCCTCATGTACATAGATGCAAATATTTTCAACAAGATATTGGCAAACAGAGTACAATATATCAAAAAGATCATTCACCCAGACCAAGAAGGCATTAATAAGCCAGGTATGCAGGGGTGGTTCAACAAATGGAAATCAATAAATGTAATACACTATATAAATGGGCTGAAAGACAAAAATCAAATGATCATCTCAATAGATGCAGGAAAGGCATTTGACAAAAATCCAACATCCCTTTATGATAAAAGTCCTAGAGAAACTTGGACTAGAAGGAACATATCTCAATAACAATAAAGATTATTTATGACAAACCTATAGCCAACATAGTACTAAATGGACAGAAACTTGAAATGTTTCCACTAAAATCATGAATAAGACAAAGTGGTCCACTGATCGCACTTTTATTTAACATAGTACTGGTAGCCATAGTTATAGTAATAAGGCAAGAGACACACATGAAAGAGATGCAAATTGAAAAGGAAGAGATCAAATTATCATTGTTGCAGATGATATAGTTCTGTACATAAAGAACCCTAAAGACTGTACCAACAAATTGTTGGAACTGATAAATACATTTCACAATGTAGCAAGATACAAAAGAAGCACAAAATAAGTAGCCCTCCTGTATCTAACAACAAGCATGCTGAGGAGGAAATCAGAGAATCACTCCCCTTCACAATTGCCTCAAAAAAGAAAGAAAGAACTTTAGAATAAATTTAACCAAGGAAGTGAAGGATCTCTACAATGAAAACTCTAAAACATTCAAGTAAGCAATTGCAGAAGACACTAGGAGATTGACAGACGCCCCATGTTCTTGGATTAGAAGTATCAATATTGTGAAAATGTCAATCTTACCAAAAGCAATCTATACATTTAATGCAGTCCCCATCAAAATTCAGATGGCATTCTTCATGAATATAGAATAAGTTCCTAAAATGCATTTGGAATCACAAAAATCCTCAAATATCCAAAACCATTTTGAGCAAGAAAAATAAGGCTGGTGGTATCACAATACCTGAGTTTAACTTATATTATAGAGTCATACTAACAAAAACAGCATGGTACTGGCACAAAAACAGGCAGGTAGATCAATGGAACAGAACAGAGAATAGAGCATCCAGATGTAAATTCATGCAGCTAACACCACCTTTTATTGAACAAAAATTCCAATAATACTCATTGAAGACAAGACAGTCTCTTCAACAAATGGTGCTGGGAAAATTAGATATCTACATGTAGAAAGATGAGAATAGATCCTCATCTCTCTCCATGCACAAGAATTAAGACCAAATGGATCAAAGACCTTAATATCAGACCCAACACTCTGAAACTGCCAGAGGAAAAATAAGGGGAAACCCTTGAACATATTGGAATAGGCAATGACTTTCTGAACATAAAACCATTTGCTCAGGAAATAAAACCATGGATCAACTGCTGGAACCTCATGAAATTACAAAGTTGTTTTTACAGCAAAGAACACTGAACAGAACAAAGAAACAACCCACAGAATGGGAAAAAAAAATCTCTACCAGCTATACAACTGACATAGGATTAATATCCAGGATTTACAAAATAATTCAAAAAACTGAATAAGGGCTGGAGAGATGGCTTAGTAGTTAAGGCTCATGCCTGCAAAGGCTAAGGATACAGGTTTGATTCTCCAGGTCCCAAGTAAGCAAGATGCATATGTTGGCACTTGTGTCTGGAGTTCATTTGCAGTGGCTGGAAGCCCTGACAAGCCCATTCTTACTTTCCATCTTTCTCTCTCCCTCTCTCTTTATCTCTAATAAATATAATAAAAATAAAAATAAATTAAAATAATAGTTTAGAAAAAACACTGAATAATAAGAAATCAAACAACCCAGTTAAAAACTGGGCTTTAGGGGCTAGGGAGATGGCTTTGCAGTTAAGTGCTTGCCTGTGAAGCCTAAGGATCTGGGTTCGAGGCTAGATTCTCCAGGACCCACATTAGCCAGATGCATAAGGGGGCACACATGTCTGGAGTTCATTTGCAGTGGCTGGAGACCCTGGTGCACCCATTCTCTCTCTCTTTCTCTGCCTCTTTCTCTGTCACTCTCAAATAAATACATAAAATAAAACAAAAATGTTTTTTAAAAAACTGAGCTTTGGAACTATATAGAGAGTTCTCAAAAGAAGAAATACAGATGGCATATAAGCATCTTAAAATGTTCTAAATCCTTTGGCATCAGGGAAATGCAAATTAAAACTACCTTGAGATTCCATCTCACTTCTATAAGAAGGGCTATTATCTAGAAATTAAATGAGCTGGGCAAGGAGGAGCACGCCTTTAATCCCAGCACTCAGGAGGCAGAGGTAGAAGGATCGCCATAAGTTCAAGGCCACCCTGAGACTACATAGTTAATTCCAGGTCAGCCTGAGCTAGAGTGAGACCCTACCTTGGAAACCAAAAAATTAATTAATTAATTAATTAATTAATTAAATGACAATAAATACTGGTGAGGATGCAGAAAAAGAGGAACCCTTCTACACTGTTAGTGAAAACGCAAACTGGTACAGCCATTCTGCAAATCAGTGTGGAGGATCCTGAGATAGCTAAAAATAGCTTTTCCAAATGACCCAACTATACTATTCCTAGGCATATATTCTAAGGACTCATCACACTACCTTACAGATACTTGTACATCCACATTTATTGCTGCTCTATTCACAATAGCTGGGAGATGGAACCAGCCTAGTTGTCCCTCAACTGATGAGTGGATAATGAAAATGTAGTACATTTATATATTGGAGTTATTATTTAGCAGTAAAGAAAAATGAAATTATGAAATTTTCAGGTAAATGGATGCATCTGGAAAGGATTATACTTAGTAAAGTAACCCAGGCCCAGAAATCCAAGTACTGCATGTTCTTTCTCATATATGGATCCTAGCTACAAATGTTTGGACATCTATGTGAGTTGGAAAAAAACTTGGTAGCAGAGGCTAGTAAGCTAGAAAGGGGCTCTAAGGCAGGGAGGAGAGGGGAGGACTTAAGGGGATGGTATTGTATATATGTACATAGAAAAACAGATTACTGAGGGTGAGGAGGACTATATGTGGTCATGGGAAAAGATTGTGTAAAGGAAGGGTGAGGGTAGGGGTCATCAAAACCAAAGAGAGTATTCATAAGTTATATAGAAATCTACTTTGTGGTCAATGGTACATCCAGAAGCCATATATTGTTACTAGAAAATTTTCAGTACAAAGGATGGGATACCTTCCAGTGAGTTGTTGGCCAAAGAGGCCCCTGATGTCCCCACAACATTATAGGCCATTGCCATGGCTATTGGTTTCCCACCAGAAAGAGATGCTAAGACCTTACTGCTAAAGACTCCACATGATTGGGCTATAAGGTCATTGGGAACTCTTGCTGGAGCAGAACTGAATATCTCATCCCTAAAGATCAGCTGGCAGAAAGCTGGAAAAAACTACATGAGAGAAAACTACATGCAACTCCATGAGAGAAAGAGAAAAATCATAAGTGGAGATAAACGGTGGACATTGCAAGCCTTAAGTTGGACCAGTCAAGCCAAATGAGCCAATGGGTACAATAGTGGCATTTCTGTTATGGGGGAAACTAATTGCTCTCTAATTGGACTGGAGGCCCCCTCCATGGGAGTGAATACAGTCTGATACTGAAATTCTATGACAGGGTAGTCATGAGCCCTAGTGTTGTAACACTTGCTGGTGTCTGGCTAATGCATATATTATGCTTTCCAAAATGCCAAGTAAGCACTTTTCTTAATGTTCATACCCATATATGAGTGCTACTATCACTTTTGGTTAGAGAAGTTTTTCTTTTCAGATTTCAGTGACCTCTGGGATGACTTAGAAGGTACCATAGTGTTAAAAAGAAGTGACAGAGGAGTGCTCAGCACTGAAACATCTCTACCAAACCTTCTGAGGCTCAAGATCCATTGTGGAAGAGATGGCAGGAAGAATTTAAGAGCCAAAGAAAGGGTAGGACTCCTTACAATGCATTCTTTCAGATGAAAAATGACCTGAATATCCATGACCTCACAGTGCCTGCCACTACCAACACAAGACCATCATAATAGGAAGAAAAGATGATGACATCATAATAAAAGAGGGACTGATTGAGAGGGGGAGGGGATATGATGGAGAGTAGAGTTGTGAAGGAGAAAGTGGGAGGGTTATCATGGTTTCTTGTCTATAATTACGGAATGCAATGTCCATGCCACATACGAATACAGGAGGAGTGCAAGCTGTTTTTGGTGACCTATGATGGTGTGCCATGCTCAGGGCCAGTAGCTGTTCTAGACTCTGAAGTTTGCCAGCAACCTGGCTCATACCCATCCTCAGGAGTGCCTTAGTCTCCCTTAGTAAACTGTTTCTAAGTAATTTCTATCACCATACATATTTCCCTGGTTCCTGTGTCTCTTGACACAAGAACCTGGAAACCTTAGTGGGTGAATTCTATACTCTGATGTACACCCATAACACTCCCTAAGTCTCTGGGATTACAGGCCACACCACATGCCTGCATTAGCAAAAAGCAGGCACATAGTATAATGACTCTGAGTGTGTTTCCAACTCTACCCCAGTGTTGCCATCATCTTCACATTGCTAGGATAAAGCATGTGACCAAAAGCAGTTGAAGGCAGGGAAGCTTTGATTTTTGTTTGCTTGGTTTATTTTGGCTTCCAGTCTCCAAGGGAAGCTCCACTGGGGGCAAGTGTGTCCTGGCAGAGCTTAGGAATCATCTGCTAGAAAGCAGTGGCAGTAGAGTGAACCAAATTCTGGCAAGGGAGAGCTGGCTATAATACTCCAAAATCACCCGCAGAAATAGGTTTACTCCAACAAGGCTCCACATCCCCAAATGCCATGAGTGTACAAAGCATTCAGAACACTTGGGCTTATGGGGGTCATCTGGTTCAAATGACCACAGCAGGCCTGCACCACATGCCTGGTCATAATTAGAGAGAAATTAAGCATGTAACATTATCACTGTGAGTATGTTTCCAACTCTGCCTGGACCAGAGAAACCTATCGAAGATAAATGTTATGGGTAGACATGAGAAAATGTCTTGGAAAGTTTGTAAACACACACACACACACACACACACACATACGCGCGTATAAGACAAGCCACAAACCAGTATTATTGTTTTTATGTGAGAGGACTGTTTTCAAGTGTTACATAGTGTAAAAACCCTCTCAATGTATTTGTAAGTTAAATTAATAGGCAACATTGAAATTAGTAACCTATTCATATTTTACTTCAGAAAGCAAATACTCTGATCTTTCACATTTCACATTTTTAATTGTTTACTAAGGTAGCAAAACACTATTATTATTGAGCTGAATTATTTTTTACAATATACTCTCATATTTGGCTACAGAATAAACTACCTCTTATTTCTCTTTGAAGTGAGAGCTGTGCCTTTTAAGTTTACAAAAGGTAGCGAGTGCGAACATGAAGTGAAGGAGGAGAAGAAGGCCAGTAGTAGAGACACACAGCTCTGCTCTCAGCACACTCCAGACTTTTAGGGACTAAACTCAGGATAAACCCAGGGACAGTGGCTTATACACTGAAAAGAGTTTCAGGAAGAGCCAATATGAAGCAGGATTTGGATATTTTATTATAAGGATTAAAAAAAAAAATGAACATTGTGAGGGTTAGGAGAAATATGCTCAGAAAGAGATAGAAACCTGAGCAAAGCTGTGGGCTTCTCTAACAGAGGATGCATTTCAACTGTCCTGGTGCTGACTGTGTCTCAGATGTCTGTCAGTAGCCTCTTGGAATGCCATTGCTAAATGGATCTTACTTTACAGGACCTTCCTCTCCTCTGCTCTGTCATCTTCTTTGATCATTGAGATTTATTGAGAGGTTCCCAAGGTTTTATCTGTGAGGTAAAACCAGGAGTCACTAGGTTTGCACAAGGGATTTAGAACATATATTATAGTGTAAATAGGATTACTGGTGAGATTCCTGGAAAAACTATGTTTTAAAACCTTGAAAAGAGAAAGGCCTTAAGCAGTGGCTAATTGTGTTAGAATTCTTGCTTTACTGCCAGGGAGAGGTTGCCTTGTCCCGAGGAGGTAAAGGAAGCTCCTTTACCTCCTCCTGTCCCCATAATTTTTCCTATCTTTCCATCCTGCTTCAAGGTTGTATCTAATTGCATTTTAGTTTATGACTAAATGTCTCACACCAGGGTTCGGGCTTATGAACTATAGGATTCAGTGTTATCTATATCTGGTTTTGATATTTCATTATTTCATGACAAAGAATATTATTCCAGAATAAAAATGAAGAACTACGTAATGTTCACTATGCATATTAATGTAATGCTGTATGTTCAAATAGGAGAGACAAATTCAGTATAATAAAACTTTAAATATCTAGACAAATTAATATTTCTGTGTGGCAGGAGAAAAATAATGGGCAGTATAACTGTGAGTTGAGTCTTACAAATATTTATTGATTTGCTGTGAAAATATGTTTTGGTGTTTGATTCAAGAGCTACAGTGATGACAGAGGGAAAGAAAAAGAGAAAATGAGTTTGTTTATGTAAATATATTGGATTTTTAAGTAAGTAATAGATTTACACTGATGGCATGTTTCTGTAAAATGTTCATTCTGAACATGAAGGCTATGAGTTCATCATGTCCATAAAAATCAATAATGCTCATAAATTTCAACAATCCTTTCCTCTTTAGGAGAGCGGTTCTCAATGGCCCTAAGGGCCTTGCACAGCAGAAGTGTAGGGAGAAAGCACCAATATTCCACTATAGAGAAATGATGCTACTGACACTATTCCTTCTTAGAGGGCTGCTGGGAGTTTGCTTTTTGTTGTTGTTATTGTTGTTTTGGTTTTCTAGGTAGTGTCTTGCTCTAGCCAGGCTAACTACTAGAATTCACTATGTAGTCTCAGGGTGTTCTTGAACTCACAGCAAGCCTCCTATCATTGCCTATGGAGAGCTGGGGTGAATGGCCTATGCCACCACACCTGGCTTTTTTTTTTTTTCCAGTATGAGAGATTTTAATTTGTGAATGTTGACAACTCAAATAAGCAAACAGCTATATAAGGAAAAAGCCAAAAACTAAAAAGAGAAATATATCTACTACCTGTTACAACATGAGAAGCAGTTTCTAACTTTTCTTAAACTTCCTTTTGTGCAAAAAAAAAAAAAATGTTGAATCTTCTTAAAGAAAATTTGATAACAAGTTAACACTAATGAATGAGCAAACTAATGATTTAAAAATCCTAAATACATGGCTTTTTCACACTCATCTTCCTGACTCTCAATGACATGGGACCATCTACCCCAAGCTTCAGGATTTATGACTGCACCACCACTATAGATAGTTCCCTCAGACTGTGAGTCAGAACTCGTCCTCACTTCCTTGTGTGGCATGCATACAGTATTTGGTTTTCCTCACACCAGTGAGAAAAGTGACTAATGCATAAGTTCAAAAAAGAGAATGAGACAAGACTGTAACAAAATGAACATTATTTAAATATGATCCCATGTAAGTAAGTACTTAACTCTCCAGTAAGAATAATGTACAAGTAAATTAAATGAACAGCAATAACAGAAGAAATAACCCCTTGTACATAGTACTTTTCATATTTACATTAAAAAATTATACATGGCATTTGAAATAGTCTATCACTTTGACATTTTCTAAGCAAAGAACTGACTATTACAAACTTTCATCTCACATTTGTAGTGGACATAAGCAATAAAGTACTTTTTGTAGGCTTTTTTCTTCCATCCTATTTTAAAAATATATCATATACTTATTGTTTACAATACATGTATGCATATATATATATATATATATATATATATATATATATATATATGTATAACTTCCTCCAAAAATCCACTTATCATATTTATTTCATTCATCAGAATTTATTTTTTAATTTTTAAATTTTTTAAAAAAAATTTTTATATTTATTTATTTATTTGAAGTGACAGACAGAGAAAAAGGCAGAGAGAGAGATACACAGAGAGAGAGAGAGAGAGAAAGAGAGAGAGAGAAAATGGGCATGCCAGGGCCTCCAGCCACTGCAAACGAACTCCAGACGCATGTGCCTCCTTGTGCATCTGGCTAACGTGGGCCCTGGGGAATCGAGCCTCGAACCGGGGTACTTAGGCTTCACAGGCAAGTGCTTAACCTCTGTGCCATCTCTCCAGCCCTCATCAGACTTTAAAATAATAAACAACAACATTTGGGAAGCTGAGGTACAAAGATTGCTGTGAGTTAAAGGCCACCCTGAGCTAGTTAGACTCTTCTTAAAAAATAATTAATATATAAATAAGTAAATCATAAAAGAAGATAGAAAAGAGGATATCATTATCATAATACATATGTTTTTCCAAAAGTCTAAAATAATTTTAGACAGAAGAAGTTACTTCGTAATGGTCCTTGAATGTTGCTCAGATTCTTGTACATTTGCTGCCCTTATGCAGACTGACCCAATGTGGTTTAGGTGATACTGTAAACTTACAGTGACAGTCTTACCTTAAAAATAATAAAGATACTGCTTTTGGATTAACTTTTTTTCTATCCAAAAATACTCACTGGAAGTTAATCTTATCCAAATTCAGATGCTGCTAACATCATAATAATAATATGTTGGCCAGGCGTGGTGGTGCACGCCTTTAATCCCAGCACTCGGGAGGCAGAGGTAGGAGGATTGCTGTGAGTTCAAGGCCACCCTGAGACTACAGAGTTAATTCCAGGTCAGCCTGGACCAGAGTGAAACCTTACCTCAAAAAAATAAAAACAAAATAATAATAATAATAATAATAATAATAATAATATGTTGGGTTTAGGTAGTAATTCATCCATCAGGGAGCTCTCTCACTGGAGAAATTTAAACCCTTTTAAAAGAAGCTATAAGCAGTGCTTAGAGAACTTGCCTCTTTGCCTTGTTGCATGTGAGTACGCAAGGAGAAGGGCCTTGCCAGGATGTCCTTGAATATAGGTTGGACATCCACTACCACTGTGAAAAATTCCTCTTTTTTTTTTTTAATTATTTATTTATTTATTTGAGAGCAACAGACACACAGAGAAAAACAGATAGAGGGAGAGAGAATGGGCGAGCCAGGGCTTCCAGCCACTGCAAACGAACTCCAGACGTGCGCCCCCTTGTGCATCTGGCGAACGTGGGACCTGGAGAACCGAGCTTTGAACCGGGGTCCTTAGGCTTCACAGGCAAGCGCTTAACCGCTAAGCCATCTCTCCAGCCCGAAAAATTCCTCTTTATGCATTTCCTAGCTTGAGATATTTTGCCATAACTACATAAGAAGACGAAGACATACATATATTGACATTCCAAAAAAGATTTATGCTTTTTTGAGCCTACCATTAGCTTAATAATAAAGTGATAATTTTCTTAGACACCTTCATTTGACTGTTAACTTACTAAACACATTAGATTGTTTTATTTGTTTTTATCTTACAACAACATGGCAGTGATTTCTTTTGTTATTGTTGTTGGTTTTTTTGTTTTTCGAGGTAGGGTCTCACTCTGGCCCAGGCTGCCCTGGAATTCACTATGTAGTTCTCAGGGTGGCCTCGAACTCACGGCCATCCTCCTACTTCTGCCTTGAGAGTGTTGGGATTAAAAGCATGCGCCATCACACCCCACAACACAGAATTTTTTAAAATGAATATAGCATTTAAAATACTCTACCAGTGATGGAGTGATGGCTCAGTGGTTAAGTCACTTGCCTTCAAAGCTTAACGACCAGGGTTTGGTTTCCCAGTACCCATGTAAACCTAGATTCACAAAGTAGTATATACATCTGGAGTTCATTTACAGTAGCTAGAGGCCCTGGTGATCCCTTTCTCTCCCCCCCCCCACCACAAACAAATAAATAAAAATGTTTAAAAAATACTGTGTTAGTTAATTTTTCATTACTATGTAAAGCACCTGATCAGAAGTAGTTGATGAAAGAAAGGGTTGATTTTCAGCGTACAGTTTCAAGGGAAATTCCATCACAACAGCATCCTGTGTCCTTCCCAAACCAAACCGTGTGTTCCATCATTAAACTGCCTACACTGGGATTCTTAACACAATATTTGGCCACAAAAATAATTGTAAAGAGGTGTTAATTAAACTCAGACAGGAACCTTCTCATCTCAAAATTGCTTGCCTGAGGGAGAGAAAAAAAGCCAGATTGTTAGAACTATTCCAACTTACTTATGAGAATCCCTTTTTATCTCCAAGGAAAGCTCAGATAAAGAGGGGACCGATGACAGAAATAAGTAAACCTGATCTGGTGGTACCCCAAAGTGGCAGGGTTTATTTGAGTTACTTGTCTATTTGGTAACCCACTTTATCTTTCTATAAGTCTCCCCAGAAAGGTGAAACCAAACTACTTTCTCCTCTATCCCATTAAATTGTTTATTGACAACCTCTTGATGCCCTGTGTTCTATCTCCTGACAAAGTTGGCACCCATGTCATAAAGACCTTTCATGATTAAGATCTTTATGTTTTTTTTTCCTTCAATTATAGTGCCTTTTGAAAATATAGCCCTTACTGTTTTTCTTTTATCTTTTTTCTTTTTTCTTTTTTATTTATTTGAGAGCGACAGACACAGAGAGAAAGACAGATAGAGAGAGAGAGAGAGAGAATGGGCGCACCAGGGCTTCCAGCCTCTGCAAACGAACTCCAGACGCGTGCGCCCCCTTGTGCATCTGGCTAACATGGGACCTGGGGAACCGAGCCTCGAACCAGGGTACTTAGGCTTCACAGGCAAGCGCTTAACCGCTAAGCCATCTCTCCAGCCCCCTTACTGTTTTTCTTTAGAACTCTGTTGTTTTCTTGAACTCATTATTACTGTTTAACTTCTATGTTTTTTAGTGTCTCATTCACTTTTTTGGGAATATATATATTTTTTTTTTTTTTAATTTTTATTAACATTTTCCATGATTATAAAATATATCCCATGGTAATTCCCTCCCTCCCCACCCCCACACTTTCCCGTTTGAAATTCCATTCTCAATCATATTACCTCCCCATTACAATCATTGTAATTACATATATACAATATCAACCTATTAAGTATCCTCTTCCCTTCCTTTCTCCACCCTTTATGTCTCCTTTTCAACTTACTGGCCTCTGCTACTAAGTATTTTCATTCTCACACAGAAGCCCAGTCATCTGTAGCTAGGATCCCCATATGAGGGAGAACATGTGGCGCTTGGCTTTCTGGGCCTGGGTTACCTGACTTAGTATAATACTTTCCAGGTCCATCCATTTTTCTGCAAATTTCATAACTTCATTTTTCTTTACCGCTGAGTAGAACTCCATTGTATAAATGTACCACATCTTCATTATCCACTCATCTGTTGAGGGACATCTAGGCTGGTTCCATTTCCCAGCTATTATAAATTGAGCAGCAATAAACATGGTTGAGCATGTACTTCTAAGGAAATGAGATGAGTCCTTTGGATATATGCCTAGGAGTGCTATAGCTGGGTCATAAATATATATTTTATATATATAAAATCTTGAGTATTCACAAACATCATGCAACTTAATCTGACATTTTGTGACACTCGTGCATTCTAGGTTTATCAGCAACTTTTTTTTTTTTTTTTTTACATTTTTGATAAAATCCAGTCATTTGCCTTAGGGCAAAAATCATACCATCCATAATCCTTCCTTAACAAACATATATTCTATACTTATATACTTCTTAATATTCTCTCTTAACTGGTTCTTTTTGAAAATTTTCATTTCCATCCTAACAAAATGTCTCCTAGAAAATGTTATAATCAATCTATCATTTTTCACTTAAAATATTCTATCACTACTATGTCACCTATGGGATCCTTTAAAAGAATGTGCTATCTTTCAACCAAAGTGTAAGTTTGAAAGAAATTCCTTTAGTCTCTTGGGGAAGATATCAAAACAGAACATGGTGGGATATGTTTCCCATTAAGCTACCCAGAAGATAGCATTTTACCCTCAAATCCCTGTAAAAAGTATTGCTTTAAAAAAAAAAAAATCTATCAGGGCTAGAGAGATGGCTTAGTGGTTAAGCGCTTGCCTCTGAAGCTTAAGGACCCCAGTTCGAGGCTCGGTTCTCCAGGACCCACGTTAGCCAGATGCACAAGGGGGCGCACACATCTGGAGTTCATTTGCAGTGGCTGGAGGCCCTGGCGCACCCATTCTCTCTCTCACTCTCTGTCTGCCTCTTTCTCTCTGTCACTGTCAAATAAATAAATAAGAATGAACAACAACAAAATAACTTAAAAAAAAACTATCAATGTTTTGAGGCAGTAGGGTGACTAGATCCCAAAAGTAAGCAGCAAGAATATTTTTGGACCTGTCCTTACAGTCTGCACTTTGCTAGAGATCATAGGAGAATATGCCTTTTCCATATCCCTTGCCTAATCTATCTTCTTCTCTTTTTATTTTTATTTTTCCATAAACAACCTGTGCCACTCTCTGTGAAGGAGTTCCCTTTTCTTAAAATTAAGATTTAAATCAGATCATGGGATTCTGGTTGGTTAAGCTTGGCCTTAAACTGGAGTCATGGCTGAACTCTTCTTAAGCCATCCCTTGGCCCAAATCTATCAGGCCTTTGTAGTCAACTGAGTCTAAAGGTAAAGTCCAACATAATAAGTTTATAAATGGATGCTTACTAGGTGGCAAGGTCTCATTGTTGGCTGTTCTTCTCTCAATTCACATGGTCCTGTCATGGTAAACGTCACCTTGGATAAGCCTAGCCACATGAGCTCTACACCTCTTTTTGTCTCCCACTTGGCAGGAGCTCTCTGATCTTTTTCAACTTTCCTAAATCCCTTTTCATGTCTATAGCAGGCCCATGCTCACTTGCCACATAAGACTTCAGACCATGTGGGTGAAACTGTTCCCCTTCCCTTTTCTTCATACTTCCTTGAATAAATATAATAAATTAGTAATTATACTTCTCAGTCTTGTTTACCCCAATTCTTTAGTAAAATGAACCTAAGCTCAGAGTTTGGAGTTTAAGAACCTTACTTGAACCCCCCAAACCCGATTACATTTTAATAACAGCCCAAAGAATTGATAGCCAGAATTGACTCTGGCATCCACAGCCTCCATGCTCCAAAGAAAGGGGAATTCCTCCCAGTGGGATTGCAATGTGAGCAGTAATTTCATTTCCATAGGCCAATCTTGTCCACTGGATGAACAAGGACAAGGTGATAGGAGACAAGAGGCATTGTCAGAAGGTTGGGATACAGAAAGGTCCAGCGACAAGGGAAGATGAGAGAGATAGAGAGAGAGACCTATGAGCTGGGAAACTGAGTTATAAGAGTTAGACAGAGGGGCCTGGGAAAGAAGGACAAGCTGTCTGGCTTCTAAGGTGGGTGGGGTTGAGCTCAGAGCAGACCTTGGAGGTGGGGAGGGAAAGAGGTTGTTAGTTATAGAGGTAAGAGGCCTTTACTTGGGCTGGGGGGATGTGAAATTCAGTCGCTGGCCTATCAGCTGTCTTTGCATTGGTCAGAAGTGACAGTGGAGTGTTGTGCACTGAAGAAAACATCTCTATCACATCCTCCCAGGCTCTGGGACCATGGCAAAGGAGGTGGCAGAAAGAATGTAAGAGCCAAAAGAAAGACAGAAGTGTTTAGAAGATTGTCTTTCATACACAGTGTGGCCTTGATATTCACGAACTCATAGTGGCTGATCCTACCTACTACGTAAGACCTGCATATTTGGTGGGAAAAAATGATATCAAAATACAAGATATACTTGTGGAAAAGAAGGAGGGATTCAAAGGGGAGAGATTTGGGAAGGGGAGCAGGGAGGGTACATTTTGCTTAATTTATGGAAATTTTCAATAAAAGTTCTTTAAGGGGGGAGTCCGTTTACTTGCAAGACTTTGGGTTTTGAACTTATGCAAAAAGCAAGTCACCTCAAATGTATAAGAACGGTGTAAGATTCCTTGTCTGACACCTAGTGGGAATATCAGCGGTGGATTGTACTCAATAAACCTTCACATGAAACAAGAGAGCCGGTGTGGACATTGAACTTCAGTTGCCTGAACGCTTTTGCCCAATTCCATGCAACAGACTCCTCTCCATGAAAGGATTGGGTAGGATTTCTTGTTGGGCACCCAGTTAAGCAATCTGAAATAGACACTACTAAGAAAGCCTTTAGGTGGCACCAGAGAGCAGCTCTCATTTGCAACCTTCTATTACTTTAAGGCTTTCCTCCAATTTCAGGTGATAGGTCTCCACAAAAGGAAACTGAGGGTAGTTCACTTCCAAACACCAAAGACGCTGGGGGTTGGATTCAAACCACAATAATCCCAACCGCCATCGCTTTAAATTCTAGAAGCCATGCTGATCACTTAACTGGCTGACGGAGTCCTGTTGTTCTGTGATAGAATTTCATGACTATATCGGCTTAAAGTACTTCGAGTACTCCTCCCCCTCAGGAAAAAAAAATGTAAGCTGAAGGAGTGAGTGAAGTTACACATAAGCAGATCTCAGCGCAGCTTCCAACATGTATTGCGGTGTTGGAGAGAGATGGAGCCTTTTTTTTTTGCTTTGCATGGACTTAGTTTTGTAGTTGGAACACCTAATATTCACCAGTCAATAAAACTTCTGAATCCAGTGGCTCCTGAGTTTGTTGTCTTAAGATGCCACCACTCCCCACCCACCCAAAAAAATAATGAGTGCAGACATGGCAGAAGTTCAAAGTAGACAAGGATTTATTGGAAAATAGAGTGAAAGTAAAGCAGAAGAGCCCCTGAGCCAGGAAGGTACCCAAGCCAGTGCTGTCTAGTGACTTTGATGGGCTTTTTTTTTTTGATTGTTGTTTTTCTTTTTCGAGGAAGCATTTATCTCTAGCCCAGGCTGACCTGGAATGCACTATGTAGTCTCAAGATGGCCTTGAACGCAAGGTATTCCTTCTGCCTTGCTTGAGTGCTGGGATTAAAGGTGTACACCACCACACCTGGCTTGATGGGGGCTTTTTATACCTTTGGGGAATGTAGCAGTTACATTACGATTGCTGGGACAAAACGCCTGTCTGTCAGAACTAGCAGAGGGCAAGAAAGGGTTTGTTTTGGCTTAAAGTCTCAAGGTGATTTCATCATGACAAGACAGTATGGTATGACAGAGGCTGGGCATCACTTTGTCACCACAGCTGCGGGGTGGTAGCAGCAAGAATAAGGTAGCTACTGCATACCCCGTAGGGATGGAAAAATAAATGTCATGGCCCATGGCCAGTGACACATCTCATCCACCAAGATTTCACCTTCCAGAGGCATTACCTGCTAGGTGTTGAGTATGAGGTTTAATCACAGACCCATGAGGCCATGGTGGACATTTTCCATTCCAGTCACCACATTCCACCCTGGCCCCCAGGAATTCCTGGAAATCTCATAATACAAAATGTATTCAGTTAACTTTTAAAGACACCGGGTCTTTTATCAGTCCTAACATTGGTAAAAAGTTCAAAGACCAAAGTCTTATCTGAAACCAAAGATAGTCTTCCAACTGTGAACCCTGAAAAATCAAAACATATGTTACACACTTCCAACACATAATGGCACAGAGTAAGCATTCTCACTGTTAAAAGAAGCCATAGAAAAGAAACAGGGAAAATGCAAAACTGAAAATCAAGAGGGAAAAATGTCAAATTCCACAGTTGCATGTGCAGCATCTAGGATACATGATGAAATTATTCAAAAGGCTTGACTCTTCCCACCCTTCCAGTTGGGCTGTTTGGTACCCAGGCACATCAAGCCCAGCTAGCAGAATGCCTTTGTAACCACTCCATAGTCTTGTAATCTCCAAAATTCTAGGGTCTCCTTTTCTGGCCATGGTTCATCTTCCCAGATTCATATCATAATCTCATATATCCCCTACACGTGGACTTCAATCATGCCCCACATTGGCCAGTGACCATCTCCAGAGCAACATGCACTTCTGGCCCCTCTTTCCTGCGCTTGTTCCATACATTTCCAAAGTTAGTACTAGGTAGTTTTCTAAATTTGTTAAGACCCGGGGGGAGGGGTGTGGAATAATGCTGACCCTGAGGAGGAAACTCCTCCAGCATTCTTCCTTTTGGCTCCCTCATTTCAAAATAATCATCATAGCTCCTTCTATTGTCTTAATGCAGAACAGCTGGCCCATCTCAATGGTAGTAATCTCTGTAACAGTCACATATGAAGGTTGTAGTCTTTATGCCTGGAATCTGAACCTCTTCACATTTTTCTGTGCCAAAGTTCATATCTTTCTGCTCTGTTTTTCCTTCACCATACGTTTTAGTCCATTACTTCTGAATTCAACTCGGCTCAAGTTCTCAGGACATGAACAGAATGATGCTTCTTTCCAGTTCCTAGAAAAGTTCTCTTTACCCTCTGAAACCTCCTAAGTCAAGCCTCTGTAGTCTACAAGCCCACATTTCTCTCCATATTTTAAACTCTCATTAGAATGGCCCTGTAAACTCTGTTGACAGCACTTCAAGACTGCTCCAATTCAAAGTTCCAAATCTTTCGCCCTGTAGACCAGTTCCCAAATTAAAACGCCACATAAGTTTCCAGCAGTAGTGACTTTACTTCTTGGCACCTTTAAAAAAAAAAAAAAAATTCACTTATTTATTTATTTATTTTGTAGCAGTTACCTTCCAATTGCTGGGACTTGGATAAATCACAAAGTCCATCCCTAGTGACAGTCTACTCCATTGAGGCTCCACCTCCCAAAGGCTTTACCAGTATGAGCATGAGGCTTAATCACAAAGACATGAGACCATAGGGGACACATTCAAACTGTCATTGTGATGTAAATCAGGCATCAAGTTAGATGAATTGGGTTAGCGACTTTGAACATCTGTAAGGGGCCCATGATAAACTGATGAGTTAAAGGAAGGATTGGTTACTTTCTATGTGTGGGGTCAGCAGGCATCTTGGTGAGTCAGGGCTTTTGACCTTTTGACAGGTAAACACAATCCAGGCTGTTTAGAATTTAGTTCCTGGTGGCCATTGAGGGTGATTATACCCTCCCCAACCAGTGTACTCCTCTGCCAAAAAGATACAAACAACAGCCAAAGACACCATTCCTAAAGTTTCTGGGGACTGTAGAGGGGGCTGGCATTATTTAGAAAAACCCTAAGAGCTCTTGTGACCTCCGTCCTCAACATGAACCCTAACTGAGCAGTGATTTGTTTGGATTAGGGACAGAATGTTTTGCAGCTTGTGAGGCCAAACACTTGAAAAGTATAAACCAAGTAAAATTTTAATTCTCTTTGACTTTGCAGTTACCTAAATAAATTCTTCACAGAGAATCCATCTCTCCCCTTTGTCATGCACAAACCCTGGCAAGGTTGAAGTCTGAGGAGGTCTGACAGATCCGTTTAATAACCGTATCCAGGATTTCCAGTTGCTGTCAACATTACTGAAAGAATTCACAAACACGTTAAAATAAAGAATTGAGTAAAAGGTTTATCACAGGGAAAAAACACATACTCAGGGAATAAGTATTGGCTTCTATGTGATTTTGTGGCTTTCGGAGCTACAATACTTAAAGGGCATAATGTACATGGAGGTTCAAAGAGTGCACAATGTTTAGGAATTAAGTTAAAAATATCAGCTAGGTTACTTATTTCTCTAAGATGAAAATGCCCTTTTGTAAATTGCTCTGTAATTTGGTTTATGAGACCATTGTTTAGGTTTATGGGTGAAAAAGCCCTGCTGAGAAGGTCAAAGATCGCAAGGGTTGGCCTTAAGCAGGTGCATCAGCTACCTTGACGCTGAGATGTGATTCAGCAGAGGGTCAGTCTTCCTGTGAAGGCACCTACAAAAGCTTGACTTTGACATTTATATCAAAATTCTTGAATTGCAGCAGATAAGAAATTTAAATTAGAAGACCCTGAAGGGTGGAGGAAAGGGAGGGTCTTCTTTCCCTTCCTTTGTCCCCTTAATTTTCCCTTTTGATACTGCTTCAATTGAGTCCACTATTATTTTCCAGAAGTGCTGTGGGTGCTGTGAGCAGGTATGGGGAAGAAAAGCATGCTAGACCCACCTTGCCTCAGTGAGCCAGAGCCCTGAGCTCTGGACTTCATAAATGTGCTTTCTTCTTCTTTTCCCTACTTCTTTCCCGATGTACAATATATTTCAGTATTGTGTGCTCATTTTCAAGAAAACTGACAAATGTGTACTATATATTTTTTTACTTTTTTTTTTTTTTTTTTTTTTTTGCTTTTTACTTTCTTGGAAGTGCAAAACTAAGATAAAGGCAAGGGAATGGGATTTCCTCCCTCCTTTTAAAATAAAACTGACAGAGAGTATAGATATGACATTGACAAAAGATTTAGATGTATGGTTGTCCTTAAAAACCACATGTCTGAATTACACATCTCCACATATACAAAGAATCTTCAATTATTTTTCCTTTGAGATTTATCACAATTTGAGTAAACTTTCACTAACTCTATCACCTAGAAATTGTGAAAATAAAGAAAAAGTATGCCTTGAGTGTATCAAATATACGTAGAGAATCCTCTGTTCTGTCGCATGCTGCTACCATAAACTATACATAATTCCATTCTATAAACATGGATTTTAATCTTTAAAATGGTTCATTTTAAAAATTGATGTTTTGGGGCTGGGATGATGGCTCAGTATTAAAGGACCTTGCTTGCAAAGCCTTGCTTCAATTCCCCAGTATCCACGTAAAGCACAAAGGGCTGTCTGCAGTTTGTTTGCAGCTGACAGAGGTATGCCCAGCTTGTCTCCTTAGCTCCCTTCTTCTCTCTCTCTCTCTCTCTCTCTCTCTCTCAATCTCGCCATATAAATAACTTTTTTAAAAAAATTGATGATTATGTAACTCAAGATTTACATAAAATTATGAAATGAATTTTGACATTATTTAGGAAACAATGTCCATCAATTACTGAAATTGGCCTAAATGCATGCCTCTCACTTTTTTCTGAATATTTAAGAGAAGCAGAGTTCTTACCATTGGTGACCTTAAAGCATACTACCAATCATGCTGAAACAATGTTGAATGTTTCCAAACATGTTGGCACATGTCTTTAATCCCAGCACTTGGGAGGCAGAAGTAGGAGGATCACTGTGAGTTCGAGGATAGCTGAGACTACATAATGAATTCTAGGTTAACCTGAGATAGAGGGAGACCCTACTTCAAAAAAAAAAAAAAAGAAGTCAAATGTTCAATGTCCTCCTTTATTACATATGAAGCCAAGACTTAATTCCTTAAGTAAAAGCAAGCAAAAACACGTTTTTCATTAGTATGCAAATTTGTTTTTAGCTTTAATCAGTAATAAAATTACACGAATACCAAGGAATATTTTTAAAAGTTTCTGTAATATCAGTAATATTTCAGTTTATATAATAATACTCATATGAAAATTTCTTGGGCAAAAGAGGTCCCCAGTGGCAGAAGTTTAAGAAGTCCTGCATTAGTCCATGTCCAACCTGCAGAAATTACAGTTATCTTCTTCGTGTTCATCATCTTGACTCTAGGGGCTTCTGCAAACTGAGGTTATTACTCCTTGGATATGTCTGTCTCTCAAAATGCCCCTACATCCTTAGCTCTCTAAAGGCATAAGAAAACCACTTCTTATCTATTTGTTTAACATCTCTGTACTACTAAGATGGAAATGATATTTCCCAGGTCTTTTTCATTTGGAGATTTACATGACAAAATCACTATACTTTTTATATTTTTCCATATAAATACTTACTAACTTTATTTTGGGCTATATTCTCTACATTTATTTATGAGAGCAGGAATCCAAGATGAGCTTATTTCCTGAATCAGTGAAAATATAACATGTATTTAATTTAGAAATACTTTCTATGGAGAAAGGCAATAAAGTCTTGCATAGTTACTTTAAAAAAGAAAGAACACTTTACCTTTAATTAAATTTATATTCACTTTACTTTTACTCAATTTAAAAAGCATGAATATATATTTATTTACATAACATCAACCTGTAGAGTGCTCCATTCCAGGAGGCTATTGAGTCTCATGATTTCTACTCTAATTAGATTTGTACTTAGACTAAAGACAAGACAATTTAATTTTAGCTTTTAGGATACTGGCTAATTCATTCAGGGGTCAAAATGTGAATGTTCTTCTGAAAAGCAATGAATTCACTTAGTGCATTCTATACTCCATATATTTCTCCTTTTTTTGTAATTAAGTAGTCCTTGATATTTTTAGAATTGACAATAGTTCTTATGTGTATCTGTAAAGGAGTGTAAAGGGTCCAGGAAAGTCCTTGAACCCCAACCCTTAGGTTTCTTTCTAATTTTAATCAAAGAATTGAATAAAAAGGCTGAGAAGGATAATTATTATATTTATTGAGGGAAGCACAGAGCCAAGGAAAGGCACCTGCAAGGCTAGAGATCCCACGTGGAAGACCTGGAACAAACGTGGAAAGAAAAGTGGAAAAGAAAATTCAAGGAGTCCTGTCATGTGAGTAGCTGGAGGGGTAAAGAACCCATGTAGAAAGGGGCCCTCTGGATGGCCTGGACAGAGCCTGCCCAGGCCTAGCCAAGGGAAAACCCAAAGGTGGAAGTTTTCAAGTGGTCAGAGAGCCTACACTCCTCTTGCAAAGAACAGTATTTATAACTTTATAGTGTTAAGCTGTCTTCAAGCTCAGGTGAACCAGAGGGACAGCTGGTTGGTCAGGGCTAGGGTATGTTTCAGGAAGAGGCTAACCCTGGTATCAAGTTCCAGGAACTGAATTTGATCAACCACAATGTTTAAATCCTATGAAGGACCTCCCTCCCAAGAGGGATCCTGGTTGTTCATGGAAAAACAGGTCTAGGGAACTAGGCAAGTTATAAGAAGTCAGATTATCTTTGGTTTCTAGACCTTTCTGCCTTTTTCTTACTTCCAGGGGCACGGCCATCTTAAATGTACCCCATATCATATCTACTTGAGAAATGAACCAAAAAAAATTGTTAGAAGACAAGTATGATACTTGGCACATCAGCAGTTAGTTCTGTGTGTGTGTGTGTGTGTGTGTGTGTGTGTGTGTGTGTGTGTGCGTGTATGCACTACATATTTTTTGCAACTGCTCTTTCAAGATTTGAAAGGATTCCTTATTTCTCCAGCATCAGGAAAATAGGTCAGGCAGTATGTGAGCTCAAATGAAAATAACTAAAGAAGACTAAATGTATCTACCATGCTGGATAGAGACTTCCAGTGATGGAGCAAAAACACAGGCTACTGTGTCCATGTTGAAACTGTGTGCATTGACCTAAACCAAAATTGTTAACATAATTCAGACACTATGTTTGGTGGACGAGTGTAGGAGTTAAAGAAAAAAAAAAAAATAGCCATTGTAGAATACATTATGGCAACCAGCTATTTAATACATCAATTTCCTGTGGGTCATGTGAAAATCCTGGCTAGAATTTCTGGGGGCATCCTTTTATAGTGGCATGAAGCTATTTTTGAAATAATATAATGATATTCAAGTAGGGGATTATGCTTTCTTTTGCAATTGCTCCTACTCTACAGAGGAAAACTTGTGACTTGGGAGATGGGTCTGTGAGGAAAGAACTTGCTACACTACTGTGTCTACTGAATTCAGATCAATGCTGGACATTGAAGCACTCAGGAGACAGGCACAAGTGAATCACCCCCAGGCAAGCTGGCTAGAGGGAGAAACCAAATCAGTGAACTCTGGGGTCAGTGCGAAAACTTGTCTTAGTAAATAGGATGAAAGGTGATAAATGGAAACACCTCATATTGACCTCTGGCATTCATGTGCATGTGCACATATCTGCTCAATGCACCCATGTGCACACATACCTATTAACACACAAAAATATGCATTAAAATATAAAATAAATAAATGAAGAATTATCTAGATAAAATCCACCATGGGCTATGCTGATTAGTAAAGGCCAGCATATTTTTTTCTTTGTTGTTCTTTTTTCATGTATTCATGTTGTGTGTGTGCATGGGTTTAGGCTTGTTTATATGGAGGTAGGCACATGTATTTGTCCATGTGTATGTTTAACCATATGCGTGTACACGTGTGAAGGCCAAAGGTCAATGGCAGGTGTCTGCCTCAACCACTCTTCAATTTATTTTCTTGAGAGTGTTTCTCACTGAAACTAGAGGTCACTGACTTGGTTCTACTAACCAGTCATCAAATGCTAGGGATCCTCCTGTCTCTGTGTCCTGGAATTATAGGTATGTGTCTGTGCTTCCGTGTTTATGTGGATGCTAAGGGATCTGAGCTCAGGAACTAATGCTTGAAGTGAAACATTATACCCACTGAACCATCCTCCCAGGCCTCAGGCCTGTGTGGTTTGAGTACTGTATAGCTGGTGAAAATGGAGTGCAGCAGAGAGGGGTTTAGAGAAGGACCAACGACAGTGCTAACTGAAGATGAATAACTTTTATTTTATAACTGCATCCAGTGAAAATAACATCTCACTGAGATCAACATTTATACAGGGAATCTGTTGAAACAAAAGAGGACCAATCAATCAGTCTGTGAAATATAAATGACTTTTTATTCAAGACGCAGAAATTTCATAAATGACTCAAATGCCTCAAGACCCCTTATTTCCAGCATCATTGAATGTATTTGCTTCACTGTTAAGCTTGATTTACAGTGTTGAAGAAATGGTATATTTCCATATTGCTATATAAATTTCACATTTGGGAAATAAGTATTCTCAAGGTTGACATTTTTCCGACTTTTCCAAATTGAAATTTAGGAGGAGGAGGTGGTGGTATTTTGGTAAAGCCTTAGCATATAGCTCAGAGAAGTTAAAGATGGCAAAGTATCTAGCAAATAATTAGATTTAGTTCCATCTCGAATTTTTAATGTTTTTATAAATATTTAAAATGTGTGCTTTAAAAATTTTTGAAACCACTTCCATAAACCCCGACATTTAGACAATTGTAAAAGAGAATAAAATAACTGACAGTAAGGATTAGCTGCACTGCACTGTATATGAGGAAGAATACAAATGACAGTGTGCCATTATAAAACAGTGCACATCACAAACACGACAGGAAAATAACTAGACCAAGTGACTTACAAACTAAGAAACTAGGTCAGCAATCACATAGGTGTGTCTGTAAAAGCATTTTATTACCTGAATTGTTCATTTTAACATGGGATATAAGTGTGTCTAATTTTATAAATTTATATGTGATTCAAAATTTCATTCAGATAAACACACTCAAGATAATTAAGGAAAGTTAATAGCATAACAGTATTTCTAATTTTTAACGTTTTCAAAAATTATTTATACTGGATAATAAAGAGACCAGTTAACCATATGAGAGTCCTTTCTTTAGATTTTTTTAGAAACTTATTGTCATTTCAAAAACAATCCAATAAAGTCATAAAATGCAGCCCCCACCCCAGAAGAATATGAGCCATGATAAAGCATTGTTCACTTTCACTAGCCTTGGTGAGTAGTAAATCCCTTTCAAAAGGATGCTTGCAAAGGGTTAATGTACAAGGTACAGAAGCCTTATAGGGTTTGGGACATTGGGAAAACATGAAGCTGAGATACAAAGTAGAGACCTTTCTATGAGGAATAGATGCCAGGCAAACCTGTGTATTTAATTCAGGAAGTCATACTTAGAAACTGTACAATGGAAGTGTGGTGGTTTGGATGTAAAATATCCCCACGGTCTAAATTGTTTTTAATCAAGCCTCCTACTTGGCCCCCAACTGGTGGAGCCTTTGGGAAATGGAGCCTTGCTGGAGATGATGTGTCAACTGAGGCTGACCTTGAAGTTTATTAGCCCAGCCACTGTATGTTCTGGGCTCCCTCAAGTCAATCTTGCTGCTCTCTCCCTCTTGCTGATGTATAAAGTATGATGTAGTTTCCATGCTTTCTCCACTGAGATGAAACTCTCCATCAAAACTAATCCTAAAATAGACACTTTCTTTCCATAACTTTCTTGTGGTTTGGTGTTTTGTCTCAGAAATTAGAAGCTATCAGTGGCTACTTCAAATCAAAAATCTGGAAGATAGCATCTTATATACCATTCATTTGAGATACTTTTATCACAAATCTGAACTGAAATTCCATCTGTTATTTTTATTACCATTTCCTTACTGCTTTTTCCAAGCAATTGGTCTGTAAGATGTGATATTCTGTGTGCCCAGTTTACATTCCCACCAACAGTGTAGAAGGGTTACTCTTTTTCAACATCCTGGTCATTTGTCTTCTTCCTGATAACTAAGGATACAGAATGTTTTACATCCTTAGTTATCAGGAAAGTCAAATAAAAGCTACTTTAAAATTACTTCTCACTCCTGTCATAATGGCAATCATGAAGAAGAAAAATGACAATAAATCTTGGCAAGGATATGAAAAAAGAGGAACCCTTTTACACTGCTGGTGGGAATGTAAACTGGTAAGCCATTGTAGAAATCAGTGTGGATGTTCCTGAGACTGCTCAAAATAGATTCAACCATATGGCCCAGGTATATCACTCTTAAGCATACGTTCTAAGGACTCTTCCCACTACCTTAGAGATACCTGTACCACCATTTTTATTGCTGCTCTATTCACAATAGCTATGAAATGGAACAAGCCTAGATGTCCCTCAAATGTTGAATGCATAATGAAGATGTGGCATATATATATAGTACTATTCAGCAACAAAGAAAATTGAAATTACAAAGTTTTCAGGGGAAAGGATGGCTCTGGAAAGGATTTTACTAGGTGAAGTAATCAAAAGCCACATGGTTTCTCTCATATCTGGGTCCTAGCTACAAATGTTTAGACTTGTATGTGAGTGTGAGTAAAATCAGTGGCAGAGGACAGGTTTATACATAAACATATGAACAGATTACTGGGAGTGCAGTTGCCTAATTGAGATCACAGGAAGTGATTGAATAAAAGAAAGGTGGGCGGAAGGTTAATCAAACTTCTTATGAATAAGCCATATGGAAACCTTCTTTTTAGGATAATGGCACATCCAGAAGCCATAGACTGTTCCTAGAAAAATATAGTGCAAGAGATTGGATACCTTCCAGTGAGCTGTTGGCCAGTGAAGTTGCTGATGCACTCAAAACATTGTAGGACATGGCCCAGGCTCTTAGTTTCCCACCAGAAATAGATGGTAAGACCATATTGCTGAAGATTCCACATGCTTGGGATGCAGGGTCATTGAGAAATCAAGCTGGAGCTAAGGTGAAAACCTCCTTCCTGTAGACCAGCTGATAGAAAGCTGAAAAAGCCTTGCTGCATGCAGCCCTGTGGCAGTGAGTGGCCATCAGCAAAGACAAACAACAGTGGACACTGCAAGCCATAGGTTGGGCAGCCAGACCAAATGAGCCAACAGGTACAATGGTAGCACATATGGGGAAACCAAACTAATCTATGCTTGGACTTCAGGCCTGCTCCATGGGAGGGAACAAATGCCTACTACTGAAACTCTAAACAAAACCTATGGTGGTGGAAGTCATGTGCCCTAGGAGTGTAACACCTGCTCTTGTCTTGCTAAATGCAAATATTTATTCTCACCAAACTGCCCTATAAGTACTTTTTCTTAAGAGTCATAGCATACATTAATGCTATTCTCACTTTTTGCTAGTGAAGTTTATCTTTTCAGATGGCAGTGACAACTTCCAGTTAAGATGGTGGCATTGGTACCACGCCAAAGCAGCCTAGGGGGGGAAAAGACCAAAAACTCAGCAAAATACACACTTTTACTAAAAAGCGAGGTGTATAGGAAATTGAAATGGCAGCAGAGAAGTAGAAGAGATCCAGAGCATCCAGAGCCCGCACAGGCTGGCAAAAGCGGCCCTGGAAGGTCTGCCAACCACAGCAGTGGTGGTGCACCAGAAAACCGCCAGGCTCTGTTTGAGCCACAGGAAAAGCCAGGTGAGGGGAGCTTCCACTCACACTGAAGCTCTCCGCAAACTCTAGAAACATGAAAGGAGAGCAGCAGTGAACAATGGAGGAGCAGATCCCAAGGTAGAAGAACACACGGAACAGTGAGAGAAGTAGAGCAGCAACAGCTCCCTCCCCTCCCCCACCACCTGTGCCCAACTCCAGTCAACAGAGCAGCATCCTGGGACCCGGCCATGCCAACTTGAGCCAACAGTGGGACCCAAGCAAGAGAAGAGTCTGGCAGCAACATCAGCAGCTCTGGCACCAGCAACAGCAGCCCCAGTGGCAGCAGATCCAGCAGCGGCAGCTTCAGTGGCAGCAGTGGAAGATCCAGCAGTGGCAGCTACAGCAGCAGCAGCAGTGGCAGCAGCAGTGGCAGATTCAGCAGCGGCAGCTTTAGCTGCAGCAGAGACGGATCCAGCAGCAGCAGCTTCAGCAGCAGCAGTAGCGGTTCCAGCAGCAGGGGTGGCATTCTGCAGGGACACAGTTGCTAGGCTTGGTTTTCCCTGCAGGAAAAGCCATTGCCCAGCTCCAGAAATCAGAACAGTGGCCCAACAACCTAGCCAGCAACTTGACTGAGATGAAAATCATCCAAAAAGGTAACTGGGATTGCACCAGGGAAGGGTCTCACTTGGTCACAAGCTGACTTGGATCCCACAACAGATGAGAAATCTTAACCTCTTTGTTGATAGAGGATCTGGTTGTTATAATACCTACTGTTACATACATACTCTGTGCTGTTTTTGATTGAATGTGTACAGTGTTTAGTTAAACTTTAGAATCTACCTATATTTTATAACACTCAGCCTACTTGAATAATTCCATAGCAGGCAAACCCAACCCCTAGCACACTTTTCTAGATACTCTGAGAGTGTTAAGAGCCACACCTAACATCTTAAGCTCCTACCCTGAAGATATATAACATCAGATCAATTGATACAGCTAAGAATACCCAGCTAGCTAGAAAATCCAAGCATTAACTTAATCCAAGATGCAAAAATATATACATTATAACACAAGAAACACTAAAAAGCAAGACAATATAAATCCGCCTAAAAGTATTAATGCATCTGAAATGACCTCCAGTGAGAACGAGTTAGAGAAAATGCCTGAGAAAGATTTCAAAAGAATGATTGTAAATATGTTCAAAGAAGTCAAAAAACAAATCAATGGAGTCAAAGAGGAAATCAAAGGAACCAAGGAAGATGCAGGACACCAATTTAATGAAATAAAGAAGGCAATACAAGACATAAATAAGGAAATAGAAATAATAAAGAAAAACCAGTCAGAATTACTAGCATTGAAGAACACAGTTAATGAAATAAAAAAAAAAAAAACTCTGTAGAAAATCTCACCAGTAGAATGGATGAAGGAGAGGACAGAATATCTAAGCTAGAAGATCAGGTGGCAGACCTAATACAGTCCAAGAAAGAGAAAGACAAACTTATAGAAAAGTATGAGTGGGAATTTCAAGATATTTGGGACACTATGAAAAGATCAAATATAAGAATTCAGGGCATAGTAGAAGGAGAAGAATTCCACTTCAAAGGCATAGTAGGTGTCTTCAACAAAATCATAGAAGAAAACTTCCCCCAAATTGGGAAAGAGGTGCCAATGCAGATACAGGAAGCCTTTAGAACCCCAGCCAGACAAAACCTGGAAAGAACCTCTCCTTGTCATATTATAATCAAACTTCCAAACACACAAACCAAAGAAAAAATATTGAAAGCAGTTAGAGAGAAAAATCAAGTTACCTACAAAGGCAAGCCCATCAGGATCACAGCAGATTATTCAACACAAACTTTAAAAGCCAGAAGGGCTTGAAGTGATGTATTCCAAGTTCTGGAAGATAACAACTGTCAACCAAGGTAACTTTATCCTGAAAAGCTATCCATTCAAATAGACAGAGAAATAAGGACATTCCATGACAAAAGCAGGTTAAAGGAGTATTTGAAGACAAAAACAGCTCTACATAAAATACTTGAAAGAATCCTCCATGCTGAAGAAAAGGAAAAGCACACAAATAAGGAACCTGGAAAAAACTAGCAATACTCAAATACTAGTTAACACAAGAGAGCAAAAGTAGAACAGGAGCCAAAAAAACAACAAAAAAAGGCAAACACAAACATAAATACACACCTTTCAATAATAACTCTTAATATCAACAGCCTCAATGCCTCAACCAAAAAACATAGGTTTGCAGACTGGGTTAAAAAGAAGGATCCTACAATTTGTTGTCTCCAAGAAACTCACCTATCTACAAAGGATAGACATTATCATAGGATGGAAGGTTGGAAAACGGTGTTTCAAGCAAATGGGCATAGAAAACAAGCAGGGGTTGCTATCTTAATATCTGACAAGATAGACTTCAGTCCAACATTTGTCAAGAAAGACAAGGAAGTTCACTTTATATTGATTAAGAGCACACTGCAACAGGAGGACATTACAATC
Source organism: Jaculus jaculus (assembly GCF_020740685.1). NCBI lineage: Eukaryota > Metazoa > Chordata > Mammalia > Rodentia > Dipodidae > Jaculus > Jaculus jaculus. Next base: position 33,103,957 of record NC_059112.1, read on the forward strand.
TTAAACATATATGCACCTATCATGGGGGCTCCCAAATTCATCAAACAAACACTATTAGAACTAAGGTCACAGATAACACCAAACACAGTGGTGGTGGGTGACTTTAATACCCTACACTCATCAATTGACAGGTCATCCTGGGATAAAAAATAAACAGAGAGGCATCAGATGGCAGTGACCACTGGAATGACCCCAAGGGCCTCATACTGCTAAGAAGAAGTGATACAGGTGTGCTTAGTACTGAAACATCTCTATAGTACCTTAAAATGCTAAGGGTGTGTTGTGGAAGGGGTAGTGGAAAGAATGTAACAGCCAAAGGAAGGGTGAGACTGCATATGACTCAATCATTCAGACAGAAATTGGCCTTGATATCCACGACTTTGCAGTGCTTGTCACTGTCTTCACAAAAGCATAATAATATGAAGAAAAGATGATGACATCAAAATAAAAGAGGGACTATTTGAGAGAGGGAGGGTATGTGATGGACAGTGGGTTTGTAAAGGGAAATTTGTGGAGGCGAGGGAATTATCATGGTTCATTTTGTATAATTATAGAAGTTGTCAATAAAAACAGTTTTAAAAAACCGCCATCAGAATTCACTCAAAATCCATCCTTAGCCTCCTGGCCTGTCACTCACATATCAATACATACAAATAATGAACAAAATTGGATTATAATTTATATGTATATGCATATATATCACTGGTAGTGGACTTTTACTTAAAAACATGACAATTAATTCAAGAACTTCCATCTCTTGCTAGGCATATATAATTGGCACATCCACTGTTTTCTTCTTAGACCTCTTTCCTGAAAGCAACTATGCTGCACAGTCAGGATGCTTCACAAAGTATCCATTCTTGTAAGAAGAGGAAACCTTAAGTATCTGACCATTTATCTACCTCCAGGAAGTTTCTTAATATTATATGTAGTCTGTGATACTTAGTAAATATATCTCATTGGTTTTCCTGAAATGACACACCTGCACATGACTCAAACACTCACCCACGTCCTTTCTTTTCTTTTCTTTCTTTCTTTCTTTTTGTTTGTTTTTTGAAGTAGGGGTTTCACTCTAACTCAGGCTGACCTGAAATTCACTATGTAGTCTCAAAGTGGCCTCAAATTCAAGGTGGTCCTCCTATCTCTGCCTCACAAGTGCTGGGATTAAAGAGGTGTGCCATCATGCCTGGCTTTCCTTACTTTTCTTATTCATAGGCTTTGCAGGTCACAAGTCTTGTCTATGACTAATCCAGTTTAATTCTGTTCCTTGAAAGATCCAAATTGACACACAAAATAAATCCCTATGGGCTGGAGAGATGGCTCAATCATTATGGCACTTGCCTGCTAAGCCTAATGACCAGGGTTCAATTCTCTAGTACCCATGTAAAACCAGATGCACAGTGGCACATGCATCTGGAATTCATTTGCAGTGGTTGGAGGCCTTGGAGTACCCATTATTCCCCTGTATCTCTCTTTATCTCTGTCTCCCTATCTCTCTCTGCTTGCAAATCAATAAATAAAAATAGTTTTCCATTTTTTCTAAACCTGTGGTCTTTCCCCCATATGTATCTCTTTAATAGATGTTAGTATTAACTAGTGGATAATTTCATGCTACTGATGTTGGAAGCACTTGGAATAAAATACTAATTCTCTCAAGAGCTAGTTATGTGATTTTTGACCTATTATTTCAAGCCACGGTTTTCTACTTTGTTAAATAAAAACAGTAATTATCTCATGTTGAATTATTGTGTGGCAGGTTCTGACATACAGCAAACATCCATTAAGTGGTGACTTGAGAAGGCATGAATGAAGAATCACAGGTCTTTAGGGAACTCATCTTGAGCACTTGAAAGGGTGAGCATGGTAATGGGATTTCTGCACTCCCCTCTGCTACTGGGGTACTGTCAGTGCAAACAGACACGAATGAAGATTGATGTGGTTGACATTATCTCTGCGAGCTACCTGAGTAGCACTCAAGTTTCTAGAAACTTTGGGTGGCTTAAGTCCTGACAAGCTCTCAGGTCTCATGTTTTGACAGTGAAGAGTCATAATTTTGTAGAAAATTCACTGTGAAGATAACTAGAGACCTTTAAAATCTAAACTTTGAAATTTGAACTGTAACTTATTTAACTTCTATTTCTTGTTATCCCTTGCCTTCCACATAGTTATTTAAGAAAGAGTTGAAGGAGACCACAATTAATATAGAATGTTGTTTCATTGCACTTTGCAATACATCATAAAGCTGTATTTCTAGTATTAAAGTAAAGATATATATATGGCATAATTAATATTTGATGCAAAGAAACATCCTTTTAGATTAAAAATGCTATGACATGAAAGACCAAAGAGAGGCCATGTGGTCAAAGCTGTCATTTCACATAAAGTGACTTTCTTAAAGAACAGATGTGAATGCAGGTCAGTAGTAACATGATAATGGACTATGTATCATCAGGAAAGGATATTGTGCCTCCTGAACAAATTTGGCTCATTTTTAGCTATCAGACCTTATCCCTACTTCAATTAGGAGTTATAAAAAAGATTTCACATCCTAGGCAATTTCTTGTCAGAAGATAGCCCACAAATGGAACTAATCTTTTATATATCAAAGGAAAAACGGTCAAGCAAGAACTCTCCAGTAGATATGTTTACAATTATACTCTGAGGAATTCCATACAACAAATGGTACTCTATGAGTAAAAATGTTATTTTATTAAATTTAATAATAATAAAAAAGAAATCTGCTAGTGCAGACAGTATGTGGGCAGGCAAGGCATTATGGAGTGAGTAAGCCAGACCCATATATGGGTTTCTCCCACCTTCCTAGTATGAATTCCCTGAGAGGACAGTGTGTGGGCAGGTGCCATGGTCTGGAGTGGGTAGGCCCGACCCCACTCTGTTCTCCTCTCACCTCCCCAGTCTGAGTTCCTTGCACAGGCAATATGTGGAAAGGTATGGCTGTCTGGAGTGAGTAGGCCATACCCATTTTCCAGCTCCTCCACCTCTGTGTTCTGCATTCCCTAACATAGTCTATGTGCTAGAGAGGGCATGGCACTAAGTAGGCCAAATCCCTGTTGCCTTGCTCCTTCCAGCCCCCTGGTCCTGGTAGGTCTCATTGTGCATTGCTTGGGGAGGCTTTGTTCCTGTGTTGGCTATGGAATCAGGCCTTTTGTTCTGGTATCCTGATTGGCCACTGAGTACCAACATCACTGTTCATCTGAGTCAGAGGGTGAATGGGCCAAAGGACAAAAATGCTTCCTCTCTAAATAAAAAGAGTCATCTTAAAATGAGTAGACAGCATTATAAAAAAGCCAATAAAGTCAGAAAACTGAGAGATCTCCAAAAAGGATATCTAGTTCTACAATGGAAGTCTCCAGTGAAATCACAGAGAAATCAACAGAAATTCATTCCCAAAATGAATACACAACAACCAATGAGACCCTCATTAACAACAACAACAACAACAAAAAATCACTGAGCTAGGAGCAAACTACCAAAAAACCAATAATCAAATCAATGAAACTCAACAGAATTCTCTCCTAGAGTATTCAGCTTTTTATTGTAGGCTTAACTTGATTGAAGAAAATATTAGAACCCTCCAAAGAGATATGAAAGAATTGAATGTAATTCAAGAAATGGAACATTTCAAAAACTAGTTGATAAAGCTTAATGATGACTTGATCAAATGCAAGAATGAACTATATAGGAAGCACCAACAAAATCAGAACTTGAGGTCTGGAAAGATGGCTTAGTAGTTAAGCACTTACCTGTGAAGCCTAAGGATCCCAGTTTGAGGCTCAATTCTCCAAGACCCACATTAGCCAGAGGCACAAGGGGACACACATACATCTGGAGTTCATTTGCAGTGGCTGGAGGCTCTGACATGCCCATTCTCTCTCTGTCTGCTTCTTTCCCCCTCTGCCTGTCACTCTCAAATAAATAAAAATGAACAACAAAAAAATAAAAAGAAAAGAAAATCAGAACTAAAATTGAAACTATAGCTCAACAAAGAGATGGACATGATACAAAATAACACAATAGAAACCAAAATTTTAATAGAAATTATAAAAAACCTCTCTAGAATCCCTCGCCAACAGAGTTACTCATATGAAAGACAGAACATTTGACCTGGAAGATAAGATAGAACAAATTGGTCAGGAGGTCAAAAACTTTACTAAGTTCAAAAACTCACATGAACAGAATAAGAGGGAACTGTGGAAAACCCAAAAATGAGCAAACGTCCAGATCATGGGCATACCAGAAGAGAGGAAATCCAGGCCAAATGCATAAAGAACATATTCAACAAAATTACTGAAGAAAATTTTCCAAATCTCTCAAAAGAGAGGCCCATCCACATACAGGAAACCCACTGAACACCAAACAGAGAGGACCAAGGAAGAAACTCTCCAAGACATATCATAGTTAAACCTTTTAGCGACATAAACACAAAGAGAGTGTTAAAAGCAGAAAGAGAGAAACAATTCACAGCAAACAAAGGCAATCCCATCAGAATTACATCAGATTACTCAATGGAAACCCTGAAAGCCAGAAGGGCTTGGAATGGAACACTTTAAAGTATAAAAACTATGGCTTCCAACCCAAGCTCCACCACCCAGCAAAAGTATCCCACTCAATAGATGGTGAAAGAAGAACTTTCTATGAAGAAAGTCATCTCAAAGATTATATGAAGACAAAGCCAAACCTACAGAGAATACTTTAGGGAATACAAAACAAACAACCAATCTCCAGAGCCAACAAGAAGGCCACAATTACCAAAATAGACCAGGCTGAAAACAATACATAACACAAGAAAACACCAAACCCCACAAAATACCTCATCTTCACAGGGATCAATTCAAACCTCACAGTAATAATGTTAAACATTAATGGTTTTTAAGGCTCCCATCAAAAGACACAGATTATCAGGATGGATCAAAAACCTGGAACCATCTATCAGCTGTCTTCAAGAAGCCCACCTCACCACTAAAGATAGGCACCTCCTCAGGATAAAAGGTTGGAAAATGATATTCCAAGCAAACAGAAATAAAAAAGTGGGTGTTGCTATATTAATATCTGATAAAATAGACTTCAAACCAAAAGTAATCAAAAAGGCCAAAGAAGGCCACTTCTTACTCATCAAGGGAATGATCCAACATGAGCACATCACAATCATAAATATATATATGCCAAGCATGGGTGCACCACAGCTTGTAAAACAAAATCTACTCAAAACTGTAACAGAAATAGGTACCATCACTATCATCATCACAGACTTCAATACACTACTATCATCAGTAGGCAGATTATCCAAGCAGAAAATCAACAGGAAAGAATAGAGCTCAACAGCATCATAGATCAACTAAACCTAATGGACATCTACAGAACTTTCCACACTAACTCTACAGAATATCCATTCTTCTCAGCGGCCCACAGAACTTTCTCCAAAATTGACCATATATTAGGCCATGAAACATGCCTTCATAAAGTCAGGAAAATTGAACTAACTTGCTGCATCATGTAAAATCACAATGTTTTAAAGCTAGAAATTAACAACAAGAGACACATCAAGAACTCTGCCAGCTCCTGGAGACCAAACAACATGCTTTTAAACAATGAATGAGTTGTGGAAGAAATAAAAAAAGAAATTATAAATTCCTATAATTGAATGATAATGAAAACACTACATTCCAAACTTATGGACCTCAATGAAGGCAGCCATAACAAAAAAAATTCATAGCCCTAAGTGCCTTCATTACAAAGACAGAGAGATCTCAAAAGAATAACTTGACTAATCACCTAAATCACGGAAAAACAAGAATCCAACCAAAAGAGCTGAAGTTGGAAAGAAAGAATCAAGATTAGAGCAGAAATTGATGAATTGGAAACTAAGGAAGTAATTTAAAATTTTCAATGAAACAAAGAGGTGGTTCTTTGAAAAAATAAAAAGGATTCGCAAACCCATAGCAAAATTGATTAAGCATAGAAAAGAGAAGTCTCAAATAAACAAAATCAGAAATGAAAAAGGAGAGATCACAACAGACATCAATGAAATTGGAAGAATCATCAGGGCATACTTCCAAAACCTCTACTCCTTTACTCCACAAAATTAAGAAATGGATGAATTCCTAAACCATACCACCTACTAAAACTAAGCTCAGAGCAGATTAATCTCGTAAACAAACCTATCACATTCATGGAGATTGAAAATCTAATTAAAAACCTCCCAAAAAAGAAAACTCCAGGACTTGATGGCTTCTCAGCTAAATTCGATGGAACCTTCATAGAAGAACTGAAATGATTTTTTTCAAACTGTTCTGCATAATCAGAGACCAAGGAATCCTCCATGGTTCCTATTATGAAGCCAGCATTACCCTCGTGCCAGAACCAGACAGAGATGCTACAAGGAAAGAAACTTATAGTCCTATATCCTTAATAAACCTAAATGCAAAGATCCTAAACAAAATAATTGCAAACCAAATTCAACAACACATTGAAATCATTATCCATTATCTTGATCCAGTAGGCTTCATCTCAGGTGTGCAGGGATGGTTCAACATACAGAAATTGGTCAACATAATACACCACATAAATAAACTAAACCATTAGGGACCACCACAAGATCATCTCAATTGACGCATAGAAGGACTTTTGACAAAATACAACACCACTTCATGATCAAAACACTGGAAACAACATAGTAAAGGCTATATATAAAGCTCTTAAAGCCCAATTAATATCTAATGGGAAAAAAAACCACTGAGATCAGGAACAAAATAGGAATACCCACTCTCACCACCGTTCTTCAACATAGTACTAGAAGTACTAGCCCAAGTAATAAAACAGGAGAAAGAAATATAGGAATTAAAATTGGAAAGGAAGAAGACAAGTTACCTCTATTTACAGATGACATGATCTTCTAAGTGACCTGAAAGTCTCCAACCCAAAATTTCTAAAGGTAATAAATTCCTTCAGCAAAGTAGCAGGATACAAAATCAATGCACAAAATCAGTTCTTTTTCTATATGCAAAGGACAAATATACAGAGAAAGAAATCAGTATGACTGCCCCATTTTCAATAGCAGCAACAAAAAAATACCTTGGAATTACAATAACAAAGGATGTGAAAGAACTATATAATAAAAACAGTCAAGAAAGAAATAGAGGAGAATGTGAGAAGATGGAAGATCTCCCATGCTCCTGGATAGGTGGAATTAATACTGTGGAAATGGCAATTCTACCAAAATCAATATACAGATTTAATCCAATACCAATAAAAATATCAGCATCATTCTTCACAGAGATTGAAAAAATGGTCACAAAATTCATATGCAATGGCAGATGCCTTGGATATCCAAACATATCCTCAGAAAAAGAAACACCTCTGGTGGTATCAATATACCTGATATAAAGATATATTAAAAAGCCATAGTGACAAAACAGAATGGTACTGGAACTAAAACAGAAACATAGACCAAGGGAACAGAATTGAATATCCAGACCTTACAGCAAGCAATTACAGCTGCTTGATCTTTGATTAACGTGCCAATAATATAGACTGGAGAAAAGACAGTGTTGCAGTCCGGTTCGCATTGCTGATAGAAATCATCCAACAAAGAGCAGCTTCTGGGAAAAAGATTTATTTTGGCTTACAGGCTCACGGGGAAGCTCCACAATGGCAGGGGAAAATGATGGCATGAGTAGAGGGTGGACATCATCCCCTGGCCAACATAAGGTGGACCACAGCCACAGGAGGTTGTGCCAAACACTGGCAAGGGGAAACTGACTTTAATACCCATAAGCCCGACCCAACAATACACTCACTCCAGGAGGCGTTAATTCCCAAATCTCCATCAGCTGGGAACCTAGCATTCAGAACACCTAAGTTTATGGGGGACACCTGAATCAAACCACCACAGATAGCATCTTCAACAAATGGTGTTGGACAAATTGGATGACCATGTGTAGAAAAATGAATCTACACAATGGAATTGTACTCAGCAGGAAGAAAAAAAATTGCACTTTGTAATTTGTAGAAAAATGGTAGAATTTGGAAAAGAACATTCTAAGTGAACTCACAAAATCACAGAAAAACAACTGTCACATGATCTCACTCATCTGAAGTTCCTAACCTGGATCAGCCCAAGTTCTGATGTTCTTGAGGCCTGGATGATAGGGAGGGTAGGGCTTGGAGGAACACAAAGCCTAGCCCAAATTGAACTGATACCATAGAATCCTATATCCTGGAAGTCAGACTAACAGGTGGCATCCTCAAGAGGACCTTAGGGAGAGCACCTGAATCAAAGGGTCCTGGAGAGGGTGAGATGAACAATAACCTCAAATTTCTCCTGTTTCTCTTTCTTCTCTTTTTCTTTTTTCTATTCCCTTGGCACTGGCCTGTCATTCCCTGTACCAGTATGTGGTCTACATCCACAATTAGCTATTGATCAGAGAGACTACAAGATCTCCTAAATCAAAAAGAAAGACATTGTCAGAGAACTTGATTACCCACCAGAGGTTAATGGTAAGACCTTACTGAAGACACCATATGTTGTCAGTATGGACCATGGAGAGACCTGGTTGGAATGCCGAGGAGAACCAGTCCCCAGGCAGTTAGCCCAGCTAGTGCTGGGAAAAAGTGGTCAACATCTGTGCATGCAACTCAACATCTAAGCAACTCAGAAGCAAACAACCTGATGTGATGCTCACACAAGTGCAATAGTGACACATAGCCATGGTGGGTAACCAACTGCTCTTGGATTAGTTAACAAATCCACTCAGTGGAAACAAAACCATATCTGGAACTGGGAAACAAGTCAGAATCATATCAACATAATGACTCTGCTTTCCATTTTCAAGCTCCCACTAAACTTCTACTATAAGAGGGGCTACACCCTTTTCATTCTCTCTAAATTAATCATGGCTATTCCATTTATCTGGTGCTGACTCATTCCCCTTTGGAGAATCTGCTTCTCTCTTTCTGATGGGAGCTGGACCTGAGGAGATAAACAACCCAGTGCACACCACCCTGGCCCCAGCTGAAACCACAAAAGAACTTGGGAAATGAGCAAGAGTGCTGCTTTCTTAGTGAATCTGATATCATTACAAGGGTAATGGAGATAGACACTGAGGACACTCAACACCTGCCAAACCAGAGATCCAGAGGCTCATAATTGCCCATCACTGAAGTAGACTTAAGATGCTCCCAGGATGGCTCAGGGAATTTTGAAGAAGACAGGCAGAACCATTGTTAGAGATACAAGTTGGGACATTTTGCACAGAGACACTGCCTCTCCCCCATAACTGACTGTTGCCCCATAATGCATGATCCATGATACTCATGGGGTTGACCTATATCCCCAATGAGGAAGGCCACTTCAGAAAAAGGGGCAGAGAAGAGGGAAAGGATGGTACCAACTTGTGTTGTTTACATACAAAATATGTCTATATCCAATAAAATATGTTGCTTAAATTAAAAAAAAAGAAAGTAATCCATGGAATGTGTGGCCAGTAATAAGGAATAAGGAAATAAGAATGACAGGCTTTCTAAGAAAATGACACCTACCAACACAGCCTTAATCCATATATTCACAAAGGACTTCAGTGATTCCAAGAGAATAAACAGAAAGAATGGTAGTCAAACAATAAAAAAGCCTTTACATTAAAATAATTTAGAAAATTATGATCAAATAGTTACTAAAGAGGACTTCTGGGTGCAATAATTTCTTATTTTTCTCCGATATACCAGGAACTTAAAAAATTTTTCTGTAGCAGCTACAAGATGATTTAGGTCTGTTTAGACCACCATGATTGCTGCATGATACAATTTTATTCTTCTTGAAAACAACAGTAACAACAAGCCAAACATATAAAAACAAACCAAAATGGGTATTTGTCAACCCTACCTAATGCTTTCTTAACAAAAATATCTAGTCCCCACACACATAGATGCAGCAGATGAGGTGGGATAAATGAAGTCTCCTAAGAGGATAATGAATCCACAAGAACAGAAAACTCAGTCACTAGATTCTAGAATACCATGGAACTGCTAAAGAGGAACAAAATACCTGTAAATGAGAAACCAACCTGATTGGACCATCATATGGAAATGCAATCAATACTGTAGGTTCATCTCCACATTCCAGCTGACACATCTGATTTTAAGTTTTTATTTTTTCTTTTGCATTCTTGCCTATTTCACTGCCATACATAAAAGTGATTTATAATTTTTAAGCAGAGATGGCTGAATATCTTTCCTTCTGCATTATTTAACATAAATGATGAAGAGAAGAAATTGGAGAGTATTGGGTTTTTTTCATTTTTTACTTTCCATAGAAAATTAGGGGCATGGCTATAAAATGAATACCACCAAAAATGTCCAGACTAGTTTTCAGTTAAAAGAATGCTTTACTTTAAGACATTTTAATTCAGAGGATCATCTATGCTATGCAAATAGAAAAGAGAAAGTTTGAATTGCTCCTATTATTTCCATCCCACAAATCAGATGACAGATTTTTTAAAAGGAATAAATAAAAAGAACATTTTTTTTGTGGTATTCTGAAATGTCCATATTTGGAATGCTAATTATCATCAATGCACATGTTGCTGTATTTAGTCTTGGAGAGTAATATATTTCACCTTTGACCTTATAGCCCTCTGTGCTGTCCTTATGCAAAATTTACATTTCAATGGCAAAGGCAGATAGAAGAGAAGTCTATTGATGAGATATGATTAGTTTCCTGTAGATGGACTCAGAGTCCCCATTCTTTATGATCTCTCTGTGGCCATGGTTTATTCAAGATGCTTCACTTAACTACATCCTAATACTCAAATTATGTTAGTGTCCAGCTGAACTAAGCAAGTAAGAAAGAAAGCAGGAAGACAAGGTAGCTAAGACAGTAAATATATTTAGAACTTACAGAGGAAAAGAAGAAACAGACTTTAAGACTATGATGGAATTTAGAGTGCCAACCTGACTGCTCTCTCACAGTAACCTTGAGTCAACTGTGCAATGAATTCAATAGCCTACCCTTTGTTCTGATCTTAATCCACTGCTCTTAGCTTTATGACAAAACAATAGGTGAATTTCTGGTTTCAATCTGCAGGGCAAACATATCACAAAGTAGGATGTCACTTTCACTGTGTCACATAAATTGTATCAATTGAAAGAACTTGAAACCCAGGGGAATGGACCAGTAAAAATCACTTATTCTCTTTCTTTGTCTCTCTCTCCTCTCTCTCTCTCTCTCTCTCTCTCTCTCTCTCTCTCTCTCTCTCTCTCTCTCTCTCTACGTCTCCTTGCATAAATAAAATGGTGCATGTGTCTGAAATTTATTTGCAGTGGCAAGAGACCCTGGAGTGTCCATGCTCATTCTCTTTCTCTCTCTCCCCCTTTTCTCTTTTTACCTCTTCTCCTTCCCTCCTCCACCTCTTCCTTTTTCTTCTTCTGTTTGTAATTCAATATCTAAAAAATCATTTACAGGAGCTGGGCATGGTGGCACATGCCTTTAATCCCAGCACTCAGGAGGCAGAGATAGGAGGATTGCATGAGTTCAAGGCCCCCCTGAGACTATATAGTGAATTTTAGGTAAGCCTGAGCTAGTGTAAGACCCTACCATGAAAAATTTAAAAAAAAAAATCATTTACAGCAAAACAATAACTTGGAACAGAGGATTTGGGCCTTGGGCCTTGCTCTGCTTCTGTGTATGTGTGTTTATAGTACTATATAAATAAAATGTTATAATAGAGTACTAACTGTAGCACAACACTTATTATTTCTCATGTGTCAGACACTTGTATTATCATTATTAATCATAAATATTATTAGCCCAATTTTGAAAATGATGAAACTGAGGCTTAAAATATTTAAATAATTTTTAAGAAATCTTTTTTTTCAATGAAGGTTAAAGAGGTTTGCCTTTCTGGAAACTTCATTCTCATTTTCAGCTTCATTGTTTAGTGGAGTATTTTGTTTATTGCCTTTTTCCTTGTATAATATGGCCTTGGCATTCAGAAGGCAGAAAAGGCAATGTGGTTCAAAGAACATTTGACAGTTCACTTACTGAACTCTGTTGACTGAGAGGTGCAAGGTCCAAAAGTCTTGTTCATTTCCGTCATTGACAGAAGAAATATAAATCAGGCTGTATCCATTCTACTGTGCAATGCTATGTAAATACATTGTGTTTTCAGTGTTTTTTTGAAAGCTAAAATAACCATACAGGCACAAAGATTTTGAACAAAGGCCTGATCTTCTTATATTCTTACTTTATGGGAGCTTTTTCAACCACATGCTATATAAATCATTATCAAAATCAGAAAATAGTTTAGAGTGATGTTTGGGAGACTTTTCATACAGCATAAACTACAAACACAAATAGTAATACAATCATTTCTCATCATTGAACTGCATACTACAAAAAAAAGATTTATGTGACACTTCTTATTTGCATCATAAAACCAAGTAATTTTTGAAATCTACGATAATGACGAAGATAAAAATGACTTTGATATAGATGGTAGGAGAGAAGCTACTACTTTTGTTTGACCAAACGAATGTGTTGTCCTCATTGAATCACCTTCAAATGGTTATGTTTATATTCATAAAATTGTGCTAGAATAGTGCTGATCTCAATTTTAATCAGAGAAGCTTGTTTTTTTTTAATTTTTTATTTATTTATTTATTTGAGAGCAACAGACACAGAGAGAAAGACAGATAGAGGGAGAGAGAGAGAATGGGCACGCCAGGGCTTCCAGCCTCTGCAAACGAACTCCAGACGCGTGCGCCCCCTTGTGCATCTGGATAATGTGGGACCTGGGGAACCGAGCCTCGAACCGGGGTCCTTAGGCTTCACAGGCAAGCACTTAACCGCTAAGCCATCTCTCCAGCCCAGAGAAGCTTGTTTTTGCAGATAGTGGTAGACACTGAAGAGACTCAAAACTCATCAAAGAGCTGAGAATAAGCTGAGTGTACAGCCTTGATCTTCATTATCATGCCTTCCATGTCTCAGGGACAGAATGTAAGTACCTAATAATCAGTAAATACGAGTACTTCTTGAGGCTGTTCTGTTCAGCACATGAGGTGACCTTTGAATTCGTGACCTCATAGATGCTGTGCTTATTTCCAAAAGACCTACATAAGATCAGTTCTGAATGATGGAGGATGTGAAAACACTGTAAAAGCAGAGGAGGGATTATTTAGAGACAAGAAGGTTCCCTCTGTAATGGAGATGAGGCAGAAGGAACAAAAGAAAATATTAGGAGGGTGTAGTGATGAGTTATAATACATTGTATTCATCCATGAAATTTACCAATAAGAAATTAAATCAAAATTACATCGAATATTTTAACTTGAAAGAAAAACTATAATTTGTTTAAATTAAACAATACTTAGTTTCCTTAAATATGTAAGTTCTTCTCTCAGAATGGTTGGAAAATTATTTCTTACATTGTAGGAAAATTAATAAAATTAATAATTTAATAAGAATTTGTATTAAAAAATATTAGCTTTCTTTCTTATCTGCTCCTGATAAATATAGTTTATCTCTTTTATTTCCCTAACATCACTCAGGACATTTATTTCCCTAAAACTTCTAATGTGGCTCAGATAGAATTTGAATTTGTCCCCTAGAGGTTCATGTACTAGAAGCTTGGTGCTCAACGTGGCCATTTTGGGAATGAAGAGTGAGATTTAGTCAAAAGTGAAAGAATTACTGGGGGGTTGTCCTTAAAAAGAACCATGATAATGTCACCCAGCAAGTCCTTACATGAGTGGGTTAATATAAAGCAGGTAGTCTGGCCCTTTTTTGATCTCTTGCTTCTTATAACATCTTATTGTTGCAGGTTTTGAGAGCAACAGAGCCTTTCCCAGCTCTGCATGGACTTAGCTAGGACTTTGAGTGTGGGACACTCAACAGTAACTAAAACTCTCTAAACCTCTAGCTCTGGATTTGTTAAGACCTGCAAAGAATTGACAGGCATAAGGTAAGTTAAACAAGACTTTATCTTTAGAAAGCAAAGCAAAAATCTCTCCAGCTGGAAGGGGTCCAGAGGAGGTAACTGCTTAGTGACCAGATCAATGGTCTTTATACCTTAAGGCATGCCAATTACTCATCAAGTCAAGATGGATTTGTTTAGTCACTTTACAGGTACATAGGGCTCTTGATAGGCAAAAGAAGTTTCAAGGAGGATAAAGAACCAAGAAGTTTAAAAAAACCCAAAAAAAAAACAAAGAGCAGCAAGAAGAGGCTGATAGTTAACATCTGGGTGATTCATCACACAACAGGGCTCTGTGATCTAGACTTTTCATGATAGCAGCAAACAAGTTATCATTGCGTCTGGGTGCTTCAGCTCCTTCAGGACATGCAGGACCCTGGTCTATGAAATGGAGACTACCTTTCTTCTACTTCATATCATGATCTCTTCTGTACCTGCTCTGTCGTTTTGGTGCATTGATCATAGGTTTCTCACTGGATCTGAACAGAAGCAAATGTTGCACTCTTTATTTGCCAGAGCTGTGAAATAAATGAACTCCTGGGCTGGAGAGATGGCTTACTGGTTAAGCGCTTGCCTGTGAAGCCTAAGGACCCCGGTTCGAGGCTCAATTCCCCAGCACCCACGTTAGCCAGATGTACAAGGAGGCGCAGGCATCTAGAGTTTGTTTGCAATGGCTGGAGGCCCTGGCATGCCCATTCTCTCTCTCTATCTGCCTCTTTCTCTGTCACTCTCAAATAAATAAATAAAAATGAATAAAATTAAAAATAAATAAATAAATGAACTCCTTTCCCCAGCTTTATGACTTTTGCTACAGCAATACAAAATAGACTAATTTAACTTTTAGTTTGAAAATGTAGGATTATTTTTGTTGTTGTTGTTGCTGTTGTTGTTTTTTGAGGTAGAGTCTCACTCAAGCTCAGGCTGACCTGGAATTCACTATGTTGTCTCAGTGTGGCCTTAAACTCATGGTAATCATCCTACCTTTGCCTCCCAAGTACTGGGATTAAATGCATGCATGACCATGTCTGGAAAAATGTAAGATTCTTCATGTTAAACTCTTTCTAATTTTACATTTTCAAAAGATCATAATTTCTCTTGTATAAATAATATTTTTGTTTTATAGCCTGCTATGTTCTAGTCCTTAACTTTTTTCGGTAATATTAACAAGCATGCCAAAAAGTTCTCCACTCTATATTTTGTGTAGCATTAACATTTGTATATTAGTTGAATTGCTTTGTAACTACAGTTTTTGTAATAAACTAGAGTAACTTTTTTTTTCATGAGGCAACTGAAGACAAGATTAAGTTTCTTGCACTCATAGGAAGAGAAACGTCTTTACTACTATTGGAAATGCTGGGTAAGATTTCAGTAGGCAAAGAGAGCTCTAGACATCTGTTTTGTTCCCTGGACCATACATATTTCCTTTGCTTTTCCTTCTTTAGTGTTTTAGCATAGACAGCAAGTACACCCTGCTCATTCATCATAACTGGTGCTTTGTTCTCTTTTTAAAATTTCTAAATTTTTTAAAATTACTCTTGTACTCAGTGAATACAGTCAAGTTGGTACCATTGTTAGCCTCTTTCCTGACTGGCCCCTCCTCAGGGACCCTCCTTGTTGTGGAATATGGGTCGTGCTTTGTATGGTTAGCCATCAGTTATCGGTAGGAGGCAATTTCTCTGTGTATCATGACCCAACGTGTGGCTCTGACATTCTTTCCGACCCTCTTCTGCAAATTTCCCTAAGTCATGTTGGGTACATTTTAGGTCCGCTTCAGTGATGAGGTCTTGGGAGCCTCTGTGTCTCTGGATATCTGGTTTGGTAGGAGTTGATTGTTCTCTGTGCCTATCGCCTTCACCCTTGTGCTGGTACCAGGTTCACCAAGAAAACAGCCCTCTTGCTTGTTTCCCCAGCTATTCTTAGTTTCAGTTGGGGCCCTTTTGAGGTATGATGTGGTGGTTCCCTCCTTCAGATCTGCATCTATCTGAAAAAGAGAAGCAAATTCTCTGATGGAGAGTAAAAATAGCACCAGATAAATGGAAACTTCGCAGAAAAATTAAACATGACCATAGTTTGTCTATTAAGTTTTACTATTACTTGAAACTTAATTGTAATAACAACTTGAAATACTTTATTCTAGATAGAATATGCAAAGAAAGGAAGTGAAAAAAGATAGAGAATAACTGTGACCATGTATCTTTCTTTCTTTCTTTGTTTCTTTCTTTCTGTATATCAACTTTTAATTCTGTCAATTAAAAATGTGCAAGCATGGATAAGAGTTAGCTCAGTGGTAGACTATGAGCTTTGCATTTATGAGTCACTGGGCTCAATTTTTACCAAAATTAAATTAAACACAAAAAGAAACAGTAGAAAATAGAATATATATATATATATATATATATATATATATATATATATATATATATATATATATATATTCCTGTGTTCACAGCCTTTTCTTTCTTTGACTAGACAGGTCCTAAGACAAAAAAGAAAAAAGTTAAAAAGTACTTTGTAAGTCATAAGTTTCAAGTTATAGAGCATTACTATTCAGAAATGATTCTATAAAAGCAAAAAACATTTGAACAATTATACATAACCAAGAGATAATTTGCATCTGTCTTTATAATGTATACTTTCAAATTTTCTTACTTTGTCCAATTAAATTTGCAAACTTAATGTTGCATTAACTTTTACTTAAGTTAATTCTTACTTCTTTTCCCATTTGTATGGAAAAAGGCTAGTAGTGTGGAAATTCTATTCCTATTAAGCAAATTTCCAAAAAATATTACTTTCTTGAATTGGATTATTTGCCATATAGTCCTTTATTTTATCTTCCTGAATATTTGATAAACATTCTGGGATGAAATAACACATTGATCATTTCAATGTTTATTAAATCCATCTTAATGACTTTTAAAGAAGAAACATGGCTGCGCTTACAAAAGTTGTATAGTGCATTAATCTAGGACCCCATGCAGAGAGACGAAGACAGTGAAGGCATAACTTAAAACATGGTTCAGTTAGCAGTTTTGTGAAATATTTTCAGAATGCTGTTATAAATATAATAATAATTTTCTGCTAGAAAACTCAAGACAGATTAGGGAGTTGGTAAAGAATTATGGGTGAAATTTCTAAAGAGTGCCAGATAGGCCCCAAGAAAGGGCTTAAATGCACTGGACCATGGTGAGCAGCTGCACTTGATTTAGCAAGTAATAATGCAGAACACTGGGAAGGAAAGATTAGAGTCACATGTGACTCACATGTTTTTTTTTTTCTTTTTTTTCTGAAGGCCAAAGACATAATTCTGTCAACTATGAGAAGGCATTTCTTGTTCAAATGCTCATTTCATTTTTTGACACTTAAGTAGGTGTCTATCAGTTGTGATAGAAGTATGTGATTGCTTGCTTGCTCAGTGCAAGTGATTCCCTTGTTTAATCAGAAATTCAATACTCACCCCTCTCTTTCTCTGCCATCTCTTTGGCTTCACCCTCTCAAAGATAAAAGTCTTTGAGTCACCCATTTTGTCTAGTAGCGTCTGGATGGTTCTTGACAGTGACAGAACTGGATGGAAACCATGGACTTTCCCTCCTTTGATGACAGACATAACTAGTGTGTCTGACAACATGCAGCATCACATCAAGCCTCATATGTTAATGATGATTTTATGCAGTCATTTAAGCAGGGCTTCTTTCTGTTGCCTGAAGCTCAGCAGGGATTGTTTCTGGGACTGTGGAATCAAGGTTTCTTGGCTTCAGACAGCTTTGGTGACCTCTTCAAACATCTCTCAGAGATTAGACTGTCAAACCTTGTCAGGTGCGCTAAGCTTCTAGAGTTTTATCCTTTTAAAAGGTTTTTTTTTTTTTTTTAAAGATGAGAAAGTGCAAGGCAGCTTTATTTATAACAGTAGCACACCAGAAATACCCAAAACGTCCATCAGCAAAAGAATGGCTGGTCCAGAGAGAATTGCTGGATAGTTATTCAAAGGAAAAGATTTAAAGTGTTCCTATTGCTGTAGAATTTCTTCTCATACCTCCCAGCTTTAATTTCCACTCCTCCTGTCCCAGAGCATTTTTCACATGCAAACAGAACCTGTCACTGTTTGTAACCCTGTCGCCACTCCAGCAACAGCTCAGAGTAGCACCGTCATTTAGAGCGTTACCTCAGCCTAGGGCATTTCCATCCCTTACCAACTGAAGCTGCAGTCTCCATGCACTGAAACTGCTGATGAACTCACATGTCAAATGTAAAACAGCATTAGACTACAACCCAGTTTGATTGTGTTAAATACAACATAATCTTAATATTTATACACATGTCAGTTAAAAGGGGAAAATATAACACTGTGGTTAAGTTTGGCGCCCCAGTAAGCCATTCAGATCTGGGCAGATTCTGGAAGGCATGATCTAGAAATGGCCAAGAACAAATGTAACTGTCAAAGCAAAGTCTCAGCAGTCTTCTCCTCTATCAATTAGGCTCAACTTTCCAGGTTTCACAACCTCCCTATAGCTGATTCAATTCCAAATCCATCAATAGATTAATTCACCAACTACATCTGAGCCCTTACTTTCCAATCACTTCCCCCTGACCCCATGTGTGAGCATGTGTGAGCATGTGTGAGCACGGCACTGGTCCCCAAGCCTTCAAAATTAGACATTTGACCAGATATTTGATAAAAGCAGACTACCATGGATTTACTTTGGCTCGCTGAGGGTCTAGTCCTCTGTGATGGTGAGGGTACTGTGAGGCAGCTGGTCACGTTATCTTTGAAATCAGGAAGCCCATTGAGACAGTGGTTGTGTGCCATCAGCTTATTCAGTCCCGGACTCCATGCCAGGGAATGGTGCTGCTCAAATACAGGGCGTCTTCTCACCTCAGCAAGCCATCGCTGCAACCGTCTTCTCTCAGCACTGTACAGAGGTTTCTCTTAGGGGATTCTAAGTCTCGTCAAGCTGAAAAGCAAGATTAACCCCTAGGGTTGTGTGGAGTGGGGGGAGGGGGAAATTTCAGACAGGAGCCATAACCAATGTCTAAGACGCTAGAAGTATTGGGCACAATGTTCAGTGCTTTATGATGTTATAAATTAGTATTGTTTAGCACTTGCTGTACTTATAATACTTCTTTTAATTGAACCTTATAGTACTTGTTGTACAAACTGTATTATATATGTATATTTTATTATGCAGCACTATATGAGAAAAGTTCCATTTACTAAGTTTTTGTGTTCTTTAAAATATCCAATACATTTCCATATATGCATTGCTCTATGCACAAACTTGTAAAATTAATCCATTATGAAGCAGACTTGGGTAGATACATATTTGAGAAGCTGCCTATGTATCCTACTAGGATTTTGCCATAAATAGCTAGTAACATGTGCTTACATGAATGAGTGAAATTCTTAAAGAATCTTCATTAAATCTTGTTACAATTTGTTTACTTGTATGCTATCTTGGTCCTAGAATACCTGTCTTGCAAAATATAAATACAATTACAAAACTAATGGCATTCAAGATCAAAGTGGACCAGTGTAGTGGTTTGAATATAATAGATGGCCCCCAATATATTCAGTTGTTCATTTGTAGTTTGCATTCTGAAGCCACCTGGCTGGAGGCAATGTCACTGGGTGGATCTTTAGGTGTAGTGATGGGCTTCAGATTTCAATCTAAAGATATGCAAAGTGTACCTAGCTGGAGTTGCTGAAGTGTGCTGTGCTGTGTGGCTTATTGGCTTTAGGCTTCTACTTTTCTCTCTCTCTGCTTGAGCCTGTGAAGGAAAGCCAGCTTCTTCTGCCATTTTGGACCTTCCCCTGGATCTATAAGCTTCAATAAGTATCCCTTCCTCCATAACTGTGCCTGGTCTGGAAGTTCACTTTAGTGAACCTGAAACTGTCTGCTACAACCAGTGTTTATAAAGATTAATAAGGAATTATTATGCTGAGGAAAATTCTTCTGATTGATTCTGTGTGATTGGTGAAATATGAAGAAAGAGAAACTTGGAGACATATATCAAGAACAAATTATTAATTTATGTGCACTTTGTATGTTTTAGATTATCTGTAAAAGTTAGTTTTTTGGGGAAACTTTCAGTATTTCCAAAGTGAGAAATTGAAAATAAAATTGACAGTGCTGGAAAGAAGGCTCAATAAATAAAGTACTTGCCATTCATGCTGAAAAGTGCTCAGTTCCGAAGACCCGGGTAAATGCTGTAAAGCTGGGGTGGGCTTCTCTAATCCTCAATGGTCCTATAGTGAGAAAAAAGGAAAAGACAGAAGTTTCAGGAAGGCAGTGGTGAATAACAGACCTTAACACAAAATAAGGTTGAAGGTGAGGATGACCCTTGTCACAAAATAAGGTTGAAGGTGAGGACCACCAGAAATTTGTCTTCTGAGCCCCACGCATGCACCATGGCACTCAGGTGCCCACACTCATATACACAAATATGCACATCCACAATAAATTTTAAAAGTTAAGAAATTTGTAAAAATTGGCCTGAAGAGATGGCTCAGCAGTTAAAGGTTCATGTTTGCAGTCCGCCAGCCTAGGTAAGATTCCTCAGTACACCCATGTAAAGTCAGTTGTACAAAGTGTTTTATGCATGCATCTGGGGTTCATTTATAGCAGCAGGAGGCCCTGGCCCTCTCTCATTCTCTATCCCTATCTCTAATAAAAGATAAAATATATTTTTTAAAAAAAATTATAAAAATAAAACTGACTACAAATCAAGTTTCAGGTAACCAGATTTAAAAGAAAGCATAGTTTTAGCCACCAGCATTAATGGTTGTATGTGGTAGTTTGCAAGACGATGAGTAGGACACATTTCACTATTTTTAATTACTTTCCATGTAATTCAACCTCTACATTAAATTCTAAAAATGTATCACTCTATCCTGCTCATCATCCTGCAAATTTAGCTTGATTCCTACTTTACACATAAGAAAGTTATCATCAACAAGACCAAGTGAAATTCAATACCAGGTATAAATTAGAATTTTCACAACTATCAACGTTTACACGATTTCTATGACACTTGTAGAAATTATTGTAGAAAACATCTTGGTTCATACATACATGTTATTGAAATCAAGATAGTTTAGAGAACATATTGCCTATGCATCTCTAATTCATTGTAAATATTTTATAGCAGAGATTCAAGCAATGGTGAACTATGGAAGTAGCAGTAGTTGGTCATTTGAGGGTAGAAAAATACCACCCCAAAGGCTCTTTTCTCAAAATGAGGGTTTGGAACTTGAAACCCCATAAATTCTATGAACTCTTTTACTGCTTAGATGTGTTAAAGGTTATTCTGTTTTGAGACCCTCTTAATAGCTTTACCTGTGTTTGCAAGTAGTAATGAGGACTGTTTGAGAATGCATTAACTACACATGCTGAATAATTATTATGACCCACAGGGAACCTCTGCAATTAACACTTAACACATAGGCACAATTTACACTAGCATATGCTTTAACTATGTATTTACAGAATATATAAATTGCTGAAGCATGATAGAGGAATGAGGGCTAAGGGTGATTTTAAGAAAGAATAAGAAAAAGTAGATGGAAAAAACAAATAGGTCAATAATACCTATCATATGATGGGTATATGTGGAAGACAATGGAATATACAGAGGGGAAAATAGATGGGAAATGATTTAAACTTCTTACTGTCTGGAGGGAAGAAAAGTATTTCTGGCTTGTTTAGGGTTGCTTTCATCTTTGGGGAGTTTTTCTGTCCTCTCTTCTCCTCCCCTCCCCTCCTCTCCCTTCTCCTCTTTCCCCTTCCCTTCCCTTCCCTTTCCTTCCCTCCCCTCCTCTCCCCTCCCCTGCCCTCTCCTCTCGTCCCCTGCCCTCTCCTCTCCTCCCCTGCCCTCTCCTCTCCTCCCCTCTCCTCTTCTCTTCTCTCTGATAACCTCCTCCATGTAGACCAGCTGACAGAAAGCTGGAAGAAGCCATTCTACATGCCCTTCAATGGGAGAAAGACAAACCACCAGTAAAGATACTCAACAGTGGACACTGCAAGCCTTATAATTGGCCAGCCAGGCCAAATGAGCCAACAGGTGCAATAGTGGCCCATCTGTCATGGTGGAAACCAACTGCCTTCTAATTGGACTGGAGGCCTGCTCCATGGGGGGAAAACACATTCCTGATACTGAAAACTTAAAACAAGGGTAGTCATGAGCCCTAGGAGTGTAACATCTTCTGATATCTGGGAAAATGTATATACAATGCTTATCAAACTGCCCAGTAAGCACTTCTCTTACTATTTATACCCTTATATTAACACTACTCTTACTTTGGGTAGAGAATCTTCTCTTTTCAGATGGCAGTGACTTTGGGATGTCTCAGAAGGTATTATAGTGCTGGAAAGAAGTGACAGGTGTACTGAGTAATACCTTGATCACACCTTCCAGGGCTCAGGGTCTAATGCAGAAGAGGAGGCAGAAAGAATGTAAGAGCCAAACGAAGGTAGGACTCCTTACAACATGCTCCCTACCTACACAAGATCTTTTCTCTCCTCTCCTCTCCTCTCCTCTCCTCTCCTCTCCTCTCCTCTCCTCTCCTCTCCTCTCCTCTCCTCTCCTCTCCTCTCCTCTCCTCTCCTCTCCTCTCTTCTCTTCTCCTCTCCTCTCCTCTCCTCTCTCTCCTCTCTCTCTCTCTCTCTCTCTCATCTCACCCTTGGCATTCCTCTGCTTAACTCTGCAGAGCACTGCGATTAGAATAGAGCACCATTACATGTTGCAAATAAAAACATTTAAAGGGATTTCTAAAAGAAATTTTGGATGACAGCATTTATAACCTGTAAATAAAGCAGAACTATAAATTACATGTGGTAAGATTGTTGTGGTTTTCTGACAAACAGCTATTCTCTATTAATTCTATCTTAAATGGGGGGTTATTTGCACTGCATAAGATAAGTTAGATTTTGATAACCTCTTAAGGTTCCCTTGGTGATTGTGGTGTACTGGTCAGAAATGTAGGAAGAAATCCTTGTACACAGCAGTTGTAAACTCCATGATCTTATTCAAGAAAATCTAAGGAAAAAACTGCTATCTGCTATAACCCTTCAGTAGGAATTTTCATTCTCATTTTATATCCCCACCCACGTCCATTTGTTCATATTTTAGCAACCCAATCCCCTGGGAAGCAGCATTTGCTGGCCCCTTGTTGACCTCTTGCTTCTGCTTGCACTTTACATGTGCCCCTCTTCTCGTATCCCCAAAACCATTCCAGTTTCGTATTCTCTTTATCTGACAGTCACATATCCTGTGGCCAATCCCATTGAAAGAAGCATTCACATAAGGTAGAGTGTGCCTGCCTGGTTCTAAAGCCAAAAATTAGCACTAAAATGATACTAAAGATAATTGTATCTTTTTCTTATGTCTGAAAAATGACTTCAGGGTCTTCAAGTGCCCAGAGTCATCTTCAGATGTATAAACTATCTTTCTTATTATTTGTAATTTCTTTCTTCTCATAGAAGTCAAGTGGGAAAATAAATTAGCACATTGAGCTTTCCAGTAACTCTGACTACAGATAAATGAAAATGTATTGCAATTGTGTGTATTGTAATTGATGAACCATTTCCTCAGATATAAGATTAGAGTAAATGACCTCTAACTTCCTATCTAATTCCATTTCTAAGAGTTCTACAAGCACACAAATGCAGTTCAGAGTGTCTACCTCCATTACACTGATGGCTTTTCCGACTGTCACATTGAAACTCAGATTTCCTCTCCTGTGTTAAATACCTGGTTAATAAAGAACTTGAAAGCTGAATCTAATATTTTTACTTATTCAGTAGTAAATGTGAAGGGTTTTCTTTAAACTCTGCTAAGGTCTTGAAGACTTCATAATTCCCAGGAAAACATATCAATTATAGCTCCGTTCTTGATTTAGAAAACTAGAAAATTTCAAAATAATATGACATTATGTGCATTTATTTTTTTTGTCCAAATATTATTATTTGTAGAATGGCATGATGTTGGTAATTGCTAATATCAAGGGTGTTTTGAGAAAACATAGTTACCAATCCTACTTAAATTCAAAATGATATTAGAAGAGTTAATCCTTTTTAATTTAAATTTTCCAAGGAACACTCAGTTATACTGTAAGCCTTCAGGATATAGTAGTAAAGAAAAAAGAACCCAAATTGTCACTTGGTGGAGTTTATATTTTGATTACAGTCATAGCATGGTAGTCATTAAAATAAGCCAATATTTTATTTCCAAATAATTATATAAATTTTATTTGTTGATGTGTGTGCATGTACATGCATGTGCCAGAGTATCATTCCTTGTGAACAAATACCAGGCCTTTGCAACAATTTTGTGTAGAGCTTACATGAGTGGCTTGGGAATTAAACCCAGGCCAGTAGGCTTTGCAAGCAAGTACCTTTAAACATAGAGCCAATTTCCCAGTCCCCAGATCATTAATTTTAGAGCTTCTTTTATGCTGTTTTGTTTTTTGTTTGTATGTTTGGGATCAAGTAACATGGAAAATATGTGGATTAATTACAGAAGTCAGGATTGGAATATTTGAATTACTCTATGCAAACCACTAGAAAATTTTAAAGGTATATGTAAACTGAGGTTGAACAAAATAGCATTAAGAATTTTACCCTGTTTTCAAATTGAATATTTGCTCCAAGGATAAAGGAGTAGTGTGGAGATAACTTTTCATAGCAATTTTCAGATTAGCTGAAAGATTACACAATAGGTAATACACAAAGAACATAGAACAAATAATCTATTTACACTGGCTATTTTGAAAGAATATAAAAGCCTTTTACCTTCTCGCTGGAATAAACCAAGTATCTAGGAAGCATTTGTAGCTATGTTGCGATTGATTTTAGTTGAGTGCAGAGACCTTTATAGCTCACTTGTGGCTTTAGTTTTGGCTGAATTATAAGCTTTCCCCCATTGCTTACATAAAGCACTTGATATGACTGGTCACTCTCATCTAATGCGTGCACATTCCCCACTGACCTGCTATGTTAAAATAGCTTTATCCTGGTCGCATGTTAAATGTCAAAGAATTGTGCTTTTGTTTTAAAGAACTCATAACCAAAAACACATGTAATTAGTATTTTCTGGAGTACAGCTCCCTTCAAGGGGTAATACACATAATAAACTAGGTATGAACTCTGCTGCTGCTTACAAAGTCACTACTTAATTTGGGTCATGCTGAGGCAAAATTGCATTGCAGGTTTAAAAGCAATGAGGCCTTTCCATTCATCATGACAGAAAATATTTCCCCCTCAGAAAGGAACAGCCCTCTCCTTTCACCGTTACAGGATAAGGTCCAGCAATTTTGTAAGACAGGAAAATTCACTGTATTGCTTGGGTTTGTTCCTGTATTGACTTCAGTGTAATCTATGTGGTGTTTTTCTCTTTTGTGAAAATTTTATTTATTTATTTGAGAGAGAGAGAACAAGAGAGAATGGGCACACCAGGCCTCCAGCCACTGCAAACCAACTTCAGACACGTGTCAGCTTGTGCATCTGGCTTATGTGGGTCCTGGAGAATCAAACCTGGTTCCTTTGGCTTTGCAGGCAAACACCTTAACTGTTCAGCCATCTCTCCAGCACATAGTTTTCTTTTAATAATAAAGAATCTTTTTATTTTTAAAAACTTGACTATAATATCCACTACCTAGGAAACTAAAGAGACTCCATCCAACTAATTTAGTAAATTAACCATGGCATTATCCCATGTAGTTTGGAAGATACTAGGGAAAAAAAAAATCATAAGAGCTTTAAAATATGTACACAATTATAAGTTCATGTCACTATGAAGAGATCACGTTTTTCTGATACCTAACATTTTCACAGCTGATGAAGTAGATGCATAAGAATAGCTTATAACCACTCAGAGCTGTTGAGTTCATTTCTTCCTGTTGATGGTGGCACACGCCTTTTCTCCTAGCACTTGGGAGGCAGAGTAAGGAGGATCACCATGAGTTCAAGGTTACAGTGAGACTAGTAAGTTCCAGGTCAGCCTGTGAGAGCCTACCATGAAAAACAAACAAATAACCAAAATAATAATAATGATAATATTAAGAATAAGAAGTAAATGGCAGTATTTAGAGAATAGTTTCTTTTAACAGTAAGAGGAAAATAAAGCAGATAGAAATCCTCAGTGAGCAGGGGACTCCAGAGCTAGAAAACTCACTGTCACTGGGCTGGGGGGGGTGGGGGGGAAGGGCGCCTGTGCTGGGGTCCAGCCCTGGCTTGAAGAAGGGTTCCAGAAGAGAGGTGTGAAAGGGGCAGGGCAATAACAACTCAAAGTCAAGTTCTGGTGCAAGCTGATAGGCTAATGCTGAAGGCATCTGAGTTTCTCCATCTCTCTCTGCTTCTCTGTTTCTATTTTTTTCTTTTTCTCTTTTTCTTCTTTTGTTTTCTTTTTTTCTCTTTCTCTTTTTCTCTTCTTTTCCCTGCTTCTATACTGCCACAGCTCTTAGCCTCAGTCTTTTATTTTCTGATCATGTCATGCAAGAGCAAACTTCAAGAAAGGTACATTTACATAGAATTCATAGAAACTTTTTGCTATTTCTTTACATTAAACAGTCCAATAATTATTCACCTCAAGTACAGTCATCAGGCCTCTATAATGATTAACAGTTTTCACGCTTTTCCCATGTATGAGTAGTGAAGCACTTGCAATTTCCTGAACTCATACTTTCAATTACTATATTGAAGGTGAGAGACAACCACCACAAATTGGTGGTTCCCACCATTAATCACTGACCACTAAACCCATTTATCCCTCAATCATCTATTTTGAACTTTCCTTTTCATGTTTCTCCAATACTTAGACTCCCCCCCCCCCCAATTGAATGCTTTCTCACCTCAGTTGTTTTTCCTGTAAGGATTCTTGGTAAAGAGTCATAGTTTGCTGCAATTGTCACCATTCAGAAAATTAGTCATAGAACAATTTTTACATTGTTCCAGGAGGTTCATATTTTCCTCCTACGTGTACTGTACTCCATGCCTGACTTTCTTTAAGGCCTTTAAGGAAAACAATTACAATTATCTCTGGCCCATTTTCTTGCTTTTCCAATTCTATGCCAGAGCCTCTTTCAGACACTTTGACCAACACTTCACTAACACCATTTTTGCTAGAAAAATAGAGATTGGGACACGATGTAAAAGACAGAGAAAGACAAACATTATACAGAAAACCACAGATAGCTGTAGCGTAGAGAGCCAAGGATGTTTCTATAGAGGGGCCATATTGGACTTCAAGGAAGAGACAGCTGGGCTGGAACTGTGTCATGCAGGTCTTCAGCGCTCAATTCCTCGTGATCCTGAAATGGCATGCTTGCCGTCTCTGGCATGGCTGGATTTTGGTCAAATGAGGAAAACTTGCCAAACAACGTCCATGATTGTTCACTTAAATGAAGGTGAAGGTACTGGTTGGTCCTGGATGCATCCAGTACTGGATGGTTCTCAGAAAGCCCACCAAGCATGTCCACTGGTGAGGTACTTCACCTAGACCAGGAAGAATGAGGAAGTGTGGTTATCCTCCTTGTCATCTTGAGTCAGAACCTTGCCATATACGAAGGGCCCTGTTTCCCTATCTATCTGCCAAGCCAAGGAACTGGTCTAGCTCCTGAAGTGTCTCAATCTCCCACCTCTTCTGCCCTGCTTTGAAGCCACTCTAACTGCTCTTAGGGAAATGGGTCCTCTCTTTATTCCTTCAAGTTGATAAGGGGTGAAGTTAGCCCACAGCAGTCAGGCTTCCTCTGCAGGGAGGGCTATCTAAGAGCTTATGGTAGAACATTCTGTCCTGTTGGTCAGCTTCTATAAACTGGAGTGTCTCTTTGTGTTTTTAGCATTTGGAACTGTACCTGAAACACATATAAAGGAATATTAGTAACATACTACTAAAAGACTGAAGTTCGTCTTGAGGTATGGTATGTTGTGAGGTAAGGATTTTCTGTAACCATTATTAGAAGTGGCAAGGAATCAGTTTATTCAGATAGCATGAAAGTAAAATTCTAAATATAAGGAAGACAATGGCCAGCACTATGTCACTATGTATGGAACCACGGAGTTGGAGCTATGATTTCTCATTTCCAAGGACCTTGGATACCAAAGGTAGAAACTTAACTTCAGTTGGCATCTGAAGAGCAGCTGAACACCCTTTAGAGGTACACTGGCGTAGTCAGAGTTTTTTCGGTCAGTGGTGACTCCAGAAAGGTCTGGAGCAGTCCACAAATTGTGGCAATTATGATGTATCCACAAAACAATTCCTGCCATCTGCATTTCTATTAGAGTAGATAAAGTAAGATCTAGGGTCTTAATCAGAACTAAGTCTCCTGATTTAAACAAGAAAGAATGAAAGAAAGAAAAAGGTGGGTGGAGTCTCTTTTGTTCTTCCCAGAAAAACCCACTTTGTATCTCTGACAACATGTGTTGAAACTTTGCTAACTGAGTGACATGGGCCACTAGTCTAGCCATCTCATATACTAACATCAAGTAAAGGGTGAGAACGGGTCTTCCATTATGTACTTCAAAAGGGGTCTAAGCCCTTGTGCTTAGGAGTATTTCTAAGCTTATTCAGGGCCAGAGGTAGCAATTTAGTACAAAGAGATTGTGCTTCCTGAGTGAACTTTTCAAATGTCTCCTTAAGAGCACATTAACTTTTAGTACTTTTATTGAATACTAAGGTTGCCAGGTGCAGTATAAATGGAATTGAATACTCAGCCCCTTAGCCAGTTCATGTGTGACCACTGCTTTAAGATGGGTCTCTTGTCACTCTAAATATTCTTGGGTAGACCAAGTCAAGATATTATTTTAGTTGGGAATACCTTACTCACCTCTGATTATAAGGGAAACCCTTTATTCACCCAGCAGGAGTAACTAGTGAGACTAAAGGAGCTTGGAGTTAGGGCTTCCGGGCATATTAGTGAAATCTGCGTCTTCCCTAGATTAGGTACCCTGTGTCTGTGTTCTTGGTGCTGTAAATGCTTATTGCAGGGATTATTATATTAAAAAAAAAACATAACTCACATCCTTGTACTATCTGGTGAGCCATGTCTTAAGGTCTAATCCTATAATTTTTTTTTGGCTAAAATAAGAGTATTTTCTTGACCCAAAAAGCTTATGAAGACACTTTAAATCTTTCCAGTGAAATGAATTTGCTAATAGTAAAAGAAAATCAATAGTGAGGATTTTTTTGTCCATTTAATATTTAAATAATACTTTTCTTTCTGGATATACTTTTTTAATGAGTGCTTAAGACCAAGCAGGTAGCCAAAATTTAACTCTCTCTGTATTTCCAGGTTGATTGTGGCACTTTAGGTGAGAATTTTAGGAATCATGGAAGAGCTCTGTGGCTCAGCATTTATGCCATGTACTAGTATGGGTCAGGGCTGTTCTGTCCATGTGCCTTCTCTTGGAGGCAATGAGGATCTGCCTTTCTGTTTTGACTCTCTTTGTGCAGACTATACATTGATTGGATTCCAACCTCTGGGTCTTGGTGTCATCCCTGATCAAGAAAACAAGTGGCTTATCATAGCTGAGAAGAGTGCCATCTTCTCCTGGGTGTCTTTAACCTGAAAGTAAGGATCAGAATGTTGGTTACCCCTTTTAACTCCAGTATCTCTGATTTTCTTTCGCTTCTACAACAGGTTGTACCAGTCTTGAACAAAATCGTGCATTTGCAAGCATAGGCAAAATATGATAACAGCCCTAGAAAACAATAATTTTTATCAACTTGAGTAAATTGAATGCAAGCATTCCACATTTAAATCTGTTGGGCTGCCTCCACTTAAAAAGCCATATTATTCTTCACCACATGCAGTAAAGAAACCAAAAGGTATGTATAGGAAAAACATCTTATTTCCTGTAAACATAGAAAATATTAGGCATATTCAGTCACTAGCAAGTGTTTCTAACAATTAAACCATCCATTCGGCTCCTAGTAGCTGGCTCATCAAACAGATGAGCTAGCTTCAGCCTTTCACCCAAATAAGATATTCACCATCTTGTATGACTTTACCAATCTGAATCTACCCTTAGTATTTCTTTTTTTATATATATTAACAAAGCATGCACTGATACAAATGTTGTGGAAAGATTAAGATTTTGATCTTAAATAAACATTATGTCAGAAAATTAAGTGTAAAAAATTTCCAAATTTTAGCTACTCTTATGAATGAAATATTTTTCTCAGCCTTCTGGCTTTTAGTGAAAATTTCTGACACATTTATATGCATTCTTTTTAATATAAGCTTGCATAATCATTGTATTAAGGCTTCTTTCTTTTATTATTCTCTTGTTTTTTCTAGATCAGCATTGTTTCCTAAGTGTAATTTTCATATTTCATCTTTGCAACCCTAAGCTTGTAATTTAGAAACAAAAAAGACTCATTGATATTCCTCCTTATGGAAGTATGTCTTATTTTGTGATTTTAACATATCCCATTATCAACAGTACTTGTGGTAGGTTGACTGGGTGTTTCCCAATAGATTCAGTTTTATTTAAGCTTCTTGGATTTCCAGCTGCTAGGCTGGAAGAGGTGTCACTGTGGGTGGATCCAAGGGACCAGTCCCAAGGTGTGTTTGGTTGCAGATGTGGAATTTCCAGTCTAAAGATAGGCAGAGTGCTTGAGTTCTCTTTGGGTTCCTGGAATATGCATGCTTGTGGTGATAATGGCATATTTCTCTCTGCATTGGACCTATGAAAGGGACTGTTTGCCATGATGGAAGTTCCCTTGAACCTGCAAGCATCAGTAAATCCCATTCCTTCTGTACACTCTGTCTGATCTGGAGGTTCATTTTCATGACATGAAGTTAACAGAGACAGGTCTCTTAAATTCTTCCCAGTATTTGCTTATTATTTGTTATAATTTCATCCCCATAATAGCCATAGTGAACATGTCAGGTGTTACTTTAAATAAATACATTGCTATCTATTAGATCTATCAAAAATATTCTGTGAGTGAAATGAGAGAAAAATATAATAAAAACTGAAATAAATTATTTGCATTACAGCCTTAATTAGGCCAACTCTGCTTTTTTTAAAGTATATAGGGCAAGAAAATATTTGAAATTTTTTTCTATAATTTACATAAGAATTGAAATTCACTGAACACCAAACTTTTAATAGAAGTATTTTATAAACATCCACCTCAGATATAAATTAGTTATGTTATATAATAACAAATTAAATATCAAAAAAATTCATGAATAATCATTGCATAAAGATAAAGATAGTGCCATAATTTACATTATTTCCAGGACACCAA
Source organism: Jaculus jaculus (assembly GCF_020740685.1). Taxonomy (NCBI): domain Eukaryota; kingdom Metazoa; phylum Chordata; class Mammalia; order Rodentia; family Dipodidae; genus Jaculus; species Jaculus jaculus. The sequence continues at coordinate 33,135,189 of NC_059112.1, forward strand.
ACATCTAAATAAAAGTGAGCAAATCATTTAAGTTACTGACTTCCAATTAGTTATATTCCAGATTTTACTCACCACTAAAAATTCTAATAAATATAAAACAGAGTAATGAGATTGTTACTATATGGCTATAAACTTTTATCTCATAGTTGAATAATACTTGCTTATTGACATGGTCTTGCAGAGAATAATCTATAGCAACATCTGTGTTTGCATGACCCGTATGTTGGCTCTATATTAGGAGAAGGTATATAAAAGTATATCTGTTTTCTAATGTTGAGTGAAAGTTATAACTGTGAATAACTATATTTATTTATGGTACACATTTTGAGAGATTATACATACTTCAACAAACTCATATATATATATATATATATATATATAATTTTATTTTGTTGTTGTTGCTGTTGCTTTTGCTTTTCCAAGGCAAGGACTAACTCTAGCTCAGGCTGACTTGGAATTTACTCTGTAGTCTCAGGGTGGCCTTAAACTCACTGTGATCCTCCTACCTTTGCCTCCTGAGTGCTGGGATTAAAGACATAAACCACCATGCCTGGCTGAACCACTATATTTTTATCCTTATGGAATATATAGTAATACTTAATTTGAATTTCAAGTACATTGTTTTGCACATTAGCTCTAAATTAGAAAACCAAAGTTGCCAGAAAAAGTTTAGGGAGAATTACTACATCATATTAAATATAGCAGACAAAAATGAAAATTCAATGTGCACCAGAGGTATAAGTTGAAGTTTACATGAAAATGATACTCTTTTAAATGTCAAAAGTTAAAATGCATATAATCATAATCCACAGAATAATGCAAAGATGATTATTCCGACGAGAAGCAGCAATGTTACATTGGGTTTTTCATGTATGCAGAGCTGGCAATGGGTTATATAAGAGTTTTGTTTCAGTGTGGTATGCCTGAATCTTAATAGTGCATTTTATTTTTTAAATTATTTATTTATTTATTTATTTATTTATTTATTTATTTATTTGAGAGAGAGGCAAATAGAGATAACTGGTAGGCCAGGGCCTCTAGCCATTGCGAAAAAAAAAGAAAAAGAAAAAACAAAGTCTAGATGCATGTGCCACCATGTACATTTGGCTTACATGAGCAGTAGGGAATCACATCTGGGTCCTTAGCTTCGCAGGCAAGTTGCTAACAGCTGAGCCCTATCTTTATCCCTAAAATTGAATTTTATTTTATTTCTCTGTGTTTTTACTAATATACTTTTTTTATAATTCTCTGTTACAAAAATTAACATAAAGTGTGGAAAAACAAGTGTGTCTACTTGTCTTGGAATTACTGAAGTTCATAGCACAGCTTTCTTTGAATGCTTTATTTCCTCCTACATTCCACCACATGCATATCACATTCTCTCTCTTAGTCATTGTCCCTAATATCCCTTACCTTCTTGTTACTGTCCTGCTTTAAAGGTGCAAAACACACAGTCCCATGTAAAGGAGAATATTTCAGTGTTAACACAAATAGTCAGAGATGCTGAGGTGACAAGACCAACCTACCGTCACTTTCTACATTTGGTGTAGAGGTCAGCTATCTTTTCCTCCAGTCCTCATCACTTGAGACTACTGGTAGAGAGGTCATGAATTAAAAGATGGTAGGTGTGGAATGGTGTTACCTTTAGCTAATGTCAATATCAACACAAAAAAGTTACTTTACATGTGACTGTAGAGAGTGTTTTTGATAGTGGTCTCTCCAAATGATAAGAGAAATATAGTGGGCTGACCTGTGATTTCTCAGAAAGCATATCTCTTGAGTTTTCAGGGGGAGGGAACATATTTTTCTAAGGGTCAGCATAGTTTCCAATGAGGAAAAGACACAGAGGACACTTTGTGTGGATCAAAGTCGATTTCCTCAATTGCAGACCACACTCATTGTTTCTTGTCTTTTGTTTTGTTTTTATTAACATGAGCAGCTTATAGTTTGATATTAGGTAAGATTACGGCAGGACATTTATGTTATCTAATTTTCAAGATCTCCAATCCTCACAGTAACCACAATACAATCTCTTTATCCATTTATCACTGTTTTATTTTTTATTTTTAACAAGTACTAGTTTCATGAAAGGGAGAACAAAAAGAAACTTTCTGATTTCAAATCTGAAAAATATGTCACATACATTTTGTTTTTTTTATTTTTTTATCATTTTGAAACAGAAATAACCAAGTAATAGTATGTATCCATTAACTATTGATATCTCTAAAAAAAAATCAAGGCATATTATTTTTAACATGAAGTAGAAAAATCATTTGTGGATACTTATTTCTAGTTATGCCAAAAGTTAAGCACATTAAGCAATTAGGCTATGAAATTTTCATGAAGGCTTAAATCAAGCTGATAAAAATATATTCTGATGGATATATATCCGTGAATGTACCACAATTTAAATAAAACTGGTATCCTGGGAGAGAGATACAAGAAGGGTATCCAAGCTCTTTTAAAAGAGCCCTGTTACCTCACATTACTTACACTTAAGTTTGGATATGATAATAACATAGTCCTTAACCACAGGTATAAAAGAAAATTCTTACTCCTTATGAATGTGAATTGAGTTTCTTATGAGAGCAAGGCAGGCATTTATGTGCTGTCTGTACATTCCAATCACAATTGGTATAGATTCTGATAAACATGTCAATTTTGGTTTACTTCCTAAATTTGATGTACACAATTTGATATAGTCATATAAATAGTAAACTTTTCTGGATACTTATTATTATGTTTTGTGAAACACAAGCAATACTAGATAATTAGTTTTAAATCATTCAACAACACAAATATTCTTCCAAATATGACACATAATGGGTCTCATTCAGCCAAGATTACAGTGCACTTAGATCATTATTTCTGACATTCAGCAGTCTACATCCTACTTCATTGCTGAAGCTGCTTTTCCCAGCAGTGAAACACTTGAAAATAACAACTGTGGCATCAGAGCATTCATGAATAACGCATGAAGCCAGAATTTACATTTTTCATTAGTAAAATGGCCTATTTCCTTCTAAAGAATATTGTTTATTTGGGTAAATATTAGAAAACTGTAGCTAATATGTGATTTTTGTACAATTGGAAAATTTTAGTAATTAACTGCATCATCAGTAGATGTGGATATTTGAGGTTTGGATTATCACTTGGTAAATCCTTCATTACCCAAAAATAAGTGAAAATATATGAGAAAAAATCATGAGGAATGTTTCTAAAGATACATTTATTAATATGGACTTCACAGTACTCCATTGAAAAGGCCTGCTCTCTGCTCTCATACTTCTTAACTTGGTCAATCACCAACAAAGACTTTTTTTTTTAATGTTTTCTGATAGTGCTGTGTAATGGTAGAAATTCATGAATATTCATAGGAACAACGATGAATAACAACAAAAAGGCACAGTGATTACACAATAATCTGAAATTTTGTAGTACTTCTGGTGGTATTTGCTTGGCTGCTTACATTCCTTCTGTCAGTGCAGCCCATCACTCAGTGTTCTGCACAAGCTGTCTGTCATTGACATCTGTGTATAGTTCATTCATTGTATTTTCTAAGTTCTATAAGAAAAGTTGATTTTCTTCTCCAGCATCCATCCCAAAATAAAAATAATTAGCTGATATTCAAGTAAGGCCATTGGGCTAATATTACATACTTATGAGACCAAAGGAACTCATCGTTCTATGAAACATTTGTACTGAATTTCTACACTATCCACTGATATTTATGGCTGCTTTGCTTGGAAATAGTGACTGATGACCCTTTCTTGTTAGGTGGTATTTCATCCCTAAGATGGTCATAGGAGGTTTTTCTGGTTTTTCTGCAACGTGCCAACCTTGTTCCTTGGGATTTCCCACTTTAATGATAATAGTTGTTAACAATTATTCTATGCCCCAAACGTTTCTGTAATCTTTGTATCTTAGTTCATTTATTCTTAAAGTACACTTGAGGAGGATTTCTCAGACCTAGTTATTGGTTGGTTATTGTAAGCTTTCCTGCGGATGGTGAGTGTTTAACAAAACTGGAGCAGGATTTTGGTTCAGGGAGGGATTAAATTCCATAAAGATGAAGGAGATTCCAAGCTGGTGGACCCCAACTTTTGGATTCTTTTCCAAGTCAGCAAAGAATTGAGAACATGGATATTTATAAGGGTAAATTATGAATTATGAGGTTTATTTTAGGGAGAGTTAGGATGGGGATGTGGAGAAGGTTAGTTGGGAGACTCAAACCAGAAAGAAATTCTCCCTCTTGCCAGCAGAAATTGGAAGATAAAATCCCCTTCTCATAGAGAAAGGCCCTGGAGAAGACACACACATGCATGCATGCATGCATGCATGCACACACGCACACACACACACCCCACAGGCAAAACATGAGAGCCCAAACCAAAAGATGCTCCCCCTCCCCATTAACAGGTCAGAGAGGATTAGATATCATTAAAGGCTCATTAAGAAAGCGAGAAAGCATCCAAGAACATAATACGTGTAGAAAGCAATCAGAAAAAAAAGGAATTCTCCTCCTTCCTGCCAGACTGGAAAGAGGGAAAAACATTGGTGTCAGGAAGCAAAAACCAAGGCAGTGAATCGAGGGTCGAGAGAGATTTAACACACACATGCTAGACCCATTTATGGATCCAGTAGAATGAACCCCATCATCAGACTCAGGGGTGTAAGCGAAGGACCTGATTGGTTGATGGATTCAAAAGGCTGACTCAAGAGGGGCCAGCACTGTGCTAAGCTTGAAGAAGCAGGTAGCTGCTTCTGGGGAGTGTTGTTTGCAACCATATTTGATGAGAACATGACACATCCATGTTCTCCTTGGGCCTCCCACCCTAGCTGGCCGTTTATAAAACGGCTGCCTTGCTCCTGTTCTTACCTTCCTATTAAACCTCAGTGGCACCTGCCTCTATTCACAGCCACATATGTCTCTACAACTTTAGCTGAATATCTCTTGCACAGCAGAGCCATCTCCAACTAGAACCACTGATCTAAACTGACAGACAATATCATTATTCCTGTTTTAAAGGTGAGTATGCTGGGGGACAGGGATGTTATGAACTCATTCACTGACACTAGGCAAGCAGAGTGACTCACCCTGAATGCCTGTCTTCAGAGCACAGTTTTCTACCAATCTCTGTATTCTGACAGCTCTAAATGCGACCACAGTTGGTTAAAGTTGTAATGTAAGTTTGCATAGCTGTGGATTTCTTAAGTAACTTTATTGGAAGTGACTCACACTGTTACACCAGTTGGCCATGTATAACTTTCTTGGTTTATAAATGAAAACTTGGATCTTTTTAGTTATTTTGGTATAAATACCAAAATAACATCAAAATGTAGATGGACACTTTAAATTAGTTGAGTAGATACACTGATTGCTGGAAAAAATGCAAGATATAAAATAATGGCCTTTAAAGAGATTATGCTCTCTTTCTCCTTACTTAATGTTTATCTCGGACTGTATATTAAGTACCTGTCATTTCAAATATTCCTTAAAACTTACCTCACCCTAGGTGACAACATTGGTGATGAGGCTGGTGACCTACAGTGTCAAAACTGTTGAGTTGTGAGTCTAGCTCTTATTTTCATTAGCTGCATGACACTAGCAGTTTAAGTTCAAGTCTTTTATATATATATATATATATATATATATATATATATATATATATATATAATATGATATATAATATAATTATATATATATATACATATATATATATATATATATATATTATAAAGACTTGAACTTAATAGTTTTCTGAGAAGTGGAGTGTAAGGGTATTGGTATGGTACAAGGCCCTATGAAGCTCGGAAAACATTTTTGACTGATTGCCAGAGGGCTTGATTTTTAAATGTGAGTAAAATGCCTTCCTGCTTGACATCTCTCAAGTTAACAACATTATCTCTGAAAGTGAAAAATAACTGAATGTATCACTAAGAGAATAGCTCAAAGCAATATTAATTGAATTTTTATTGACTTAAATCATACCACTCATGTTTAGAAAGTGAAGTGGTCTGAGAGCTTTTCATATTATATATATGTATGTATATATATATATATATATATGGTGGAAAATAAAGATTAACATTTCTCTGAGCTCAACCATTTTATATTTTGAGAATACAGAAAAAATATGAGGAAGTCAGAAAAATCAGGGTAGGTATGAATGTATTTATAATAGACTTTAAGTAGATAGAAATCACACAGAGAAAGCTTTAATAATCACATTTATTTTGCTAGCTCCCATCTTGATTTTCAAAGGGCACTTTAAATGAATTGCTTTTGAGTGTTTCAAAAATATCCAATGAATTCTATGTGTTTCTTTAATTCTCAGTAACATTTTCTGTTTGCACAAATAAAAAGTACTTAGTAAATGCAAGGACATTTAATTAGGCAGAAAATATAATGTAAAATTATCACATTTTATGAGAACATATTATCAGTTATATTTTTAAAAATAACCAGCCAAGGATGTGAAAAATATTATAAATTTTATTAATCACCATCAATTAAAATTTTCATTTAAAGTGACAGTTTTGGTTAGTCTAAATCTATAATAACAAAATTTATAATAAATTCAATATTCAATGTAGTCATTTTGAGATTAATTATAATCACATTTTTACACAATAAAAACATATGTTCCAGATACATTCACTTTCTATTTTTTTTTCTTTTTAATTAAAATTCTTAACCCAATACATAGAGGGAAAGAAAAACGATTCAATAATTAACTTTTTTACTTTGGAGATGCCTCTGCATTTTAATTTACATGTTGATTATATAGGCAGAAAAAGTCTCCTATGTTAAATTTGATTAAGCAAGGCAGAAAATTCCTTAAAATGAATAGATAGCTAAAACTGGAGAATGCATTTTGTCTAATTGTGTTAATGAACTACCCTGATGAGACTTGTTTAATACAAAAGGATCTCTGACCTTTTTATTGATTGTAAAGCAGGATACTTCTAATATTTGCAGAGTTTTACTTAAACTTGGCATTTATAAGCAACATTTAAACCACTTTCGTGCCTTAGAACATTGTGGAATGAGTAAAAGCATTTTGTCAACTCATCTGTGAAACTTGTTTCTTGTTAGTTGTCAAACTCTCATTTTGAGGGCACTGGTGTTATCTTACTTACTTCCCTTAGATCCCAGACTATGATTGACAGTTTGGGATAACAAGAAGTGTAAACTATATAACCCATAATACTGTATCTAGCATTTGGGATTTATGCACCAAAATTGGAACAATATCTGATGATATGTTGGAATCATGTCATCTAACATGAGTGAAACTTATGCATCTTAATGTTCAAAGAATAAATGGGTAATTTGGTGAAAGAATGACTTTCACATGGTTATACTATCTCTTAATATAATGTAAAATCTACTTATGTCAGCACAAAATTTAAATTTTATGCACATAGCCACTTTGTATTATTCCATAGTGCATTGAAATAGCTGTATAGTTATTTAACACCTAAATTAATTCTTTTTAACTATAGTCACCTTATGGATAGATAATATTTCAAAAACATACACGTGCTTTTTCTTTAATTCACACTTTTAAAATAAAGGGTGACTGCAGAAAACAAAACCATCATGATATTTTGGTTATAATTAATGGCATCTATTCCTATTGCATTGGCATGATGAGTTATGGAGTTAATGGTATATGAAAAAAAGACAGCTTTGTGTAAGTGTTATAAAGGTTAATAATCATAGGCACCAGAATACATTAAGTTCACATTAAAAGGCAGAATGCAGAGTGTACCATTTGCTTTCTGTTGCCAGGACAAAATAACAGACTGGAAGGAAAAGAGTTTGTTTATTTGTGGAAAGAAAACATTTATTTCCACTTAGACTTGCAGAGGGCAGAGTCCTTTGTGATGGGGAAAGCTCAGCAGGAGCAGAACACTGTCATCACATCAGCAGGGAGAAAGCAGAGAGGAACTGCAGCAAGCATGGTCAGAATGCTGAACTCCAAGACCCGTCCCCAGGGACATTTCCTCCAGCAAGGCTCTACCTCCTAAAGGTTCCACAACCTTCCTAAACATTGCCAACATATGGGGATTAAGTATTCAAACAAGTCTCTGGAGTGGATTATTTTATGTTCGAATTACAAAAGATAAGGAGGGGGAAAAGTTTGATGTGGGGGAAATATTTTGATATTGAAAAAAACAATGTACAATGTAATTGCATATTTGTGAAAGGTATATATACTTACATGTTTTTGTCCCAAGGTAGGGTCTCACTCTGGCCCTGGCTGACTTGAAATTCACTCTGTAGTCAATGGCTGGCCTCAAATTCGCAGTGATCTTCCTACCTTTGCCTCCCATGCACCATGACATCCAATTGTACTTCACTATATGTGATGACTCCTTTGACTCTTTCCCAATGATATGAAAAAGAAATCTTTTTGTAAAGGTTTTGTTTGTTTGTTTTATTTACTTGAGAGCAACAGACAGAGAGAGATAGAGGGAGGAGAGAGAGAGAGAGAGAGAGAGAGAGAGAGAGAGAGAGAGAGAGAGAGAAAATGGGTGTTCCAGGGTCTCCAGCCACTGCATCTGGCTAACATGGGTCCTGGGGAATCGAGCCTTGAACCGGGGTCCTTAGGTTTCATAGACAAGCGCTTAACTGCTAAGCCATCTCTCCAGCCCTGTAAAGGGAATCTTTTTAAATATTATTTTTAATTTTTATTAGTTATGTACACAGTGTGTATACAGCTATGTTGGTACCATTATTAGCCTCCTCCCTGACCTCCCTCCTGTGCATGAACCCACCTCCTTGGGGAATGTGAGTCATACATTGTGGGGTTAGCCATCAGTTATGGGTAAGAGGCAATGTCTCTGTGCATAATGTCCCAACATGAGGCTCTAACAATCTTTCCGCCCCCTCTTTTGCAAAATTTCCCTGAGCCATGTTGTGTTTGTTTTAGGTCTACTTCAGTGATGAGCTCTTGGAAGCCTCTGTCTCTCTGGATATCAGGTTTGGCAGGAGTTGAGTGTTCTCTGTGTCTCTTTTCCTGAGGTGACATGAACATACATCTTTTTACCAGGTAGGACACTGATGATAGATCAAAGGACAGTTTCACCATAGACAGTTTTGGTGAACCAATGAGGTTATCAGGATTTCTTACAAAGCAGGCTGAGGTGTTGCTTACAGGAATAATGAATGACTCAAAAGTGTCACACAATGAGAAGCCTCATCCCATCCTGGATGACCACCTCCCCATAGCTGCTTTGACTGAAAGGCACCTCTATCACCAGAAAGCCCACCACATAGGTGATGAGGACAGAAGCTGCATCACTGGAGCACACTACATCACTGGCAGGCAGCTCAGCTTGTAGGAGAGTCTCAAGCATACAATACCACTTGCAGGTAGCTCAGAGAGTCTCATTCCCAAGCAGTTGTTTCCTCTTTACTTGGGGAGTGTTGCGATACTTTCCCAGACCTGTTGACTTCCTGAGCCTCTGGAACTTCTCTGCCCCTAAGGAGAGTTTCAGTTTCTAATTAATATAACCTTGGTGAGTGGTTGTTTGAAGATTTGACTTCCTGAAGCAAATCTTCCTCTTCAATTTGGAGGAATCTGTTACACAACATAATTCTAGACTAATGGGATTGCAAAGTGATTTAATATCACTTTCTGTATGTTCTGCTATTGATTTCAATTTTCTATACTGTTTTTATTTATTACATTTATTTAATTATGCATTTTAAAGCAATATATTTTCTCATGTAAAATCATCATTAAATGATTGTCTTTTTACAAATCTTGAAGTTACCTGTGTAAATTTTAATAATCTACACTAGGGTCAATTTCTTATGCCTGAGAATATTGAGACACAATCAGGAAGAACTGTGCAAACTTGAATGATTCCCATGCTTGTCCATTTCCTGTGTTCTTCAGATACGCTCCAGTTATGTGGGTCAGTTTCTTTATGTTTATGTTTATATTCATACAGACATTTTAGTGACTTTGAATATGCTGTTTTATTTGAAATTTCCATCACTATTTATTTTTTAAATCATTGGGAGAATTATACTTGGGTTCCTTAATATTTTTACAATTTGATCTTACAATACCTTGAACACCAAAACATTCTCTTATTTTATAGTATTGTGGTCCCAATGACCTGCTTTAGATAGGACTGACTGTGGTTTAGGCATATGAGACACCCTAGTTGTGTGCTGCTTTGGCTAATTCCATCCATCTCTTCATCTGGCAAAAACCAAACTTTGAGAGTAAATCCTTAACTTTATAAATGAAAAGACAGAAGACACTTAGTAAAGTATGGCTCTAAAGGTGATAATTGCACTTAGTGAAGATAGTATATGCATCAATTTATTATTAGTCTATTCTCTTCAAAAAAACTGATTTTAATATTGATTTGTGAAAATGTTTTGAGTCACACTTTCTGCACTCTTACAGCCTGTATATGTGTGTTAGTTTGAATGCATGTCCACCATGGACTGAGATATTTTTTTAGACTGAGATATTTTATTAAAGCTTATAATATATATAAATAAAATAAGATTTTATTAAAGCTGTTCAGCTTTCTGGCTGGAGAGGTATCATTGGGGTGGATCCTGGGGTCCAGCCTTGAGGTATGCTTGGGACAGATCTGCTTTCCAGCCCAAAAGTATGCAGAGGGGTTTGAACTCTTCTTGGGTCCTGCTTGTTGGAGGTTCTTGATGGCTGATTTTGGTTTTCACTGGCTGTTTGGTTGTTTCTCTCTGGTTGGATTTATGGAAGTAGCTTCTCCTGCTGTTGATGAACTTCTAACCTTCCTCCCATAATCTGTAATCTGTCTAGTTTGGATGATCATCTCAGTAATGTTAAATGACTACAAAAATGAGCTTGCCTGCCTTCAAGTATTTCATATTCATATCATAAGATACTTTAATCATTACTTGTAGAATATATTCCTAAGAATGGAACATGCCTCTATCCATTCTTAACTCTTTTCCTTTTCTTTGAGGTAGGGTCTTGTTCTGGCATATGCTAATCTGGAATTCCCTCTGTATACTCAGGCTTCTTGCCCCAAACTCACAATGACCCTCCTATCTCAACCTCTCTAGTACTGGGATTAAGGGTGTGCAACACACCACCACACCCTGTTACTCACAGCTGCTGGTGTAAATAGTGAGATATAGCACAGTAACTTTCATGGACTCTGGTATCCAAGTAACTTCGAGGGGCATAGAGTCTACTTAATAAAGAATTTCTAACAATGCAGTATCTAATATGGAATAAGATATATTTTTGTGAAAAGATAACAATAGTAAATGCTTTCCTGACAAAATTCAGGATACATCAGGATACATATATCATCATCTTAATTTGCAATTACAAAGGTCAAGTGATTTTTACAAAGTCATGGAATCAATCACTTAAGTCAGGACTAAGACTCAAAACTGTTTATTTTCTAGAATTTTGTAGCTCTGCATTAAACTAAAGAACATGTTTGAAGTGGCCATTTAACTTACACATATTTTAACTATCATATTAACAACTTGTTTGCACATTTAAGAGACATCTATTACTTATTAATTTTAATAAATGTAGTTTTTCTGTGCCTAGATGAATTTTAACTTATGGGTAAACTGAATCCTTACATGATGCATTCACAACCAACACTTGAAGCTATTTAAACATGTAACTCTGTGTGCCATACACAATGTACTTGATATTGTAATCCAACCAGGTGTACAGAAGCTATTGGAGCTAGATATTATACACATAATTTGTTGTTTAATTTCTGAAATGTTAACAGAACTTGTAATTTTCACAAAGTATAGAGGAACAAAAATTATTGTAACATCCTAAATCTCACACATAATTTCATGCATTCTTAGCATAACTCAACATTGGAACAGGCTTTATTCTCCAGATAGCAATCAAAGCAAAGGAAAGGATAGGAGAATCAGAAAAATACCAAAAAGATGACTGAGTGAGAATTCACCTACCTTTCAGAGAAAGGAAAACATCAAATCAAAAGAACTCATACATCACACATAGAAAATTTTATTTGAAAAATTTGTCTGCTAAACTGCTTAGAAAGATAAACTGTTTAGACTGCAGGCTCCATTTTGTGCCAGGTACACTTGTGCCTTCCTTAGCTATTCACAAAATCGAGTGAGCAGACATAGAAAGAACTATCACATTACCAGAGTCACATTATGCAGTGAGAAAATGTGAGCTCTTTGGATGTTTGTTGTCACCATTCTCGAAGCCCAGGATGAACAATTTGGAGGCATGTCATTAAAAAATTACTGAAACAAATACACAAATGTTTACATTCCCAAAATCTCTATTGAATCTGCATGGCAATTATTGAAATCTGAAGTTGAGACTGCTCACTGGGAACTGGACAATTTGGTTGGGTTGGGTTTTTATATACTGAAGTAATTAATTGGATAATGGACAAGTTTTTATATCCTTTCATACCACCCATCAGCTTAGAATATATCAGCAATGATAGAATCAGAGAACTTCCTTTCAGTGAAACTAGTTAAAAAAGATATATATAATATACATATACAGATATATAACAAAAATTATAAAGCATGATAAAATTTATACTATTTATGCTCTTTCCTGGGAAATTAAATACATTATAAGGTCTCTTATTGGCTTTTAGGGAAAATACTTATGTGCATATTTCCTAAATAAGAGATCTACTAATGTACTTAATTATGTAACATTGTATTGACTTTTAGAAAATATATGTGTGTATATTTCCTAAATAAGAGACCTTAAATGTAGTTAATTATCCAGAAAGGAACAGAAATATTATAATCAATATTACAAATCTGATCATGCTTTATAATTTGTGTTTCTATATAATGAATGTCTTGGAATATTAAGAATGCATGGCTGTTGGCATTTCATGAAAGTCAAACTTTAAATTGTATATACCCTAAAAATGCAAGGATACAGTGCCAAAGCTGTCACTTTGCATGATGACTTCTGAATGTGTCACTAATGAGAACATTGTCACAGCCTGGTCATTTTGAGCACATAGTTATTGTCCTCAGCTAAAATTATACACTTGTCATTAAGGCTTATAAATTAGCCTCTCATGAAATTAATTTGGCTATATCATTTCCCCAGAACCTAGTTATTGTTAGTGAATCAGAACAATGACCCTGCCCTGTAGCTGGGAAGCAAGATACAGATTTAGCATCAGACATCAAGTTATTGCCTGCCTCTCATCTCCCACTTGTGAAATGTGGAGAACAATCCTCTTATTACTAAGTGTATGTGGCTCCCTCTCTGAAAGCTACAGGCTTGCCAATCACAATGAAACTGGAGCTGATGAGGAGCATCCTGGGTCAACAGCAGGTTGGTAATGTTTTCTTTTTGCCGTTATTACAGAGAGAACAAGTTGGGCAATTGACCAGCTCCCTGCAGAAAAGACAGCTCTCCTCCTGTGGAGAAAACCAGAGAGGCATTAGGGCCTGAAGCCAGGTAAATTGTCTGCAAAGTGGCTCCGGCCATTTGAGGTTGGAGTCTAACATAGCTGGAGAATAGAATAAGGGGCTTTGGCCTGTTAAGCTACTTAAATGTTACTGAAAAAGAAGCCTGTTTTTTTTTTTTTTTTTTCTTAAGCCTGTGTGGTTTATAATGCCTCTTGTACATTATTCATTTGGTTTTGTTCTCCCTATATATTTAGTACAATTCCTTTGGAAAATGAAGCTTGTCTCTGCTACAGAGAACACAAAAAAATAACACTTCACAAATTGACTTCTCATATTTTTAAGGGAGTTTAGTGCAGTGCAGGGTTGAGAAAGGATTTTGAGAAGACTATTCCCAAGTATAAATTCCTAAGACAGTGTCACATAAAAGGAGAGAGTTAGACAGTGATGGCTATTAGTTTTCTGTTCCAAACAATCAATTATTTAGAGGCCTAGATTTTGCTCTTTTCTAGGAATATTTGTGCAGTTGCGGGCTTGTCAACCTCTGCATCACAGTTTTATTAAACTGCGTGCATGACTCGTGTGTATGTCAACAAGTTTCAGAAACTGTGAGTATACCCTCATGTGTTTCACTGTGGGACTCAAATTGCTAGAATCAAGTTCTTTGTGAGATGGTTTTATGATTGGTAAGGTGAGAATATGGATGGCATAGCTAGTAGGCTTTTAAGATTATCAGAGATTATCTACTTATAGAAAACTTTTAGAACTATTTGACACAACTAAAGAAAAATGTTTGCTAATGTGCATTTGCTTTGTTATCAGAATTAGTTGTATAATACTAGGTTTATGAATTCTTGTTAATATAGATATTGAAAATACCAAAATCTTATAAGTCCAGGTAGTAAAATTAAACATTTATTATATTTTTAAGTAAATGTGGAACTTTCAGTTTTTGTAATTGCATAATAAAGAAGGCCAGTCTGCTAGTTAACAACTATAACATAAGGAAAAGGTGTCTATGTGTGTATGTATGAATGTATGGGCCATGATGTATACATAAGTGTGTATGCTTCTGTGTGTGATTCTCTGTGTTTCAGTATGTGAAGGCATGTCTACAGTTATTTGTGTTTGTGAGTGTGTCTGTATGTGTTGGTGTATGAGCAGTGGATATGTATATTTTTGCACTTCAAGGAACTAAATAGTGAACAACTGTAGGGCCAAGAACTGAGAAGAATGAACAAACAATGAACCCATACTGAATCACTTTAATTTTTCATTATCCCTACAGAGCCTCTTCTGATCTATCAGTAGAGAGATAAGCAGAGCTTATATTCTGAAGGATTAGAAGGATGAACTTTCACTCTGACTCTTGCCAATGGTGGGGTGAGTAGTAAGGAATATGATAACATCCACAGTTTGAAACAGAACTCACAGTGAAGGCCAGCCTGATGTTGCATGCCTTTAATCTCAGCACTCACTTGGTGGGCAGAAGTAGGAGAATTATCTTGAGGTTGAGGCCTCTCTGAGACTAAAGAGTAAATTCCAGGCCAGCCTAAGCTAGTGAGAGACCCTACCATGGTAAAGAAAAAATTAAAAATAAATTAATAAATAAAACCAAAAGGTCTGGGGAGATGGCTTAGCAGTTAAGAGCATGCCTGTGAAGCCTAACGAGTGCTGTTCAAGGCTTAATTCCCCAGGACCCACGTTAACCATATGCACAAGGGGATACATGCATCTGGAGTTTGTTTGCAGTGGCTGGAAGCCCTGGAGCCCTGGTGCGCTCATTCTCTCTCTCTCATTCTCTCTTTGTCTGTCGTTCTCAAAGATAAACACAAAAATTAAAAACTAAAAAAGAACCCAAAGTGATTCTCATAATATGAGGATAAATGATAAGTTGATTATCTTTCCTTATTATGGGGAAGACCAAACTTGAAATAATGTTATTGGTAAAATAGAACTACATTTTCAATAAACTTCCACCCTATCTAGATCAGACTGTAAATTCTCTCTAAGAAATATTGTCCATTCCTTTATATTTTCTTTCCATTGTATGCAAATTCATTTTCAACCTCTCAATATAAAAAGGATCAGAAATACAAAAGGTCATGACTCACTCAAAAGCCCAAGACAATATCAACAATTGCAACAGATCTACAAGTGTGTCAGGAATTGAAGTTATGATAAACTGACTTAATATTTTTAACATCTTCAAAGAACCATATAATATGCCTGATAATTTCAACTGTGCAAGTAGAAATTATAGAATTTAATGGTTAGTTTCCAAAATAGGCTATAATATCTCTAAAGAGAGAATTCCTGACCTGCAATACAAACTAGAAGAAAATACAGTTAACAGAGTAATGAGAGGAGAGAGATCGGGAGAGGAAGAGAGAAGGGAAGAGAAAGAAGATCAGCATAGGAATGGCGGGGTGATGGGTCAGGGTGAGGCACTTGCACATAAAGCCTGCCATCCCAGGGTTCACTTTCCCAGTACCCATGGAAAATGAGGCACAAAAGTGGCACAATTGTCTGGTGTTCATTTGCAGTGGCAAGAAGCCCTGGTGCACCAATATTCACACACATAAATAAAGGTTTTGTTTTTTCAAGAAGCAACATAGGAAAAAAATGCAACATTTGAGCAGAGTAGGTACTCCAAATTGAGACTTCTGGCCACAGTCATATCCTTCTACTAGCAAGCTGCATATTGTTGGTGGGCGCCTAAAACCCCCCTTGGGAATAAATCAAAGGTGTGTTCAGAATTCCTAGACAAAGCCCTCAAATTGGAAAACATCTACTGATTATCAAAGGCTGGGGTTCCTCACTTTTTGAATACCCAGGATAGGCTGCTTTATGTGTTGGGCCACTGCTTGTGAGGATACCTATATTTAAAGAAATTCACTACCCACTTATAATAATATCCATTTACTTATTATGTTTTAAGTGATATATTTTAATAAAGTCATAGAGGGCTATAAACACAAATCAATACTCATTAGGTCCAAGGTGTTAGTTAATAGAAATATGCTGAAAGGAACCTCTGTAAAATTTTTATCCAACATTCTATAGGAAAGTCTAGCCAGTAAAATAAGAAGAGGAAAACAATTGAAAATCATTAGGATAAGAAAAGAAGAAACAGTAGTAACTAGTAGTAGCAGGAGAAATTTTCGTAGCTACTACTAATATGTTAAAACATAAAAGTGAGTTCATGTGGAAAAGGGGTGGAAAGGTTGTTAAGAGTCACAAAGTGGGTGGGAATACCCTGAGACACAGTCCCCCCACTATCCCACTAGGACAGACTGAGGCCTTCATGACCCCACAGTAAATCCCATAATGCCACAGAGGGGGGCTCCCGGGAAACAAGAACGGGGATAAGCAAATAAGAGTGTGATATGCTTAAAAAAAAAAAAAAAGTGTGTTAAGCAAAATTTCCAGATAAAATCTCAGTACAAAATATTAAGTTGAGCCAGCTGTGGTGGCGCATGCCTTTAATAACAGCACTCGAGAGGCAGAGGTAGGAGGGTAGGAGGATCTCCATGAGTTCGAAGCCACCATGAGAGTACACTGTTAATTCCAATTCAGCCTGCACTAGAGCAAGACCTTACCTCAAAAAATAAAACAAAACAACAACAACAAAATTAAGTTGTATTTATACCTCTCAGCTAGGAATTGTGTCAAATGATACATATTATAACATAAAATTATCCAATATTTAGAAAAAAATTACAAAGATACATAAATCTCTGAAATCCAAATGAAACCTTAAAAAGATAAAATTTTATACAGACAGATTCAAGACCCACGTACAAAATGGAAACAGTCCTTGTTGGACTGGAGGAGTGTACAGTGAAGCAATGCCAGCTCTCCCTCAAATCAGTCCTCACTAAAGTATTTAGACAAAATATATGAAACGAAATATACTTTAAAATTACCAGGGAGCTTCCAGACGGACTCACAACCAGGCAAGATTGGTCAGGCTCCAGTATTGAAAGGTCTCAAACTTAAAGGACCTCCCCAGGGTGAGCATGGGTTGCATATTCAGGAATCTTCCAGTTCCTGGTTCCTGTGCGTTTTGGGCACAGCAAGGTAGCAACTGCTGGGGTGGGCGGGAGCAGAGCACAGAGGCTGAGCTCAGGCTAGAAGGGCTGTCAGTCAGATGACTGTCCTTTCTCCAGGCCCCGTGCATCAGAGCCAAGCCATGGAGCATGTGCACACATTGCGGAGGTAAAGCCCATGCTTCCACGCCAGGGCATCCGGCTGGGCACCAAGATCACAGCATAGGGCTCACCTCCTGCCCCTTCTCGCTTCCATCTGCCACTCATGTTTGCCCAATCAGCTGCGTGCTGCCTCCCCCAAGATGCCAAGCACAGAATCCTCATGCCTCGGGTCCCCACAGTGCCACATCAGGGCTCACACTTCCAAGCACCTTGCACACCAGCCACTGTGCTGCCCAGAGGGTCTCCCAAGTGCAGTCATTGCTGCCTGCGCTTCTGCACCACCCTCAGCACTTTTGCTGCCTGGCCCTGCGCTTACCCACTGTACCAGAGCCAGAGTCCACACTTCTGTACCACACAGCTCTTCCCTGGGCCACTGAGCTTTGGGGTCCCCACAGTGCCAGAATGGGAGCCCACGCTTCTGCTTCACCCCTGTCTGACTCCGCCCCTCCCCGGCCTCTGGCCCCCGCTTGCAACCCCTGGGTAAAAGGGTCAGAACCCAACTTCCATCCCAGGCTGTGCTGCCAGCCTCAGACAGAGATAATGCCCATCCTCTGCCCGTTCGGTAGCACATGTCGCTGTCGGTACCCTCCCCTCCCTAGGCCTCTTGACCTGAGGGACCTCAAGCTGCCAGCCTTCACCTCTTCCTCCGATCACTTCAAGCCAGCCACTGACCACATCCACGTACATAAGCTTCCTCACCAGGTACCTCCTCAGACCACCTCCAGGTTTTCTTCCCGGATCCCTGAGGCCCCATCCCCCCTCCCTTTTCCTGCCACCAGCAGCTGCCTAACAGCACCCCAGACAGGAATATCTGGACACTGCACTCCAGAGGGTATGGGTGCTTACACCACAACCTGCTCAGCTGGGGCACAGTAGGATAACAAGGGCAAGGACCTGAGCGGCATAGGAAAGGCACTGCTGGACAGTAGGCTGAGGAGTTTCCAGACTTCCAACCAAAGCTCTGGGATGAACCACCATGCCAGTGTGGCTGACACGCATGCACTCTCCACAGCCCACTCATCTGTGCAGACAACACCACCCCTCTCTAAGCAGGTTCAAACCAAAAATAGTAGCCCCACTGATGGTCTCACAAGGGCAAATTACTGCTTCCTTCTTGAAATAGTAAAACAAGACTTTTACCTCAGAGATGGGTAGACCACAATGCAAACAGCAAACAGAGATCTCCAGCAAGATTGCATAGTCCTATATTGGAAGTTGCCATTGAAACCCTACAGGACACAACAGAAACAGGACTCCAAAATGGAAACACAACAAGCTAAATGAATCTGACCAAGCAAATTGCTGAATTGGAAGCAAACCATCAAAAAACCAACAATCTCATAAATGAAATTGTGTGGAATGATCTCTTAGAGCACACAGCTTTCACCAGTAGGCTCAACTTAGAGGAGGAAACCCAGAGAGATATCAAGAGAGGTAAATGAATTGAAGGTGAGTCAGCAAATAGAAGACCTCAATAACCAGCTGAAGAAACTGAATAAAGGGGTTTCCCTGTGCAGCGACCACTGGAGTGAGTAGGCCAGACGGATCTCTGCCCCCTCCCACTGCCTGAGACTGGGTTCCCCAAAACCATCCACTCCAACTCCACATAGACATTCTCAGCAGCCAACAGAACCTTCTCCAAAATTTACCATATATTAGGCTGTAAAGCATGCCATCACAAAGTCAGGAAAACTGAAGTAGCTTTCTGTACCGCATTAGATCACAACACTTTAAAGCTAGAAATTAACAAGAGACACATCAAAAATGTCACCAACTCCTGGAGACTAAACAACACATTTTTAATCAATGAATGGATTGTGGAAGCAATAAAAAACAAAATTGTTAAATTCCTAGATTTAAATGATAATGAAAACATGACGAGCCAAATCTTATGGGACTCAATAAAGGCTGTCATAAAGGGAAAATTCATAGCCCTAAATGCCTTCATTGCAAAGACAGAGATATCCCAAATCAAAAACTTTAGTGTTCACCTAAATGTGCTGGACAAACAAGAATCCAACCCAAAGAACTGCAACTGGGAAGAAATAATCAAGATTAGAGCAGAAATTAGTGCATTGAAAACTAAGAAAAAAAAATTTTTAATTGACGAAATGAAGAGCTGGTTCTTTGAAAAAATAAATGATATTGGCAAACCCCTGGCCAAATTGATCAAGCACAAAAAAGAGAAGTCTTAAATTAACAAAATCAGAAATGAGAGAGATCACAAAAGACATCAATGAAATTGGAAGAATCATCAGAGCAAACTTCCAAAACCTCTAACCCAATGTGGTGGTTTGAATAGAATAGATGGCCCCCAATATATTAGGTTGTTTGTTTGCAGTTTGCATCTGCAGACACCTGGCTGGATCACTGGGTGGATCTTAAGGTGTGGTGGTGAGTTTCAGATTTCAATCTAAAGATATACAAAGTGTGCCTAGCTGGAATTCCTGAAGTTTGCTGTAGCTTTTGTCTTTTGGCTTGTGCTTTTCTTTCTCTCTGCTTGGGCCTGTGAAGGTAGGCCAGCTTCTTCTGCCACTATGGCACTTCCCCTGAATCTGTAAGCTTCAATAAATCCATTCCTTCATTACTGTGCCTGGTCTGGAAGTTCATCTCAGTGAACCTGAATGTGTCTGATACACCCACAAAATTAAATAATCTGGAAGAAATAGATAAATTCCTAGACACATTCCACCTACCCAAACTAAACTCAGAGCAGATTAATCTCCTAAACAAATTTATCACATTCATGGAGATTGAAAAGGTAATCAAAAACTTCCCTAAAAAGAAAAGTCCAGGACTGGATGGCTTCTCCGCTGAATTCTATCAAACCTTCTAGAATAACTGAAACCAATTTTTCTCAAACTATTCTGCATAATTGGAGACAAGGGAAACCTCTCTGGCTCCCTTTTATGAAGCTAGCATCACTGTAATACCAAAACCAGACAAAGATGCACCAAGGAAAGGAAATTATAGCTCTATATCCCTGATGAATTTAGATGCAAAGATCCCGAAAACATCCTTGCACATTGAATTCAACAACACATCAGATGCATTCTTCACCTTGATCAATTAGGTTTTATCCCAGAAATGCAAGGATATTTTAACATATGGAAATTGATCAATGCAATATGCCACATAAATAAAGTGAACCATAAGAACCACATGATCATCTCTATTGATGCTGAGAAGGCATTTGACAAAATACAACATCACTTCATGGTCAGAACACTGGAAAAAATAGGCATGAAGGGTTTATATCTCAACACAATAAAGGCTATACATAAAGCTCCTAAAGCCCAAATAATTGTTAATGGGGAAAATTTCCAGGAGTTCCCACTGTTATTGGGAACAAGACAGGGTGCCCATTCTTACCACTGCTCTTCAACATAGTACTAGAAGTACTAGCCCAAGCAATAAGACAGGAGAAAGAAATAAAAGGGATTCAAAATGGAAAAGAAGAAGACATGTTAGCCTTATTTTCATATGACATGACCCTCTATATAAGTGACCTAAATATATCCATCCCAAAACTTCTAAAGGTGATAAATTCCTTTAGCAAAGTGGAAGGATACAAAATCAATGCACAAAAATCAGTAGCTTTTCTATATGCCAATGACAAACATACAGAGAAAGAAATCAGTATGACTGTCCTATTTTCAATAACTACAAAGAACATTTAATACCTTGAAATAACACTAACAAAGGATGTAAAGGAACTAATAATGAAAACATAAAAACACTCAAGAAAGAACTAGAGGAGGACTTAAGATGGAAGGACCTCCCATGTTCCTGTATAGGTAGAATTAATATTGTGAAAATGGCAATTCTATGAAAATTAATATACAGCTTCAACACAATAACAATAAAAATACCAGCATCATTCTTCATTGAGACTGAAAAAAATGATCTCAAAGTTTATATGGAATGGTATAATGCCTTGGATATCCATACATAACTTCAGCAAAAGAAATACCTCTAGTGGTATCACCATACATGATCTAAAGCTATATTGCAAAGCTGTAGTGACAATAACAACATGGTATTGGAATAAAAACAGAAACATAGACCAATGGAACAGAATTGAAGACCCAGACTTTAGGGCAAGCAGCTACAGCTGTTTGATCTTTGACAAAGGTGCCAATAATGTAGATTAGAGAAAAGAGAGCATCTTCAACAAATGGTGTTAGACAAATTGAATGACCATGTGTAGAAAAATGAAATTAGACCCACTTATTTCAGCATACATAAAAATCAAGTCCAAATGGATTAAAGAACTCAATATAAGACCTGAAACACTTCAACTGCTGGAAGAAAAAAATAGGAGGCACTCTCCATAATATAAGACTGGGAAAAGACTTCCTAAACAAAAGCCCAGTAGCCCAGGAGATTAAACAAGCATGCAACCATACCATGGGATCTCATGAAGCTAAAAAGTTTTTTCACAGAAAACATACCATAAGTAGAGCAAACTGATTATCCACTGAATGGGAGAAAATATTTACCAGCTATGTGACCAACAGAAGCCTAATATCTAGAATCTACAAAGAACTCAAAATACTAAACAATAAAAAAATCAAACAACCCACTCCATAAGTGTGGCAGGGAACTAAATAGGGTTTCTCAGAGAAAGAACTACAAATGGCTAGCACACACTTAAGAAAATGTTCAACATCCCTAAAAATTAAGGAAAAGCAAATTAAAACAACTATGAGATTCTACCTTACCCCAGTAAGGATACCAAACATTATAAAATCAAATGAAAACAAATGCTGGTGAGGCTTTGGAGAAATAGGAACACTCATTCACTGTTGGTGGGAATGTAAACTGGTAGAAGCACTGTGGAAATCAATTTGAAGACTCCTGAAAAGGAGGAATATTTTAGTTACCAGCAAAGCCTGTTATTCCCTACCTGGGAATTTATCCTAAAATCTCCACATCTCAGTTCAGAAATATTTGCTCAACCATGTTTATAGCTGCTCAATTCATAATAGCTAAAAACTGGTATCAACCCAGGTGCTCATCATTGGATGAATGGATAAAAAAGATGTGGTATATCTACATGATGGAATTCTACTCAGCAGTAAGAAAAAAATAACACATTTAAATTTGCAGAAAAATGGTCAAACATGGAACAGATCATTTTAAGTGAACTCACACAATCACAGAAACATAATCACTGCATGATCTCACTCATCTGCAGTTCCTAACCTGCATCATCCCAAGTTGCTGACATAACTGAATAGCAGCTTGAGGCTTGGACAGTAGGGAGGGTAAGGATTAGGGAAAGGGGAAGGGGAGAGGAGGCACAAAATCTGAACCCAAAGTGAACTAGTTACCATAGAATCCTATATCCTGGAAATCACACTAAAAGGTGGAATCCTCAAACTAACCTTAGAGGGAACACCTAAAGCAAAGGGTCCTGGAAAGAATGAGATGAAACCTAACCGCAAATTTCTCCTATTTCTCTTTTGTCTCGGGATTATTTTTTCCCTTGGTGCTGGTCTGTACATCCATGTACCAGCATGTGGCCTACATCCACAATGAGCTGTTAATCATAGATATCTAGAAGACAACCCAAAACAAACAAGACAGACTTCTGTCAGAGCACTTGATTGCCCACAAGAGGTTAATGGTAAGACCCTACTGCTGAAGATACTGCTTGCTGTCAGCATGGACGATGGAGAAACCTGATTGGAATCCAGAGAAGAGCCAGTCCTCAGATAATTAGCCCATCTAGTGCTGGAAGGCATGGCATGAGCTACCAGGAAAAAGTGGCCAACGTCTGTCGAAGCAACTCAAAGTCTAAGTGATGCAGAAGCAAACAACCTAATGTGATGCTCACACAAGTGCAATAGTTGCACACAGCCATGGTGGCTAATCACCTGCTCTTTCATTGGCTAACAGATCTACTTAGTGGAAAGGAAACCATATCAGGAACTGGGAAACAAATCAGAATCATATCCAGATAATGATTCTGCTTTCCATTGTCAAGCTCTCACTAACCTTACATCATAAAAGTGTCTAAACCCTTATAATTATCTCCTAATTAAAAATGGTTATCACATTTATCTGGTGCGGACTTCACTCTCCTTTGAAGAATCTGCTTCTCTTTCTCAGATGGGAACTGGACTTGAGGAGATAAATGACCCAGCCCACTACACCCCATCCCCAGCTGAAACCACAGAGGTATTAGTGAAATGAGCAAGAAAGCTGTTCTCTTAGTTAAGCTGATATCAGCACAAGGATGATGGAGAAAGTTACTGAGGATACTCAACACCTACCAAACCAGACATTTAGATGCTCCTAAGTTCCCATCATTGTTGTAGACTTAATATACTCCCAGCATGGCTCAGGGAATTTTGCAGAAGAGAGGGTGGAAATTGTGGAAGATGGGGTGGAAAGACTGTTAGAGCCACAAGTTGGGACATTTTGCACAGAGAAACAGTCTCTCCCACACAACTGACTGCTGGCTCATAATGCATGACCCACAATACTCATAGGGTGACCTGCATCCCCAACAAAGAAAGTCTGTTCAGAAAAGGGGCAGGGAGAAGGGAAAGGATGGTACCAACATGTGATGTTTACATACAAAATATGTCCATATCTAATGAATAAACTGAATAAAGACATGATCTAATGCAAGAATGAACTCCAGGAAACATCAAGAAAATCAAATCTTGAGTTGAAATTGGACTTAAAATGAAATGTCCATAACACTGGATAGCACAGCAGAAAACAAAAATCAAACAAAGCTTTCAAAAAGCCTCTACAGAATCCTTCAATAACATGTCAAACATGTGAAGAACAGAGCCTTCCATCTGGAGGATAAGACAAATGAAATTGATCAAGAGTCCAAAAACTTTGAAAAGCTCATAAGAGCATGTGAACAGAATATGAGAAAAAAATGTGAAGAAAGTGTGGGATACTCTAAAGCTGCCAAATATCCAGATAATGGGTATACCAGAAGGGGAAGAATTTCAGGCCAAAGGCATGGTCAACATCTTCAACAAAATTATTGAAGAATACTTTCCAACCCTCTCAAATGACCCATCCAGATACAAGAAGCTGACAGAACACCAAACAGACAGAACAAAAGAAGAAACTCTCCAAGGCACATGAAAGTTGAAACTATAAACAACAAAAACAAAGAGAGAGTGCTAAAAGCAGCAAGAGTCTTTCTAATGGAAACCCTGAAAGCCACAAGGGCTTGGAGTGCAACACTATAAAGTCTAAAAAAACATGATATCCAACCCATACTAATGTACCCAGAAATAGTATCCCTCATAATAGATGGTGAAAGGAATACCTCCCATGATAAAAAAAAGCCACCTCTATGATTATATGAACACCAAGACAAACCTACATAGAATACTTTAGGGAATTATCCACACAGAAGAGTCAAACAACCAACCTCAAGAGCCTTTAAGAGGAAGAATGAATAACAAAAACTAGAGCAGGCACAAAATTGTACCAATGCTCCAAACCCCATAAATCCTCCAACATGGCAGTAATTAAATCAAACCTCACAATTATAACCTTAAATATTAATGGTCTTAACTCACCCATCAATAGATTCAAGTTAACAGGGTGGATCAAAACAATGGACTCTTCTATCTGCTGTCTTCAAGAAACCCACCTCACCACTCAAGATAGACACCCTCTCATGGTGAAAGGATGGAAAATGATTTTCTAAGAAAATGGATAAAACTTCCAGGTAAGATGACAGCTAAGGAGCCACTCTAAATCAGCCTAGAGAGGGTTTTAAGAAAAACCCCAGCAAAATACACTTTTCTTCTGAAAAGTGGAGGAGTATAGGTTATTCTTAGACACAGTGGAGAAACCAGAGAAACCAAGACCCACCAGAAAGGACACAAACAGCCAGAGTCCTACTGAGGTGCTCACGATCCACAAATGCCTTCTCAGCATGCCAGGCAGTGGCAGCAGCACCAGAGACCAAGCAAAAAAATTTCAGCTCCATCAGCCTTTTGCAAAGTTAAGAAATCTGAAGGAAAGACAGCTGAGATCAATGAAAGAGCTACTGAAAATGTGAGCAACTCCAGAAGTCTCAACTTTCCCATCCCCCACCATCAGAATCAGAAACCTCCAGCATTCAGCCCCCAGTGGCAGCACAGCCAGCAGACCAGATCAGACATACAGCTGCACAGCACAACATGGAGGGATCTAGGTGGGCACTCAGCATTGGTGAGATCCGAAGCCACCCCAAAGATAACAAGGTAACAAGGCTGACTGACAAAAACACAAACAAACAAAAAACAACAAAAATAAAACCAGATACGCAGTCCTGCAAGGGCTAATCTCTCTTTCCTTGTCACTGCACATTTTCTTGGTTGGTGGTACCATTTTCAAATGACCTGTATTTAGGGGTTGAATTTTATTGCCTTTGGTCCTTTCATACATATATCAAGCCTTTATTTTTTTGCTTCTGTCATTATTGGGGGCAGGGTTTGATCCAGATCCAGGTTGGCCTGGAGCCCAATTCAGAACAGAAATCTTTATCTCCCAGCTTGCAAGATTAAGGGTGTAGAAGAACACACACCCTTAGGTACTTTGGCTTTATATGCCTATCTGTTTATTTTATCCCCCAAATTGCATATTTTGTGCTGGTTTTGTTGATTGTATATGTTTAGTCAGTTGAAGTTTAGAATTTTCCAGTTAATTATTTCATCCAGTCCACTAGAATACTTGCTTAGCAAGCAAACTCAACACCTAGGATTACTTCTGTGGCTTGATTGGGTTACAAAAGCTACACCTGGCACCTTGAGCTCATATCCTGAGGGTATATAGAGGTGGATTGTCACATCTGGGGACACTGCAGATAAGGTAGAAAACCCAAACATCAAATCAATTCAGGTTGCAAAAGTCACCACACTATAATAAAAGAAACTCAAAGAATCAAGACAATGCAGTACCATCAAAAACTATAAACCCATCAGTAATGATCACAAATGAGACTGACAAAGATTTCAAGAAAATGATGGTATCTATGCTCAAAGATATTAGAGAAGAATGGGCTGGAGAGATGGCTTAGCAGTTAAGCGCTTGCCTATGAAGCCTAAGGACCCCGGTTTGAGGCTTGATTCCCTAGGACCTACATTAGTCAGATGCACAAGGGGGCATCTGGAGTTCAGTTACAGTGGCTGGAGGCCCTGGCGTGCCCATTCTCTCTCTCTTTCTCTCTCTCTGTCTGTCACTCTTAAACAAATAAA
The DNA here is from genome assembly GCF_020740685.1 of Jaculus jaculus. Taxonomy (NCBI): domain Eukaryota; kingdom Metazoa; phylum Chordata; class Mammalia; order Rodentia; family Dipodidae; genus Jaculus; species Jaculus jaculus. The sequence goes on from NC_059112.1 coordinate 33,162,056, forward strand.
TAAAAATAAACAAAAAACTAAGAAATTAGAGAAGAAATGAAAGGACTTAAAGACAAAAGCAAAGGAATTAAAGAAGAAAACAAAGTTCTGAAAGAGAACACAGGAAACCAGGTTAATGAATTAAAGAGGTCATTATAAGACATGAGTAAGGAAATAGGAATACTGAAGAAAAACCAGGCTGAAATTCTGGCTTTGAAGAATACAGTCAATGAAATAAATAACTCTGTGGAAAGTCTCACCAATAGAATGGATGAAGGAGAGAACAGAATATCTAAGCTAGAAGACCAGGTGGCAGATCTAACACAGTCCAACAAAGGGAAAGACAAGCTAATAGCAAGGTGTGAGTTGGAATTTCAAGATATTCTGGACACTATGAAAAGATCAAACATAAGAATTCAGGGTATAACAGAAGGAGAAGAATGTCAATCCAGAGGCTTAGTAGGTGTTTTCAACAAAATCATAGAAAAAAAATTTTTTTCCTCAAATTAGGAAAGAAATGCCAATGCAGATACAAGAAGCTTTTAGAACACCAAACAGAAAAAAAACTGAAAAGAGCCATTCCTTGCCATGTTATAATTAAACTACTACGCACAAAAACCAAAAAAAATATGTTGAAAGCAGTTAGAGAGAAGAAGCAAGTCACCTACAAAGGCAAGCCCATCAGAATAACTGCAAATTATTAAACACAAACTTTTTTTTAAAATTATTTATTTACTTATTTATTTGAGAGCAACAGACACAGAGAGAAAGACAGATAGAGGGAGAGAGAGAGAATGGGCGCGCCAGGGCTTCCAGCCTCTGCAAACGAACTCCAGACGCGTGCGCCCCCTTGTGCATCTGGCTAACGTGGGACCTGGGGAACTGAGCCTCAAACCGGGGTCCTTAGGCTTCACAGGCAAGCGCTTAACCGCTAAGCCATCTCTCCAGCCCTTAAACACAAACTTTAAAAGCTAGAAGGGCTTGGAATGATGCATTCCAAGTTCTGAAAGATAACAATTGTAAACCAAGATTACTTTATCCTGCAAAGCTATCTATCCAAATTAGTGGAGAAATAAGGACATTAGACAACAAAAATAGGTTTAAGGAATTTATACTGTTGCACCTACACATAGCTTAAGGAATTTATGACAACTAAACCAGCTTTCAGAAAATACTTGAAGGAATTCTTAATGCTGAAGAGAAAGCAAAACACACAGGGAAGGAATTAGGGAAAACTAAACCACACTGAAATAACAGTTAAAACAAATGAGTAAACAGAAAACAGGAAACACTACAAAATAAGAATGGCCAGGAAAATGTATACCTTTCAATAATAACTCTTAATATCAATGGCCTCAATTCACCATCCAAAAGACACAAGCTTGCAGACTAGATTAAAAGGCAGGATCCTGACATTTGCTGTATCCAGAAAACTCAATAAAAGATAGACACCAAAGGATGGAAAAGGTACTTCAAGCAAATGGGCCTAGGAAACAAGCAGGGGTTTCCTAATATCCTAATATCTGACAGGATAGATTTCAAACCAACGTTACTGAGTAAAGATAAATAAGGTCATTTTATACTGATTAAAGGAACTCTGCAGCAGGAGGACATTACAAACCTAAACATATATGCACTTAACATGGGGGCTCCCAGTTTCATCAAACAAACACTATTAGACTTAAGGTCACAAATAACATCAACCACAATTGTAGTGGGAGATTTCAATACCCTACTCTCATCAATTGACAGGTCATTCCCAGCAAAAAATAAACAGAGAGACATCAGAATTAAATGATGTCATGGAACAAATGGACCTAACAGATATCTACAGAACAATCCATTCAAATGCTGCAGAAAATACATTTTTCTCAGCAGCACATGGAACATTCTCTAAAATAGACATATATTAAGACAGAAAGCTAATCTCCACAAATATAGGAAAATTAAAATAATGCCTTGTACTCTATTTGACCACAATGTGATTAAACTGCAAATCAGCAATAAGAAAAGCTACAGAGCATACAAAAATTCATGGAGACTAAACAGTACACTATGGAATGATCAGTAGGTTATTTTAAAAATCAAAAAGGAAATCAATAAATTCATAGAATCAAATGATGATGATTATACAACATACCAAAACATTTGGGACACAATGAAGGCAGTCCTAAGAGGGAAATTTATAGCTGTAAGTGCCTATATTAAGAAATTAGAGAGTTCACAAATAAAAAATTTAATGCTTCACCTTAAGGCCCTTGAAAAAGAAGAACAAGACAAACCAACAAGCAGTAGACGAGAAGAAATCATAAAGATCTGGGCAGAAATTAATGAAATAGAAACCAAAAAAAAAAAAAAAATTCAAAGAATCAGCAAAACAGTTGGTTCTTGGAAGGGATAAACAACATTGATAAACACTTAGCAAATCTGACCAGAAGAAAGAGAGAAGGGACAAAAATTAATAAAATTAGAGGTGAAAAAATCACCATTACTACAGATATCAAAGAAATTTAGACAACTAGAAGGATATACTTTGAGAACATATATGCATCTAAGTTTGAAAACCTGAAAGAAATGAATGATTTTCTTGATTTATATGACCTATCAAAGTTAAATCATGATGAGATAAACCATTTAAATAGACCTATAACAAGTTCAGAGATCCAAGAAGTTATAAAAGGTCTCCCAACTAAAAATAGCCCAGGCCAAGATGTATTCACTGGTGAATTTTACCAAACCTTCATGGAAGAACTAACACCAATGATTCTCAAACTTTTCCTTAAAATAGAAAATGAAGGAGTTCTACCAAACTCCTTCTATGAAGTCAGCATCACCCTGATACCAAAACAAGACAAAAACAGAACAAAAAAAAAAAAAAAGGAAGAAAGAAAATTACTGACCACTCTCCCTCATGAACACAGATGCAAAATTCCTGAACAAAATATTGGCAAACAGAATAAAAAAATATATCAAAGAGAATATTCACCCCGGTCAAGTTGGCTTTATCCCAGGGATGCAGCAATGGTTCAACATACACAAATCAATAAATGTAATACATCATATAAATGGTCTGAAGGATAAAAATCACATGATCATCTCAATAGAAGCGGAAAAGGCATTTGACATAAGCCAACATCCTTTCGTGGGAAAAGTATTACAGAAACTGGGACTAGAAGGGAAATTTTTCACCATATAAAAGCTAATTCTGACAAACCTATAGCTAACATAATACTAAATGGTGAAAAACTTGAAGCTTTTCCACTAAAATCAGGAACAAAACAAGGGTGTCCACTGTCCCCACTCTTACTTAATACAGTACTGGGAGTCGTAGCTATAGCAATAAGGCAATAGGCACTCATAAAAGGGATATAAATTAGAAAAGAAGAGAACAAATTATCACTAATTGCAGATGATATGATTCTATACATAAAAGACTCTAAAAAACTCTATCAGCAAACTGTTAAGAGCTGATAAACACTTTTATCAACATAGCAGGATACAAAATAAATACACAGAAATCAGTAGCTTTCCTATATGCTAACAACAAACATGCAGAGAGTGAAATCAGGGAATCTCTCCCATTCACAATTGCCTCAAAAAAGTTAAATAAATAAAGTACCTTGGAATAAACTTAACTAAGGAAGTGAAAGAACTCTACAATGAGAACTTTAAAATACTCAAGCCAGAAATTGCAGAAGATGCAAGGAAATAGAACAATATCCCATGTTCTTGGATTGGAAGAATTAATATTGTGAAAATGTTAATCGTACCAAAAGCAATCTACACATTTAATGCAATCCCCATTAAAATTCCAATGGCAGTCTTCACAGGAATAGTAAAAAAAAAAAAAAAAAAATCCTAAATTTCATTTGGAAGCAGAAAAAATCCTTGAATAGTCAAACTGATTTTGAGCAACTATGATAATTCCCTAACCCCCTCACTTTCCCCTTCAAAACACCACTCTCCAACATCATACCCCTTCCTCAATCAATCTCACTTTTATTTTGATATCATCATGTTTCCCTCCTATTATATTGGTCTTGTTTAGGTAGTGCCAGGCACTGCAAGGTCATGGATATCCAGGACATTTTGTGCCTGGAATAGTGCATTGTAAGCAATCCTACCCTTCTTTGGCTCTTATAGTTTTCATTCTTCCTGCCACCTCTTCTCCAATGGAACCTGAGCATTGGAAGGTATGATAGAGATGTTTCAATACTGAGTACTTCTATGTCAATTCTCAGTACTATGGTGACTTTTGACTCATCCCAGAGGTCACCACCATCTGGAAAGATAAGCTTCTTTAATCAAAAGTGAGAGTAGCATTAATATATGGCTATGAATATTAAGAAAAGTGCTTACCAGTCAGTTCTTACCAGAGCATAATATATGCATTTAGCCAGACACCAGCGGGCATTATACTTGTAGGCTCATTACTTCCCTTATAAGTTTTCAATATCAGGCATGTATTCCCTCCCATGGATCTGTCCTCCAGTACAATTAGAGAAATGCTACTATTGCACCTATTGGTTCATTTGGCTTGGATGACCCAATTTAAGGCTTGGTAGGACACCAAGAGCCTGAACAATAGCCTGTAATGGTTTGGGGGCATCAGGGACCTCCCTGGCCAATAACACACTGGAAGGTATCCCACCTCTAGCAGTAAAAATTTTCTAGTAACAATATATGGCTTCTAGATGTTCCATTGTCCAAAAAATTAAGCAGGCCAGATTTATTCATACTTATCAAGGAAATGATCCAGCAAATGGACATCACAATCAGAAATTTATATGCACTAAACATAGGTGCACCACAATTTATAAAACAAAACCTATTCAACAACAAATCAGAAATAAATCCAATATCATCATAGTAGTGGACTTCAATACTCCATTATCATCAATAGACAGATCATCCATGCAGAATATCAATACAGAAATAATAGAACTCAACGCTACCATAGGTGTATTAGACCTAACAAACATGTTAACATTCTACCCCAATTCCACAGAATACTCATTCTTGTCAGCAGCCCATGGAACCTTCTCCAAATTAGATTACATATTAGGATATAAAGCATGCCTCCATAAATTCAGGAAGATTGACATTACCTCTTGCATCATATTAGGACTCAATGCATTAAAGATAGATATTAACAAGAGAGACAACAGAAAGTAACTATCATCTGGACACTGACACCTGCTGTTAAATAATTAAATGGGTCCTAAAAGAAATCAAAAAGGAAGTTGTGAAAGTTCTACAAATGAATGATAATGAAAACACAACATGCCAAAACTTATAGAATGCAAAGTAGGCAGTCCTAAGGGGAGAAACCTGATGATCCACCTAAAGGTGTTGGGAAAACAAGAAAAATCCAACCCTGAGAATCCTAGATCAAAAGAAGTAATTAAGATCAGAACAAAAATCAATGAATTGGAAATTTAGACAATAATTAAGAAAATTGATGAAACATGGAGCGGGTTCTTTGAAAATAAAGAAAGACTAATAAACCCCTGGCTAATCTGACCAAGCAAAAAAAAAAAAAAAAGTCTCAAATTAACAAAATTACAAATGAAAAGGGAGAGGTCATGAAAGACATGAATGAAATTTGAAGAATCATTAGGACATATTTCTCAAACCTCTGCTCCACAAAATGGATGAACTGAAAGAAATCAATAAATTTCTAGACACATACCACCTACCAAAAGTAAATTCAAAGCAGATAAATTTCCTAAACAAACCTATTAATCCATTCAGATTGAAAGTGTAAAGCCAGGTGTGGTGCTGTAAACCTTTAATCCAAACATTCAGAAGCAGAGGTAGGAGGATCACAAGGAGTTAAAGGCCACCCTGAGACAACATAGTGAATTCCAGGTTGTCCTGGGCTACAGTGAGATCCTACCTTAAAAAAAAAAAAAAATGAATGAATGAAAGAATGAAGGAAAGAAGGAAAGAAAAAAAGAAGGAAATATAATAAAAAATTAAATCCCCAAAAATGAAAAGTCTAGGACAGGATGGTTTCTCAGCTGAATTGTATCAAAACTTCATTGATGAACTGAAACCAATTATTCTCAAACTGTTTCACATAAGTAGAGAACAGGCAATCCTCCCCAGCTCCTTCTATGAAGCTAGCGTCAACCTAATACAAAAAGCAGACAAAGATATAGTAAGAAAACTGTAGACCTATATCCCTGATGAACATAGATGCACACATTCTGAACAAAATCCTCACAAACTGAATTAAAAAACACATAGAAAGCATCCTCCACCTTGATCAAGCAGGCTTCATACCAGGGACATGGGGATGGTTCAACATATGGAATTCAATTCATGTAATACACCACATAAATAATCTTAAACACAAAAACCACATGATCATTTCAATAGATGCAGAAAAGGCCTTTGACAAAAAACAACATGACTTCATGATTAAAACACCAATAAGAAGATCCCACTAGCCTAGCTAGAAAAGTGAGGCTATTCCCATCAAAATCTAAGTTAACAATACTTACCCCTTTAACCTCTCTGTTGGAGAATCTTTTTTTCGTTTTCAAATCTCAACAAGAACTAAGGAGAACCATCATCGACCAACAAGACAAGAATAGCTAGCTTACTCCCTGACAGAAGATGAACCACACTTCATATAGCAGCCAGGGCACAGGTGAAATGACAGAGGAACTGGTGATATGAACAAGGATGCTGCTTTTTCAGCAAGCCTGATAACCTGGACCAGCTTGATGCAGACCAACACTGAGGATACTCAAAATGCACCAAAGCAGATATCCATAAGCAGTTGAGAACTCAAAACTAAAGAATTTAAAGCATACCAAACAAGGCTCAGGAAAGTTTGCAGAAGAGCGAAAAGAAAGAAGGTGAGGGCCACAGTGTGGAACGGACTATCCAGAGACATAGCCCTCCCCACAATGACAGACTGCTTCTTTCACAACTCATAACTCACAACTTCATGGTGGATACCAGCAGTCCAATTAAGGAGGGCCTTCAATGGAGTGGAAATGATGGTACCAACATATGATGTGTCCATACAATGATTCTACCCAGGGCTGGAAAGATGGTTTAGTGGTTAAGGCCTTTGCCTGCAAAGCCAAAGTGCCCCGGACAGCAAGGAGTTAAACAAGGACCTGAGGGGAAATTAACCTGGATGAGAGACAAGAGACAAAAAAGAAGACCAAGCCTAGTTTCTGGTCAAGGTCTCAAAATTTTATTTTTACACATGGGTTTATATAGGGTTGTATGGGAAAGCAGTCATATTCAGGCCAAAGATCACAGGGTTACTGGCTAAACACAATTTCTTTGTTTCTTCATCAATTACTGGCAGCACTGGGGGGATTATCACCCAGGTGTAAAGGTTTCTTCACTTCTGGTAACAGGTCATTAGATGAGAAAATAGAAACTTAACACGTGGCGGTTTCTGTCAGCATGCCACCCGAGGTTAGGCTCATAACTCCCAACACCAAAGGACCCAGCTTTGATTCCCCAAGACCCATGTAAGCTAGATGCACAAGGGGTGCATACATCTAGAGTTCATTTGCAGTGGCTAGAAGTCCTGGCACATCCATTTTTTCTCTCTCTCTCATAAATAAATTAACTATTTAAAAAAAATCTATGTGATAAAAATAAAAAAGGAAAGTTAAAAAGAAAAAAAAAAAAACTCATGAAAGAAGAAAAAATAAGAGGCTGCTGAGAGCCCAACACTAAAGGAGATTTCTATCATGCCCTCTAAGGCTCAGGGAACATTGAGGAAAAAGGGGACAAATTAAAAAAATATATCAATCTTATATGCAGATATTTGTACATGCACACAAATTTTATTCTTTATAAAAATTATTGATTGATTTATTTATTTGCAAGCAGGGAAAGACAGAGAGAGAGAGAGAGAGAGAGAGAGAGAGAGAGAGAGAGAGACAGAGAAAGAGAAAGAGAAAGAGAGAAAGAAAATGAGTGTGCCAGGGCATCCAACCACTACAAATGAACTCCAGATGCTTGTGCCACTTTGTGCATCTGGTCTATGTGAGTACTGGGGAATCGAACCTGGGTCATTGGACTTTGCAGGCAAGTACCTTAACTACTAAGCCATCACTCCAGTACAGTTAATTTTATTCAATTTTTACCTTTGCAAAGATGTATTTTTAAAATATTTTTTGTTCATTTTTTATTTATTTATTTGAAAGCGACAGACACAGAGAGAAAGACAGATAGAGGGGGAGAGAGAGAATGGGCGCGCCAGGGCTTCCAGCGACTGCAAACGAACTCCAGACGCGTGCGCCCCCTTGTGCATCTGGCTAACGTGGGACCTGGGGAACTGAGCCTCGAACCGGGGTCCTTAGGCTTCACAGGCAAGCGCTTAACCGCTAAGCCATCTCTCCAGCCCAGATGTATTTTTAGATAGCTCAACATGACAAGATACACTATTTTAAAAGTATAAAGGCATTGGCAAATAGTCAAATTTAAACAGAGAAGAAATAATAAATGAGTCCACACATAAAGAGGTTAAATTAAAAATTAAGATTATGCCACAAAGCTATGAACTTGCCCTTCCAATGAAGGGTGTGCAGTGAATTTAATATCTATGTTGAAAATGAACTGTGGATTTTTACAGCAACTGCTCATGCGTTTGCATCAGTTTCTTTCTGGTTTCTGTTAATAAATATCTGACCAGAAGCTGCTCCAGAAAAGAAAGGGTCTATTTTCAGCTTAACAGTTCTGAGAAGAACTTTCATGGCAGGTAAGACACAGATGCAGGAGTGTACAACACCTGGTCACATTGCCTTCCTAGTAAGTAGGAGGAATGGTGAAGCCAGGTGTTAAGACCCCAAGATCTGACCTCAGCGACTCACTTCCTCTGATAAAGTAAAGCAACACCTCCAAAAGATTCTACAACCTTCCCAAACAGTGCCACCTGCTAAGAACCAAGTGCTCAACCACATGAGCCTGTGGTGAATGAGGGAAGAGAGAGACATTCTCCATTCAAACAACCTCACAGTTGTACACTTTATGTTAGGCACTTTCATGTACGTATTCAATACTGCAATTCAAGTAAAAATGATAGTTAAAAAAAAAACTGAGATTTTGATTTATTAGGGGCACTATAAGCGTACTATCAAATGATGCTTTTAAGCCTAATTATTTCCCTTAGCAGTCATTTCTCAGCCTGCACAATTATTACATGCACAAATAAAATGGAAAACAGACTTTTAACACAAATCTTTTCAAAATGCATGATATTAACACCTGAGATGGTTTGTAAAAGCCCACACTCTTTCACAAATTGTGGTGTTTTCCTGGAAAAACAGTGATAAAAGAATGAATGAAGGAAGATAGGTATAAATCTAGCTAGCAATCTGATGTCTTCTAGCTTTCCTTTTGAATTCTAAAACATAAAGAGGGGGAGCACTGTTAAATGGTAAATAGTTAGAAAGCTCTATTAACCCCAGCAGGAGGGCTTTCAATAGAATCAGCTGAATGGTAGTAAAATAGAAGTAGTTTTCTACAATTCCATCCAATTTAATTCAATTGAACAGACGTTTTTTTCTCCACTGCCTCTATGGGTAAGGAGGCCCTGTCTTGGGTGATATTTTTCCAAGGAAAATTAATGGAGAAAAATAATGCCAAATATAATGGAGAAAGACTGTAAGACTTACTAAATTTCATTTTGGGTTCCTTATTCATTATTTGGAAATTTTTCATTTTATGATTTCACCAGGATTACATGCATTAAGAAAACACAACTTGGCAAGACCTAAAACAATTAGAAAATTTGAAGGGACTGTTTGATAATAACACAAGTGCCCATATTATATTTCATCTCTTGAAAGTTTACAAATTTTGTTTTGTCTTTGTTCTTTGATCTTCATATGAATTACATATTAATAAAATATCACCCAAGCCAAATTCATCTTACATTCATTATAATTTCTTTTATGATTGTGTTTTCTTTTTTGTATGTGTTTGTTGCTTTCTTATTTTGCCTTTTTAAAACTTTTCTTAACAACATTAGACTGAAAATAGATCTTTTTCATATTTTCAAGAAAATGGTAACAGAAACACACTATATACTATTGTCTATAATATTAAAACATGAATATTAAGGTGTGGATACAATTGAACATCAGTAGAAATAGGAATAAATTAAATGAATTAACTACACAGCAAGTGGAAATCTGGTTCCTTAATTAAGACACTTGTCAGTGAATGCCTTGTTTCTTCTCTCTTTCTCTTTCCCCCTTCCCCTCCTGGTCTGTAACTTATACTTTCATACTTTTAATGTGAAAACAGCAAGCACAGAGGAACTTATTCAATGATTTCTGTAATCTGATTATTATAGTTTTCATGAACAATAGTAAATGCAAACCACTTGCTGGTTCATACGGCTTCAAGTGCTTCCTTCTATGGTGCTTGTTTAATAATTTATTTTAATGCAACTGTACTGCTTCTCATCAATAAAGGAAGAAAATATGCAAATCTAAAGTCTGTTATTGAAATCACATTCTATACATAGGTAGTCATTTATCAGCCCATAATGTTCAGGTGAATCTCATATTCTCAATGTGCAATGTGAGCATTATGGATATCTCTAATACTTCATTCCTCGACGAAAGCAATCTTATAAGAATCATTTTTATCTGATTAAAAATGGTTGACACATTCGATCCAACCTGCAGAATACACTATGACTCATGAGACTCCTGACTCTGGAGACTCATGCCTGAGTCTCAACATATTGTCCCCCAGAATCTTCCCCCTACCAATACTGGCCGGGGCAGGCTGGGCACATGCTGTAGGTACACAAGCACTGCTGTGTGACTGGCAGCTTGGGGATAGGTAGCTGCTATTGCTAAGAGTTCAAATTGACCAAAACTAAATGCCAGTCCTTAAAAACTTCCATAGTTCCAGTCTCTCAGCACGATTTTCATCTCAGCCAGTAGGTTGATGTCTTGTGCTCATGACTCTGCGTAACAACTTATCAGAATACTCCCTCAAGTTAGTTTTATATATAACAGATTTTTAGCTCCGTGAAAGAAGCAAAATCCTATATTTTATTTTATTAATAAAATTAGCCTTAAGAATTGTCTGTTGGCATGTATATACATATTCATATGTATGTTCATATTTAATTATAAAAGAACAAATAGAACTTTCAGAAACTAAATGAGTGGCATTGCTTAGCAATAGAACCCAATTTTTGTCTTAATATAATATCTATAAAATGCTAAAACAAATGATGTGCAACCAAGCTGATTGAATTATTCATTGCTGAGTCAGTTGACTTGGAATCACCTGGAAACCCACAAATTCTTGACAATGATTTTTTCTGAAGGCAATTGAGGTATTGCTATTGGAGTGCATGATCCATGGTAGCTTGTTGTCCCACATGTGCCCATTAACTGTGATATCTGATTTCAGGTGTAGAAAATAGAGATTTACATCTTGAAAACACCGGAGGTTCTTCTGAAAGATTCAGAAATAGTGACAGAATATTTTGCACACAGACTTTACTACTATGACAAAAGTTCAAAAAAAACAAAGAAGTTTCTCTTTGTCACGTCAGAGTCAAACATGGGCAGAATTTTCCAAACACTAGTCATAATTGAGTAAGTGAGCTGGAAGCTGCTGAGGGCCCTGGTCTGACTCATCTATCCACAGTCTGCTTCATGCTGCTGGACGGATGTCAGCTTCTCAATTGGCTAAACTTTGCATTCCCCCAGTATGCTCATAAGGGCTTTTAGCTCAAGTAACAGCACATTGATGATTTTTGTAAGATAATGTCACTTTAAAATAACCCTCTTGCTTCTGTTGAGCACCTTGGCAGTCTGTTTTATAGAACTGAAGTGGATTCTTGCTGGGCTCATCTATGGGATTGTGAACTATGCAAATCACATAGCTTTGGGAAATGCTCTGCCAATGCTTCTTTTGATTCCACCCAGCGCCCTGTTATACATCTTGACTTTGTGCTCTCCAGTGAATATTCTCATTTCCAAATTATTGCTTGCTGAGCAAATGGAAGTTGTGTGCTTTTCTCTTCTCAAAAAAATTTTTAAAAGTTTTACAAATTCCTTAAAATGCTTATAAATTGATGTTCTAAATAATATAAGCTGTGGGCTGGAGAGGTGGTTGTGCTGTTAAAGGAACCTGTTTGCAAACCTTGACTGTGAGGGTTGGATTCTCCCATACTCACATAAAGTCAACTGCACAAAGTAGCACCTGTGTCTGAAGTTCATCTGCAGTGGCAGGAGGTCCTGGCATGCCCACACGCACTCTCTCTCTCTCCTTGCAAATAAAATATTATAAGTATTCTGAGCTGTGATAGGATTAAGTAGTTTAATTTATATTAATCTTGGCTTTGTTTTGGGGTAGGTTTGGGTTCCATTTATTGTGAGTGATAAAAATATACTGGTATGATTTAGCAGAGCATATTTCTATATCATTACAGATTTGAATATTTCCTAATTAAGCAAAATTTATTTTGCAACTATTTAAATCTAGTCTCCCCCCTCATCTTCAGAGTGAAAACACACGCACACACACACACACACACACACACAATTTAACATCTCAAAACCAAATACTGCTTCAAGAAGTAGAATATAATTTTGATATCCTTTCTTAAAGATTAAAATGTGTAGGCTGGAAGTGTGTTTTAGCTTTATCCTATATTTCAAATTTGTTTAAATCATTGGTTTTAAGGGATGTTCAATATTACCAACCTCTTCAGACAGTATTATCCATATTGTTTTAACTAACATTTTCATTAAATTTATGCATAGAGATAGAACTACACTGTACAATTTCATTTAAACAATGAATTTGTAGAAAAAAACATATTTTGGCCCAACCAGCTGTCTCATCTACTATGCTCTTCAGAGATTCTGCATGCTCACTTATTACTATCTCCTCCTGATTGTCTATATCTGAAACATCTTGAGTTAATCCTAGCTTCCCTATTATTGTATGCATCCTCTCTTTTTTTAAAAAAATAAGTTTTCAGTGGTATACAGATATTGATGTATCATTTATTCCGACATTTTCAAAAGTAGTTTGTGTTACTTGATTTTCTGATCTCCCACCCCTGTGCCACCCCTGAATTTCTGATCTCCTCTTCTGTTGACAAGCAACTTCTGTCCTTTCACCTTCCCTCACCCTCTTCCTGCTCTTCTCTTCATACTCATGCTTGTTCACCATCCTATCCTTATGGGTTTTAACAACAATTGCCCCCTGTATATACAAGCTAGGATTCACATATCAGAGAAAACTCGAGGATTTGGTCTTCATCAGTTTGGGTCACTTCACTTAATATAATTATTTCCATGGCTGTGTTTTTTCCTTAAAATTTTATGCTTCCATATTGCTGAATATGTGTACAACATTTTCATTATCCACTTATTTGTCAATGGGCATTTAGGTTGATTCCAATATCTAGCTATTGTAAGTAAAGCAGCCATAAACATGGAAATGTAAGTATGTCTGTACTAAAGTGTGGAGTCCTTAGGCATGCCCATGAGTAGAACAGCTGGGTTGTATGGAATGCATATAGATAGATAGATGATTGATAGATAGATAGACAGATAGATAGATAGATAGATAGATAGATAGATAGATAGATAGATAGATAGATAGATAGATATTTGGTTTTTCAAGGTAGGGTTTTGCTGTAGCCCAGGTTGACCTGGAATTCACTATGTAGTCTCAGGGTGGCCTCGAACTCATGGTGACCCTCCTACCTCAGCCTCCCACATACTGGGATTAGTGGTGTTTTGCCACTAGGCCAGATTTGATGAGTATGCAGTGGATTATCATGCAGCTTTTTCAAATCACAACTTCAGGTGCCTGGTTACTAGTTCCTTTGCCCTGATTTTTGATACACAGCTTAGCAGTACATCCTGTCATTTCTGTGTCGTAAGTTACTCTTAGCTACATCTACTTTCTTCATTCTATCACTCTGATACAAACTATCAAGACACCTGTGAGTGTGTTAGGCAACCTCATGACCTGTTCATGTTTTAGGGCCCTACTTCATTTCACTTTCTTTCTTCCCTGACTCTCAATAGTCTTTATAAATAATTATCTAATGAATAAATTCCTATGATTAAGACATTTTACTGACCCCAAGTTGCCTTGTAAATATAGTTCAATACATTTCGTGCTTCTAACAGAACATATGTCTATTTAGAATGTGACCTCCTCTTTCACTTGTGGCCCAGGTCACCATTTGCACTCTATTTGAACTTTGCTTCTGAATTTATTTATAGATTTGAAATACACTGAGAGCTTTTATCTTGGCCTAGCATTATGTGCACACTGAACCATGGTCTTTTGGTGAATTACATTCTGGCTCTGGATGAAGATGCATGCATATAATTATTTCAGGCCACATTCTTACATTTCAGAAAAACTTTCAACAGGCACCTGCCCCTCTAAAATCATGAATACTTATTCATTTTAATAGAATTAACCTTATAATAAATTGTGGGAAAGTTGCATAGAAAACTTCCCTATCCTGTTCCACAAGGCTCAGATGTCCAGTTTTATACTACATTTGTTTTCATTTTTCATCATGTCTCTTCCTCAAGACCCCATTATCTGTCACCCGGGTATTGTAAAAAGGTAATTCAGTAATTGTTTACATTTTCCCTTTACCCTTATGTCTATACTTAACATAATAACCAGTAATTTGGTAAAACATAAATTAAATCTGTCAGTCCTTTGCTTGAAGCTCTCTAGTGATTATCTCAACTTTCTTTACAAACCAAAGTACTAGTTAATGCCACCCAGACCCACAGCAATATCTCTTATGTACTATTCTGCACTTTAACTTTGTTCCATATGCACAACCTTCTTATGCTTCATGAGATGTTGTTAAAGTTGCCATGATCATGACCTTTGAACTTTATGTTTTCTCTCCTTGAAGTAATCTGTCCCTAGCACCATAGGACCACCAAAATTTGAATGCCTGACAATGGTTGCAATGTCATTGACTTTCCTAGTGGAAGTGTTATGTAAACAAGTTATTCTACTGTTCAGAACAGAACCCTTAGGTAGAGACACACAAAGGAAAATTAACTGATTATATATTAATGTCAAACATTTGGGAAATGATGAGATCACTATGAAAGCTTATGATTGACCCTTGTCCCACTTCAAATCATAGAAGATGAAGACAGAGGAAGGATTGGCAAAGAAGATAAAGGGAACACAGGAAGGTCAGGAAAGTCAGAATTTTATGTCCTAGTAAGTAAGGGGTAGTAGATATTATAATATATTATAACAAGTAATATGAACCTGCTAAGAATTAACTCCTGGAGAGTAGCACAGAAATATTACTAGTAGTATGTGTATAAAATTGAAAATTTATTATAGAGTATGAATTGAAATTGTTGAATGTGAGTAGTAGTTGATAAATAAGTTTAACACTCTATTCAGATCAAAAAATTGAAGTTTAAAACCAAAGTCTGTGCACTACACATCAAATTCAGGTCACACATTTTACAGTTGCTTAAAATGGCATAAAAACAAAATACAGGTTCCCTTTTACAATAACTAGTAGATTTGGTATGTGGTGGAAGAGGATTAGGACGGGGGCAGGGGAGGGAAGCACTGTGAAATTAGCCGTAGGAACTAGAAAGAACTGAATGTTAGGGATGTAGAAGAGCAAATAGCTCTTCCTGCAGAGGTCTTGTTGGGTTCTTGCTGGAATATGATCATGTCACCTGAGAACAGAGAAGAGTTTGAAGCTTTGGGAAATTTTATACATGAGGGACCATAAAACCCAGAAGACAAATGGGAAGGTTTCCTTGAGTTAGAGAATATTTAAAAAATGGATTACACCATATGCAGTTGACATGTAAAATGGAATAACATGGCTAGAAGCTGTAAGAGAGTCAGTCCCCAGACAGTCAGCACGTCTAGTGCCAGAAAGTGCTACATGGGTGACTGGGGGAAAATGACCAATATCTGTCCAAGCAACTCATGGTCTAACCTACTTAGCAGCATATAACCTGTTGTGATGATCACACAAGTGCAATAGTGGCACACAACCATGGTGGAAAACCAACTGCTCTTGATTTTATTAACTGATCCACTCAGTGGAACTGGACCCATAGCTGGAGCTGGAAACAAGTCAGAACCATATCCAAACATAAGCCCACTCTCCAGTATCAAGCTACCACCAATAGTGGGCTACAAGAGGGCACACACCTTTTAAATTATCTATAAGAAAAAAAAAGGGTTATCCCATTTGTCTGGTGCTAACTTTACTTTCCGTTGTAGAATCTGCTTCTCTTTTTCAGATAAATGCAGATACTAAGGAGAGAACCACGCTATCATACCTCAAAACAGTCCCAGCTGAAACTAAGAATAATTGGCAAAACAAGCAAGGGTACTATTTTCTTGGTGAACCAGGTAGCAGCACAAGGGTGAAGAAGATCGACACAGACAAAATCAACTCCTACCAAATCAGATTTCCAGAGACCCAGAGGCTCCTAACACCTCGTCACTGAAGCAGACCCAAAATGAACCCAACATGGCTCAGGGAAATTTTGTGGAAGAGGGGGCAGAAACAATGTCAGAGCTGGGCTGGAGAGATGGCTTAGAGGTTAAGTGCTTGCCTGTGAACCCTAAGGACCCTGGTTCGAGGCTGGATTCTCCAGGACCCACGTTAGCCAGATGCATAAGGAGGCGCATGCATCTGGAGTTCATTTGCAGTGGCTGGGAGCCCTGGTGTGCCCATTCTCTCCCTCTCCCTCTTTCTCTGTCTGTTGCTCTCAACTTAATTTAAAAAAAAAAAATTTTAAGTAGCATTAAAAAAAAAAAAAGAAAGAATGTCAGAGCCACAGTTGGGACATTATACACAGAGACATTTCTCCTAGCCATAACTGTGGGCAAACTCCACAATGCACGACCATAGACATCAAAAAGGAGGGGCCAGGTGGGTGGAGGGGTAGGACATGGAAGAGCCTAACAATGGTACCAACTTGACTACATTCACTGAGTACAAAACTAATTAAGTTAAAAAAAAACTTACTGAGGAGCTGGAGAGATGGCTTAGCAGTTAAGGTGTTTGCCTGCAAAGCCAAAGGATACCAGTTCAATTCTCCAGGATCCATGTAAGCCAGAAGCACAAGGGGGCAGATGCATCTGGAGTTTGTTTGCAGTGGCTGGAGGCCCTGGTAAGCCCTCTCTCTCTCCCTCCGCCCCCCTTCTTTCCCTCTTTCTCTCTCTCTCACTCAAATAAATGAATAAATAAATAAATAAATAAATTATTGATTCATAAATATCCAGATTATAAGAGATACCTTTGTGGTCTTGAGCTGCCCCAGCGTGTAAAATATCGATGATTTATTGTATGAGTGGATTAGGTCTGGTAAATTTCCAGATTAAGGTAACACTCTTCTCAGAGAGAGATTTCTCCCTCTTCTCAGAAGCAAGAAGAGTCCATTTAGCTGTTTCTAGCTGTAAATGACACTTCTGTTTCACTGGAATTTTGTTATACTCTTCCTTTTCTGCAGAGAAGGCCTCAAACAGTTGAGAGCCAGTTCATCTTTCACCCAGCATGGGCTCTTAGAGACACTCCATGGCTGTGAGAACTTGTTATGTTCCATTAAGGAAGCTTAGGGGAAAGTAAAGAACTTATCCAAAACAAACAAACAAACAATAACCCATAAGGCTCAGGCTATGCATACATATACCACCAATTCCATCCCAAACGTACATACCTGCTCATACACATGAGCACACACTCATGCACACGTCCCTATACACATGTATGCACACACAAAAACATATTAATTATATTATGCAACAAACATATATGCAGTTATCTCTACCTTATTTATATCTTCACTCTTTAATTTTTCAAAATGAAATAGAATTGCCACCCCTTTCATTTTTCACTAATTATAATATATTGTGTTTCATACTAATACACAAATATTCCCACTTAAATATTAGGTCTATAAACATAACAAAATAAAATTACTTTCTTTGTATGCTAAATGTTTTCATTTCAATTCTGTCCAAAGATTTATATTCACCTCTGTAAGAAACTTTTTTTAGTAGAAACTCCTCAGGTATATTTTAAATTTATCGTCCAATTTTCCTGCATAATATTAAATAACTACCTAACTGAGTCAATTTTAATAAAATAGCTCTCTGAATCTCATTAATATGATGTTCAACAAAATGAGGAGGAAATGGTTTGTAGTGTGGAAACTGACTTTGGAAAACCCAGAAGAGTAAATTAAAATAATACAAAATATTTCACTGTACGCCACGAGAGACACATGATCACTGTTAGTGTTGTGATCATTACTGTGTGATCTGGTGTTGTTACTGGGCACCGGAACTGCACGTACATGTTCCAGGGATTTAGCAGTCTTGATAGTTACCCTTACGGTTGTACTTAGCCTGGCATTAGAGAAGATAATCTAGCTCAGTCACTTTGTGAATAATTGCCATGAATGTACAAAACCTATTCATCAACACTAAGATGTGTTGTTAAGGGCTGTGTCACTTTTACTGCTGGTTTAAGTTCAAGTATCAGAAAAGTACATGCATAGCTAATTTTAGATAAACTCATGAATGGGTCAGAAATATGCAATATCACCTTTGATTATTTCCTTGAAACTCTTCTAAAACCTGATCCTAGATAAGTAATTAATTAACTAAGATCCCAAACTGAAAATATCAGTAAGATATTGTGAACATATCAGTAAAATATTGTCAAAAATACATATTGATCAGTTCACCTAAATATGAGGCAATCTAAAATCCACTACTTAATGTCTTGTGGACAATGCCATGCTTTAGTAGCAGGTCTTAAGTTAGGCTTGGAACATTAGTTCACTTCACTAGAAGCCATCTTGATAATTTCACCAATTTGATGGATAAAAGGTCTCAGAATCATATAATTAAATAGCTAAGCAAGTCCAGACAGAAAGACCTACATGAACTTTTATAAATAAAATAAAAAACATTTCCATAACTACATACCTACATATAATTCAGATGCTTACATAACTGACTCACTTCAAATTCTGCCGAGGTTTTGCAGGTCCTTTGAAAACAAGTGTCTGGCTCAAAAACATGGAGATGACAACTGTGCTTCAGGCTGTGTGGTTAGTTTGCTGTTTGCATGTGACTTAGCTAAGGCAGTTCTTTGGTCCAGAATAATGAGAATCCTTCAGATTCAGTGTCTTTTCTATGCTATCTCCTGATTTATTCTTTCCCATGAATAATTACTACCTCAGTTTTTCTTTTCCTCATCTATTTACCAAGCTTGAGTACTCATAATCTATCCTCTTCACTCACTAACTTGCACAGTTCTACCTTCTTTCTTTAAAATTACTCTTCATCAAATGCTTTCCACCTCACTTCTTAGAAACTATTTACGCATTACCTATGTTTGCAGTTTTGCTGGTGTCCAGGCACTCAAACTTTCTGAAACATTACAGTAGATTCCTAACTTGTTTTCTTTACATACATATTATCTATGCAAGACATTTCATAAGCATAGTTGTTTTGCTTTTCTTTATTCCTTTCTCTCTCTGTCTCTTCCTTGCTTCTTTTGCTCCCTCTATTCATTCTTCCCTCCTTCCCTACTTTTCTTCATTTCTCTTGGATTCCTATAATGATTTCCATTTTTACAGTATGCTTTTCATATTTTATCATGGCACACATCAAACAATATTCTTATCTGCCTCTTAGCTTTATTTTGAGGTAAAGTCTTCCTGATGATGTGTTGCTTAGAGGATAGTTGGACTAGTTCAATTGAAAGCTTCATCCATAATATTGTCCTTTGTAAAAGTAGGTTAAGGGTTCATAAAAAGTGATTCTTCTAAATTTTATTTTAGGATTATCTTTACATGTACTACATGTCGTCTATATGTCTTTCAACCTCCTTGTATGCAATAAAGTGTCCCTGATGATAAAATATATTTTAAAATGGACTGGAGATATTGCTAAGTGGTTAAGGCACTAGCCTGTAAAGCCCAATGACCAGAGTTCAATTCCCCTGTGCCCACGTAAAGCCAGATGCACAAGGTGGCACATGCATCTGGAGTTTGTTTACAATGTCTGGAGGCTCTGGTAAGCCCGTTGTGTCTGTTTGTCTTCTATGTCTCTCTGCTTGCAAATTAAAAAAATAATAATTAAAAATGTGCCAATAATCAGCATTAATATTGCAAGATTATTTGAATTAAAATTGAGCATGTAGACATTTACATTCTACCTACAATGATAAAATTTCAAGAACTGATTACTCTTTATCATGCCTGGTAGTTTGTAAAAAATAAAAATTAAGTATCACTAAATATGCCCCAAAACCTTAATAGTTTGAGTAAGAAGAAAGGGCTAATTGACTTCAGAATTTTTAACACTGAAAATGGATCTAATCACAACATGCTTATTATCCTAAACTATAAAAGCTACATTTTAAAATTTGTTTTAAAATAAAATAGAATCACTAAACAAATGCGGATTAAAAGGCAAGTTGCTATTTAAGTCCTTACACACTATTATGTAATATCATTTGTTTAATATTTCATTGAATCTTGCCCCAGAATTGAGCTTTGTCATTTGTAAGATGGGAAAAAGTCATAATTTAACATTTTTTAAAACAGAACGCAGAAATAGTTTTAGCTAATAAAATTTTAAACTAAATGAATATATGAAGCCAAATGCAAAATTACATATGCATTCTTTTCAAAATAACGTATTTATTTCAATGTGTAATTGTATGAGCTACATTTGGAGACACTGGCTAAGACCATCCTCAAATTATGATAAACTGTGGCAGAGCCAAGAGAATAAAGAGTGGGGCTCTCCAAAGATCCTGCATGTTGGATGACAGTTTGGGCTAAAAGCTTATTTGTTACAGATTCACCCTGATCTCACCAAATAAATCTCTTTCCATAGCATGTTTTGTTAATAGTTCGGACAAAACAAAACAAAACAAAAATATTGTCATAAGTTAGCAGTAAGAGCAGGCTGCCACAGAATACTGAATCATTGTGAAATATTGTCCAATTTATAGAGTGTCTATTTATAGTTTCACAATGGAGTTAACCATTTAACTACCTTGTTCTGTTGAAATAGAACAGTTATTTAATAGCTGAGGTTTTAACCTTGGGGCTTTCTTGAATACGTGTGCAGGCTTTTAAGAAATTTTTATTTTACATATGTCATAACAGGTTATATACACTTTTATTCCCTCACCCTGCCTCCCATTACCTTGGGGGCTCTCCTCTGTGGGGCATGAATGCCTCATTCAGTCCTTATAGGGTAGCTGGAGACTGTGCCTCAGGGAATTCCTACCCATTCTGTGGCTCTCCTAACAATCTTTCTGCCCCCTCTTTCTCAATGTTCCCTGAGAGGTAGTAGGCCTGTTTGTAGTCTAATTTAGTGTTGAGATCTTTGAAGCCTCTGGATTTCTGCTCTGATAGGATTTGCTTAATCATTGTATCTGTTACCATCACTCTGGGGCTGGTTGTCAGGCTACCAGTAAAAGCAGTATTCATGACAGTGCTGCCTCTGCAGATTTTCATGGGCCCTGGTAGATATGGTAGAGGTGGAAGGTCTCATGGTAGGCAGTAGTATATCTTCTTGTACTATCAATTGATCTAAATACTCCTCCGTTTTGTCAACCATCTCTAAAATAAAACAGATTCCCCAACCAAGTATGAGAGAAGTTTTTGCTAGAGAGGTTATGAAAAGTTGTCTAGGAGAATTTTGGTATGTAAGCCCACTCTTTCCTGACCATGAGGTTCTGACTTGATTTCTTGTACTAGGTATGAGTTTCCTTCCACTGAGTGGGCCTCATGTCCAGAGAACATTTGGTTACCCACAGAAGCAGTGGTTGTGTGCCACTCTTGCACAAGTGTGAACTTCTTAGCCAACTTCTTGATTTCGTAGTCTGCAGAGACACCTGCCTATTCATGCTGCTGGTGACCGCTTTCCTCTGGCAGCTTCAACAGTGCTCTCCAGCACTATGAGGGCTAGTCAGAAGGGAGCTGGTTTCCCTTTCAGTCCCATGTGCTGACTTTTTCCTTTTCAGTAAGTGTACTCAAGATGATCTCATTGCATTTATTCATTTACACTTTAGTCAATCCAGATATCTGCATGAGCATCAATCTCAAGTATGCATTTATTCAGCAAATATCCACAGAATCAGGAAATCTGCCAAGAATTCTTCCACTCTAGACGGCAGAGACACAATATTTTTATGACAAGTTTCTTAGAAACATTTGTTTCATCAGCTATCCCACCAGTCTGTTTTAATAACCAAATTATTTTGAAAATATTATATAAGGTACCATCTTCCCAAATACTGAGAGTCTATTTTTTAAAATCTTTAAAGCATTGTAACAAGGAAGTTGCAAGTATAAGGACACCTGCAGTGGAAGAACTCCGCAACACAGACAGCAAATGCTGGAACGAATATGGAGCAACAGGAGAGCTCAACCAGTGCCTATAGGAAAGCAAAGTCATACAGCCTTTGTGAAAAATGATCTAGTGCTTTCTCATAAAATTAAATATACTTACATATTTTAAGTCTATTTTGTACAGATATACAAAGTACTAAAAACAGGTAATGAATACAGAAATTTATTTCTCACAAGTTTAAAAACTGCAAAGTCCAAGTTCAAGGTATAGGCTTCTGAAGAGTTCCTTCAGGCCTTGTCAACCATGGTGGATATAAGAAGGACAAGAAAATTCTTTCAGTAAAGCCAAGACTGACATTATTTGATTCATGGACCTGAGATTTCAGGACCTAAATACAACTCACAAAGGTGCAACTTTTCAACATTGTTACATGAGTATTATATTTACATTACATAAGAATTTTGGAATATATTCCAACATAGCACTATATATTTCAGTAATTCTTGCTATTTGCTCAAAGGCGTGGCAAACATAGATACAAAACCTACCATTCATGTTCATAGAAGCTTATTTGTATTTGTCTAAATTTTTAATCAGCCAAGAAATCTTTCAGCAAGTGAATAGATACATAAACCTTGATGTATCCAGATAACATAAAGCTGTTGGGGGTAAAAATACTGAGCTATCCATCTATGAAGAGGCAAGTATACTGCTAAGTGAAAGAAATGTTAAGGTTTGGTACATTGATGTGGTAGCACATTTTGAGAAGTGGGGGTTGGGCACACTGAGAGGTATTTAGATTTTGGGAATATTATCTCAGTAAGGGTTAAGCGAGCTTTGCAGAATGGGTTAGTTTTCAAGAGAGGGTGTTGTAGTACAGTGAAGCCGACCTACGTGCTTGCCTCTTCTCCATGAGTCCATTGTTTTTCCCCTTGCCTGCTATGCTGTGAAGCTGCTAGGAGCAGCTCAGCACAGAGCTCCCATGCACTTGGGCCTCCACAAGTGTGAGTTAAGCCAAGCTACTGCATTTATGAAGTACTCACCCACAGTTGTTTGGTTATGGTGTCACAAAATATATTAATGTAAGGTGCCAATATGAAAAGCATATTCTTGGGCTGGAGAGATGGCTTAGCAGTTAAACACTTGCCTGTGAAGCCTAAGGACCCCAGTTCAAGGCTCGGTTCCCCAGGTCCCACGTTAGCCAGATGCACAAGGGGGTGCACGCGTCTGGAGTTCGTTTGCAGAGGCTGGAAGCCCTGGCGCGCCCATTCTCTCTCTCTGCCTCTATCTGTCTTTCTCTCTGTGTTTGTCACTCTCAAATAAATAAATAAAAATTTTAAAAAAAAAGAAAAGCATATTCTTTATCACTCCAAATATAGGACACTCTTGAAAATACAAAAAGTGGAAGACAGTGAAAAAAAAAATCAGTGTTTTCAAATGTTTAGCAGGAAAGAGAAATGGGTAAATGAGAGTAGCAAGAGAGGTTTTAGGGTGGTAAAACCATGATGTATGAACACAGAATGCTAAACACATATCCTTATAAACTTGACAAAATGTGTGTATCTTGTAACAGGGAGAAAATCTTAATGTAGACTACAGGCTGGGTAATAATGTGGCAACATAGATTCATTTATTGTGCCAAACCTATCATAAGAGTATTTATAGAATGGTGGGTTGCAGAAAGGTGGGATGGTGGGTATATGGAAACTGTGACTCTTGCTGTATTTTACTGTGAAAACTGCTCAAAATTTTTAAAAGCATATTTAAGAACATTGTTTACTTTTTTGGCCTTTTTAAAACCATTTTTCTTTATTAGTTATGTACATATTCAGTGTGTAAACAGCACATGTTGGTACCATCCTTACCCTCATCCCTGTCCTCCCCCTTCAGAAAGGACCCTCCTCATTGGAGATGCCAGTTATCCTCATGGGGATTGTGGGTAGTATATTATGGAGGTATCCATCAGTTATGGGGCAGAGGCAATGTCTCTGTGCATAATGTTCCAACTTGTGGCTCTAACAACCTTTCCCTGAGCCATGTTGGGTTCATTTTAGGTCTACTTCAGTGATGAGGTCTTGGGGACCTCTGTGTCTCTGTATTTCTGGTATGGTACAAGTTGAGTATTTTCTGTGTCTACCTCCTTCACCCTTATGCTGATACCAGGTTCATCAAGAAAGAAGAACTATTGTTTGTTTCCCCAGTTACTCTATGGTTTCAGGTGGGGCCCTGATGTGTGATGGGGTGATACTGTCCTCTATTTCTGCATCCATCTGAAAAAGAGAAGCAGAGTCTCCAACAGAGAGTGAAGTCAGCACCAGATAAATGGTATAACCATTATTATTTTAGAGAGAATTTAATAGGTGTAGGCCCTCTTGTAGCCCAAAATTGGCAGGAGGCCGATATTAGAGAGCAGGCTCATTGTTTAGACAGGATTCTGACTGGTTTCCCAGTTCCAGATATGGGTTCCATTCCACTGGGTGGATCTCTTAGCCAATCCAACAGCATTTGGTTACCCATCATGGCTATGTGCCACTATTGCACTTGGGTGGACATCATGTTAAGTTGTTTGCTGATGAGTATCTTAGACAACAAGTTGCTCAGACAGATGTTGGCCATTTTCCCCCAGTAGCTCATGTAGCACCTTCTGGCACTGGACAAGCTAACTGTCTGGGGAATGACTCTCTTCCAGCTTCCAGCCAGGTCTCTCCATGTTCCATACCAACAAGATATGGTGTCTTCAGCAGTAGGGTTTTACCATTAACCTTTGGCGTGTAATCAAGTACTCTGACAGAGGTCTCTCTTCTTTTGAGAAACTTTGTAGATTTCTCTGATCAACAGCTCATTGTGAATTCTAACCACATCCCTCTAAGAACCTGATGAAGATTCAACGTTTCAGTCTGTCTTTCAGGATATATGATTTTATTTGGCCAGGTCCATTTGGGTCCAGTTTTGTGTCGCTGCCCCCTTGCCCTCCCCTCCAGCCCCACCTACCCTATTTTCCATTCCTCAAGATGTCTATTGGGTATGCCAGCATCTTGGGCAGATCCAGATTAAGAGCCACAGATGGGTGAGAGCATGCAGCAATTGTCTTTCTGTGATTGGGTGAGTTCACTAAGAATGATCTATATCAAGTTCAAGCATTTTTCTTCAAATGACATTGTATCAGTTTTTCTTACTACTGTATAGAACTCCATCATGTAAATACTCCACATCTTGGTTATCCACTTGTCCAATGATAGTCATCTGTGTTGATACAAGTTCTTAGCTATTATGAAGCAGCTATAAACATGGTTGAGCAAAACTCTCTGAACCGAGGCATGGAGCTTTTAGCATAAATGCCCAGTAAGGGAATAACTGGGTCTGTTGGTAATTCTTCAGTCAGCCTTTTCAGGAGTATTCATATTGCTTTCCATAGTGGTTGTACATCTTACATTCCCACCAACAGTGAATGAGGGTTCCTATTTCTCCACATATGTGCCAACATTTGTTTTCACTTGATTTTTAATATTGCTGTCCTTACTTGGATAAGGTATCATTTTATAATTGTTTAAATTTCTATTTCCCTGATGCTTAGAGACATTGAACTGAACATGTTCTTAGGCGTGAGTTTGTCATTTCTATTTCTTCCTGTGAGAATTCCCTGTTCAGTTCTCTGCCCCACTTTGTGAGTGGGCTGTTTAAGTGTTTTAATTGTTTAGGATTTGGAGTGCTTTGTAAATTCTAGAAATTAGGCCTCTATCATTTGTGTAGCTGGCAAAAATTTTCTCCAATTCTGTAGGTAGTCTGTTGGTTGTGCTTATTGGATGTTTGGTATGAAAAAACTTTTCAGCTTCATGAGATCCCAATGCTTGACTGATTGTTTAAGTTCCTGAGCTACTATTTTTTCTTCTAGTAGTAGCACAGTTTCCAGTCCTATATTGAGGTTTTTGATCCATTTGAACTTGATTTTTGTGCATAGCAAGATTTGTGGATATAGTTTCATTTTCCTGCATATGGTTATCCAGATTGTCCAGCACCATTTGTTGAAGATGCTGTCTTTTTTCTAGTTTACATTGTTAGGGTCTTTGTCAAATACCAAGTAGCTGTAGTTACTTTACCCAAAGTCCAGATCCTCTATTGTGTTCCATTGGTCTATAATCCTGTTTTTATGCCAGTACCAAGTTGTTTTTGTTATTGTGGCTTTGTAATATAGCTTTAGATCAGATGTGGTGATGCCTCCAGAAGTGTTTCTTTTCTGATGATATGCTTGGATATCTGAGGCCTTCTGCCATTCCATACGAATTATGAGATCATTTTTTTCTGTCTCTGTGAAGAAAAAATGGTGAGATTTTTATTGGTGTTGAATTAAATCTGTATATTGTTCTTGGTAAGAATTTTACAATGTTAATTTTGCCTTCCCGTGATCATGAGAGGTCTTTCCATATTCTCAAGTCCTCCCCAATTTATTCCTTGAGTACTTTTATGTTTTAATTATATATTTTACATCCTTGGTTAATGTTATTCCATGATATTTTGTTAACTTTGTTTATTATTATTTATTTGAGAGTAACAGATGAAAAGAGAAAGAGAGAGAGAGAGAGAGAAAGAATGGGTGAGCCAGGGCTTCCAGCCACTGCAAACAAACTCCAGATGCAAGTGCCACCTTATGCATCTGGTTTACGTGAGACCTGGGGAATTGAGCCTCAAACTGGGGATTTTAGGCTTCACAGGCACGCAGTTAACCACTAAGCTACCTCTCCAGAATCCACAGTATTTTTGTTGTTGTTGCTATTGAAAAATGGGACAATGTCCCTAATTTTTTTCTCTGTATCTTTATCTTTTACATATAGAAAGGCCCCTTATTTTTTTTGCGCTGATTTTGTATCCTGCTACTTTTCTGAAGGAATTAATCACTTTTAAGAGTTTTGAGATGGAGGTTCTTGGGTCACTCATGTATAGAATCATGTCTGCAAATAGGGCTAATTTAACTTCTTTTTTATTTATTTATTTATTTATTTATTTATTTATTTATTTATTTATTTGAGAGCGACAGACACAGAGTGAAAGACAGATAGAGGGAGAGAGAGAGAGAATGGGCACGCCAGGGCTTCCAGCCTCTGCAAACGAACTCCAGACGCGTGCGCCCCCTTGTGCATCTGGCTAACGTGGGACCTGGGAAACCGAGCCTCGAACCGGGGTCCTTAGGCTTCACAGGCAAGCGCTTAACCACTAAGCCATCTCTCCAGCCCCTAATTTAACTTCTTACTTTCCAATTTGTATCCCTTTATTTCTTGCTCCTGTCTTATTGCTTGAGCTAGGACTTCTAGTACTGTGTTGAAGAGCAGACTGAGATTTGACACCACTCTCTTGTTCCTGATCTCAATGGGAATTCAGTCTCTTCCTATTAAGTATTATTTGGGCTTTAGTTGCTTTATATATAGCCTTTATTATGTTGAACTATAAACCATCTGTGCCTATTCTCTCCAATGCTGTATTTTCTCAAAGGCCTTTTCTGCATCTATTAAAATGATCATGTGGTTTTTGTGTTTAAGTTTATTTTTGAGGTGTATTACATTGACAGATATCCCTATTTTGAACCAACCCTACATGGTTGGGATATAGGATATAGACTACTTGATCAAGGTGGGTAATGCTTTTGATGCATTGTTGAATTCAGTTTGCAAGGATTTTGTTCAGGATCTTTGCATCTAAATTCACCAGGGAAATAGGCATACGTATATATATTATTTTTGTTTTTCTTGTGGCATCTTTGTCTGGTTTTGGTATTAGGGTGATACTAGCTTCATAAAAGGAGTTGGTAAGATTTCCCTGTACTCTGATTATGTGGCACAGTTGAGAAAATTTGTTTTCAGTTCTGTGAAGGTTTGATAGACTTCAGCTGAGAAGCCATTTGGTCCTGAACTCTTCTTTTGGGGGAGGTTTTTTATTACCTTTTCAATCTCAATGGATGTGATAGATTATTTAGGAGATTAATCTGCTCTGAGTTTAGCTTTGGTATGTGGTATGTGTCCAAGAATTCATCCATATTATCCAATTTTGAGGAGTAGAGGTGTTTGAAATATGTCCTGATGGCTCTTCCAATTTTACATATGTCTTGTGACCTCTCCTTTTTCATTTCTAACTTTGTTAATTTGAAGTGTCTCTTTTTTTCACTTGATAAAGTTGTCCAGGGGTTTTTCAATCTTGCTTATTTTTTCAAAGAACCAGCTCTTTGTTTCATCAATTTACTTAATTGTTCTCTTTGTCAATTCATTTATTTCTGTTGTGATTATTTCTTTCTCTGTGTAGCTTTTTGGGTTGGATTCTTCTTATTTTTCCAATGCCTTTAGGTAGATGGTTAGGTTATAGATTTGGGTTCTCCTTTTCTTTGTTATGAGGGCATTTGGTGCTATAAATTTTCCCCTAAGGACTACCTTCATTGTGTCCCATAAGTTTTGGTTTAATGTGTTCTCATTGCCATTCAATTGTAGAAATTTTGCAATTTTATTTTTATTTCATCCACTACCCATTTATTGTGTAAAAGCATGTTGTTCAGTTTCCAGAAGCTGATGGGATTCCTCGTGCATTTTTTGTTGTCAATTTCTAGCATTACAGCATTGTGATCTAATATCATGCAGGAAATTATGTCAATTTTCCTAAATATATGGAGGCAGGCTTTATGGCCCCGTATATGATTTATTTTAGAGAATGTTCCTTGGGCTGCTGAAAACAATGTGTATTCTGTAGATTTTGGGTAGAATGTTCTGTTAGGTCTAACTGATCTCTGGTGTTGTTGAGCTCTCTTACTTCACTGTTGATTTTCTGTTTGGATAAACTATCCATTGCTGATAGTAGTGTGGTATTGATGTCCCTGACTATGATTGTGTTGGTGGTTATTTCTGTTTTGTTGTCAAGTAAGTTTTGTTTTATGAATTGTGTTGCACTTGGGTTTGTTGCATAAAGATTGAGGACTGCAATATCCTTTTGTTGGATTGTTCCATTGATAAGTAAGAAGTAGCCTTTCTTTGGCTTTTTTGATTACTTTTGGTTTGAAGTCTACTTTATCTGATATTAGTTTAGCAATCCCTGCTTGTTTCTTATTTCCATTTGCTTGGGATATCATTTTCTACCCTTTCACTCTGAGGAGGTGTCTGTCTTCAGTGGTGAGATGTGTTTCTTGAAGACAGAAGATTGAGGCATCTAATTTTCTCACCCACACTGTTAGCTTATGTCTCTTGATGGATGAGTTAAGGCCATTAATGTTTAGGGTAATAACTGTGGGGTTTGATTTAATCCCTGCCAGATTGTGGTGCTTTATGTGGTTTGGTGTTTTCTTGGACTTTGTAGTTTTTTGTGCCTTCTCTGAGTTTGGTTATTGTAATGTTCTTCTTATAGGCACTTGAGGTTGTGTATATGACTCTTCTGTGTAGAGAATTCCCTGAAGTACTCCTAGAAGGTTTGATGATGTGTTCACATAGTTGTAGAGGTGACTTTTATCATGGAAAGCTTTTCTTTCACTATCTATTATGAGGGATACTTTTGCTAAGTAGTTTGTGTTAGAAGCCATAGGTTCTTAGACTTTGCAGTGTTCCATTCCTGGCCCTTCAACTTTCAGGGTTTCCATTGAGAAGTCTGAAGGAATTCTGATGGGTTCCCTTTATATGTAATGTGTTGTTTTTCCCTAGCTGCTTTTACAACTTTCTCTTTGTCATCAATGTTTAGGGTCTTTATGATAATACGTCTTGGAGAATTTCTCCTTTGGTCCAGTCTTTTTGGAGTTATGTTAGCTTCCAGTAACTTGATGGGACTTTCTTTTGAGAGGGTGGGAAAGTTTTCTTCAATAATTTTGTTGACTAAGTTCTCCGTGCCTTTGGTAGAAATTTCTTCCTCTTCCGCCATTCCCATGTTCTGAATGTTGAGACATTTAAGGGTATCCCACAGTGCCCTCATGTTCTGTTCACAAAAAATTTTGAACTTATTCAAATTTTTGGACTCATGAGTTGTGTCTTCTGCTTCATCTTTCAGTTGTGAGTTTCTATCTTCCACATGACTGATTCTATTCTTGAGAGCTTCTATAGAGTTTTGGACTTGTTCAGTTTGGTTTGTTTTTTCTGTTGCCTTTTAATGTATAGTATCCATCCATCTGTTGAGTTCCCTTTTCATGTCATTTTCTCATTTTATTAATGCTTCTTGAAATTCATCCTTGCATTTATTTATGTCTTCATTGAGCTTATCTAGGTGATTATTAACGTCCTCTTTTTGTCATTCTTCTTCAGATCATTTAACTGCTTTTGGAACACTTGCTAGTACATTTTGATTAGGTCTAATCTAGAGAGGAGAGCATTCATACAATTATTGGACCTTTGTTGATTTTCTGCAAGTTTTGCTAATTGCTTGGCCAGGGTTACACAGCTTGTTTCTTCATTTTGGGGTTTTGATCCTGTTGTCTCTTCTGTTTGGATTAGAGACTTCCACTGTGGGACTGGGTAACCTTGTTGGGTTCACTTTCCTTTCATTGTTCATGTTATTCCTTTTGCACTGTGGTCTGTCCATCACAGTGTAGGAATCTTACTTAATTTAGGAGGAAGAGTCATTAGTGATTATTCCCTTTTATGTTTTCCTCAATTAGGCTTCTAGTGGCAATGGGTCCTGTCTGCTCAGACAGGAAGAGCCTGTGAGGCTTTGGTGGGGGCCTGAGTTCCTGGTGATGGGGCTTGTTGTTCAGTGGTTTGGTGTTTTGTGGTATGGGACTGCATGGTCAGGAGGCATGAAGGGACAGGGGTAGAGGGAATGAAACAAAGCAGACTGTTGTTACAGGGTGGGGAGGGGGGAGGGGGCAGATGAGATTGTGTTGTCCTGTGGTACAATGGGGTGAGGGTATGGGACAGCCTGTTCTATTGGGACCATATTGCAGGGGATGGATAGGACTGCAGGGACCTATGACAAGGCATGTTGGTGGGGGGGGATGGGACTGCTGAAGGTCAGGTGACTCAGTGAGATAGTAGGGGGGATGGGTGGTGGTCCAGGTGGCAAAAGGGGAAAGAAAACTGAGGGAGGGAGGGGGAATGGTAGCCTACTGGCCTGGATATGAGTAGCCTACAGGAAGTGAGAGAGTTCCTGGTCTGCACAGAGCAGAGAGGCCTCTGGGACAGTGGTTGTGCAGAAATCCCACTAGCAGGAAAACCAAGGGGGGAGATGGGTTAATGCTAGCCTACTGGCTTGGGTCCACTAGCCTGCAGATTGTGCAGGAAGAACCTGGTGGCATCACATCTGGGACAGTGGCTAGTTGGCTGCCTAAAGGGCGGGGGGACTCGTGGGCTACTTGAGAGCATGGAAATCAGTTCCCTAATTTGCTCTTCCATTTGAGGCTTGCTAGGATCTGCAGATCCTAAAAGCCCCAAAGATCTTGTCTTTCCTTCCCTGGGAGGTGAAACATGTTTAGGTAAATGCCATCTTGATGGGAAGTCTTGTTCACTTTTCTGATCCCCAAATTAACCTTAATAAAGAATGTGTTGGGCTGGAGGGATGGCTTAGCAGTTTTGGCATTTACCCACAAAGCCAAAGGACACAGGACTGATTCCCCAGGACCCACATTAGCCAGATGCACAAGGCTTTGCAGAGTCTGGAGTTCATTTGCAGTAGCTGGAGACCCTGGCACTCTCATTTTTTTTCCTCTCTCTCTCCCTCCCTCTTTCTCTGTCAAATAAATAACTAAATAATATTTAAGAAAATATTGTTGTCATTGTTATTATGATTATTTTATTTTCCAAGATAGGGTCTCACTCTCTAGCCCAGGCTGACCTGGAATTCACTATTTGTCCTCAAACTTACAGTGTTCCATCGACCCCTGCCTCCCCAGTTCTGAGATTAAAGGCATCTGTCACTATGCCTGGCTATAAAGGTAGTGTTATTTCTTCATAGAACTAACAACCTAAGTAACACATTCCCATATAATACCTCATTGAGTCTATATGATATGAAAAACTAATCAGAAGTGTAGATAAGATAATTAAAGGACTCACAATTTATGTTTACAAAACAACCTATAAAAAAACCCAAGAACCTACTCAAGCAGTTATTTTGGTAAGGTGATAAAAGTCCAGTGAAACATCTTATCTTGTATTCTAATTAGAAAATCTTTAATTAGCTTTGATTCATATTTTAACCAAGAATTCAATTTTAACTGGCAGCATTTCCATTTGGACTCAAGCATCAAGATAAGTGATACACTCCATTAATTTACTTACAGAACAATTTCATTTTTGTTATTGTGGTAGTGGTGGTGGTGCTGGGAATTGAACATAAACCAAGATCTTGAACATAATTGGTAAGTGCTCTACCATTAATCTTCATGCCCAGCCCATGTTTTAAAGTAAAAAAACAAACAAACAAACAAAAAAAAAACTGTTTTAATGTAAAAAATCTGTTTGGGCAAAAGCTTTATGTAAAGCCCTAAAGAATAAATATTCTTAACTTTTGCAGCCCATATCAACTGTTATTGCTAATCATTTCTGACATTATGCTACAAAATTTAGTGATAGACAACAAATATAAAAGGACATGACTACATTCTATTAAAAATTTATTGACAAAAAACAGAAATTAAACGTCAGTGGATTTTTTTTTTTTCAGTTGTTATTTCCTAGTCTGGATAAAAGGCTTACAAATTTTAAAGATCTCTTCTTGAAAAACGCAAAGCATCATAAAAGTAACACGTGGTTTACCTAAGCTCCTGTTTATGTAATTGCAAAAGGTAAGGGTTGATCATAGAAAGTAAATGCTCAAGGAAGACACTGTTCTCAAGCTCAGCCTGGGAAAGTAGGTTCATCATAGTGCACATTGCTATTTTTGCTAATATTTAGATGCTCAAAAGTATTGCTCTTTCATGTATATGATTTTTGAAACAAATGAGTCTACAGATGACATTTATTAAGATCTCACCCACTTACCTCCTACTTTCTTTATCACTTGTCATAGACATGTAGCCAAAGATATGAAAATAGGAGAGTTTTCATTTGTGATACTCAGCTAAGAACACCCACCACAGCAAGGCAAATCTTGTCCCCTCTGGAAAAGTGACAAAACTTCAGAAGTGGATAGTCAAGTAGTCCAGAGGTCACACAACAAAAAGAAGAGCAACCAGTGCCAACCAGGTCCAGGAGAAGAGCCCATTGATTGTAACTTGTAGTGCTTAAAGATAAAGCTGGAGAGATAACGACATCTCTGTTTCCGAGAAATGGCCTTAGTAATTTCCTCAAAAGCTTTTCTTCATAGATTTCTTGGCGATATTCATCAAAGGCACCAAGGTTCAGTGATCTTTTCTGTTTTCAGTAAGAGTAAATGTCACATCTTTCTAGAGGCACGAATAAGGGACTGGGTATGTTCATCTATCAGCAATATTTGCTATAAAGGGCCCAAGACAAAGGCATAATTTCTTTTCTAAAGCTTTTATTTAGAGATATAAAATATTTTATATAAGGTTCCGGAACAAGATTTCACACCAGTTTATCAATGTCAATGGTGTTCATTAGTTTGGATAGTTTGCAATATTATTTTGAAGCATTCAAGAGACATTTTCATCCAACATACTGCCATAACTGGGTAAGATGTCCAAGGATGCCATGCTAGTTTATTTTCTCATGGCTCTGACCAAATACCTGATCAGACCAGCTTAAGGATGAAAAGATTTGATTTGGGTTTGTGGTTTCAGAGGGTATAGCCCACTGTGGTGGGGAAAGCATGGTGGTAGGAGCAGGAAACCAGCTAGTCACATTGCTTTGAGTCATGAAGTATAAGTTGAACAAGATGTAGTGTTGAGCTATAAAACCTTGAGGTGCATCCCAAATGAACCACTTCCACCCTCAAGACTCTACCTCCTGAAGTTTCCACAATCTCCCAAATAGCTTCACCACCAACCAGGGAGCCACTGTCCAAACACATGAGCCTATGGGAAACATTTTGCATTCAAATTTCATCGGACATGTAAATGCTATTCATTTTCAGAGAAAATTCATATAATAAACATTAAGCATGAGTACAATCATATGAAAGTGTGTGTGTGTATGCCAATAAAGATTGATTCTGAGCCTTTTACATACTACAAATACGCTACCACTGAAACACAAACAAAATATATTTTTAAAGTTCACATGACATGAGAGTGGTGATAAAATCATGCAAGAAATACTAAAGGAGCAAGATTTCCTTAAATTAATTTGTTTCTTCAAGCATGAAGTCAGAATAAGACATCTGGAAGTGGTTGTACACATTAGTAGTACATATAGTTCATTGACAGCTGGTTTGCTCATGGAAAGGTGATGATTAAGATGGAATGCTGATGCCATTATAAATTAATTAAGAAACATGTGTAAAGCACAAAACTCTGAAAAACACTTCCTACAGAATTTAATGAATTGTCTCTTTTTTTTTTTTTCAATTCTCAATATTTGACATAGACAAGGTTTTTCAGAATCTGAAGACCAAATAAGGAAAACTTCTTCCTTATCCATGTCTCCATTGACCACTGGAATCATGACTTTATCTGTCTTTACTAAAACCACCTATAGGCATAACTAGATATCTATTGTTTGCATATCTCCACACTCTTTACTTTGTTCCATCTGATTCTTACACCCATTTGTACCCAAACTATAAAGTAATGCTTTGCAAGACCCACTACATCCATTCAGCTAACAAATATTCTTTTGGCAGCCAGTTAATGCCAGGCTCTGTTGCTGAGGATAAATAACCAGCAAAAATAGCCTTGGCTTTTCTCCCAAGGGAACTGTAACATAATGAAGTAGAAAGACTAATGGAGTAATCATGATATCAAATCCATAAACGTTTACCTGAAGGGAGAAGTGTGCGCATATTTTATGAATATATGTATTGTGGGGAGGGAAAGTGAGGTAAGCTGTGTTTACATGAGGATAATGCAAAATGTGAATAAATAACTGATAGGAGGCTTAGTGAGAATGAACAGGAATGGGAGAGGTATATAACTTCTTTAATGAAAAATGAATACTAGTGAAAATTAATGATATATGCAGAATATGAATGGCATTTGCAATGCATTAATCAGTAGAAAAGTCATTTCTACAAAGAAAAGATTTGTTTCTTTTTATGACACTTCTAACATTTTTTAATTCATTTGTTTTAAGAAGACAGATCCCAGGCCAAGAGTGGAAGCAATGCACACACATGAGCACTAAGGGCCAGTGTAGTAGCTGTCTCACACTGAAAGAGTGGGATGAATGAGAAAATGGAGAGAGAACTTGCACATCATATAACATTGGTTTCCTAGTTCTTGGTTTGAGTGATGAATTAGGAAAAGTTAACTGTATGAACTATTTAAAATTACAAAATCAAAAGGCTTTTCACGAACTAATAACAATTATGTACTTTAAGAAACAGAGACCATGAATAATTCAATTGTGTTCATTTGAGATACAACCCTTAGTGGAGAGAGAGAGTGAGAAAAAGATTGAGTTTTAAACATGAGCAACAAACTGGTACTTTTTTTTTTTTTTTTTTTGGATGTTTTTGAGATAGAGTTTCACTCTAGCTCAGACTGACCTGGAATTCACTATGCAGTCTCAGGGTAGCCTCGAATTCCTGGTGATTTACCTACCTCTGCTTCTCAAGTGCTGGGATTAATGGTGTGTGCCACGACGCCCTGCCTTTTTTTTTTTTTTTTAAGGTGAGAGATTCATGAAATTGATATAGGTATTTATTTTTAAGTTAAGATTCATCTTAAATTCTTTTTGTTTTTTAGGGAAATGAATGAAATAGAATGAGAAACATGGCCAAGCTTATTTTTCCATGAAATGATTCTAAAGCATAGAGAATTCTTGGCCATGAACCATAGAGAATATGTATTCGCCATTAGAAGATTATCAGAGTCAAAAATAGAGTGATATCGGGGAAGCTAAGGAACATTTGTGGAAATAGGAAGAATTAGACTGATTTTTTGAAATACACAAGAGGAGACTGGCAAAAGTTATAAATGAATGTGAACATTTGCTTATGTATATTGGAAGCCAAGAGAGTTCATGATGATTTTTTATACTCATAATATCTCCTGAAGTAGATAGCTGACATTGTCATTCTTTGAAACAGAAGACAGTGCAAGGAGCAATTTACAAAACATTTACTTAATACTGCTTTTTAAGGTATTGATGATTATGGTTTATGTAAGCCAAATGTACAGGATCACTCTTTACAAAAGAGCTGGCCTTTAATGAAAGAAAGCAGACAAGGGATAAGAAAGCAAGAAAATAAACGCAGCAGTTTAACTGATTCCATTTTAGAGGAAATAAAATACCATGGTGATGTGGAGAATGATGGAGACAAAGGAGCTGGTGTCAAGAGACTCTCAGGTGATTTCTCAAGAATGACAGGGCACCAGAGAGCAGACTGGCAAAGTCAAGAGGTTGGTCTTAGGTGTGTTCTGCTTCAGGAAACTTCAGAGTGTGCAAGTACAGATGAGAATAGTTAGTAAAGGGAGACAGGAAAAATATCAGAGAAGAGAACTTCTATTGCCTCTGTAAAGGAAAACAAGACAGATTAATGTCTCAAAACATATGCTTATTTTGTCATCACTGCAGATTAGACTTGTTCAAGTTAGCAAATAAGAATGTAAAGATGGAGGATATCTGTGACCCCAGCATTTGGGAGGTAGAGGCAGGAGGGTCAAACTTTCATAGCCAGCCTGCCCTATATAGCAAGTCTTCACTCTCAAAATAAAAAAGGAAAAAAGAAAAGAAAACAAAAAAAAAAAAAAGGGAAAAGAGGACAAAGAAAAAACACAAGAATGCCTAGCTAAACCGGTTTTTCATAAAGCCATGTAATTCTTTATTGGTTTACGTATTTATACTCATGCACTGTGCTATTTAAGATATATCTCTTTTATAAGAAACTCTTTTAATCTAAAATTCTAGTTTAATTGACAATCTTGTATTTTTTTAAATTTTTTTATTTATTTACTTGAGAGCAACAGACATAGAGAGAAAGACAGATTGAGGGAGAGAGAGATAATAGGTGCGCCAGGGCTTCCAGCCTCTGCAAACGAACTCCAGACGCGTGTGCCCCCTTGTGCATCTGGCTAACATGGGACCTGGGGAACCGAGCCTCAAACCGGGGTCCTTAGGCTTCACAGGCAAGCACTTAACCGCTAAGCCATCTCTCCAGCCCGACAATCTTGTATTTTCTTTAGCAATCCTGTTTCAAAAAGTATTTATTAACAACTTTTCCTTCCTTCTCTGAACCTTTTCTCACTTGTTTTCCCTTCTTTCCTAATTTTCAACAGGTTTCTGCAAATTTCACATACTGCCTGTTTTTCTTCTAGTATTTGAAGTCCACATATCTTCCTAATCAGAGTGCTTACTATAATAGACTTGCCCACCTAAGAAAGTAAGGTGAAAAACACAACACATATTTATGCATGTATGCATAATTATGTATGCACTTATGCATATGTCAACCTCAATGAGCTGTCAGTAGACAGATCGCAGTGGGGAATGATAATATTTTTAAGTGACAAATTACAGCATTTCATGAAGTCATATAACAAGTCACTGAAAATATTTATATGGAAGTGTGTTTTCTCATCTTTCAAGGGAAATATTTGATAGCAATGATAGCAACTAATGTTTATTGACTAATGATGAATTAATTGCCATTTATGTACTAATTGCTGATTTCAATCCATCATATTATGAATTTCATATGTATTAACTTAAAAGTTCCTTTTAGCTTTAATAGCATGTGATTCATTGGCACAGCATGGTCTCAGTTATGACAGAGTCTAGCTGAGGAGAACTTAGAGATACATTAAGGATAATAGATCCTATTAATAATATGATGAGATCATCAGCAGTGTCTAAATAATGCCAAGGATAAAAAGGTTTTAAGTATCATCATCATGAAAATTTCAGAAAATATATCAGTAACTATAGTTACTTTTCACTGTTAATCCCAAAACCAGTGGGTGGGGGGGCGGCAGCTGTAAAACCTTTTACCTGGACATTATGTCTGTGGGACTGATTCAGGGTCTTGGCATTCTGATAGATGTGACTCCAAGGTATGTGATTGGTTGAAAGAAGTGACAACGTACTAAATGTAAGAGAAACATGTTATTGATGATGTTAGTATGAACCATCATTTGAAAATTTAGAACACATTTTTTTTCTGTCATTTCATTGGGTTTTACAAGTATTTCATGAAGCTATATTATCCATGCTGTCAGAGGAGGGTACTATGTGGCAACTGTTATAATACACTGTGTATAGAGTTAAATGTGAATGAGGAAATCAATGCATCAATTTATATTTGCATGCTGCAATAACATGGCCTTGGCCTAGTAACTTGAAGCCATACAAAAGAGGTCCTACTAGAATGTTTTTTTCAACCAATCCCCCGGAAGAGGGCAGCCATCAGCACCTCACTGCTGAGTGCCACAGGGCAACTAAAGAATAATGCAAATGATCAAAAGGTGCAACCAAAAAGTTCACCTTACCAACACTTCCCATTCCAAAAGTATTACATCTAGGAGTCTCTTGTTAAAGGGACAGCTTTGAGTAAAGCTGTCAGACAGCCACTGCTGCATTCAATCCTGTCCTGACTTTAGATCCTGACAGCAGCACACATGTCTGAGCGTATGGTGGACAGGCTGCCTGATAATCTTGCAGGCTGTTACACACGCATGTCCCATCTACTTCAGGCTGTCTGTGGGCTCTGGCTTGTCTGCTTACCCTGGCAGTGACAATGGTGTCTGCTACATACAGGCTCCATTCCTCAGCATATCAGCCTGGATTTATTCCCATTGGAACAGCAGGGTTCTCAGAGAGATACCTGATGTGTAGAAAGCCTCTCTCAGCACAAGCTGAAATCAGGACAGTGCCATGTCTGTCTCATTGCACTGTTTAAACAGGACCCA
Source organism: Jaculus jaculus (assembly GCF_020740685.1). NCBI lineage: Eukaryota > Metazoa > Chordata > Mammalia > Rodentia > Dipodidae > Jaculus > Jaculus jaculus. The sequence continues at coordinate 33,201,339 of NC_059112.1, forward strand.
AGGCCATCCCAAACTCATGCTAGGAGAAAGAAATTCTGCTACTTTCTTATTGAAGGAGCTCCAATATGTACATTGTAAAGGACTGTCGATATATAAAATAAAGAACGAAAAATCAATTTTGATGTCAAAGGCAGTGGTACAAGGAATCAAAGTCACATATTTAATTGAAGGCCTTTGTCTGGGAGACTTAACATCTTATAACTTTTACCAAAATAAAACAAAAATAAGGTGAAGCCTCCTTTCAACTCACTCATATGATTATGTGATGTGGCTCTGATATATGACCCACACCGGAAGAGTTCAACAATGTTCCTTTGGGGATTTTGACTCAGAGAAGTAAAGTAGCATGTATGATCCCCCTTCTGATGAATGAGGCAGAGAGCATCAACATAGGTTGTCGGGGTCACATAATATATATTTGTTCTATGGCCAGCTTTTGTGATAGACTTCCTAACCCTCCCAGAGAGCCAGGAAATTCCTAATGCCCTTACATAAGTTCTTCAGTCCCTAGTGTGCTGTCATAGTTTTAAGTAAGAGGCTGAGCTAATACATCAAGTGCAGCTAACCATATTGACTCATCTCCCAAACAGAAATAATCAATTTAATTAATGTATTGATAAATAGTACTTTTAGTACATAAGCCTATAGTAATTTAACAATAATCTCTGACCATTACCTTCTTTTGTCCACCACCCCTACCCTTATTCCACTGAATCCTTTGTGATAGTAAATACAACTTGCCTAGCTGATTGGTTGTGTAGCACCACAGTGGATCCACCATTCAGTGAGACTATTGATGGCTTTTCATCTACTGGAGCCTACACTGTATTTTCCAACACTATGACAGTTTGCCAGCAGGGTGGAGACTTCCAACTCAGTTTTACTTTGATTATTCAGTTTCTGCAACTGATGTGTATGGAATTTTCAGCAGTAGGGTCTTAATATCTAGCCTTGGCAATAACTTGTGTTATTTTGGGAACAGTGGGGGCATCTTTGGCCAAGAACTAACTTGGAGATACCCCACCACTGGCAGTGGGCTTTTCTTCAGTAAAAGGAGAGCTTCAGAGAACAGCATTGTCACCCACAGTGACTTTTTTGTCTAAACTTCTGCTCTCTTTTTTAAAATCTTTTTTTTTAATTTTTTTTATTTATTTATTTGAGAGCGACAGACAGAGAGAGAAAGACAGATCGAGGGGGAGAGAGAGAATGGGCGCGCCAGGACTTCCAGCCTCTGCAAACGAACTCCAGACGCGTGTGCCCCCTTGTGCATCTGGTTAACGTGGGACCTGGGAACCGAGCCTCGAACCGGGGTCCTTAGGCTTCACAGGCAAGCGCTTAACTGCTAAGCTATCTCTCCAGCCCTCTTTTTTTAAAATCTTAATGATACTTATATTAGCACAAACATAAGTATTTAATTTTTGAATTTATTTGCAAGCAGAAAGAGATAGCAAGAATGCGTGCTCCAGAGCCACTGCAAACAAACTCCAGATGCACGCACCACTTTGTGCATTTGGCTTTAAGTGTATATTGGGGAATTGTGCCTGAGTTGCTAGGCTTTATAGGCAAGCACCTTGACCTCTGAGCTATTTCTCTAGCCCCTTAATGGTATTTTTTCATATCATTTTTTATTTGTGACAGAGAGAAAGAGGCAGAGAGAGAATGAATGGGTGCACCAGGGCCTCCAGCCACTGCAAATGAACTCCAGACGCATGTGCCCCCTTGTGCATCTGGCTAATGTGGGTCTGGGGGAACTGAGCCTTGAACCGGGGTTCTTGGGCTGCACAGGCAAGCGCTTAACCACTAAGCCATCTCTCCAGCCCGTCCTTAATGATATTTTTAAGTTAGGTAACATAGAGGTGGGTTACCCTGTGGAATTGTCATAACATGTTTAGTTTTGGCTAACCCTTCTCTGTCTCCTCTCCTCCATTCCCTTCTGAACCACTTAATCTTCCAACCCCTCAAATTCCATGCCTATACTTGCATGTTTTTCATGTTGTTTTCTTGAAAGAAGTCCACAAGACAAAGTTTCTGCCTTTTATCAACTAATATTTCATACCAAGTAACACTGGTGAGTTTATACTTTTTTTTTAAATTTTATTTATTTATTTATTTGAGAGCGACAGACACAGAGAAAGACAGATAGAGGGAGAGAGAGAGAATGGGCAAGCCAGGGCTTCCAGCACTGCAAACGAACTCCAGACGCATGCGCCCCCTTGTGCATCTGGCTAACGTGGGACCTGGGGAACCGAGCCTCGAACCGGGGTCCTTAGACTTCACAGGCAAGCGCTTAACTGCTAAGCCATCTCTCCAGCCCAAGTTTATACTTTAATATAAGGGTTATACTTATTTTCTCTTCACCAGCCAAGTAGTTCAATTATCACTTATTTTTTGAGACAAAGTATCATAACAGGGCTGGACAGCATAATAGAAAGGCATTTGAAGACTAGAATCAAAGACAGAGGCTTGGGATCACTTCTATCACATATTAGGTTAGGACATACTCAAATGTCATCCATTTAGCTGCCTCTTCATAGCAAGGTGTGCCTTGTTTATCTCCAGTGGTTATTCCAACACTTATATGAAACATAGCCATCATTTTTTTTTTTTTAATTTTTCAAGTTAGGGTTTCACTCTGGCTCAGGTTGACCAGGAATTCACTATGTAGTCTCAGGGTGGCCTCGAACTCATGGCAATCCTCCAACCTCTGCCTCCCCAGTGCTGGGATTAAAGGTGTGTGCCACCACACCTGGCCATAACCATCATTTCTTGAAGAGACATAAGGAAATATCTCCACCTGGATAAGGCAGAAACAAAGAAAGCAAGGACTTGTCCAACTCTAGCCTGATAAATGAAGAAGTTTATTGGGTTTTTGTACAAGAGTGTAAGTTACTCAAAGGAAACTACATCATTGAGATGTCCCATTCCAACATGGATGCAGATTCAGGGTCTTTCTTCTTTCTTTCTTTCTTTCTTTCTTTCTTTCTTTCTTTCTTTCTTTCTTTCTTTCTTTCTTTCCTTCCTTCCTTCCTTCCTTCCTTCCTTCCTTCCTTCCTTCCTTCCTTCCTTCTTTCTTTCCTTCCTATCTTTCTTCTTCCTTCCTTTCTTTCTTCTTCCTTCCTTCCTTTATTTCTTTCTTTCTTTCTTTCTTCTTTCTTTCTTTCTTTCTTTCTTTCTTTCTTTCTTTCTTTCTTTCTCTCTTTCCTTCCTTCCTTCCTTCCTTCCTTCCTTCCTTCCTTCCTTCCTTCCTTCCTTCTTTCTTTCCTTCCTTTCTTTGTTCTTCCTTCCTTTCTTTCTTTCTTTCTTTCTTTCTTTCTTTCTTTCTTTCTTTCTTTCTTTCTTTCTTTCTTAGTGCTATATTTACTTATTTATATATTTGAGGGAGAGAGTGAAAGAGAAAGAAAGAGGCAGATAGACAGAAGGAAGGAATGTGCATGCTAGGGCCTCAAGCCACTAGAAGGGAACTCCAGATGCATGTGCCCCCTTGTGCATCTGGCTTGTATGGGTCCTGGGGAATTAAACCAGGGTCCTTAGGCCTTACAGGCAAACACCTCAACTGCTCAGCCATTTCCCCAGCCTCTGTTCCTGAACTTTCTGTCCCCCAGTTCCAGCCAAGCTTCCACTTCCTATAAATCTGAGCACCTTTAAGAACACATGTAGCTAGAGGCATGGAAGTAGTGGTGGCTGGATATCAGGGAAAAGTATAGCTCTTTTCCTCATCAACTTTTTTTTTTTTTTTTTTTTTAGCATTTTCTAGTTTGTATCAGAATGATTCACCACTGATATGATTCATTTAAAATATATTTGGAGTGAACATACTTTTTTTGCTTGTTTGTTTTTGAGGTAGGTTCTCAATCTACTTCAAGCTGATCTGGAACGCACTCTGTCATTCCAGGCTGAAATTGAAATCACAGCAAACACGCAGTGATCCATCCACCTCTGCCTCCAGAGTGCTGGGATTAAAGTTGTGCATCATTATGCCTGGCTCTTTCTATTAGTGAATATTAACAGCCTCATTACCATTCACGTAGAAATAGGTATCAACAGAAAGCAGGGACTTTGAAGCTCAGTGGAAATCTCTGCTCCATGATTCAGGGTCTTCTCAGAAGGAAACCATTTCACCATAGCAAGCAAACAGGCTTGCAAAGTATAACTTGATTAAAAGGCAAAAGGCTCAAGTTTTAAATGTATTTGCTTGAGAAAGAAACAGAGACACTGAGAGACAGAGAGATAGAGAGAAAGAATAGGCACACCAGGACTTCTTATCACTTCAAACAAACTCCAAATGCATGTGCCACTTTGTACATCTGGCTTTATATTAGTACTTGGGAATTGAAACCTGGCCATCAGGCTTTAACATCATGCACCTTTGACCACTGAGCAATCTCCTGAGCTCAGGAATATCTGTAAAACGAAATTTCCCAATCTCTTCATCTATGCTATAAACAATACAGATTTTTAATTTTTAAGACTTTCAAAATATTTGTATTCTGAGCCTCCTCAACATCTGTTTACATGTGTCTTCTACCAAGATTTAATTTAGATAAGTTCTTTCATATTTCATATAGAAAAACTTGACAATAAAAAAAAATCCTATAAAGTAAATTAGGTTTACATGACCAAAGGAGAGTAAGCCTCACTTCAGAGAAAATACCACTTTTCTTTCTAGTACTTGCCATTTTGACCTATAAAAACTAACAGAAATTAATATAAGCCGATGGTCATTAGCTATTATAAAAGTGAATACAAAAGTCCCAAAATAATTATCTCACAGCTCAATCACACCATAATTTCTTTAACAATATATTAATAGATTTTAATTTTTTGACTAAAGTCTTTTTGGTACATACAGATCACAATCTGTTTCTTTTACTTTTTCAGAGGATGTGTGTAGTATGTAATTACAGCTCTAATTTTGAAAACCTCACGTTTGTTTTTACCTTTGAAAATCTTACCTGATCAACAGACAAAATCATTAATAATTATTCAAAGTCAATAAGAGAATGAGCCATGAAATTGTGTGATATAATGTAACCTGGATTTAAAACTAATTATATGAAGGGATATAACCAATTTAGAAAATGTGCAATAATATTACAACATTTGAGAACACAAAAAAGAAACATAAACCAGTGGTAAATAATTCATCAGAAGTGACACTTTCAATTCAGTAAAGGTCAAGTAAGAATTTAGTGAAATTTCATCTTCCTCCATTTATTTCACTGAGAATTTCAGTTCAGAAGAACTGTAAACATTGATGCTATTAAAAATTGATAATTTTATGTGTTCCAACATTATTTGTTCATGAAGTCTACTAAATTCTTGTTTTGTTTTCATTTCAAAAGTTGCTGATTCTGAATCTTCAGTGGTCTAGAGACAGGTAAAATGAACCTCTATTCAGGGTTTTAAGTAATTCTAAGAATTCACATCATTCTTTTAAAGGCTCTAACTCAAGAGCCCTCTGCTTACACATGGTCACAAATGCCTGCTGTTGGCTTCCCAGTCCCACATCTGGTTTGCCTATTTCACCACCACCAGGACTTTTCTCCTTCTCCACTGTGTATTCCAGTACATCTCAAGTTTTAATTCTTGTCTTCCTTTCCAATACAACATCACTTTGTTTGCAACCTTAGTATTTTCAAGTCACAGTGACTTCTAGTTTGTACAGTGAATGCTTGAAGACTTTTCTCACTGGCCAAAGCCTAGGGCTTATTATTCTTTCTATCGAGACTTGTTTTCCCCCGCTTCTTTTTTATTGTATGCCCTGGTGTAAGATCAACTGTCACATTCCTAGAGAACCTTCACTTTACCATTCCATCTAAATCACGTCTGCTTTCACTCTCTAGCCTATAATTCTCTTTGTTCAAACGTTTTTTTCTTCTTTTTATAATATATCCTTGCTTGTTCCTTTCCCATCTCTGGAGAGGAAGGACCTCTGTGAAAGCATCATGGGCTATGGCCATGAAAACTATGCTGAGTGCCTAGCATGCTGCTGCCACTGGTTCTTGTGCTAACTGACCTGTTGCTGTCCTTTCTGTTGACTTAAATTTGGTGCTATCCTTGTATGACCTTTTCTTTCGATTTCAGTAAAATCTTACCCTTTCACTAAGACTATTTAAGTTACTATATGGATTTTTGTACTGGATCTCATCATTCTTACTACACGTCCTACAAAGGAGAAAAAATTTTCTAACTTCAGATACTATACATGAAGAAGTTATATTAAAGTATCAATACTTTTCTGTGCTAGATATTATTTTTATTTTGTAGGAACCAATCTCATCTTTTAACATTTTTTTTTTTTTTCTCAAGGTAGGCTCTCACTCTAGTTCAGGCTGGCCTGGAATTCATTATGTAGTCTCAGGTTGTTTTTGAACTCACATCGATCATCCTACCTTTGCCTCCCAAGTGCTTTTATTAAAAGCATCCACCACCATACCCAGCCTCTTATGTTCAGTGAATCACTTGCACATGGGTTATGGATTAAATCTCAACAATGAGAAGAATTTGTGTGGTACTTATAAAGCAAAGGTTTATGTAGCAAAGACACACATTTCCTCTGTCAGTTACAACCATCACATAATCTTTACCTAATAGAAGAGGTTTTTCTATCCCTTTGTACTCTTGTGTGAAGAATTACATACTTCTCAAGGATCATATTTGTTTATTATTTTACACTTCTCAATATCCTAAACATTAGAAGTAATAACCCTGACTTTTAAACCTCAAACTATAACATACATGTTTGTATTTTTACCCTTCAAAACTCTTTGGGAAATGCTTTCTCTTTAAATATGTCATTTTGCATTTTTACTACTTTTTACTATTCCAATCTAGCAGTAATTGGTGAAATTGTTCTCTCTTAAATTGATTTAAAAATACTGATGCCATTACCAAACTTATAAATATAATTGATGATTATATGTTTTGACATTTTGTAAGATTGTAAAATATTGCACAATGTGGGAATACAGAAGTGAGAGAAGAGATGAAATGTGAATGTCTGAGATGAACGTTAGAAAAAGAAATGATTTCAATACTAAAAATAAGTCAGCTTACGGGATCAGTGGGAAAAGAACAGACTATTAGACAAAAAAAAAAACACAAAAAACCCTGAAACTGCGCAGCTCATAACAATGAAGAGAATTCATTTATTTACTGGTGCCTAAAGGTTGTGATTGGTTGATTGGTTGCCTGTGACCCAAGTTTCCTACCTTGTGCTATAATTTAAACTTTGAGAAACAGATTATTTATAGCATGTCCAATCTAGAATGCTTCTCTGCCAACAGGACCACATGGAATAGCTTTCATAGAGATTAAATTACAATTATTGTAACATTCTGACCAATGAGACTTACAGTTAATTATGGGCCATGTAATCTAATTGAACTTCGAAGTCAACCAGCCACATAGAGTTAATCAAATCTATTCATTGCTTTAGGGCTTGAAATTCATGTGGTATAATTACTTTTAAACTTAAGGTTTTATCATGTAGTTGAGAGGATATCTATAGCCTAAAGATGTATTGTTTTAATATCTACTTACCTATGTGTTTAAAATTTCCTGGTACATGGCTCAGCAAAAGCGTGGCTTTTTTATTTGGAGTTTTTTTTTTTTTTATTTGTTTCCCTTTTCTATATTTTTTTTTTCCCATTTAGAAGAACGATATGTGTTAACTGCATTAGGAAATAATTTAGAATGTTACTGGCTGAGTTATCAGTAAAATTCTCAATGGAAAAATTGTTGGTGAAAAATTGAAATCATCAAAAATGAAAGACTATCATTTTTACAAATGTCTCAGAAGTATTACTTTCAGCAACTATCAAACTTTTTGTTCTCCAAAAACTACTAATCTTTAGAAAAATATTTAAAATTGTCAAGCAGATGTCTACAGCTTAATTTGTATATATAATTATTGTATTTAAATTACCATTCATTTTAACTAAACATATCTTAATTGATGTTAAAATATCAACAGTATCACTATCAAAGAATAAATAAGTGACTTGACTTTATGGAAGGTAACTGTATCTCCCAAAGAAATAATAAGAAATAATGAATAGCAGAAGAATGGCATTGTTTTATCCTTTTGCAAACATAATTGATATTTGATCTACTAGAAAACAGATAAATTTTCATACCTATATCTGCCCCTGGTACACTGCTGTATTGTTGAAGTATCTGTAAGTAGTTTGGAAGAAAATTATGTTTCAATTACTTTTTACAAACTGATAGATACTTCATATCACATTAAAATGTGTTGAATGAGAGCTTCTTTAACGTCAGTTGCAATATATATCCCTAAATGTTTTATCCTGTGTTACATTCAATTTCCATGGACTCACATGTTCTGAGAAAATATATTTTCTTCTTACATGATTTTATAGAAATATACATTAGATACTTGAATGATATTGATTAATGTTATTAAACATAAATATTTATAATTCTATTAAACTATACACATATACAGGTATTAATGTCACATTTAATCTCAACAAAAATGTCCTTAACCATTCAGAAGCTGTCAGATGATTGTGGTTGAATATACACTTTCCAAAACTATGTTTACTTGAACATTCAAATTTTGTCAATCAGAACCAACATTAGGTAGTTTCTAGTTTCCATAAAGGAATTTAATCACATAATTTAGCCTTGATACATTCCTAACCTAAATGAAAATTTAATATATTATATACCAACCAGTTTGTTTTTCTCTCAAATACAAATTGAAATGATTTTGAAGGTTTTATTTCCAGCTAACAAGCATCACGTTAGTTTATAGAATGCCAGATTTCTACTCATTTTCTTTGAAATTGTGAATTAAAATATGCCTTTCCTCCCTTAAGTTGCTCATGAAATATATTCATTAAAAGAGAGGAAATAGCAAGCACATCACCTTAGTATGATGTGTAAGATCAAAAAGCACAAAGATGTAGATTCTCATGCTACATTGCATGAATTTCATCTATAAACATGTTAATTAACATTGATTTTATGTGTAAAAACATTAAAAATCATATTTACCTGAATATTTTTTTCTAAGTGCCATTTCAAATATTTCTGAAATTTTATCTTATTGTAATCTTATGGGAGCATCTCATGTCTTTTGTACATCTTTGAATTATATTCATGGTACAAAAATCTTTTATTACTATTCTTTCATTTTTATTTTCCTACAGAAAGACTTTAAATAAATTATTACTATTTTAACCTAGTGATCTACAAAGTCATAAAAAGGGTTTTCATGTTTACTTATACATATGGGTCACAGATAATTTTTCAAATTATTTCTTGTAAAGTTATTAAAGTAAAAATTTGAACCAAGTAAAAAAAATCATTGTTTTATTGTTTATAAATCAGTATGTGGACTGAACTAACATATGTAATCATCAATATATGTTTATATTTTATGCTTAAAATTAATAATATTAATAATATTTTATTTGTTGCCTACTTTTGAAAAAGAATGTAAGTTTTTTCAATTATCACAAAATTTTATGTAATTATCATCCTTCTATAATATTAGTTTTCAAAAATACATGTTTATTGGAAGACTCAAAGGCATTATCACAAAATATCAATAATTCCTATGTTTTGTGCATTTTGCAAAAAAAAGCACAACATGTATTTCTCAAAGGAAGAGGAACAATTGTGATTATTCCTTACTGTATTAAACACACTTCATGTATCAAGTCTATTGATTTTTGTTAACTCTTCAAATTTCCTTAGCACTTTTATTAGTAGTAACATGCCGTATTACTATTTTATTACTAAAAATATAACAAGAATGGTATATGACCATTTCTAGACTCTCATTGCCATATAAGCTACTTGTATATATCATAAACATGTGTTATGAAAGGCCTTAGACGGGTCTTCATCCATTGAGAATAAATGTACCTAGAGCTTTTGAAGTTATGGTGCAAATTTATCTTCTGTTCTTAATATGCTTGTAATGAAAATATGTAATGCTACTAGTCATATGTATCAATAGCAAAGCAGCCCACCATGAATGACATTCACCAGAATCTATTTTACATGAGATATTATCTACCCTGCATGTTTACTAATTAGAATTCAAGCTAAAAAGTCTGTTAGAGTTTTATGCTCAAGAGACTGGTCCTCTACATAAATGGGGAATACTTAATCCAAACAGCAGTTCCCTTTCCACAGCAAGAATTTTAATTTCCATAAATTGAAATATCTGTTATTCAAAGCATTGAAACTACTTTTGATTACTCTGACTATAGATTGGTTTCATCTCAGGCAGATGTTTCCATTTATTTAAAAAAATCATTTATCTTTATAAACTTTTAAATCAAAAATATTTATATTTTAAAATTTATGCAAATTGTCTGTACTATCATGCCATTGCAAATGCTATATTTACAGTACATATAAATATAGGTCATTTCCTAATCATCTAACTGCAATTAATTGTGAATGGTAAATTTCATATGCATTTAATTGTAACAATTTGGAAATTAATGTTTAATCAATGTTAGACAATTGCAACTTTTTTCTCCTTTATACTGTTATGTTAATATATTTATGTTGTCATAACAAATACTCCAGTCTGAGCATCTTAAACTGCAGAAATTCATTTTTTGGGTTCTATGTCAGGGTGGCAGCCAGTCAGAAGTTTCTCTGACTTACGAGTATCAGTTAGGAATCCAGCTCTACAACCACATTAAACCACAAATACCCTTTTAACAGTTCTCTTCAAGTATAATTAAATACAAAAATATGAGTTTTGTAAGGACGTAGTTCAGTTCATACATAACAACTGACCTTGTTTACGCACTCTAGTGGTGCCATGGAGGAAAATGACCAGATTCACCTCCCATAAAGGACTTACACCTGAAGACAGAAGAATATCCTACTCAGCCTTCCAAGCTGATTAATCTGAGCTTTACAGAAAAGCTGCAACCATCTCCTCCTCTCAAAGACTGGCTCATGTTAAGTGATCTCATTGAATCTGGAAAACCCTCAATATCCCTACATACTGAAGGCTTGATCCTCAGTTTGGGATTACTAGGATATGCAGAATTTATCAGATATTGCCCAGTGGTTATGTCTGTTACTTATGGGCAATGCCCTTAAGGAGGATTGTAGGACCTGCATGTCTGATTTGCTCCCTGTCATGATGTATGAAATTGACATGTATCATACAGCCACAGTGCTAATAAATCATGGAATAAAATCTCTGAAGCCATGAGCCAAAATAAACCTCTCCTTAGGTATTTTCTCCTATAACAGAAAGCAGGCAAACACAGCATATGAGAACAAAATATGTGGATCATAGCTACAAATGTTTGGATTTCTCTGTGAGTTGGAATAAAACTTGGTAGCAGAGTCCAATAAGCTAGAAAGGGGCTATACAGGAGGGAGAAGAGAGGAGGATTTAAGGGGATGGTTTTACATATATATATGTGTGTGTGTGTGTGTGTGTGTGTGTGTAGAGAGAAGAAGAGATTGCTAGAGGTGGAAAGGTCTAAGTGAGGTCAGGGAAAGAGATTGAGTAAAGGAAGAGTAGGGGAGGGTTCAAAATCAAAGAGGCTTTAATGAATAAGCCATATGTGAACCTACTTTTCTGGACAGTGGCATACGTAGTAGCTATAGAAGAGGTGGCAGAAAGAATATAAGAGACAAAGGAAGGGTAGGACTGCTTTTACAATGTACTCTTCCAGACACAAAATGGTCTGGATATCCATGACCTCACAATGCCTGGCACTACCTATAGCAGACCCTCATAACACGATAAAAAAACGATGACAGCAAAATAAAAGAGACTGATTGAGAGGTTAGGGGATATGATGGTGTGCAGAGTTGCAAAGGGGAAAGTTGGGGAGGGAATTGTCATGGTTTCTTGACTATATTATGGAAGTTTACAATTACAAAAATATAACAAAATATTCTGGGCATGTTTGAAGATCCATGGATATTTTTCTATTATCTTTGAAAGTTTCCAACCTTTCATGCAGAAACTAAACATCAGCACGTGAACATAGTGTGTCTACATAATTTACTTGGTATGAAAATAGTCAACTATATCTCTGTAATAGCCTTCAAAATAAAAGTTTTGCTTTGGAATGAGAGATTTGTTTAATAAATCTTGAACAGCAAAGCTCATCAATAGGAAAATATGGTTTAAAATCCATGGTAAAATATGCTCCTAGTAGCAAGGACTGTATGTTCCATAAACATTTTGTTCATGTGTCCCTAAGGCAAGACCTGAGCAAGACTGGCTGAAGAAGTTCATATATGCAGTGATTCTCAGAACAGGTCAAGCAGGTATCTTTGTTCTTACATGTTGTGTCTGCCACAATCATTAAAACTGGCAATTGGATAGGACTGCAATTTGTGTCTATTTCCAAGGGTTAGAATTTTGGTCTTCCAATACAAATATACAACTTCAGTGGGTCCATGGTAGAGTAATTTACTGTTTCATGGTATTATGTCTTGGTGCAGAGATCCCCCAAAGTCTCTTTGCAGCCTTCACCATCAGCCAGCCTGCTGGGCTCACTATTTCACAGAAAATGCTTTGTAGCCCAAGTTTTGCTAAGTAGACCAGACCACCTTTTTCCAGCCCTCTGAACTTTCCTTAGCCAGAATACAAATTCTTTAAGAGGCTAGTTCACATGTATTCTGCTTTCCACACCCAGTGCTCTATACCGTGTTACTTTTCCCTCTGAAAGTTGCTCTTTCTGCCTAACTCTTGAGATGTTTATGGTTGTTGTAACAGCAAAGTTATCCAAATTACTACACTATTTTTTCCATACAAAATGGGATCCTTCCAACAATAAAAATAGCTGAACTGTGATAAATGCACACTGTTGCTTTTTTACTCACAAAAGAAATACTTAAAATATCTCACTCACCAAAGACCATTTAGTTGTTCTATTCAGTATAGTAATTAAATTGGTTCAGCCAATAGGAAGTCCCTAGATGGACTTAGTCCTTCCTTCCCATACAAAATAGCTTTATGTTAATACCCAAACAGCCAAAGTGATCTGTCAAGATGCATCTTCTTAATTAAGAGTGCATAAATCTTTAATAGTTTTAGAATTATATTAAGGCAAATAAATCTGACTAAAGAGTGAATGCAATGGTCTATTTAAATATTGGATACTGGTAGTATTAATTTATATTTTGGTGCTGAAATTTATTTAGTTTAAATTTAACAATTAAAAATTTTTCCATGGCAAGTATTTAAAATTTTATTAAGGAATACAGTTATTGCCTGATTAATAATAAAAAATAAAGTAGCTTAAAAATAGGTGCATTTATGAATTTCAGACAACCATATTTCATATTTGTTTTGACAGGTTTTGTATGTGCAATATAATGAAGGTTAAAAACAAATAAAACTCAGTAGCTAAAAAGTAAATTGAAAAGATGAGATCAAATTATGAAACAACATAATAAATGGATATATAACTTGACTAGACAATAAAGTTATATCAAAACAATTATCAAAGTAAAATATTATTTAATGCAGTTCATGTCTGTGCCTCAAAATGTCATAAATCAAACACAATGTAGAAAGTTATTGAAATTTTCAATGAAAACAACATTTATCATAAATATGCAATTAAACCAGAATGTGTAGAATAGGATCTGTGATTAGTCTCAACAAAAGAAATTCATTAAAGTAAAAAATCTTGTTACCTTTTAGAAAAAGCTTTGTGACTACTGTTTATTAATCAAAATATCTTTGCACTCTTTACATATTTTAATTTATCATTGAATTCAGGATAGCCAGATCTTTCATAAATATGTTGCATGTGCAAAATCTCCTTCTTTCTTCATTTATGCTTGTATCTGCACAAGTAAAAGTCACTGTAATGACAAATTATAATAAAGTCAGCAAAGAAAATTAGTATAGCTAAAAGGAAAACATATTTCATAAATATATACATCTTAAAGGACTCAGGTGAAAACTCATTTTGAAAGGTTCACATGAATTCATTTAAGAAGTAACATGAGTATAATGTACTTACTGTAAAATTTTACATAAGTGTTGTAAAGAATAACATTTCTTCTCAACAAGAAAGCATCTTTAGGAAATGATACTGAGGAAACTAGATAGCCATGTATAGATAAATGAATTTAGAGCCTCTCCTCTCTCCTTGCACAAAAATCAACACCAAATTAAACAAGAAACTCAACAAAAGGCCTAAACTCTAAAACAACTAGAAGAAAATAGAGAGAGAACAGTCTAGGGTAAAGGAGAAGGAAAAGACTTTCTGAGTAAGACCCCAGAAGTCCAGGAAATTCGGCAAGCTATTATACAGATAAGCAATCCATCAACAAAGATATTAGACAACCTACTGAATGGGAGGAAATCTTCACCAACTATGACAGAGATTTATTATCCAGAATCTACAAATAACTCAAAAATCTATACAAAAAAATCAAGCAGCCTACTCAAAAAATGGGGGCATGGAATTGAACAGAGAATTCTCAAAGGAATAAATATACAAAAGGCCAATAAACACTTAAATAGTTATCCAACATCTCTACTTATCAGGGAAATGCAAATTAAAATGTCTATGAGACTCTGTCTCACACTAGCCAGGATGACAATCATCAAAAGATGAAATGTCAGATGGCAGAGGTATGGGGAAAGAGGAACCATTATCCACTGCTATTTGGAGTGCACATTTGTAGAGGTACTATGAAAATCAGTATGGAGAGTCCTCAAAATGCTGAAAATGCAACTACCATTAGATCCAGCTATACTTCCTTTAGGCATATATGGTAAAGTCTCTACTGTATACCACAGAGACACTTACTCAAATACTATTGCTTCTCTATTTGCAATAGCCAGGAGCTGGAAGCAGTCCAGATACTCATCAAAAAATGAACAGTTCATGAAGATGTGGTACATATACACAATGAAATTCTACTCAGCTGTAAGGGAAAACAAAAATTTCTTGGAAAATGGATGGACTTGGAAAAAGTCATAGTAAGTAACCCGCAGGCTCAGAAACATAAACTGCGCATGTTCTCTCTCACATGCAGTTCCTCGTCTGGCTCAGCTTCAGCTGATTGTAAGTGGTAGTAAGCTTCAGGAGTATTGACATGGAACAAGAGTGAAGGTAGGAGAAAGGGGAGATGGGGAGGGAAAGAGAAAGGACTACTCAGTAAACAAGTTGAGGATAAGAAAAAAGAAAGAAAGAGAGAATGAAAACATGCAAACAAGCGGGAGGTGAAAAGGTCTTTGCAGGTCTGGGGAAAGGCAAGGTCAGGGGAATTACACAAAACTAATGTCAACATGAATCTATCTCACGAATATATCTCATAGAAACCTTCCTTCCAGGTAGCATTCTACAAGATAACCTTTAGTGAGAAGAGGAGACCCAAACAGAAGAGCCCCATAGAAAGTGGGAAAGCTTAGCCCTAAAACTTTGGCTGGTAAGTCTCAGAATTGGGTTTTCCCCCATAGTGAGCCCAAAATAATGCAGCCCATTGTTACCTGCCAGAGCTAAACTGCAATACTTTATCACTTAAAACCACAGCCTGCAATCCTAGGACATCAAGAGACCATGCTGGCACTGAGAGTGAAAGAGTTCCCAGCCAGGTAGCCCTCATAGGGCTGAAAAGTTCCGTGGAGCTGCTGGGGAATAATGGTTGTCAACAGAATGAGTAAGTAGGAGATCCTGCCAGGTATGAAATCAACCATCCAAGCAAGAAGCACACATCTGTGTAATAGTGACAAACAGTGTATGCAGGTAAACAACTGGTTTGGATTGGACATGAGACCCACTCAGTGAGGGAGAACTCATGTATTACACTGGGAACCAAGTCAGATGCTCAAGGATAGAAAAACAATAGACTCCAGAGAGAAGCTCCTTGACTAAGAAGAGTGAGTGTACATATCAATAAGTGTCTCTTGTGTTTATCCCTTTAGTACAACCTGCTCTCACTTTTGGTTGAAAAATACTGCATTTTAGAGATACTAGAAAATACTGGGGAGATGTAGGATGCATTAATACATCAATAATAAGATAGTAGACTACCTACCATGAGATGGGTCACCTCCACCACCTCTGCTTGGGCCCAGGAGTCAGTGCAGGGGAAGTGGTGACATGACCTCTGCTCTCACGCTAGTCTGAAAATCAGTTCCAGGGAGATGACTGAAGACACTGTAATCACTCAAACCTCATCAAAACAGAGATCCAGAGGCTACAGAGAAGGCAACACGAAACACTCTATCTAGCTGACCAAGGCTCAGAGAATACTGTGGAAGAAGGAGCAGAAAGATTGCAATAACCTGAGTGGGTGGACATAGCCTGAGGCACCATTACTCTCCTACCCCACAGAGGCTGACTGAGGCCACTAGAGCCCCACAATGAATACCAATAATACCGCCAAGGAGTACCCGCAGTAGAATAGGGGCAAAGAAGAGGGATATAAGAATATAATTATTCTGTACACTTCATATTTATAAAACAAAAAGTTAACCTTTTATGTCTTACTTTGTTCACTTAGTGAAATGTTTTCAAGAATCATCCATGCTGTAGCATATAAGTTATTCATTTTCATACATGTATGTGTATGTTTCATATATGTATATGTTTCATATATATATATACATATATATATATATATATATATATATATATGTATGTATACACATATATTTTTTTTTCCTGATTCACCAGTTGATGGAGATTTAATATTCCTGTTGCATATAACAATCAGGCTGTTTTGGACATTTAAGTTCACATTTTTGTGTGAACATATATTTTCAATTCTTTCTGTACAAACATAACATTGGAATTGTGAAATAATACAATAATTCTATGCTTCCAATTTTTAAAACTTCTGAGATGTTTTGGAAAATTACCACACCATTTTTATTCTCTCCACCAACAAAAGAGTGCTTTAATTTTTTTTGCATCTTCATAAACACACTTGTTATCATTAGTAGGTACTTGGCTTGGTATGCAGTGATATTTCACTGTGGTATTGTTTCATATTGAAAGAAAAATAGGAGAGGGGCTGGAGAGATGGCTGAGCAGCTAAGCACTTGCCTGTGAAGCCTAAGGACCCCAGGACCCACGTTAGCCAGATGCACAAGGGGGTACACGTATCTGGAGTATATTTGCAGTAGCTGGAGGCCCTGGCATGCCCATTTTCTCTTTCTTTCTTTCTATCTGTCTCTTTCTCTTTCTGTCACTTTCAAATAAATAAAAATAAACCAAAAAAAAATTTAAAAAGAAAGAGAAATGGAGAAATATTTGTTCTTTTTAGGAAGTTTCTGTTAGATTCAGGCCCAGAGAGAACCAAAGCCACCTTGCCCTGGCATAAATGGAACTCTTGGCAGGAATGGAATTTATCAAGTTTCCGCTGTAGTGTGGCACCCTCTGCTGTTCACAGTCCAGTGGGCTATGGCCTTCACCACCCAGGTGGGTTGTCCCTGCAGCCTGCCCCTCCAATTCAACAAACTAGTTGAGTCTTCCCTTTTACACACCTGAATGTGACGAAAGAATATATTTAAATCACTATAAAGGCTGCATTCTCCATCCTCCCCTCCCCCCATGATTGTCCAGGCCTTACTGCATGCTGCTTCTTGAGTACACTTGAGTCTGGCTCCCCCTTCTCCCCAGCCTAGCTGGGTGGAGGAGTAAGCATTGTACTATTTCTTGGTCTGAATAGTTCTCTGCTTGCCTCTGCTTTATTCCTTGAGGTAACTTCTCACTTTAATTACATGCATGTTCTTCCTGTGATGTCTGAGTCTACTGCACACATATTTCCCTTACACTCCGGATCTGTCACTTGGGAGCCTTCTCTAACTCTAGGGCTGTTACCTGTGTAACACCTCTAAACTGTCGTTACCCATGGGTATCTCCTTACTATTCATTACTCATTTGAATTTTATGGTCTCTGCTTTGATATTTTCCCTTTGTTATTCTTTTCTAAGCTCCAATCTGTTTGCCCTCAACTTCCTTCCATGCAGAAGCAGGAGGTAGATGCTATGTGTTTCTTCTAAATCTCCCTGTATATACACTGTTATGTCCAGTTCTTGGCATCCCCAGTGACCACCAAGGAGAGCCAAACACGTATGCAAGGACAAGGAGCTTTAATTCGAGCTTAAGCCCAGTCTCTTGACTTCACCAACGCAGTGGGTTAGTACAAGAGCCCCGAGTAGTGGGAGGGTAGAGTTTTTATAGGGATTTGAACATAGAAGAAGGGGATGGGTACATGATTGGTTGATTTAAACAGTATACTCTTCTGGTTGGCTTAGGGTTTTGGTGGGCAAAGTTGGCGGGCTGGAGCTAGGGGAATTGAGCTCATCTGTGACTATGGAGATGTCTCATGACTTCAGGACTGTATGGCATAATGTATGGCATAACCAGTTTAACTGTTAAGCCTACCCTTACAGCAAGGTCAGCGGGCTGGAGATAGGGGAATTAAACTTTATGACTTCAGGAATGTATGGCATAATCAGTTTCCAGTAACTGTTAAGCCCATCCTTACTGGAAAATAAAAACTTAGACCTTGTTGGGAAACAGAAACTTAGGCCAACTGAGGACTCTGAAGCCTATCATGGCGTCCATCTGGTTCCTGAGTAATTCAACACCTAAGTTCTATCTTCCGTGCACTTGTGGCTCTACTCCATTCCTTCCCTAAAAACCTCAGTTTCTCTTAAATGAGCTTTATGAACTATCTTCCATATGCATGTGGCTATACTCCAACTTTTCCTTAAAAACCTCAGTTTCTTTTAAATGAACGTTATGAACTATGGGGTGTTTTCCACAAGTCTGCATTTCCTCCTTCCTCTATGTTCATGACTGAGCCCTACTCTTCTTCTTAGACCCCATTTCCCTTACATAAACCACACAATTTGTGGTTTCTCCATAAATAAACTTAATAATTCATGATTTATCCTTCTTGAATCTATCTTTATCAAGTATTTGTAAAAGGTAGGGCAACACCCAAAATTGGGGTTCATAAACTTAGAGTATCTCTCTGGAACACCAAAATCGTACATCAATATCTTCTAGTAAAACAACATATACAACATATTTGAAAATCTTTCTGGTTATTTGCATATCATTCTTACAAAATACTGCTTAATCAGATACAAATATCTGTTCACTTATTTTGCCCATTTTTCAATGGCACGCTTGTTATTTTGTTGTTGGGTTGAAGAGGTATTTGCACATCAAAGATTCCAAATTTGCATTGGATGCATGATTCCCAAGTATTTTCTTCCATTGTTAAATTGCATTTTAACTTTTCTTTAATATGTCTCTTGAATAGAAAAAAAATAATTTATTTTTGTAGTGCTGCAGGTATAACCCAGGAAATCACACATGCCAAACCTATATCCACTTGATGCTCAACTCTTTAAGCTTTTTTTTTTTAATTTTTGAGAAGTCTAATTAGTTTTGTTCTTTCATTAGTCATACCTACTAAGTAAAAAGTTATGAAGCTTTACCCATGTTTTATTTTAAGAATTCCATATGCTGTGTCTTGTGTGGTGGTGGTTCTGATGAACTTTGAGGTATCTTCCACATGCGGTATGAAGTACTAGTCCACATTTGCTCCTCTGTAAATGTATCTCTATTAATCCAGCATCAATGTTTCAAGAGATTATTATTCAGCCCCACTCTACTAAAGGACCTTCATCACCTTGTAAAAAGAAGTTATTCAGATATGTGTGGATTTGTTTCTATATTCAGTTTTATTGTACTTTTCCTTATGTTTACCCTATGTTGTCAACAAACCAACATTTGATTATTATATGCGAACGGTAGTAAATTTGAAGTTGCACATTACAAGTGCTCTGATTTTCATTTTTAGTATTTTGCCGTAAAACTGTTTTCATGATTATGTGTTACTTCCATTTAAAATTTGAAATTGGGGCATGGTGAAATAGCTGAAGAGTTAAAGGCACTTGCTAACAAAGCCTGATAGCATAGGTTCAATTCCCTAATACCCATGTAAAACCAGATGCACAAAGTGAAGCATGTGCCTGGCTTCCCCACTCCCCTGCCCCAGTGGCAAGAGGCCTGGTATGCTCATTCATATTCTCTCTCCCCAAATAAATTTAAAAAATATTTTAAAAATAAGAATCGGCTTCTAACTTTATTTTTTGCAAGTTACCAGAGTTTAACAGAGATTTTTATTGCAACTCCACAGAAGTTAGAAGAATATAGCTATCTGAAAATATTCCATAACCTAATCTATGCAAATAGGACGTATGACTTCCCAAATATCTTTAAATGTTTGATATTTTGAGCTTACATGGATTACACTCCTTTTGTTAAAATTATTCTTCTGATGCTACTGCAAACTTAAAGTTTTTTCTGAAATAAGCTTCATACTGTTCATCCATAAGGTGGAAATATTTTCATATTGATCCTTTATCATCAACTTTGCTGCACTTACTTATTCCCTCTAAAGATAGTGTTTTATTATGCTTTCTTTTGTCTTGTATCCCTTGTCCTTTAATCTTTTGAGATTATGTCATCTTGAAGTTAAGTTGTAGCTCTCATTTTCACTTGATCTTGTATAGAAACTCTCTGTATTTCAACATTGGCTAATGGTTTTCTGTACATGTCCTTTAGCAAATTAAGACATCTATTTCTTCCAAGCTTGAGTGACTTTTATCATTGAGGGAGACTGGACTATTTTCACTCTTCTGGAAGCCTTTATTATGTAAAGACACCCTGAGAAGAAATAGTCCCTATTCCCCACCTGGCTTGTGAGGACCTTCACTATCCTGTTCAGCTAACAGTAGAACCACATGTCCTCAGCTTTCCAATGTGAACTGAAAACCAGCAGCTGTCCACATAACCTTCAGGCCTTCATTGCTGGATTAGAACTGCTCAGGCATCCAGCCACCTGGTCTGAGCATCTACTGGGTTTCCTGACTCTCAGACCTGAAAACAGCCATTGATAGACTGCCATGAACTAATCCAGTAAATTTCCTTTTTAATACTGTAGCAGACAGCTTCAGGTTCACTGAGATGAACCTCCAGACCAAGCACAGTTACGGAAGAAGGGATTTATTGAAGCTTACAGATCCAGGGGAAGTTCCATAATGGCAGAAGGAGCTGGCCTGCCTTCACAGGCCCAAGCAGACAGAGAGAAGCACAAGCCTAAAGGTCAAAAGCCACAACACACTTCAGGAACTCCAGCTAGGCACACTTTGCATATCTTTAGATTGAAATCAGAAACCCACCACCACACTTTAAGATCACCCAGTGACATTGCCTCCAGCCAGGTAGCCAGCAGATGCAAACTACAAACAATAAAGAACTGAATATATTGGGGGCCATCTATTCCAACCACCACAAACACCAATTTATTCTATCAGTTCTATTCCTCTAGAGAACTCCGACTAACACATAATGCATGCTTACCAAAGCATCAACAGAATGCAGAATGAAGTCATCATTATAAACCATGTGAGCTATGTACAACACTGCAACTCAGTGTTGTTTTTGGCTTGTTGTGTTTCCTACGTCATTCCACCTTTTACATCTTGTTCCCTCCCTTTATCTCCTTCATGACAATTTCGTGTTCTAGCCAAGCATTTGAAAGAAGAAAGCACTTTCAGAAAGATATCTAACTAATAACATGGTTTTCTTCCTACTTTAGAATTAAAGGGTTTAAATGGCATGAATAGAGGGTAACATTATGCTGAAAAAGTGTTGCTAAGTGCATCATGTTATCTTTGTAATAAATTTCACCTTTGATGTGGTATACACAAAGGCATAAGCAGAAAATATAACATTTGTTTATCAGCCTCATTTTCTCACTAAGAACTATAAAGGCAAGTAAAGAGTTATATTCTGTAGCAGAAAGGATTACATTTATATTCTTTCATTTCTAAAATAGGTTTCTCTCTTTGAAATGGAAACAGTTTCCTAACTTAAAGTAGGTAATTACACACTCCATTAAACAAGTAATTAACAGATTACAATTTGAAAAAAAGAAAAACTTGAAAATGTGCAATTTGAATTCTGAATGTGAAGAGTAGTGTTATAATTAGCATAATACCTTTAGAAATAGATTAACAAGTACACAATAAAAATAAAAAAGGAAACAATCTGTTTTCTCCACATTGATCATACACAACAAACAGCATTTCTAATGCCAAATATCAGCCTCATTTTAAGAAAGCTTGATTTGACAATTATTGTTATTCTACACTAAACTTCAAAATGATCATATTTTGATGTGTAAAATGCTTTCCAAAAAAGATTATGACTCTTTAGAGTCAGTGTTTTAAATTGTCTTTCAACAATAATTCCCTGAGGCAAGTAGCCAATGCTAGCAGCCTTAACATGTGTAATTCCAATTGGTAATTTGAAATTGCAAGAAGGACAGTCTTAGTGTTGTGTATGTGTGATTCATTTCCAAGGCAAGGTTAAAAATGTGCATAAAGGAAATTCAAAAGAAGCGTGTATGTAAAGTCTGCATTATCCTGCCTTCCAGAAAAAAAAGAAAACATCCTATCTAAACTGGAAAAGGGACCAGTGCTGCTAATCTCTTTTGTAAGGGAAAAGAAAAAAAAAATGTAGCTGGGTGATTGAAGGCACCATAAACAGCTTCCAAAGATAGTAGGAAAATAAAATTTCAAGGTATAACAAGATCTGAAATTGGATTTATTTATTTATTTTAATACTAGTGAAAAATTCTGGCCTAAACTCCACATTTAAATTACTGTACCAAGGAGCAAGTGGAGGGCTCTTCAGGCCACTTCTTCTAATAAGCCTAGCTCTAGGCTTCTTGTCAGCATCACAAAGGGCCAGGTTGTGTCAGAAAGCCAGAAATCTAAACTGTTGGTGAAAAGCTAATAATAATCTCTGAGAGGAAATTTTCTTGACCCTGTGAGTGATATTACTTTCATATTAAAATTATGTCCATTGACAATTTTGGTAGAATCTTTATGTTCTTTTCATTCCATACTGAAAATAAAAAAAGCATTCTAAATAAACTACAAGATATGGTCATATATACTTACCAAAAATAGATATTCAGTAAGTTCAAATATGCCAGCATAAACATGCTTACAAGGACATTAGTTTCTGGTTGTTTTTTTTTTGTTGTTGTTGTTTGTTTGTTTTTTCAGTTTCTGCTTTTTGCAACATCACTTACACATGACAATGAAGACACTTTGTGATGCGCTGTATTGTTACACTAACCTTTTAATGTTCATTACCCACCTTATCATTAGGGAAAATTGGTTGGCATTGATATAAAAGCTGTTTTCTAGATAAAAATTAATTTCAGGTCAGAGTAACTGAGTTAAGAGAGTTAAGAAGTTCTACAGTTATCTTTATATTTTCACCTTGTGATGTTTGTTTATAAACTTCTTTGATGGTCCAATATTTATTATTTACTTATGTATATCAACACATATTCACTATATCTTTGGAAATGTTTGATTTCTAGATACTTCTTCAAATGTCTAAACATTATGTTGGTTCATACTTTAGAAATTACAACACATCCACTCTGTTTTAATGACAAACTAATTGCATAAAAAGACTCTTAATAAATTGACTGATTAATTTGTGTGATATTATAATATTATTTATTACATATAATCATTTGTCAGATACATTTAACTTGAAATTTCTGGCGCTGATGAATTAATGTCCTCATTCTTACTGCATTAAAAGAGTAAAGTAAAACTGACAATACATCATCATGAATGTCTTCCATGGGCCAAATCCAAGATTTTTTCATTAAGGAAACATTCCTTAAGTATTTTGCTTCCTTCTATAAAACTGTATTTAATATTGAAAAGAGAACAAAAATACACTAAACTTTTGGCTGTTGGACATGATTTAACAATAGCAGCTACTTTTCCAAAAGCCAAGCATACTTTGGAAGTATTGTCATATCACAAGGCTATTCCAGAAGAAAACTGAAAACAGTCAGTTTTCAAAAACATTTAGTCTTTCATGGTTTCTTGCTTCAAACAACAGTTTAGCTATCACATGTTTTGTTAGTTATCCCTAACAATGGAAAGTGACCAGTATCAACCTTAAGTCTTATAACACTTAAGGAAATGCTTGAGCTCTAAAAATGACATTGACTAACTATAGCCTGGATCTGATTGTGGACAGGATAGCTCCAAAAATTCTCCTGGTTCCTATATCTCAAGGAGTGCCACGTTCACACAGAGACATCATCAGTGCCAAGAGATTGCTAATGGTCAGAGATTTTTCTGACACATCAAACCACCTTGAACCATCTATATCTAAACTTAGTAAGAACTTATTGCTGACTCATTGTCCTTCAATACAAGTGCTTGATTCTGGGGAGCCTCTGAGCATTAAATATCATATCAATTTGCCTTAGTGTTGAGTTGTTGGTCAAATAACATTCTACATGCTGCTGTAATGGTATTTTATAGCTATGATTAACAATTCCAAACAGTACACTTTAGGTTAAAAGATAATGCCCTGAATTGTATCACTGGCGTCTCATCCAAACAGCTAAATATCTTAAGAGAGGGGGAAAAAAAAAAAAAAAAAGGATTCCCAGAAAATATATTCTGAGTTTCTTTAAAGACTATAACAAAATAAAACTTGATCATAGCTCTAGCCTTCTTGACTGTTCCATAGACCTCAAAACAAACACTGCAGTTTCTCTTGCTGAGTCTGGAGCTGGATAGCCACCACAGACTCTGGACCAGCCACCATAGCATACCAAATTTCTTCTTATAAACTTGATAACACACATATGTATATGTACATAGATGTACACATACATGCATGCATACAGATTTGTGTATACATACTTATACATATAATATTGATTATATTTCTTGGGAGAATACTGGTAGATATTGTTGATCGAAGTTGCAGTTCTGCTTCTGAGAGTAAGACCAGACATAATCAGGTACTTGGTCCAGAATATAGATTTAACAACAGCATGATCTGTAAAAAACAAAAATCTTCAGAAATGATTGGTATCTCTTGGACTTAATTAGTTTTATCTCAATAGGTATTTGACATTAATTGTTCACTAGATTATTCATCAGCTCCAGAAATAATCTTATTTGTATTACAAATAAATGTAAATAATGTTGCAAATACAAAATACAAAATTCTCCAATACATAATTGTGAAAGGTAATTCAAAATCTATGATGTTGTTAGTGTAGTAGTGAGAGAGATATATGGAGGAAAGATGGGAAGGCTGTCGGGAATAGTATCCCAGCAATGTCAATGCTAAGTGCTGAGACACTTTAGAACTAATGAGAATGACCTGGACAGCATGGGAATAAATGTGTTTAGAGTATGCACTATGTGTGGAGAATACTGCTGATGGTTGAAGGTGTACATCAGAGCATGATTAAAATCCCCTGGCCTTATATTTTCTCATACGTAATTTTGTTTCCACAAAAGTACTCAGGGTTATTATGAAAATCAAGTGCTCTTGTTTGGAAAATTACAAACATACTACTCAATCTTAATTATGCTAGCTCTCACTAGCAGTCATGTGCTCCTTACAAAACTTAACCTGACAGATATAAAAGATGTGACACATAATATTGACTGTGTACCCCTTCTTTAAGTTCATGTCACTTTAATCAAATAATATTTGTTATCACAATATCAAGTCCTTATCGTCCTGTCTGGTATGTTATAAAATTCTTAATGTTGATGGATTTATAAACATGTAGTTAAATGCATATTTTTTTCAAACAATGATGGAACATTAAAATTACCCCTCTGGTAATGTTCAAAGGTTGTAATGAAGTGACTTTAACATAATACTATTGTCTCCAATTACATAACAAATTGATGAAGTGGTGTATGACATGAAGAGATACATGTATTAGTAGTTTTATGAAGAACATGTGGGATTCAAGAAATGGGTTGGGAACTAAATGTCCAAAAATAAAAAGAAAACTACTTACATTTTTTGAGTTGTAGTTTCACTGGTGAAAATGATAAGTTAGAATTACATAATTTATGAGGCTCCTTTGGCTTGAATATCCCAATATAGTGAACCATTATACTCCGTGGCCCATATACAGCATAAGCAAATCTCATGGGAAAAAGATTTCTAGGAAACAGTAGTAAATTATTGATGCCCAAGCAAAGAATGCAAAGAAACAATGATTTTGTATTTATACTACCAGTGAAAATTACTGAGGGTTATAAATGAATGAATATTAATGTTTAAATTTCCTGACCTAGAAAACTTATAACTTTTTGTTGTTGTTGTTTGCCTTTATAAGGTCAGAGGTCATAAAAATCAGAGTACACTAGTTAAGCTTTCAAGGCCAACAATCTGTCCTTGAGACAAATACTTGAGATATGAGATACAGCCTGAAAGACTATTAGAGGAAAAAGAAGTGCAGGGATATTGTGTGACCAGAGTCCTTACAATATCCAAATAATTCTAGGGCTGGAGTGATGGCTTAGCGGTTAAGCGCTTGCCTGTGAAGCCAAGGACCCCGGTTCGAGGCTCGGTTCCCCAGGTCCCCCGTTAGCCAGATGCACAAGGGGGTGCACGCGTCTGGAGTTCGTTTGCAGAGGCTGGAAGCCCTGGCATGCCCATTCTGTCTCTCCCTCTATCTGTCTTTCTCTCTGTTTCTGTCGCTCTCAAATAAACAAATAAATAAATAAAAATTAAAAAAAAAGAAAAAAGAAAAACAAATAATTCTAGATACATTGACAAAGAAAACCCGAGCAGCATGTTCTATACTACAGACATGTCTTTTAAGTTGATAATGTGTCCTTCATAAGCAATTTGCAGTTCTAAGTGCCGCCTCCGCAGGTAGGACGCTCCTCCCAGGAGAAGTAGCTGATCTATTCGGCTGTTGTACTCTTGTTGAAGCACCAACTCATGGATTTCTGTGCTAGGACATGGCTCTCTCCCCAAGTGTCACTTCTGTTGTCACAGCCTGTCCTGACATTTGAGGTTGAGTATGATGTGTGGGAAGGGTTGTGTAGGCTGACTGATGAAATCTGTCCAGTAACCAAATATGACAACAGACACTTGTCATTGTCTCAAGTTCTTGGAACAATAGTTTTCAAGAACTGGAAAATAACTTGAATTTCTAGGAAAATTTTGTTGTTCCTTTTAATCACTTTTTTCCTGTCCAGATAAAAGGCAACTATGAACGTCACATAGCATACAGATAAAAATCTATTAAGAACCAACAATTGATGTTATTTATAACTTAGTCCAGTAAACACAGAACTTTCTCTATGATGACTCAGCGTTGGAGTGGGAACTGAGTAACCTGATCACTTCAGATGCCTTAGCTACTTGAGTGATAATGCAAAATGTTTCTTAACTCACTGTTGCAGTCCGGTTCGCATTGCTGGTAGAAATCACCCAACCAAGAGCAGCTTCTGGCAAAAAGAGTTTTATTTTGGCTTACAGGCTCGAGGGGAAGCTCCACGATGGCAGGGGAAAACAATGACATGAGCAGAGGGTGGACATCACCCTCTGGCCAACATAAGGTGGGACACAGCAACAGGAGGGTATGCCAAACACTGGCAAGGGGAAACTGGCTTTAATACCCATAAGCCAGCCCCCACAATACACTTCCTCCAGGAGGCATTAATTCCCAAATCTCCACCAGCTGGGAACCTAGCATTCAGAACACCTAAGTTTATGGGGGACACCTGAACCAAACCAACATATTCCGCCCCTGGCCCCCATAAACTGATATCCATACATGATGTAAAATACAATGCATTCATCTCCTTTTAAAAGTCCCCATAGTTTTTAATCAATCCCAATGATGTTCATACATCCCCATAATCCAAGATCTTTTAACTGAGCCATAATACCCAAAAAAAACTCAAAAAAAAAACCATAATAGCACAAAATTCACACTGCAAAAGATGGCATTGGGCATAGCAAAGAAACATTCAACCAATACCAGATTTAAAACAACCAGGGCGGGCTGGAGAGATGGCTTAGCGGTTAAGCGCTTGCCTGTGACGCCTAAGGACCCCGGTCCCCAGGTCCCATGTTAGCCAGATGCACAAGCGGGCGCACGCGTCTGGAGTTCGTTTGCAGAGGCTGGAAGCCCTGGCACGCCCATTCTCTCTCTCTCCCTCTATCTGTCTTTCTCTCTGTGTCTGTCGCTCTCAAATAAAAAATAAAAATAAAAATAAAATGAAATAAAAAATAAAACAACCAGGGCAAATATCAAAATCTGTAGCTTCAAGTCCAGCAACTCTAGCCAGTGACAAATCTTCAAGTCCGGTAATTCTAACCAGCAACAAGTCTCTGGCATTCCAATTCTGCCCCTCCAGCTAGGCTACTCACAGTCCTGGGAAACTTCATCTGGCCGGCAGCTCCTTGGCAGCCATCTCATGGTCCCAGCATCTCCACTGGGTCTCCACTGCAAGCCACAGTTCATCCTCATGGCCCCATGGGGTCTCTATGCAGGCAACCAGCAAACCCGCTTCACACTGCCCATGGCAATTTCCAAAACACAAGACCATGTTGCAAACTCAATGACCCTCTTTCCAGCATTTTATACTCCAAGATACCAGGTAGGGTGCCAATTTGTTAATCCAGTGGGGAATAAAGCAGACTTTGAAGAACAGGACACTCCTTGAGCACTCAGGCCCTTTCAAAAGAGTCTACATTCTTCTTGTTGCCCCAGCGCAGGTCAGCTAGCCCAGTCTCAAAGGTTGTAATCTCTTAGTTGCAGCTGAATGGGCAACAGTTCACCCAAAGATTTTTCTTTCTGTGCCATATCCCTCTGCACACACCAGTTCATTTCTACGCAAAGCAACCCTGCACAACTTCTCAGGACATGGGCACAAGAGCAAGTTTCTCACACAAACTGCTAGCCTAATCCAGGCAAAGCCTTTTCTCATCCTCATAAGCCAAACCTCACAGTCCATAGATCTTACTGCATTCAGGTCTTGCAGCTCTGACCAGAATAGTCCATCAAGCTGTACTTACAGCACTGCAAGGCATCTCTTAGGCCAAGGCTTCAACTCCTTCCACATTCCTCTTGAAAATCAGGTCCAAAAGGCTGAAACCACATAGTCAGGTGTCTAGCAGCAATCCCACTCCTGACACCACTTTACTGTTACAGTCCAGTTCACATTGCTGGTAGAAATCACCCAACCAAGAGCAGCTTCTGGCAAAAAGAGTTTTATTTTGGCTTACAGGCTCGAGGGGAAGCTCCATGATGGCAGGGGAAAACAATGACATGAGCAGAGGGTGGACATCACCCCCTGGCCAACATAAGGTGGGACACAGCAAGAGGAGGGTGTGCCAAACACTGGCAAGGGGAAACTGGCTTTAATACCCATAAGCCAGCCCCCAACAATACACTTCCTCCAGGAGGCATTAATTCCCAAATCTACATCAGCTGGGAACCTAGCATTCAGAACACCTAAGTTTATGGGGGACACCTGAACTAAACCACCACACTCACCATGGTTCAACTTACAGTTTTTGAAAACTCACAGTGACATGAAAGTGATGTACTGACATTCATTCACTAGAAACTGATTTTGAATGCTGCCACCTTTCCAGCCAGGCTGCTGAATCCTGGTATTACCTCAGAGTGCCATGCAGTGGCCAAGACTCAATTCCCAGTCAGGGCCATTATCAAGAGCAGAAACAAGTATAACTCCACAGTGCGAGTCATGACACACCCTGTGTTACATGCAGTCAATGCATGTTCCACCTGTTCATTCAACTTGAAATGGTTTTTCTGGCACAAAAACACACTAAAGCTCATTTGTACACTAGATATTTCACCAGACACACTAAAATATCACTTCACTGGGACTCTCATCCATGCACTATGGGACTTTGGAGGACTTGAGCAAATTATGTGCAAATAGTACACATTTGATGAAAAGGATATTGTCTATAATGTACTTGAAATTTTGTGTGCTCTTAGAAGTTTTCAATAGGTACTGAAGGATGGATGTATTTGGAAATTGAAAGAATGTTTTACTTGTTTTTTATTATATGATTTAGTGTTAAGAATTTATTATACTAAAGCAAATAACTTTATTTGTGTGTATGTTTGGGCACATTCTTATGGATGTCCAGGGATAGTGTTGTACCTTCGCATTGCTGGCAGAAAAATATGTGACCAAAAGCATTTGATGGGAAGAAAGATTATTTTTGCTAACAGATTCAAGGTAAAGTTCAGTGATGGCAAGGAAATCATGGCATGACCAGAAAGTGGACATCACCACCTGGCCAACCTCAGGTGGACAACAACAGCAGAACAGTGGGCCATACACTGGCAAGGGGTAGCTGGCTGTACACCCATTAGCTCACCCCCAACAAAACACCTTCTCCAGTAAGTCTTTAATGCCCAAATTTTCATCAGATGTAGGTTAAGCATTCAGAACATATGAGTTTATAGGGAACACCTAATTTAAACCACCACAATTTTCCCCAGGATCCCTTTCATAGGTAGCTTCATGTTACAGGGATGAACCTCCCAACCAGACAGTTTAGGGTAGGAATGGTATTTATTTCAAGCTTACAAATCCAGGGGAAGTTCCATAATGGCAGATAACCAAATGCATGCACAGAGAAAATTTCCACCAGTATCATGAGCAAGCATACTCTGAGAACCCCAGGCAGAGGTCACTGTGCATACCTTAGGCTCAAATTCAGAAACGCTTGCAGTAACATCTTAGGACCAGACCCCAGGATCTGCCCATAGTAACAATTCATCCAGCGAGGAAGCTTGAAATCCAAGTTACAAGCTTGAATAAAACTCTTGAATCTATTTGGGGACATCCATTTTACCTACCACACATCCATAAACTGATAATCATACATGATACAAAATGAAATGCATTCTGTCAAATGTTAAACGTTTCTGTCATTTTGTCAATCTCAACATTGTTTAAACATAGTCAAAGATCTCTCAACTGTTAGTCTGTAAAACCAAAAAAATGAAAGTAAATTTAAAAAATAGCCTCAAATAGCACAGAATAAACATTCACACTAGAAAAGATGACATTAGGCAAAGCAAAGAAACATTGAGCCAATACAAATTTTAAAAATACAGGGCAAACATTAAATTCCATAGCTTCAAGTCCAACATCTAACAAGTTTCTGGAGTTCTAACTCCTCCCCTCCAGCCAGGGAGGTCACAGCCTCTGTCCCAAGCCAGTATCTCTTTGATAGCCATCGTGTAGTTCCAGCATCTTCACTGGATCTCCATTGCAAACCATGGTTACCCCTCACTACTCCATCAGGACTCAACCACCAGGGCCTTTCTACAACCCTGCCTCACATTGTCCATGGCCCTTTCAAAACTCAAAATCACTTTGCAAATCTGATGACCCTTTCTCTCCTGCATTTGTTATATACCATAATACAAGGTGGGTCACCAATTTATATCAATGGGCAAATAAAGCCAAAGTTGATGATCAAGAAAATTCTTTCAGCATTCAGGCCCCTTTATTTTCAAAAAGCATGCATTCTTTCTGCTTCACCAATGCAGAACAGCTGGCCTAATCTCAATAGTTCTAATATATCAAATAATTTCAGCTGAACCAAGCTGTTGTCTTTAGCCTGAAGCCATAATTTCTTTCTGTGCCATATCCACCTGCTCATAGCAGTCCATTTTTAGATAACATAACCCTGCACAAGGTCTCAGGACACAGACAGGCAGAAAGCAGCAAGCCTCTCACACAAACTGTTTGTAGCTCAGTCCCTACAAAGTTCTTTCTTTTCCTTCTAAGCCAAACCTCACAGTCCATGTTTCTTTAGTGCATTCAGGTCTTTAACCTCTGACCAGAATCCATAAAGTGGTACTTATGGCACTGTCAAACATCTCCTAGACCAAGGATTAATTCTTCCACATTCCCCCCCTAAATCAGTTCCAAAATGCCAAAACACATACTGTCATGTCTTCAGCAGCAATGACCCCCAATTCTTGGTGCAGTTTTCTGTTATAGTCAGTCCCTTGTTGGATAAACACCTAACCGAAAGCAGCTTATAGAAAGGAGAAAAATGTTTATTTCATACTTACAAATTTCAGGCTGACACCATCAATGGCATAAGAAACTGTATCATTTCCATAGATCCAAGAAGGGAAACATTACCAAACAGGCAGAAAATACAAACACCAGTAAGCATAAACAGCCAGAACTCAAACTGTTCTTCACATATCTTAGGGTTGAACTCAAGATCTTCCCCTAAATATACCTTAGGGCGGAACTCCAAGATCTGCCCCCAGGGATCTATCTATCTATCTATCTATCTATCTATCTATCTATCTATCTATCTATCTATATAAGGGAATCTGTCTAAGATGGTTTCTAGTTATAAGCTCAATTTCGATAAAACACCTGAGTCTATGAGGCCACACAATCAAACTAAACATTATGCCACTGTTCCCCATAGACTGATGACCATCTCATAATGTAAATTGCATTCAGTCCAACTTCACCAGTCACTATAACCTTTACCAACTTTGAGATTGTTACAAAGTTTCAAGTGTCATCTGAAATTTACAACTGTCTCAACTGTGAGACCTATAAAATCAAAACACAAGATCTATCTATATATCTATTTATCTATCTATCTATCTAACTAACTGTGTGTGTGTGTGTGTGTGTGAGAGAGAGAGAGAGAGAGAGAGAGAGAGAGACAGACAGACAGACAGAGAGAGAGTCATGTTCACATTGCTGGTAGAAATCTCCCAACCAAGAGCAGCTTCTGGGAAAAAGAGGTTTACTTTAACTTACAGGCTCCAGGGTAAGCTCCATGATGGCAAGGGAAAATGATGGCATGAGCAGAGGGTGTACATCACCCCCTAGACAACATAAGTTGGACAAGAGCAACAGGAGAGTGTGTCAAACACTGGGATGGGGAAACTGGATATAACACCCAAAAGCCTGCCCCCAACAATACACTGCCCCCAGGAGGCATTAATACCCAAATATCCATCATCTGGGAACCTAGCATTCAGAATACCTAAGTTTATGGGAGATACCCGAATCAAACCATCAAACCACCCATATGTGTGTGTGTGTGTGTGTGTGTGTGTGTGTGTGTGTGTGTGTGCACGCGCTCATATAAAGACACAGAGTAAACATTTCCCTTGATAAATTGGCAATAGAAGGAGAGCAAATCAATGCCAATAATAATCAGCAGGTAAACATCAAACAATTACAGTTGAAGCCCATCATTCATAACAACTGAGTGAAGTTTTTGGATTCAAATTCTTCCATTCAAAATGGGCTGGTCACACTCTGGACAGACATCTTGTCCCAAGCCACCAGCTCTCTGCAGTAGTTGGTGCGCAGTCTTGGTTTACCCAAAACATTTTTGGGTTTCCACTGCAAACCACTGTCCATTTACATACAAAGATCTCACTGGGCCTACACCCAGAGAACTCACTCAGTCTTTCACTGCTACTCATGTAGCTCCTAGAGCTATGTATATTTTATGCCCCACTTTCTTGCATTTATCGTGCATTCAAAACATTACCAGGCATGTGGCAAGCCAAATTTGTAAGTCTAAAATTGGTAAACACTGTCCTTGAACAGCAGCATACTCCTTCAGAATTCTTCCTTTAAGTGATAACCTTTCAAAAGAATTTGTGTTCCTACTCATTGAGAGTTTTCTGGGTGGATTTCACACTTAGGCATCCTTTCCACTGTCTCAATGCAAAGAAGATGGCCCACCCTGAACAATGGTAATTGATTTCATGATTGCAGCTTTAGTTACTTAAACCATTCCCCATGCCAATCATTTTCAACTTGCTTAATTTTTTTCTCTGATTAATTATACATCTTTCATATCATACTATTCAACAACGTATGCCAAGCATACTAGTCCATTACTTTTAAAGTTAATTTTTCTAAAACTCACAGGACTTAAGCAGTATGCTACCAGCCTTTCCTCCAGTAACCAAGGTCCAACAAGTTTCTCCACTTCCCTGTTGAAAGCTCATAAGCCAAGACTTCACAGTCCACAATCCTCTTCACATTTAGCATTTTCAAACTCTTACTAGAATAGAACATAAAACTTTACTTACCACACTGTGAGAATTCTCCAATTCTAGGTCCCACATCCTTCCATATTCCTCTAACACACATATTCCAATGGACCAAAACCCACATGGTCAGATTCAGTGTAGCAACAAAACACTTCTCTTGTACCCATTTTACTGTTATAGTTCCCTTTGCATTGCTGACATAAGGTACCTGAACAAAAGCACCTGGTAGTAGGAAGTGGTTTATTTTGGTTTATAGAACTGAGGGGAAGCTCCATGATGGCAGGAGAACATATGGCATGAACATCATCCCCTGAACAACATCTTTTTTACTTTTATTAATTAGTTTTGTATTCAGCAAATACAGTCAGTTTGGTACCATTATTGGGTTCGTCCATGCCTTACACCCTCCCCTTGGCTCCTCCTTGTTGATGTATATGGGTCATGCATTGTGGAGTTAGCCCTCAGTTATGGGTACGATAAATGTCTCTGCATATCATAACCCAACATGTGGCTCTGATATTCTTTCTGCCCCCTCTTCCACAAAATTTCCCTGAGCCATGTTAGGTTCATTTTTAGTCTGCTTCAGAGATGAGGTGTTGGGGGCCTCTGGGTCTCTGGCTCTCTGATTTTGTAGGAGTTGATTTTTCTCTGTGTTGGTCTCCTTCTCCCTTCTGCTGGTATCCAGTTCACCAGGAAAACAGCACCCTTGCTTGTTTTGCCAATTTTTCTTAGTTTCAGCTGGGGCCTTTTTGAGGTATTATGGGGTGGCTCTCTCCTTAGGATCTACATCTATCTGAAAAAGAGAAGCAGATTCTTCAACAGAGAGCAAGTTAGCACCAGGACAAATGAGATGAACATTCCTTTTTTTATAGAGAATTTAATAGGTGTAGGCCCTCTTGTAGCCCACAATTGATGGTAGCTTGATAATGGAGAGTGGGCTTATGTTTGGATATGGTTCTGTCTTGTTTCCCAGCTCCAGCTGTGGGTCCCATACCACTGAGGGGATCAGTTAGCTGAATCAAGAGGAGTTGGTTCCCCACCATGGCTGTGTGCCACTATTGTACTTGTGTGGGCATCACAGCAGTTTATTTGCTGCTAAGTAGGTTAGATGCTTGGACAAATATTGGTCATTTTCCCCCAGTTGCCCATGGAGCACCTTCTGGTAGTAGACGTGCTTACTGTCTGGAGACTCACTTTCTTCCAGCTTCCAGTCATGCCATTCCATTTTACATGTCGACCACATGCAGTGTCTTCAGCAGTAGGGTCTTACCACTAACCTTTGGTGGGTCATCAAGTACTTTGACAGAAATCTGTCTTTCTTTTAGCAAACCTTGTATGTCTCTCTGATCAAAAGCTCATTGTGGATGATAGCCACATGCTGGTACTGGGAGTTACAGGTCAGTGCATAATAAGAAAAGGAAGAAAAAGATAACTAATATACAAGAATTAGAGAGAAGAGAGAAGGGGGGGAAGGGAGGGAGGGAAGCTGTAGAAGATCAAGGTTGGTCTTCATCATACCCTCTCCATTGTCTTTTGGCTCAGGTGTTCCCTCTAAGGACCTGGTGAAGGTTCCGCATTTGGTCTGCCTTTTAGGGAGCAGAATTTTAGGGTACTATTACCATTTGGGTCTAGATTTGTGTTTCCCACACCTCCATTCCTGGCCAACATCTTATGGACAACAGCAGCAGGAGAATATGCCAAACACTGGCAAGGTGGAACTAGCTATAGTACTCATAAGCTTGCACCCAATGAAACACCTCCTCCAGTAACATTCCAATCCCTAAACTGCCATATGCTACACATTAAGCATTCAGAAAGCATGTATTTATGGGGAACCCTTACTACAAACCACCACAAACAGGGATGAGTTTTCGTTTGCATACAGGTTGAAGGACAACATTAGAGGTGTTTCCTTATGCACTGACATGGTCTCTCTTTGGCCTGGAACTCACCAAGTAGGATTGACTATGTGACTAGCAAGCGGATGTGTCTCACTTCTCCAGCACCTACCACAATGCTCAGACTTTTTAGTGATTCTGGGGACTGAAGTAAGGTTATCATGTTTGCAAGCACTTTACCAACTGACGTACCTCCTCAGCATATTATATAACTTTCAATAACAAACTTTTTTTTTCCAAGAGCCATCCATATAACCTGTGGTGTTTCCAGTAACAACAAAGAAAAACATTACTTTTCAATACAAAAGTGGTGTCCTGTATTGAAAATGAGCATGTGCAAACCATTTGCCTTTGCCTCTTTTCACTGATGTCTTAATAATGTCCAAAGATCTTTCACCAAAATGCTTAATGTATGAATTAGGTTATTCTGAAAGAATAAATGACATCATATATTGTGATTAAAGCTTGATAGCTGAGGGTTCTATCTTGGCACTAATGAGTTCACCGTCTCCCTTGTGGAAAACTGGCATAAGTGGATTTGGTCAGAATAAATTATGGCAGTCAATTGTCATAATAATTCTATCAAATATTCTGATGTGTAAATATAGCCTATAGTGATGAATAGAACATTATACCTTAAAGATTTTAACCATAAAAATATTTTTTTTCCTCAAATAGAAGTTGAAATTACTTCATCATGGAACAAAACAGATGTACAAAACAGATGTACTCCAGTACAAAACATCTTCAGGAATTTCCTATATCTAAACAAACAACAGAAAACATTTCAAGAGTTCAATGTCCTCCTTTTATTATGATTGATAGGTTTTTGTTGCTTTATCTGTGCCTATTGAGTCTTTTTGTATTGTTGAAGTGATATGGGTAGAGGATGGTGGATATAGGATATGGGACATTACTGCATGTGATACAATTTACATGTGAATAAAGTCTTTTTTGTGCCTTTTGTGACTTTTATGCTTTTAGTGGCCTTTATGCCTATAACAATAAATCACCTCCAAACTGTTTCATGAACTTACTAGTAAGTTTTAAATCTCTCCTCCAGCTGTACTACTTTGCAGAAATTGGCAGAACCAAAGGTCTGTGTTTCTCAGTGTTTCACTCTCCTATAACACATGTGTTATACATATTTATACACTTTTTTGTTTTAAAATTTGGAAGATCTACAAAAGCTTCAAAGCATTTTAAAAGTGGGAGGGTGTGTATCTTGATGATGTTAGAAATTGAGAGTAACTCAAAAAAAGGAATCAAATCAGTTGGTTAATGTTCATGACTTCATGAAAACTTTAATTTGAAAAAAAATTTTCAGAATTTTTGAACAACACACAGTTCTCCCATGTCACAGTGGCCATGTCCTCTATTCAGGGTCCATGATTCTGCTCCATTTGGCCTATGGGCCATCTTCAGATAACCATGGTGAAAATCCAGTGATCCATTTTTTTTTTCTGCATTTGTTATATTCCCATGGATGTAGGTGGCCTAACAAATTTGTTAAACCAGAGAGAATAAAGCTGACTTTGAAGAACAGACCACTCTACCATACTCAGGCACACTACGTTCAAGAATCAGCTTTCTTCCTACCATTCCAATAGAGAACATCTAGCCCAAACTCAAAGGTCATATTTTCTCAACCGTTGCAGCAGAATAGGCAACAGTTTTCACCTAAAGATTAAATTTATTTGATTCCATGTTCATTTGCTCATTCCATTCTGTTTCTACACAATGCAACCCTACACAAGTTCTCAGGACACAAGGTAATGCAGCAAGCCTCTCACACAAACTGCTTCTAGCCCAGTCCAGATAAATCTCTTTCTTCCCCTCATAAGCTTCATAAACCTATATACTCTACAGCTTTCTCTAAATTTACATCTTTCAACTCTGAAAAGAATAGTGAAGCAAGCTATTCTTAGACCATCACAAGGTGACTCTTAGGCTAAGGTTCTAAATCCTTCTTCATTCATCCCATAAATAGTTCCAACAGGCTCAAACCCACAGCTGGGTTTCTAGCACCAAAGACCCCATTTTGCTGGTACCTATTTCCTGTTGTAGTTACCATTTTATTACTGGGACAAACACCCAATCAGAAAGGACTCATTGGAGAGAGGGGTTTATTTTGGCTTACAGACTAAAAAGGAAACTTCATGAGGGCAGAGAAAACAAGACATGAGCAGAGGCTGAAATTGTTTCCTTGCCACAGCAGGCAAACAATACCAGTGACAGTGTGCTGAGTACTGGCAAGGGAAAACTTTATATAATACCTTACGCCTGCTCTCAGGAACATACCTCCTCCAGCAAAGCTTCTAATTCCCAAATAACCAGCTGGGAAGCAACCATTCAGAACTTAAGAGTATATAGAGGACATTTGATTCAAACCACCACAAAGTTTCCACTCCTTCATGAGTTCTCTGAGCATCACATCTGCAAACTACCTGACTGCCTTGAGCGGTACCTAAAGAAACAAAACTTACTGAATCATAAGGCAAGGTTTTTGGTTGTATTTTTATACTGTGCATTAAATTGAATACTCAAATATTTGAATGATTGTTGTACCTCTGCCAGGCTAATACTTTTATTAAGCAATATGTAAATCACCTATGCAATACTTCTGAAAACTTAGGCACTCTTCTTTGAAAAATACTTTTTTATTATTTATTTGCAATGAATGAGAGAGAAAGAGAAGAGAGAATCAGCGAGAGAGAGAGAGAGAGAGAAATAAAGAAAAGGAGAGAATGTGTACACTGGGGCCTCTAACTATTGAAAATGAACTCCAGTTGCATCTACTATTTTGTGCATCTGGCTTTACATGGGTACTGGGGAAATAAACCTTGGTTATTTCATTTGTTTTATAAATATCACTTATTTTTTTAATTTTAATTTTATTTTTATTCACATACACACATGTGTGATTGTGTGTGTGTGTGTGTGTGTGTGTGTGTGTATCTGTGTATGATCATGCCAGCATCTCTTCCTACTGCAAGTGAACTCTAGGAACTTATGCCATGTTCTGCATCTGGCTTTCTATGAGTAGCTGATGAACTTGGGCTGTCAAACTATTTCAAGCATGTACTTTCTCTTGTTTTTTTTTCTCTTTCAAAAACTGCTTACATTTTTAAAAACATTTATTTTTTTATTTATTTGAGAGAGAGAAAAAGAGAGAAAGAGGCAGATAGAGAGAAACAGAGAGAGAATTGGCATGCCAGGGCCTCCAGCTACTGAAGTTAACTCCGGACACATGCACGACCTTGGCATCTGACTTACATAGGAACTAGGAAATCTAACCTGTTTCCTCAGGTTTTGTAGGCAAGTGTATTAACTGCTAAGCCATCTCTCCAGCCCTTAATATTTTATTTATGTATTTATTTTCAGCAGCTAGAGATGGGAAGAGAGAGAGAAAGAGAACAATAACTTGAAAGAGTATGGGCACCCAGGGCCTCCAGCTACTGCAAACACACTGCAGATGTGTGCATCTGTTTATGCCTCTGGCTTTACATGATTACTGGTGAATCAAGCCCATGTTGTTAGGCTTTGCAGTCAAATGTCTTAACAACTGAGCCATCACCAAAATCTTCATATCACTTAATTTAACAGTGCTTTTGTTCACTGTTAATAGCTATATTTCTTTGAGAATGAAAAAAATAAAGGTTGGAAGTAATAACGGACTTGAACAAAAACTGTAGAAATGCTCATACTTATATTTCAGTAAGAGTTCTTTAAAACAAATCCACAAATAAGAATTGCAGCTGTTAGCCCCAGAATGGATGACTACACATAAAAGATTGCGGCAAATGAAGATTTTATTGTTTCTTCTCTGACTTTCGCAAATGACACAGAAGCTTGGGTGTTCTGGGCACCATTCCCAGAAAGACTGCATCCTCTCCCCAAGTTCACAGATGCTCTTCTGGGAATGAGGTGGCAGCATTGGCAAAGCAGAGGAGCTGACAGTGTGGCCATTCCTGGAATCACAGAGTTTTGGAGACAAAACTTCCAAGAAAGAAAGAAAAAAAAAAAAGTTAAATCTCATTCTGTTCTTTCTCTGAACTGTTTGGTGTATTTTTAAAACTCACGGAGTAATATTAGGCAGCAGAGAAAAGTTTGCCTGGAATATTCAAAGAATTCCTTAATAAGCCTCTTAAACTAAAGATATGGTGATTTGAGGTATAAAAGATTGGCACTGTGAGATACTGTATAAAAAATTAAAACACTTAACAAATACCAATTGATCCATTATTTAGGTTTTGCAGTTGAATAAAATAGGATATTATTCTTACTTTTTAACAAAGACAGGTTCTAAAAGTACAGATAAAATTGTGCTTTATTCTCATGCTAATTTGTATTATGTTGGGATTTTATCTTAAGTTCATGGGTTGGTAATAATTATTAAAAGTGACCTTTGTAAGCATCTCAAAATCTCTTCCATGTATAGGCCCTCTGAGATTAAGTAATTTGCTGAAGGTCAGCCAGCCATGACACAAAGGGAACCCTTCTAAACTCAAAGGCAATACTTTCCTTACTTTTATAATTTTCCAAGTTGCAAATTTATTTCACCTTGGTAGTTAAGTAAACCTATGCAAATATAACTCATCTTATTTTCAAATACAAAATTCAAATCCTAAGCAATTTAATCAAAATTTTACAGAATACATTATTCTTATTGCAAGATTTAAGTCTACAGTATAACTTCATACTATATGCAATAAATTACTGACCAATCATCAAATTGAATTTTGGAATTATTTTCTATTTTATTTTTGTCAAATTACATGATTTTTTCTCTTTACTATGTGTAGAGTATTAGTGTTCTATTTTTTGTAGTTTAAAGATTAAATAAAAATAAATACCTGTTTTTATTTCCCCATTATTCCCAATAGTCAGGAACCTGAGGCAGGTAAACAGCTCTAAATCTGAAGCTATCCTGGACTATATTGTAAGCTATAGGCCAGCCTGAACTACATAGTTTGTAACCCAGTCTCAAAATAAAACAATGGGGCAGAGAGACATCAGAGGGAAGGGGGGTGGGGGACAGGAGCAATCAAAAATAAGTATGCATGAAAAACCATACGGCAATCAACTACTACATAAGCCATTTGAAAATTATTCCAAAAAATTATAGAATAGGTCTCTTGAATAGAGTCCCTGTATTGGTAGAAGCAGTAAGGTTATTAGGCCAAAAATTCCAGTGCCAGGGATGGATCACCTCCATATGAGTTGTTTACCAGAGAGGGCCTCCTACCATGACCCCAACACAATACAGGCTACCATACTACTTGTACATAAAGGACACCACACAGTTGGATTACAGGGCTGGAAGCTCCCTCCCTGCTGGCTATCTTATAGTACACAGGCTGCTGAGACAGAATTGTCATCAACAGTCACACTCTGTCACCACTAAGTGCTACACTACCAAATGGCCAGGTAAGATATATCCACTGGTTTAACACTGGCATGTGTGGCCATGGGGACAACCAATTACTTTCTGATATGTCCTCAGGAATGGGTGAGGCCTCATAAGTTCCTCCCCCTGGCATATGACTGTTAAATATCTTGTTATATCAGTTTTTATCACCATTCCAGGATAGATTGGCTATCATAAAAAAGGTTTACACTCTTTCTTAGTTCCCATTTCTTCTTTTCTTTTTTGTTAAAAACTTGAAAGAAAGTTGTTTGGTTATGGTTCTTCTTTATTAGGCATTCACATTATACATTTATTTATATTTTCTCTTGTGACTCGTTTTTAGACTTTATTTTTTGGAAACATTCTTTAATTTTAAAATGTAGTAGGGAAGAATGAGAACCAATGCAGGACTGATATTTCCTCATTTTCCAGGTATTATATGTACATTTCCCCAATCTGATCATATTTTAGTTTGGGGTTAAAACAGCTTTATATTTTAATGCAATTTACTTCTTTAAAGGCCAAATTCACAAACTGTTGCAGAGTGAACTTTCCTGAGCATCACATAACTTCACTTTGTGTATATATAGAACATTTTCTTAATACATTCTGGGTGATTCCAAAACCTGGTTATGATAGACAAACATGAATGTGTAAAAAATATATATATAAAAGAAAGACACAGAGACTCTTTCTCGGAAAATAGAAAGCTGAACAATCAAAAATCAGGTAATATAGAATAGTACACAATGGGGATTTCTAATTTATAAAGTTTTCCTTCTTAGATACATGTGAACTAAGTGTGTGTTCTTTAGCACACACACACAATAGCCAAGTACCCTCAGATATTTCAAATCAGTGACATGATTCATGATGCAAAGAACACAATACACTTCTTCGTGGTTCAGTCAAAATTTGTGGCACCTGTGTAATTTTGTGTTTATATATCAGCCTGTTTTACATTATATCAGAAATATCAAAGATAGGACTCATACTCCATTAGTCTTTGAATGTGACATACACTAGGTTTAACACATGAATGGTTCTTGAGGTAAAACAATTTGCTTAAATTGTAGTTCAGTTATTAGATTAAAATCAGATTGAAGTAGCAAAAAATGGGATGAATATTAATCTCAATGATACCATATCTTGAATTTTTGTCTTTTATGCCAATTTGGTCATTCAGTGTTTCCAATGAAATTGTTGAGCTCTTTCTCATGTCTTATCTACAATCCCAGCTGGCATTTCTATACAAGTTGATGAGATAATAAAACTATCCATGCTAAAAATATCCCCCTGTTTATCTCAGTACTTACTAAGGCCCTGGGGTGGTCTTTTTTTTTTTTTCAGTTTTATGGAACTGCTTAGTTCCATAAAAGCATCCATTAGGATTTTCTGTAAAATATATGTCATATTTACTAAAAGATGATAGAAACTATGACATTCATAAATCAATCATTTCACTCTTCCAGGAGTAAAAGTTGTGAAGACATAAAATGATGCTGTCTGTATCCCATATATGCAAACTAGGTGGTTTCTGACTGACAGACAATGCACAAAACAAAGTGCACACAGATTAGAAACAACCCTACAGCTTCTCTTGCTTGCCTTGAAATTGAAGTGCTCATGAATACTTGGACGGTGAGTTAAAGGTTGATGGAGCACTTATTCTGTTGCTGATCTGTCTTGCTGCTGAACTTCATTACAGAGTAATAGCATGAAAAAAAATTCCTTTCCCGTCACAAATATATTTGTTAAGCCTATTTTTCTGTGCATTTCTAGGTAATACTCATTCACACACAATGATGCAAACAGATTCCAAATATTGATTTCTGGGAAAAGATTCTCCTACTGCCCCAGAAAAAAATGTATGAAAAGCCATATCTATGTTTTGTCTATCTTCATCTATCTGTTCGAGCCCCAAATATTTATCATTATTTCTCATGTTTTGCCTTCTTTTATTTTCTTTACCAGAAATCATAGCACGGGCCCATTAAATTAAAGTCATATCTCCACAGCAAACATAACTATTGGTAAAAAGAACTTACGAAAAACATTATAATTTAGATGAAGAAACATGTAAGACTGAGAGAGGTACAGTATTTTATTTTTGACCGAGTAAATAATGACATTAAATATTTTATGAAACAAGAGAAAATTAGTTAATTTTCAGAAAGTAAGCTAGAAGATTCCACAATGGTATATGTGTAAAGATAAGTCAGGACTGTAATTATGTTTTATAGTTTTTTATTCCTGAGGCTTAGTGGATAAAATGCTTGCTACACAAGCATGAGGACTAGGCATTGCATCCCTGGCACACAAGTCAACACAGGTGGACCTGGCACCTATGTGTAATCCCTGTGCTTGGGAGGTCGAGACAGAGGACACTGAGGGAAAGCTGGCACATTACAGCCGCAAAAATGAGATGCTGTGTTCAGGTGAGAAACTAACTCAGAACATAAGAGGAAGAGCAACTGAGCAAGTCATCTGATGTCAACCTTTGACCTTCACACTCACTTGCACACATGTGTGAACATGTATACATATATGTATACAACACGTGTATACACATGCAAAAGTTCATTTTATTACTTTACTTATAAGTTACTTATACACACATTATTGTGGACCTACTTCACATAAGTCTTGTAAGAATGAAAATATAACATGAATAAAATAACTTAGCTGTCCTTGGTAAGTTTGCATCCTAGTAGGCAAGGATAGTTGTAGATACACTAACATAAAAATATTATGTTTTTCTCAGTTGATACCAATGACCACCAGGATAGATAAGTGGAACAAGAAGAATCAGATCACAGGAAGAAGAAACAGCAATTACTATTGATCAGAAATAAAGGTATGTGAAGAAATAACATGGAATATGAAGGTACATGTTAGGCTTGCTATGAAAAAAAAAAAATCAGAGAGGTGCGTATCGCTGAAGGCAACCTTGTGTAGGAAAAACATAAGAATGGACTGGAGAGATGGCTTAACAGTTAAGCACTTGCCTGTGAAGCCTAAGGACCCTGGTTCAAGGCTCAATTCCCCAGGACCCACGTAAGCTAGATGCATAAGAGGGCACAAGCATCTGCAGTTTGTTTGAAGTGGCTGGAGGCCCTGGCATGCCCATTCTCTCTCTCCCCCTCCCTTCCTCCTTTTCTCTCCCTCACTCTCAAATAAATAAATAAATAATTAAAAAAAAACTTTAAAAAAATATACATAAGAAGAAACTGACCATTTAACACATTTTAAATGTCTATATCAACAAGCATTAATTATATCTCCACTGCCAACCTGTGCAATTTTTGCCTCAATCCAAGTGAAACTCAGTACCCATTGTGTTGTAACTCCATGGTCACCCATTTTTCCATCACAGATTTGACTATTATTCTACCTTTCATCCCTATCAATTTGAGTGTTCTATGTATGTTATATCAATAGAATGAATTGTTAGTTACATTTTTTGGACTAACTTTTTTCCTTTGGGATTTGGCATGATGTCTCCATGTAAGAACATTTTTATGAATTTCAGTAACTTCGGGATCCATAATATTATATTAAGTGCAT
Organism: Jaculus jaculus; assembly: GCF_020740685.1. Taxonomy (NCBI): domain Eukaryota; kingdom Metazoa; phylum Chordata; class Mammalia; order Rodentia; family Dipodidae; genus Jaculus; species Jaculus jaculus. The sequence goes on from NC_059112.1 coordinate 33,246,171, forward strand.
ATACCACATTTTTTATCCACTTATCAGTGGAAATTTGTTTCCAATTTTTATCTCTTGTGAATAATGTTGCAGTGCATATGGGTGTACAAATACCTGCTCATTCTTCTACTCATTCATTTTCTTCTTTCTCCAAAGTAGAACTAATACTTCATATGCTTCCCTATGGTATTTAATCTCTTTGGTTAAGGCTATCACAGATTTTTATTACTTTTGATGATATTATAAGCATAATTATTTAATTAATTTGATTTTGAGATTGTTCATTGTTAATGTACAGCAATGCAACTGATTTGGGGTGTGGTGGCACATGTCTGTAATCCCAGTACTCTGAAGGCTTAACCGGAGGGAAAATGAGTTTGAGAATAATATAGACTGAGGTTATTTCTCAAAAAAACAAAACAAAAAAGAAAAGAAAGAAAGAAAGTAAAAGAAAAATACAAGTGAATTCATGCACTTCAACACCAGGGAATTTGTTTATCTCACTGATTTCATAGGCCACTTGGGTCATGGACAAAGATTTATAAGCATTATTAATTTTTATCTTGCTTTGTTTGTACTTAATTTTAATGCTAGAAATTAGAATTATATTTTAATGGAAATACTAACCTTTATATTTATGATCTTAGAAGAGGTTTCAACTTTTCATCATTGTGATATTCACTGAGAAGTTTTTGAATAAGTGTTTTATCACATTGTGATTCATTCATTTTTCCTTGAGTGATTTTAAAAAGTATTTTATTATTATTTATTTATTTGAGAAAGGGGAAATAATGGGTGTACCAGGGCCTCCAGCCACTGCAAATGAACTCTAGACGCATGTACCCTTTCATGCATCTGGCTTACATGGGTCCTGGGGAATTAAACCAGGGTCCTTAGGCTTCATAGACTAGTGCCTTAACCACTAAATCATTTCCTCAGAACCTTCTTGAGTGATTTCTAATGAAAAGATGTTGAGCTTTCTTCAGTGTTATCTCGTGCACTGACAATTATCATATTGTTTTCCCCTTTCCTTCTGTGAATGTAAAATAATGACTATAGATATTGAGCCATCCCTGAATTTCTGGAATAAATTGTGCTTGGACATAGTTTATGTTGCTTTTAATAGATGGCTGAGTTTAGTTGGAGAGTATTTTCTTGAATAACTTTGCAACAATATGGACAAAGAGATATTGACCTGAAATTTTCTATAATGATGGTATTTTTATTAGCTTCAGTATTAGTATAATGCTGGCCTCATGGAATGAATTAGGACATATTTCTTGCATTTTTTGTTAATTAGTTTTGTACTTAGCAAATACAGTCAATTTGGTATCATTATTAGGCTCATCTATGACCTACCCCTCCCCTTGGCCTCTCCTTGTTAAGGCATATGGGTCATGCATTCTGGAGTTAGCCCACAGTTATGGGTAGGAGAAATGTCTCTGCATATCATGACCCAACATGTGGCTCCAACATTCTTTCTGCCCCCTCTTCTGCAAAATTTCCCTGAGCCATGTTAGGTTCATTTTTGGTCTGCCTCAGTCATGAGGTGTTGGGGGCCTCTGGGTCTCTGGATCTCTGATTTGGTAGGAGTTGAGTTTTCTCTGTGTTGATCACCTTCAACCTTGTGCTGGTACCTGGTTCACCAAGAAAACAGCACCCTTGCTTGTTTCATCAGTTGTTCTTAGTTAAGATGAATGCAAGTTTTTGAAATATTTGTCAATACTCACTAGTACATCTATCTGCCCTAGGATTTCTGATGCTTGGATTTTTGATATACTCTGTATATGACCTACAATTCCACACAGACTTTCATTTTCATTCTGATTTATTGTCCTAAGAATGTGTCCCTTTCACTTGAATCTTGCAACTTATAATTATTCATAATTCCTATCCTTTTGGTTTTAAGAGAATAAGTAACAATGTGTTAGTTTTCATCTTTCTTGTTTTTTCTTTTCTTTGTTAGTGAATCAAGATAAAGGTTTGTGAAATTTGCACTCATCTTCAAAGAACCAATTAGACTCCATTGATTTGGTCTATTGCTTTCCTACTGTTTATTTACTTATTTAGTTTCCTTATTAAGTAGAAACTTTGTATGAATACATCATATGTTGGTACCATAATTTTCCTCCTTCCTCACTTCACTGAAGGCCCTCTTTATTTTATTTATCTATGAATTAATCTTTATTATCTCTTTGTTTCTGGGAATGTGGAGTTTATTTTCTTTGTATATATTATTCAGATTCCTTGCAGCTATTTTGAGGACTTTAGTTTTTATCTTGAAAAATGGTAATTTTTTATTTTGTACTGGATACAATACAGTGATATGAAGACAGCATTGACTTCATGGAAAGAAATTACTGAGCTATATGTCACCATGTTATTCTGAAAAAGTTTCAAATGTTGCAAAGACATTCCACATGCATGCAAGAAGTAAGTATCAAAGAATAAGGTCTCAAGATTTTTGGTCTAATCAAGAAAAACAAAAAATAATCTTCTGTACTGAGATGAGGAAGAAGCAGATTGTAGGTTTTGGAGAAGATTTGGAATTATTTTTGGACATGTTCAGTTGTGATCTACATTATATATCATGTGGAGATATTATGCACAATATTTGCATATTTGCCTAAGATTCATGAATTAATATACATTTGAGAATTACCCAACTAGCATTTGCAACAATGCTTTGGGGAAACTATTTTTAGAAGCTAGGGTATACTGGGAAGAAAAGATATGACAAAATAATCTCAAATGTACTACAAAGTTTAGAGATCAGCACTATCAAAGGAATCAGAAATGAAATGAGAACTGCTGAAGGGGATAGCAAGCTGCAAAGTCGAAAACAAAGTGATTCCTTAGAGGCAAAATGCAAATTCTTTTAAAGGTGTTTTAAAAATAAAAGAATGAAAAAATTTGTATAAGTTTATAAATGTGCAAATATTTGTAAAGATGTTTCTGATTAATAAATGGGAAGCCTAAAATCAACCAAAGCATTTCATATTATGGAATTTGTTTTCTCTTGCAAAAGAACATATTTTTGGTTTGTTTTGAAATTTGTGGATATTAAGGTTTGACTAATGAATGTGGTGACAAAATATAGAGAAGGAATGGAAATAGATGCATTTTTTTTGGCCTGTAGACAGAATATATATAAATTCCTAGCAGAGTATTCAACTAGATCAGATTAGGAATGAGAGATTCCATGGATCTGTGAGCTTCCAGGAAGTATTAACTGAGCAAGGGGGTCCTTCCTCTAGAGTGCACTGCCCTTCCTGTATAGAAGGAAGTTCAAGAATAACACAGAGTCTTTATTTTGTCTGGCTGCTCGTGCTACTGATTCTTGTGTGTGATTGCCATTTAGTTATTTTCTGAGAACATTGGAACCCAGCCTTCATCCACCCTTGTGGACTGAGTAGCTACTGGTCTCTGCCACTCTCCAGTCATGAGTACCTGGCCAGGCTGTAGTTTGTATGATAATCTAATAAGCAACCCTTTAATACACATTGATTGTATTACTTGTGATCCTTTGGGGAACCCTGACACAATAGATTTTTTTTTTTTTTGAGGTAGGGTCTCCCTCTAGCCCAGGCTGACCTGGAATTCACTTTGGAGTCTCAGAGTGTCCTCAAACTCATGGCAATCCTCCCACCTCTGCCTCCCAGGTGCTGGGATTAAAGGAGTGAGCCACCACACCTGGCTTCAATAGATTTTATTTAAACTGGAAAAAATTAAGGCTGGGGAGATGGTATGGTGAGTAAAGTGCTTTTCACATAAGGACAAAGATGAGAGTTTTGATTTCCAGCACTCACATAAAGACTGTGCATGACAGCATATGCTTCCCAGTTCTGGGGAAACAAGGACATGAGGATCGCTAGGGCTGGCTAGGTAGGTAATCTAAGAGCATCAATTAGCTTTACATTCAGAATAAGTGCCTCTCTCAAAAAATAAGATAGAAAATAATTTAGGAAGACAGCTAAAACATCCCCCACACACCTATGTACCCACATGCTTACATACATGCACACATACCACATAATCATACATGTACCAAATATAAAAATAAATTAATTCAAAGGCAAACTTGTATGAAGTGGGACAAATGTATCTAAACAGAGAAAGTAGCCAGGATTGTGTACCTAAGTTCAGGGGTCATCTGTGAACTGGATTGCACAGTGTTGACCCACAATCACAGATTCAAAGGTGTCTGGAGCTAAAGGTGTTCTAATATGGTATTAAGAGCATATAGAAGTAATATTTTTAAAATATTTCTCATTAAAATGGATAACAGGTTGTCTCTTCTATCTAAGGATGGATTAAAATTTCTTCAATGTTGGAGGAAAAATAGAAAGGTAACATGGACCTTTAGCACAATGGAGAAGTGGAAAGACTAAGCAAATGCAACATAAATTCTAGATAGAACAAATGGCCAAAAACAACCCATAATCAAAGCAAAAAGTGTGACCAGGGCTGGAGAGATGGCTTAGTGGTTAAGCGCTTGCCTGTGAAGCCTAAGGACCCCGGTTCGAGGCTCGGTTCCCCAGGACCCACGTTAGCCAGATGCACAAGGGGGCGCATGCATCTGGAGTTCGTTTGCAGAGGCTGGAAGCCCTGGCGTGCCCATTCTCTCTCTCTCCCTCTATCTGTCTTTCTCTCTGTGTCTGTCGCTCTCAAATAAATAAATAAATAATTTTTTAAAAAAAGTGTGACCAACCTGTAGGGTGGAATCCTGTTTGTGATCATGTTATGCTGCGTAAGTACAGACCTACGGAAAGTGATAGCTCAATAAGCAGGTTTGTCCATTCCAAGTGAGTATGGTGAGGGTAATAAAAGAAAGGTAACTAATTATCATTATGCCTTGTAGAATTCATGAGAAAGAAAGTATATCTCAATAGAAATATGAGGAAAAAAATCAAATCTATTTGCAGATTATATGATTTTACCCATAAAATTCCCAACTGTGGGGCATCGCCCAGAACTGTAGAAACTAATCTTTGGAATCATTTATCCAATAATAAACAAGCTGCTTCTAGGAGCAGAACCTGAGGAAAAGGAGACTAAACTTTGAAGTAACTCAAGGATGGTCTTGCTGCCTTTCACAGCAGGTTATGAGGAAAATGGAACTGACCTTGGAGTCCTTTAAAGTGAGGGTGATCCCACAGCTTCTGCAGTGGCAGCAGTTCCGATGCTTCTGCAGCTGTAGGGTTTTGCACACAGATACTCATTGGTATTTTTTATTGAATAGGCAAAAGAACCCAAATATGTGAACAAGATGAACACTGCATGAGCAAAGGGCAAAAGTTCAATTTTGAATAATACTTAAAATTTTGTTAACTGAAGGGATTTAGGGATATGGCACGTTGGATTCTGCTGATCCCAAAGTGAATTACAGATTCAATAAAATCCTATCCAAATTCTGATGTCATTTTGTCATTTTTCAAATATACTTAAATTTATCTGCAGCCACAGGTGACCCCAGAGAGCATAGCAAAAGTAATATTGAACAAAAAAGAGCAAAGCCAGAGCTACCACCTTCCCCAATTTCAAGATATAAGTCATTCCAAACAAAATAGTGTGGCACTGGAAATGTTCTAATAACAGCATTTGTCTGGGTCTTACAGGTACATTGGGTGAATGAAAAAAAAATGTTCAGCATCATTGCTTAGTATGACTGCTGCTGGAGAAATATAAATTAAAATAAACACAGGGAGTTATCACCTCATACCTATTAAAATGACTTTTATCTGGAGATGAAAAGTACTTGTTGATAAGCATACAGAGAGAAGGGAACCCTTGAACATTGTTGGTGAGGATGTAAATTAGTGCAGCCATTATGGGAAGCTTTATGACAGGTCTTCAAAAAAAAAAAAGGTAAAAATAAACCTACCTTGTGTTCCAGAAATTCCACTTTTGGATAAGCATCCGTTGGTATGTCAGTATGTCAAATGGACATGTGAACGTCCATATTCATTGCAGCATTATACACAGAACTGAAATACACAATCAAAACAAATATCTATACATACAGGAACTGAAATAGAAAAATGTGGCAAAATGAAACTATTTTCATCTTGAAAAAAGAGATTCTGTCATTTATGACAACATGGGTGGATGTGAAGAACATTATGCTAAGTAAAATAAGCCAAGTAGGAAAAGACATATACCATGCATCCTAATGGGCAGAGTGTGCCAAGTTTCAGGAAGAACAGATATATAAGTTTGGGATACATTTTGCAATAGTGTGGCTATACGCAATAATAATGTCGAACATATTTTAAAATAAAGAGTCCAAAGATCTCAACATAAAACTGTTTGTTAAATGATGTGATGGAGGATATATTTATCATCTTGATTTTGTAATTTTACTTTATAAATATATGTTTAAACATCACATTGATCCCAAAAGACAATTATGCTATGCCAGTTAGAAGAAATAGTTAATGATAAAGCAAAAATAAATAATTGATTCATTCATTGTATTTGCCATAAAGCCCTCTAGAATTTTCCAGACTTATAGTTATCATCTTCATTTACTACAAATGTGCAATATTCTTCTTGTCTGAAGTAATAACGGCTATATGAATTTTTATTGATATGCAACAAACTATAGGAATTCTCAAAACAACATATGCTTCTAATGTAATAATTTCTATGCAGCAGAATCTTGTATATGTTAGTTGGGTTCTCCATACTCCAGCTTCTTAAACTATGGGTCATGATTAGTAAAGGAATTACAGAATATTGAATGTGGTGTCCATAATGTATTTGGTAATAATAAAAGCTTACTGAATGTGCAAAAACCAAAAATAAATTCAAATCAGATATGTAATGAATCTTTGGTTCTTCTGGAAGTACACACCCATGTTGCATTGCAGCACTTCACCACAACCCTGGTTCTGAACAGATAGCAAATACACTTTCCACTGCTCATGCCCTGAAGCCACTCAACTATAGGAACACTATCTAAAACACCTTAACTCAGATTCCACACTATTGTTGATTATGAAATACATTTTCCCCCATAAATACAGAGCTTTGTGCACTTATAAATCATAAAGTGTTAGTTTAAAAAAAAGTTTCAGCCAGGTGTGGTGGCACACATCTTAAATCCCAGCACTTGTGGGGCAGAGCTAGGAGGATCACTATAAGTTCAGATCCAGCCTGAGACTACATAGTGAATTCCAGGTCACTCTGGGCTAGAGCAAGACCCTATTTCAAAAAACACACACAAAAAAGTTTTAGTATTTCCTACCATCAATGTTAGCTTGTAGGCATCAAATTAGTGCATCTTTTGAATATCTGCTGTTAGAGCATTTAAACTTAAAAAATTCTGAGTTGCCTTCTTGAGTTTCAAAGAGAAGATATACAATGAATTTTAGCATGGAATTAAAATAAAATTTCTGCTATTTCTTAAATGTCAGTCATACTTCTGTTGTTTTATATTATGCATTTATATGAAGTGGTGTTCTTCTTTAATATATGGCAAATTTATATTTATACCAAAGTATAATTATAAAATAAATTACTTCATGATAAAAATTTTATCTGTAGTTAGATTTTTATCCATAAGTTAGAGTATAGGAGATATGTCTTTGACACACATATGTGTGTGTGTGAGAGAGAGAGAGAGAGAGAGTGCATGTATTTGTGTGCATCCATATATATTATATATATATGTATATATATAATTGGTTTATGATAATATTATATGTGCATATCAAAGTAACATTTTTATGATTTATTATCAGTAAATATTTGCTTTACATATCTATTTTATATACCTACACACTCACGATTGTATAAAAATTTCTTGGGCAAACACATCCCATGAATGGAAACAGTTTGGAAAGACCTGGTCTATGTTGCCATTAGGTTAAAATCAAAATGTGGGTCCAACTGAGTTCACATATTATGGCTTTGAAGACAAACTCACTTCTAAGCTTGTTCTTATCAGAATTCAGTTCCTTTTGCTTATAGGACTGTGGTTCCTATTTCCTTTCTGTGTGAACCCCTATGTTTTCAAGCCAGGAACAGAGCTCTGCATCACTCATGTGTGTGGTGATTTGAATTCATGTGTTTGATTATTTATTTAATAGCCAGTTATTGGTGCTGTTCAGGACAATGGTGGAAACTTTAGGAGATGGAAGAGGTTTATTGGAGGAAGCTGGTCACTGGGATAGGCCCTGAAGTGTTCCAGCCCCGGCTGCTTGCTGTCCCCCCAACCCCTAGTTCCTCCCTGTTGATGTGCTGATGTTACTGTGGGTTTCCTGCTCCTTCCCTGCTTTCCTCGCTGTAAAGAACTTGTCCTAAAAACTGCAAGATGTAAACACGTCCCTTCCTTCTGTAAACTTTTTACCCCAACAACATTTGTTCCAGTAGTGTAAAGTAAGTGATACAATGTGCACAACTCTACAGCTTAATTTTGAACTACCAGCTGGAGGAAAGTAGTAATAGATGCACATGATTAAAGAAGGTCTCTGTCTGATCTCTACTTATTAAAGTCAACTTGACATGTAACATAACTCCAGGAGAAAAAAGAAAATCATTCAACTAATGGACCGGAGAATTATTAAGAACCTGTATTTTAGGGTAAGAAACCTTAAAGAATACAGTAAAATTCTTCATCTACCAGGATGTTAGTAAAATAAAGTAAAATAAAAAAATAGTCCTGTTAAGACTTTCATTGAGCTTAAGTCTCACTGAACGACATTAGATTCAACCAAAAATCCATAGTATCATTTGACAAGTACATAGTGGTCATTAAAGCATTTATACAACTTGGTAAAGTTGTCTTAATTAATATATGCTAAATATATAAATAATGTGATTCATAATGACATTTTCTTACATGCACACAATGTACTTTGATCATATTTGCTTCTATTATTCTTCACCACAGAAAGGGCACAGATGACAAACCAAAGTGTAATTGTACTCAAATCAGTTTGGTGAACCAATAAGTTTATCAGAGTTACTTATAGAGCAGGATGAGGGGTTACTTACAGAAGCAACAGGTGACTCAAAGGCACCTGCAACACTGAGAAGTCTCATCCTGGATGATGACCTCTCCATGGCTACTGGGGTAAAACTATATCAGTAGCACTCTTCCAGATGCTCTTCCCTCAGTCTTGGGATAAGGGCTTGCTTACAAAGCATGGAGACCTCAGGTGCTGATACATTACCAAAAGCCCACTTCAGCCTAGGCAATGACTCACCAAAGCACACTGTACAACCTGTAGGTAGCTGTGCTGGCTGGAGAGCCTGGAGCAAACTATACAACTTGCAGGCAGATCAATCAGCCCAATAGTAGAGTCTCATCCTCAAGCAGTTGTTTTACCTTTATGTAACCTTTGGCGGGAGTCTTGAACCCTTTCCCAAGTTTGTTGACATACTTAATTTTCTGACCTATCTTCCACCCACCCCCCCATGAGGGAATGCTTCAGTTTCTAATTCATTTTGGTCAACTTTTGCACTTAAACTTTCCTATAACCTTGCAGAGTTGTTTTATGACCTTTTTATGTTTTAGGTCTTCCAGACTTCATTTCTTGACTCCCCAGAGTCTCCGTCCTCTCTTCAGGAGGGAATATTTCAGTTAGGTGGAATCTGCTACACAACAGGTGAATTGAATATAAAAATATCCCTCTAGCCTCAAGTGTTTGTAACTAAGGGTCTTATATATTTCCCAACTGGTGGAACCTTTAGGAGGTGAAGGCTTGCTGAAGGAGGTATTTTGCTTGGTTTTTCAACCTGAGGTTTATGATTTTAGCATCCTGGGTGTTCAGATCTAACTTGATTTTGTCATTTTCTCTCAGTTGCACATGTGTGATGAATTTTCTCTGCCATGATGAAATATTGCTTTGAAGCTATAAGCTTGAGATAAACTCTTTCCATCCATAAGCTGCTTCATAAGCACACAATTGGTACATTTGTTCATTCTCATTAATTTATCATCTGTTACTTCAATAAAAACTGTGAAAGTTATTATATTAGAATAATAACTTAACATTTTTAAATGACTTTATATAATTTTCTCATTAATGTTACCCTAAAGATGAGGGCTAAACTTCTTCACCCCACTCCATTATCAGATTTAGAATATAGGCATAAAAGTTTGTGGATAATTATTCATTGATTTCTATTTTTATTCTATGAGCTGGTATCTGATTTAACCAATTTCATGGGGAAAAATATGAAATAACATGGATTATAACCCACCCTTTATTCTGGAGAATAGTGAGGAAACTAAAGATTTAAGATGGCAAGACAGAACAAGGATATATCAATACATGAAAAAGAGAGAGCAGACTGTCTACCAGAAGTTGGTCACCTCTACCTCATCTGCTCTGGGTCCAGAAGCTATTACACAATAAGTGGTATACTGCTCTCGGTACTAGACTGAAAACTAGTTCATGGGAAATGGTGACAGACACTTTGGTCACTCAAACTTCATAAAAATAAAGGACTCAGAGTCTACAGAGAAAACAGCACTAAATTACATCTCTATGTTAACTTCCACAGCTCAGGTAGCATCACAAAAAAGGAAGTTGAAAGACTGTAAGAGCCTCAAGGTGGATGGGAATAGCCTGAAAAAGTGTTTGTCCCCATCCCTGCAGAGATCTCTTATTCCACACTCAAGAATACCAATAATCCCACTTAAAAAGATCCTCAGCTGAATTGATTTTATTTTAAAAAATCAGTAAGTTAAACAAAATGAAAAACTACAGGGCTGGAGAAATGGCTTAGCAGTTAAGGCATTTGCCTTCAAAGCCAAAGAATCCAAGTTCGATTACCAAGGACCCATGTAAGCTAGATGCTTAGTGGTGCACATGTCTGGCATTCATCTGCAGCGGTGCAGCAGTTGGAGATCCCACATCCATATTCTCTCTCTCTTTCTCTCTCTCATCTGCCTCTTTCTCAAATAAATAAAATTAAAGGCTCCAAAGGCCTTATTTAAATACCTATAGCAATAGAAGAAACATGTATAACTGAAGACTCAGAAAAATGAGCAACTTCTTTGGCTGGAAGGCTTCAACTAAACTAAAAATTTGGACATGTCAATGTTTCCAGTTTCATCAAAATTGTCTGTAGTTAGAAAGTACTGACCATAAAGAGTATCCATGGCCAAGACATCTAGATAACTATTTGCCTGGGATATACTAGAAATTTAATGGTTAGGGCTAGAGAGATGGCTTAGCAGGTAAAGCACTTGTCTGTGAAACCAAAGGACCTAGACTTGACTCCCCAGAACCCTTGTAAGCCAGAAGCACATGGTGGCACATGAGTTTGGAGTTCAGTTGTATTGGCTAGAGAACTGTGAACACCCATATTCTCTCTCTCTTTCACATTAATAAATAAATTAATAATTAAAATTTAAAATGAATAAAAATAATTCCTAAATTATGAATGGTATTATTTTGAGATGTGACTTATGACATTTAGTATGTCTGCTATCTTTGAAAACTAGTTTTGTGATTATGAAATTCACTGAACTACACAAAACCTTAAAATGACTTTATAGCAAAATGAAAAGCACACTATGTGCTGCAAACCCATCATTGTGAAGTAGTTCAGTCTCCAAACTATACTAAGCCAAGATGGCACTTCCCTGTCAAAGCCAGCATGGAAGATTTCTAAGCCCAGGAGCATGAAGAGAAGAGGCATTTGTTTTCACTTTGCCAAACCAAGAAACAAATAAACTTGGGGTAATATTTTAGGGAAAGATTGACCATCACTTGACCTAGTTAGGTAAATCATAAGCCTTTTATGCAAATACACCTGTAGAAGTGTATAAAATATGTTGAGCACATTGTAAAAATATGGAGAAATGTCTAGAAAGTTAACATTTCTGGGCAATTAGATGCAGTCATTAGTGATATTCAGAAATATTCTGACAGCTTTCACTACAATTTCCTCTTCTTTTGTTTTGGAAAGACCTACTCTAAAGAAATACTTTCAGCTGGGTTATAATTAACGTGGCTGTCAAAAGATATTATGTAGCATCAGCTGCTTACCATCCTAAGGTAGGCAAAGAGTAGCAGTTCTATTTTTCTCTGTCTAATCAGGTCAAAGCATGGCAGCTTTAATTAGAGTTATTGTCAAGACACTGCTTAAAGTCTATCACAGTGCACTATGTCAGATGTTTTTTCTTGCATCTTTTACTTTAACCTTATTGCAGAAGTGCATTTTTAAATTTATAAATTGACAAGCATCTTATATATTATGTGATCTATTTAACAATTCTAATGCCATTTTAAAGTCTAGCAAGATTACTTTATTTAATAACACACATCTATACAAGATCGCTAGTAGGTCAATGAATAAATTCCTAAGAAAATTAAATGAAAGAGAGAATTTTCCTACATTAGCAATTATTTTCATTGGAACAATGGTGGTTTAGAAAAGGTGTTTATTTTGTTAAAATGTCAAATACTTGATTTTAAAAACGGTTTGTGTTTATTACTGAGAGCATCCAGCTTACAGCAACGTTTATCTTTGAAACAGGTTCTAAACTTCCACTGCACTGATTCCTACATTAAGCACAGTACATGACTTTCAACAAGGTCTAACTATAATGAGTGTATTTATATGCAATAAATGTTCTTTTAATTGAGAAAATTATAGATAATTCTGAATTATTTTTAGATTGATCTCTTAGCTTTTTATACATTCATTGTCCCTGCAGTTCTTGCTAAGTGGAAAGATTCAGAGTGAAATAAGAGGCATATCTCCATACTGATAAACCTAGCTTCTTAAAATAAATATATTTTATATGGACTTTTAAAAATATATGTTGCTTTTTAAAAAGTGACAAACGTTCTATTATGCTAATTTATTCATATGATATATGTTAATTTTTTTGAGAAATTGTAGCCACCCTCTCAAGGAAACATTTCTTGTTCCATGCTACCTTTCAGGTCATAGCCTATGGAGCTTAGGATAATAAGGCTAGCAATTACTTTTCTATTTTGACACACAAGTCGAAGAATGTAGTGTTATATTTAATGAAGCAGGCCATTTGTGCCTTTAGGATGTATCCCAGCAGCCTTTCACAGAGGTGGCTTAACTGCCTGTTGCATATAAATGATTAACCTAAATGATATGTGGATGCTGGAAAATCTTCTTTCCTCTCCCAGCAGCTTTCTTTCCCTTGTTTCTTCTGACATTTCTATAAGACGGTATCTGAAAAGATCTCTCTCTTCTCTTCTAGTACATACTGCTTCCTGGACCTTCAAGTGTTAGTACTGCACAATACTTACCAGAAGAGCTCATGATCATGGGCTTAGAGGATATCAGATGTCACAAAAGGTAAGAAAGGTAGTTAAGCTCTATCCTGTGGCCTTTCCTCAGCCCCACCTGAGCATTCATGCTTTCCAAGACTAATACTCTAGCACATCAAATGCATGTGAAATATTTGTCTTAAGGAGTATTCACCAATCCCTTATTAAGCTGCTTGTCATTCATAAGAATTTGAAATACTACTACTCCTCTATTACAATATATATTATTATTATTATATTTATTATATATAAATATATAGGTATATACTATATATATTATATTTTATTATATATATAATAAAATAAATATATATATATTATATACACATGTATATATATAACAATCTCAAATATAAGGGGGTAAAAGATTGAAAGAGAGGAAGAAAAGAAACAGACAGGGAAAAAAGAAGAAGAAATTCAAACACCAAAGTTACCTATAAACTGATGACACACCCATTAGTTCTGAGCAAAGAATATTGTCACATCAAAGCCATAAAACTGGAGTTGTGAAGCATTATATTAGGCTGGTGTAGTAGTTTGAATGAGTGCTCTTCAATAGATTCAGAAGTTTTATTCAAGATTGTAATTAGGTGTCACAGTGGGCAGATCCTGGAGCATAGACCTAAGGGATGGGGACAGATCTGGAATTCCTAGCTAGAGATATGAGGGGACTAAAGGTCTAGAGAGGAACAATACATTATGATAATGTGGCAGGTCTAGCAGGATTATGGGGAACAAATTGAATTTGGAGGAGTTTGGGTGAATATATGAGAAAATTTGATGGGTGCTAAATCTCTTCACAAATAAATTTAAACTCTTTGACCTAGGAAAACTGGCTTATTTCTCACAGAAAACATTCTATTTCATAGCCTAGCCAACAAATGCCTTTGTATTTAGACTATATTTTAAAATAATATTTCTTAAATAAATACATGTAGATGCACATTTTAAAATGCCTCAGTTATCCTGAAGCTGTCATACAAGCCATGAGACACATTAAGTTAGAGAGAAAGCATACCAGTTAAATATATTTAGGATTTTAAGAGTTCTACCTAACATAGTCACATTGGTCCCTGTTGACATGAGCTCTTTGCAGAGAGGTAAGTGATAACCTTTTAGTCAAGAAAATGCTGAATAAAGTAAAATGGCCTGTGTCTACAAAAACACACTGCAAACAGCCTTCACTCCCCCACGCAATGCAAGTTTGGCATACAGGTTTGGGACTCATCAGGATGACACCCAGCTCTCACAAGCTTCCATTGTCACTTTTTTTTTTCTTTTTTCTTTTTTCTTTTCTTTTTTTTTTTTTTTTTTTAGCAACAATAGACTCCAACAGCTCCAGGAGCTAATCTTCTCGAAATAATTTATAGGTTCTTTCCCTTGCTTTTGTATCCTTCCTTAGGAGCACCCACATGTTCAACTTTATGTCTTCAGCTCACTTGTCACTCTATTTGGATGGAAAGATAAGCAAAACTAAGACATATTTTTATGAAAATTTATTTTATTTATTTATTTGAGAGAGAGATTGAGAGAGGGAGAGAAAGAAAGAGGAAGAGAGAGAATGGGTGCACCAAGGCCTCCAGCCACCGCAAGCAAACTCCAGATGCACGCATCCTCTTGTGCATCTGGCTTATGTGGGTCCTGAAGAGTCCAACTGGGATGCTTTGGCTTTATAGGCAAATGTCTTAACTGCTAAGCCATCTCTCCAGCGCATGGGTAGTATTTTTATCTTCTTTGCACTAAATAAGCACCAGGGCTCAATGTTTGCAAAGATCTTTTGCTGTGGGAGTTTCCCTCTATCACAGACCTTCTTTCTATGGATGAAACTACAGTTGCCTTCCTGAATTCTCTACATAATTCTTTCCAACACAAGGGGGCTCACATTTGGCTTTATGATACCTGCCTTTGATATCTCTAAAAAATAGTTAAGATTTCTTCACTTAACAAACATGTATTAGATGCATATGTTCAGTGTTCAGTATCATATTGGCATATTATCAATAAGAATGTCAGAGTTTTAATGTTTGAAGGCATGTAGTCAGGACTTAAACAAGACACAAAAGATTAGTAGCAAGGTTTATTGTAAAGGGTGATGATGACAGATAATGACCTCAGGGGCTACACTCACCAGGCCCACCTGAAAAACAAGTGAGCAAGGGTCTGACTCTATTTCCATTTTTAACTTCCCCATTCTTCTCTTTTTGCCTCTTTTCACTTTGGTCCTTTAACAACCCAACCCAGCTAAGTCTGGACATAACAGTTTCCCAATTCCCAGATGGGAAAGACTGTTGTTGTTCTTTATCCATTACTGTAAATGAATAAAGGACAATCTGTGATGTAGAGGTTTTCTTCTCTTCCTTTCACTTCCATGTTGTCTCAGTTGGTTCCAGTCCTGGTTCTGATCTAACAGTTTGAATATAATAGTTTGAATGTGAATAGATGTCCCCATTAGCTTCAGAGATTTTTGATGAAGGTTAAGCTTCCTGGTATGTCTCCAGCAGCCTGAAAGAGGAGTGCCACTAGGGGCAGTGTGTGTAGTCTAGCCCTAAGGTGTGTTCAGAGCCAGTTTGCCAGTTCACAGCCAGTTATGGTTATTGGTGAGTCCTGGTGTTGGTTTGTTTCCCTTGGCTCTGCATGCTGAAGTGAGCCACTTTCTTCTGCCATTGATGGAGTTTTCCCGTGAATCTATAAACTTAAAATAAACCCTTTCCTCCCATAAGTTGTTTTTGGTCAGATGTTTGTCCCATTAATGAGAAAGTAACTGCAACACACTCTTTTATTAGAAGACTCACTGTACCTTTTCTCTATGGAATTATATTTCCTAGTAACCAAGTACTTATTAAGAATTCCACTGTGATAGTTTGAGTAGATAGCCCCCAATATACTCAGTGTTTTATTAGTTTGTAGTTTGCATCTGCAGCCACCTGGCTGGAGGTACTGTCATTGGGTGGATCTTAGGGTCCAGTCCTAAAGTGTGGTGGTGGGTTTGAAATTCCAGTCTAAAGATATGCAAAGTGCCTAGTTCCCCCTCGAGTTCATTAAGAGTGCTATTTGGGTTGTGGTTCTTGGCTTGGGGCTTTTCTCTCTGTTTGGACCTGTGAAAGGGGGCCAGCTTCTTCTTCTGCCATTATGGAACTTCCCCTGGATCTATAAGCTTCAATAAATCCCCGTTTCCATAACTGTTCCTGGTCTGGAAGTTCATCTCAGTGAACCTGAAGCTGTGTACTATACTCACTTTTGACTCTCCTTTCTGGAAAGGTGAATTCATGAACAGGTGCTTATATTAGAATATTGGGATTAGTATCTATGTGTCCTGAAAGATCATTAGAAACAACTTATACTGGGGAGGTTAAAACACCCAGAATACAGTACCATCCCAACTGCTAAGGCTTTTTACCTTGAGTTAGTTGGGAAGAAAATCAGATAAGAAAAGAATGAAAGCCGGGCATGGCGGCACACGCCTTTAATCTCAGCACTTGGGAGGCAGTGGTAGGAGGATCCCCATGAGTTCAAGGCCACCCTGAGACTACATAGTGAATTCCAGGTCTGTCTGGGCTAGAGTGAGACCCTACCTCAAAAAAAAAAAGAAAAGAAAAGAAAAGAAAAGAAAAGAATGAAGTTTTCTGGCAGCTGTGATACTTGAAGGATTTGGAAATTACAATTATGAAAAGTTTGTAGTGGACTGGTTTATTTTAACTGCAATGGAAATCTCATAAGAGAAAAATGTGAGGTTTAACTGTAAAGAGGCTTTACTGTCTATTTAGAAAAATTGTGAAAGGCCTACTTTGCAGCATTGGCAGAATTTTCAAGGAGTCATGTTAGCTGTAATTTTGAAAGTTTATGAAAATTTGTCAAGATTTTATTCTAATAGTGACAAAAATACAAAAGACACTTATCCTGGGATGTGAGGTTATGTGAGAGTGAAGGTGCCCACTATGAAGTTGGAGCTATGAGATCCATTAAGTCACAGGTTTAAACCAGGCATGGTAGTAATTCATAAGACAATGAAATTGTGTCTCTGGGATGAGCACACTCCATGTCTAGAAGGCAGAAGTGAATGATCTGTGCAGGTTAAGTCCGGTCTATTGGCAACTACCTTGTATTAAATGATTGCCCCATATTTGGCTTAAGTTGCAACTAACCAAAATAAAATATAAGGATTCCTTTCATCCAAGTAGTATAAGGAAGAACTTGCTCTGGTTTGCAGATAGGTTATACCTAGCAAAACTTAGCATCATAATCCATTCAGTGTTGCTTGTAGGCAACAATGAGTAATAGGCAACACAGAAGACTGTGTTTCCAGGACACATTGTTGATTGGTATTATTTCTAGTAGGAATGACCTGAGGTAGATACTAGCACAAAATGTCCACAAAAAGAATTTGGGTGGTAAAACTTGCATAATAATATCTAATAAAAGTGTTTATCTTATAACTTTTAGAAGCTATTACTTTTTAGTAACAAAGCCTGATAAAAGCCCTGTAAGTATGACCATTTATTAAGAAAAATAACTAGATACTTGTCTCTAGATGGGATAAATCAAATATCTTGATCCATGGAGGTGACAGAGTTTTCCCTATTGGAATCATCATTCTGTCCATGGATGTATGGATTTCTCTTACCTGTGGTATTCATGCTAGGAACAATCAGACATCTGAAATGCCAAAGGAAACCTGACGTGAGAAGATACAGTGAAATGAACTTCCATTATATCATCTTTATATAATCAGTGAGTCTTATTGTCTATTAGATCATTTGCCTCTGCCAATTTCTCATGGTACCTGGTAATAGTTAAGTTACTGTCAAATTTGTCAAATTAGCAATGGAGTTAGAAATGTGTGGGGCTCTTGGGTAGGTCTTTGAGGGCATTTTCAGGCAAGATGAACTGTGTGAACAAGTCCTTCCTGATGAATGGGCAGTCCTCCAATGGGATCTGTATACAATGAAGATCCTGGATACCACCAGAGTTATTTGGTTTCTTTTGTCTACCTATGTTATTCACTGCTGTCTGCTTTTAGGCCGGCTCCCCTTGCTGCTCACATTTCCTGACTTTGAATGGTGGACGGAGTGGCTACCAGGTTCTCCAGCCTACATCTAGCATTTTGGATTGAGTGACTGACTGGTTCTTTGACTTCCCACCTTTTTTTACATCTTAAACTGATTGGTTCCCAGGTCCTTCTACTATTTAGCCTACATCTAGCCTCATGCATGGACTGAGCAGCTGGGGACTCTTCAACCTTCCGGTCTGTGGACAGCTGTTGTTGGACTGCTCAGCCAATGAAGCAATCTTGGGAGCTAATCAATAAGTCACCTTTGTTACATGTTCATTGTACTGGCTCTGCTTCTCTAGAGAACCCCAACTAATACCTTTTTTCGTTTTACTCTGAGTTGAGTAACTACTTCTTTAGGTCTTAACCATATTCAATATGATTCTTTCTCATTGGCTTATAATTGTGCTTCCCAGTGTGTCTGATATGTTAATATGTCTGCATAAGAACCCAATCTGGAATGTGTTTCAGACATTTGACTCTACTTATATTGCTGCAAGATAATAACTAAGGGGCAGAAGAGATGGTTCAGTGTTAAGACACTAGCCCGGAGAGCTTAATGACCCAAGTTTGATTCTCCAGTACTCATGTAGAACAGATGCACAAAGTGGCACCTGCATCTGGAGGTGGTCTGCATCACCTGGATACCCTGGTGCACCCATTTTCTTTGTCTTTCTTCTATCTCTCTGTTTGAAAATAAATAAATAAAAATCATAAAAAATAGTTAAGTCATTTTCAAGTAATATTGTAATTATATATTAATTACTGTGCTTTTCTTTGTGAAGACAACCTATACATGTTTGTCCTCTCCTTCCATTGTCTTTTTGCCAGTGTGTGAGCACTATTTTAGGTATTCTATGAGCTTCTAGATTCTCTTGATTCTGCCCCTCACTGCCATAGATGAATTGATAGCATAGAGGTGGGGGCCACTTTTTGTCTGACTGTTTGAGTGCCAAGGAAATGAATTCAGACCAGTAGGCATGCAAGCAAGTACTTCTAATCACTTAACCATCTCCTAGCCCTTGTCTCTATTTTGAAGATACAATTTAGATAGCTATTACAAGGAGACAGTAGTTATTACAATGTCATAAAGATTAAATAATATAAAACATCAAAAATACAGATGATGTGCTCTTTTATTATTTAATTTTTATTAATTTGAGAAAAGAGAGATAGATATATAGAGGGAGAGAGAGAGAGAGATAATGGCATGCCAGGACCTCCAGCCACTGCAACCAAACTCCAAATGCATGTACCACTTCTTGCATCTAGCTTATGTGGGTCATGGGGAATTGAACCTGGGACCTTTGGCTTTTCAGGCAAGTGCTTTAACTGATAAGCCATGTCTCCAGCCCCAGATAATGTTTATAAGAGTGCCTGTTATCCATTAAAACCATGTTTTCACTATTATTCATATGCATGTTATCCTCATGTAATTTTTATATATGAATACTGGTACAAATGTTCTATAATTTTTGAATCTTTCACTTTATGATGGTACAAAATTGATTTACAGTCACTAACAGCCATACCTTGAATCTTCAGTTTTACAGTGTCTGGCATGATAACTGCAGGTCAGGTCTTTCAACATTTAGAGTAGTATTAGGAGTGGGCTGCGGCTCCCTCCACCATGCAGACACCAGGGGAAAACTCTGCTACTCTTCACTGTGCTGAGCTGATAGCGTGTTATATTCCTTAGATATTAGATACATTTTTAATTTTCAGTGCATGATGGGTTTATGAAGACTTAATCACACTTTAAGTATAGGAGCAGCTATGTATATCCTGAAAAAGTAAATTGGTAATTAAATTCAGCCTTAATTCATCCATTGAAATGACTATGATTCATTAACCATTAGATACATAGATAAATAGCTAGATGATTAAGATATATAGATTAGTTGTATGTTTATAGAATAAATGATAGATGATTATATAAATAATAGAAATAGATGATTGCTATAGAATGTGATCAGATACATAATAGAGATAGGTGAAATAGACATAGGTAATAGATGATACATAGGTACATGATAAATAGATGATAGATAGATAATGATGATGAAAGATAGATACATAGATAGATAGATAGATAAATGATAGATAGATAGATAGATAGATAGATAGATAGATAGATAGATAAATGATAGATTGGTGGTAGTTGTATCTTAAGTTTAGAACATTAGAACAGGATAAATACTGGAAATTTTAAGTACTCCACAGAAATGAATCATGTACCTGAAAATGTGATAAGATGTCAGCTTAATACAACTCCTAATCAAATGAAATAACTTCTTGTTTTTCTGCCAAGAGGAGCCCTTACCATCTTAAGAACACTACTTAATCATCTGGGTACAGATTGTAGATCATTTTCCTTACATTAAACTAGTAGACTTCCAAGTTGAAAAAGGAACTGCTGAATACATGTTTTATGTCTTAACATTATCATATACCAAAGGACATATTTTGCTCTTAACTCTTTCTAATTGATTGGTGTATGGAGAAAGGTATTAAATCTTTTAATATCACAGAGCATTGTTAAATTTTTCATGTTTCAAAGTCTTTACATATATTATTCCCTTTTCCTCCAATATTTTGAACAGCTTTATTCAAAATTCAGTTCAAATGTCATTACTTCTTGAACCCATGTTCAAGTAGTAAATATAAAAGTATATTTAAAGCTCCTATTCAATCTTTCCCTGAACCTACCTTTTGACTTCTTTATAGGCCAACCCTCCACACCACAAGATAATTACACAAATATCATCTTCTCAGAAAGTCATTCTTTAGACACCAGTGGGATTAGTTTCTTGTGGCTACAATATCAGATTACCACATATTAGGAGCTTACAACAAGATGAAATTATATTTCAGTTGAGGAAGTTGAGAATCCATACTCCCTTCAAAGGCTGTAGAGGAGAATCAGACCCCCATTCCTTCCACTTTGGGTGACTTCAGGAATTCTTTGTTTGTAGTAGTAGCCTTACTTTAGTCTTCAAAGCCATTATCCTTAGAGTACTGTCTGCTTATCTCTACACTGTCTTCACTATGTGCGACAAGACTCTTGCTATCTAATTTTTACAGAGGTACTTATAGCATTGAATATTACTTAACCACATGTATAATCCTAGAGAATCTTCCCATTTCAAAATTACTAGCTTATGAACATGTATAAAGTCTTTGTTATAGAACATTTAGCAGTTCCAAAAACTAGATCTTAATCTCTATTAGATCATTAATCTACTTCTTGAAATTGTGTCATAATCACCAGTTGAACTAGCAACCTAGATACTCTGCTTTATTCATCTTTAAAGCAATTATAACAACTAAAAACAAATATCTGTATCATGTGTTTTATTTTGGGAATTTGTTTTGCTCTTTACTCCCACCTTTTCTCCCATTAGAATACAATCTACATGAAATTAGAATTATCATGCATTTTTTAATCAGGCATTTTTATGTGCATATGATCATATGTGTGTGGGGACATGTGGTATGGGCAGGGACCAGAGATTGACATGAGGTGTTTTCCTCACTCTCGACTTTAGTTACCAAAATTGGGTTTTTTTTGTTTTTTTTTTTTTTTTTTTTTTTTTGCTTAAACACATAGCTGACCAAATTGGCTAGTCTGACTAGTCAGCTTGATCCTGAGATCTGCTGTATCCACCTTCAGCACAGCAGGATTATAGGTGGGCAGCCACACCCACATGACTTTCATGTGGGTGCTGTGGACTAAAAACACAGGTTATTACACTTGCTCAACAAATGCTTTAAAAACCAAGTAATCAACCCAGTTCCTCCATCTGTAATGCACAACAAATTATTGGTCAATTCATAGTTGCTGAAAACTATTTATGGAGGGTTGAAAGAAGAAATGAATGGAGGAGGATGGCTAGAGGGAACAAAAAAAAGGTAAAGGGAAGAATGAATAATTTATAACATAAAATTTACTGCTTCCATTGTGGAGCATTAACATGAAATTTGATCGGACCAGTAAGGGTATAGAAAACTTGAACTGGGCTGGGGAGATGACTCCATAGTTAAAGGTGTTTGTTTGCAAAGCCTGACAGCCTAGATTTGATCCCCATTAGGCATCCCATAAAGACATACATGAAAAGTAGTGCATTTGTCTGGAGCTTCATTGCAGCTTACTATAAAACTATAAAAGGAGTTTGAATCCTTACACAATACTATGTATTTAAAGAATTAACTTTCAAAAAATTATCTGTGAGAGCAACTAGTTTAAACTGGATTTCAAAAGTATAACAACTGGGCTGGATAGATAGCTTAGCAGTTAATGTGCTTGCCTGCAAAGCCAAAAGACCTCAGTTTGATCCCCTACGTAAGCCAGATGCACAAGGTGGTACATGCATGTGGAGTTCGTTAGTGGTGACTGGAAGCCCTGTAACACTCATTCTCTCTCTCTCTCACGCCCCCCTCCCTCTTTCCAGTTCTTAAATAAATAAGTAAAAATAAAAATATTTTTAAAGTATAATAACTATTATGAGTATTTAGAAATATATAGAAATTAAGCATTAAGCTTGTAAATAACAGATCATAAAATGACTCCCAAGTAAAAATAAAAAGCTCATTGTGGATGATAGCCCCATGCTGGTACTGGAAGTTACAGGTCAGTGCCCACTAAGAAAATGAGGAAAAAGATAACTAATAAACAAGAGTTAGAGAGAAGGGGGGGGGTAGGGAGGGAGAGAGAGAGGGAGGGAGGGAAGATGTAGAAGATTAAGGTTAGCCTTGATCCTACCCTCTCCAGTGTCTTGTGGTTCAGGTGTTCCCTGTAAGGGCCTGGTGAAGGTTCAGCCATTTGGTCTGACTTTTAGGAAGTAGAATTTTATGGTACCATTGCCATTTGGGTGTAGATTTGTGTTTCCCACCCCTTCAATTCCCTCCCCTCCATCCCCATCCATCCTATTGTCTAGTCCATGAGATGCTTGCTGTGTATGTAAGGTACCTTGGGAAGATTCAGGTTAAGTGCTATAGATGAGTAAGACTATGTGGTGATTTTTTAATTTTTTTCTGTGATTGGGTAAGTTCACTGAGAATGATCTGTTCCAGGTACAACCATTTTTCCTCAAATTTCATTTTGTCATTTTTTCTTAATGCTGTATAGAATTCCATTGTGTAGATATCCCACATCTTAGTTATCCATTCTTCTAGTGATGGACATCTAGGTTGATTCCAGCTTTTAGCTATTACGAATTGAGCCACTACAAACATGATTGAGCAAATCTCTCTAGCCTGTGGTTTGAAGGTTTTAGGGTATATGCCCAGTAATGGAATAACTGGGTTTGTTGATATCTCTATAGTCAGCTTTTTCAGGAGTCTCAATATTGCTTTCCAAAGTGGTTGTACCATCCTACATTCCCATCACTAAAAGACAGACAGATTTCTGTCAGAGTACTTGATAACCAACCAATGGTTAGTGGGAAGACCCTACTGCTGAAGACATCATATGCAGTTGACATGTAAAATGGAATGGCATGGCTGGAAGCTAGAAGTCCCCAGACAGTCAACGCATCTAGTGCCAGAAGGTGCTACATGGGTGACTGGGGGAATATGACCAATATCTGTCCAAGCAACTCATGGTCTAACCTACTTAGCAGCAAATAACCTGTTGTGATGCCCACACAAGTGCAATAGTGGCACACAGCCATGGTGGGAACCAACTGCTCTTGATTTGGCTAACTGATCCCCTCAGTGTATGGGATCCATATCTGGAGCTGGAAAACAAGTCAGAACCATATCCAAACATAAGCCCATTCTCCAATATCAAGCTACCATCAATCATGGGCTACAAGAGGGCCTATACCTATTAAATTATCTATAGAAAAGTAAGGGTTATCTCATTTGTCCTGCTGCTAACTTATTCTCTGTTGGAGAATCTGCTTCTCTTTTTCAGATAGATGCAGATCCTAAGGAGAGAGCCACCTCATCATACCTCAAAAGGGCCCTGCCTGAAACAAGAAAAATTGGTGAAACAAGCAAAGGTGCTGTTTTCCTGATGTACCAAATACCAGCACAACAGGGAAGAAGACCAACACAGAGAAAAATCAACTCCTACCAAATCAGAGAGCCAGAGCCTCAGAGGCCCCCAATACCTTATCACTGAAGCAGATCAAAAATGAAGCCAACATGGCTCAGGGAAATTTTGTGGAAGAGGGGGTGGGAAGAATGTCAGAGCCACATGTTGGGTCATGATATGTGGAGACATTTATCTTACCCATAACTGGACTAACTCCACAATGCACGACCCATATACCTCAACAAGGAGGGGCCAATGGGGAGGGGGCAGGTCAAGGATGGGCCTAATAATGGTACCAAACTGACTGTATTTGCTGAGTACAAAACTAAGTAATAAAAAAAATAAAATTAAAAAATTAAAAAAACAAAAATTCAGTATGAAAACTTAGGAAAAGCAAAAAATATATATATACTGATAGGGAAGTTTATAATTGTAGATGTATAAATCCAAAACCAAGATTTTCACTGTGGACAAGATCAGTGGCTAAACTTGCATATGACCCAGATGGATGCTTGCACATCTGTGTTTATTGTTGCTAAGGTCACAATAGCTAGCATAGAATCAATCCATATATCTATCAACTGATGACTGGATAATGGAAATGCATTGCATATCCACACTGGAATTGTATTCACCAGAGAGAAAAATGAAGTGACGAACTTTCTGGGGAACTAGAAGGAACCAGGAAAAAAAAAAAAAAAAAAAACAACAACCTTAAGTGAAATAATCCAGGCCCAGAAAAATAAAAATGCCATGTTCTTTCTCCTTTGTGGAGCCTAATTTTCAATGACTGCATATATGTAAATTAGGTGATGCGGGAGACTATGAATTGAGACAGGGAATAGAAGCATGAGAAAAGTTGGGAAGAAAACAAAGGAAACACAGAGTAGGACAGCATGAAAAGGGCTTTGCTGTATAGCAGCGAGGCAAAGGAAAACCAGGGAGGACAGGAAATAAAAGATGAAAGACACAGACAAAATTTGTTATAGAGCACTACAATGAAACCCTTATGCTATTAAAAACATTACTTATTTTTTAAAGAGATTTCAAGTCAACATAAAAATCTTCTCCTTTGCCAAGCATTAAAACTTGGATTATTATCTACAAACTTATCAATGCAATATTGACAACAGATGACAAAGCCACATGATTATGACTATATCCAACTCTCCTTCATGAATAATATACTTCATAATGAAGTCATGGAAAAACATCTTCAACCTGAAAAAAGTCATCAATACACACACACACACACACACACACACACACACACACACACACACACCAGAACATCTCCACTCACAGCATAATTGAAGAAAGACTGATTTTCCTCTGCAAAGATCAAAGAAAAACTTACTTTTTAACCTTTTATTGACAACCTCTGTGTATATAGACAATATACCATGAAAATAAATCCCTCCCATCACTTTTCTTTTCCACTTTACAAATACCCCCTCCAGTGAATCACTCATTCTTTCCAACTAGTCTGTCTTCTATTTTGATGTCATCTTTTTCTCTTCACCTAGTATTTAGGTCTTGTGTATGTACCTTCAGTCACTATGAGGAAAAGAATATCACAGCATCTTTGAAGATACTCTTTTTGAACATTTTACTGGAAGTAAGAAAAAAATAGACATTTGAATTAGAAATGAAAAATAAAACTTTCTATTTTGATATGAAAAGGTCTTATATATTGAAGAAACCTGAGTACTACTATTAGAATTCCTTATAGAAAACCTGTTAAAGTGAGTATAAGAGCTTAGCCTGTGCAGAGTTACAATATATAAAATTCAATTTTATTTCTTTGTAATAGCAATGAAAAATTGAGCTGAAACTTAAGGAACAATTCTACTGGACATAAAATTGCAAAGAAGTACAACATTCTGAAAATCACAAAAAAAAAAAAACACTGAAAGAAATTATAGAGTATCCAAGTAAATGAAATGAATATTCATAAGTTGACAGGCTTGTTACTTATCAAAATTACATCTACATTCCTTAAAACAAATTAGGTCATGCTTAACTTCATAATACAATATATGGTATCACAAATTAGAAAAAAAATTCTGGGCTGGAGAGATGGCGTAGCGGTTAAACGCTTGCCTGTGATGCCTAAGGACCCCAGTTCGAGGCTCAGTTCCCCAGGTCCCACGTTAGCCAGGTGAACAAGGGGGCGCACAAGTCTGGAGTTCATTTGCAGAGGCTGGAAGCCCTGGCGCACCTATTCTCTCTCTCTCCCTCTATCTGTCTTTCTCTCTGTGTCTGTCGCTCTCAAGTAAATAAATAAATAATTTCAAAAAAAAAGAAAAAAAAATTCTGAACCAAAGGAATAAAGTAGGAGCACTCACGTTCTGATTTCAAAACTTATTCCTTATCAATATATTATGGTGAGATTGTTCATGTCTACACTCAGCTCAATGGCATTATGAACCAAGTTAAAAAAAATCATGCTTTATAGGAAGGTTTATGAAGATGTTTTGAGGAAAGACAAACTGAGAGTAAACTCTTCTTCCACAGTGAGCAGCTTCAGGTGGCAGTTTATATATAAAGAGGATTCAGGATAAAATTATCATTTTTGCCTCACCTTGCGATTTGCTGATACATATATTTACCCTGTTGCTGCCATCCTTTGTGGTCACTGGAGCCCAACTGTGTCAGCCTTCCAGCATGGAGTAAAGATCAGAGTCTTTCTAGGAATGCCTCAGACCTTTAGTACCAGATTGGTACTGCTGGGGCGTTTAGTCTGACACACTGAACAGCTGCTAGGATCTCTGGCTCTCCAGTCTACAGATGGACATTATGAAACTGCCCATCCCATAGTGTGTAAGTCAATGCCATCAAGTCCCTCCATAATAAATATTAATTCTACCTGCTCTATCCTTCTAGTGGAAATTGACAGGATGTTTCCAAATTGCATATTTGATGATTATGCCAAATATATAAGGGATTCTTACACCTCAGCAATAAAAAAGCAAATGGCCATTAGGTAGATTTTCTGTGTTTCATAAATGAGATACAAACACAATCAAGGATTTGTGAATTATCAGCTATTGCTGAAATATAAACCTAAATCAATTTGTACACCCATCTTATACCTGTTACCTTGGCTAACATAAAAAGACATATAAAATTGTAATATAATGAGGAGGTTAAAAATTTTTATACCCTGTTACATATTGTTGGAAAGAACATAAAATAATATTGCCATTATGAGAAAGAACATGGTGGTCAGTCAAAGAAGGAAGAAATAAGAATGCTGCTCCACAGTATATGCTCAAAAGGTTTTGTGCCTACACAAAAAAAGTAACATATGTTTTTGCATGGATTTATATGTGTGTTGATGGACACATATGTGTGGATGCAGGCACACATGTACCAGACGTCAATGATTAGTATCTCCTCAATGATTTTCCACCTTATTTTTTGAAACAAATTCTTTCCCTAAACTCAGAGCTTGCCAATTCATTTAAACAAGCTAGCCATCAATTCCCAGGGAGCCCCTATTTCTGCCTCCACATCACTCACCTGTATGCTTAGATTTTATGTGGGGTTTGGAGATCCAAACTTAATTCCTCATGCTTACCCAGCAAGCACTTTACACACTGCACATCTTCTCAGCCACCAAGTACATGATTTCTCACAGTGACATTATTCGCAGTAGCCTCTAATTGGAGACAACATAAATTTTGTCAATATCAATAAGTGGATGATAAAAGTAGGTACATCCCATGGAAAAATAATAATTGAATAATTATTTTACCCTAATTTTATTTTGCAGTAAGTGCACATTACAACAGGATGTGGAGAACCAGGTACACTCATTCACTGTTGGTGGGAATGCAGGATGGTACAACCACTCTGGAAAGCAATATGGAGACTCCTAAAAAAGCTGACTATAGAAATACCAACAGACCCAGTTATACCCTTACTGGCCATCTACCCTAAAACCTTCAAACCAAAGGACAGAGAGATTTTCTCAACCATGTTTGTAGCAGCTCAATTTGTAATAGCTAAAAGCTGGAATCAACCTAGATGTCCATCATCAGAAGAATGGATAACAAAGATGTGGTATATCTACACAATGGAATTCTATACAGCAGTAAGAAAAAACGACACAAAGAAATTTGAGGAAAAATGGTTGAACCTGGAACAGATCATTCTCAGTAAACTTACCCAATCACAGAAAAAAAATCGACACATAGACTCACTCATCTACAACACCTAACCTGAATCTACCCAAGACACCTTACATACTCAGCAAGCACCTCATGGACTAGACAATAGGATGGAAGGGAAGGTGGGGAGGGCATCAAAGGGTGGAAACAGTAATCTGGACCCAAACGGCATTGGTACCATAAAATTCTACTTCCTAAAAGTCAGACCAAATGGCTGAACCTTCACTATACCTTTACAGGAAACACCTGAACCACAAGACACTGGAGAGGGTAGGATCAAGACTAACCTAAATCTTCTACATCTTCCCTCCCTCCTTCTCCCCCTCTCCCCTCTATCTCTCTCTTTTCTAACTCTTGTACATTAGTTATGTTTTTTCTCAATTTATTAGTGGGCACTGGCCTGTAACCCCCACTTCCAGCTTGGGGCTACCATCCACAATGAGCTTTTGATCAGAGAAACCTACAAGGTTTCCCAAAACAATGACAGACTTCTGTCAGAGTACTTGATGACCCACCAAAAGCCAGTGGTAAGACCCTATTGCTGAAGACTCCATATGCAGCTGATACACAAAATCAAATGGCATGGCTGGAAGCCAAGAGAGAGTCAGTCCCCAGACAGTCAGCGTGTCTAGTGCCAGAAGGCGCTACATGGGCAACTGGGGGAAATGACCAATATCTGTCCAAGCAACTCATTTTCTAATCTAATTAGCAACAAATAACCTGACCTGATGCCCTCACAAGTGCAATAGTGGCACACAGCCATGGTGAGGAACAAACTACTCTTGATTTGGCCAACTGATCCACTCAGTGGTACTAGACCCATAGCTGGACCTGGGAAACAAGTCAGAACCATACCCAAACACAAGCCCACTCTACAATATTAAGCTATCATCAATCATGGGGAACAAGAGGGCCTACACCTATCAATCTGTCTATCAAAAAAGTAAGTGTTGTTTCAATTTTCTTGGTGCTAACTTACTCTCCGTTGGAGAATCTGCTTCTCTTTTTCAGATAGATGCAGATCCTATGGAGAGAGCTGCCCCAACATACCTCAAAAGGGGCCCAACTGAAACTAAGGACAATTGGTGAAACAAGCAAGGGTGATGTTATCCTGTGAACTGGATACCAGCACAAAGGGGAAGGAGACCAACGCAGAGAAAAATCAACTCCTACCAACTCAGAGAGCCAGAGCCTCAGATGCCCCCAACACCTCAGCACTGAAGCAGACCAAAAATGAACCCAACATGGCTCAGGGAAATTTTGCGTAAGAGGGGGTGGAAAGAATGTCAGAGTCACATGTTGGGTCATGATTTGCAGAGACATTTAGCATACCAATAACTGGGGACTAACCCCACAGTGCACGACCCATTTACATCAACAAGGAGGGTCTAATGGGAGGGGGTAGATCATAGATGAGCCTAAACAATGGTACCAAACTGCCTGTATTTGCTGAAAAGAAAACTAATAAATCAAATTTAAAAAAAAAAACATGGCTGAGTTATGCAAATATTATGGCAAATATAAGAAGTCTTACTCAAATGATTTTTATGTTGTATAGTTCCATTTATGCTAAAGATATGGAAATAAAAAAGAGACCAAACCCAAATCAACTGTTCTTCATGGCTCAGAATCAGAATAGGAAATGACTGCTAATAAGAATAGTGTCATTTGTGGGTACTGAGTTGTTCAGAAAATAGATTTGGTGATGGTTGCCAACACTTGTGGATATATGAACAAAAAACAATGACCTGTACATTTAAAATTGGGCAATATGTAACGTACTTAATCTAATCATACTTCTAGGGCTATATTTTGAATGTGCTTGATTAAAGAATTTATGTATAAATACTAGTAATGAAAATTATATTTCTGTAGTGGGTTTGTGTATCATGGAGAAGCTGCCCACCAAGTGTAAGGAAGAAGTGGGACATTTGGCAATGCAGCTGATGATTAGACTCTGGAGAACACACACATATAACAAGCAGTGTTTGTTTGAGAAAAGTTTGGCTTCTCAGTGGTCATGGGTATTGTTGTCTGATTAATTCTGCCTGAATTGCTTCAGGGCCCACCACCCTTTACACCCATCCATGCCAGTTACTAGATAGCATACAGGTAAAAGAGCTTGACAATTGCTGCCCATCACAGGTATGCTCCAGTGGACAGTCTTTGTTTCGGACTTCCTAATTGAGTTGGCTAAAACTGTCCAATGTGCACAATAACCAGAGATAACAACTATGAAATAATGCAGTTTTATTCTTCTTTCCTACAGTACTTAGTTTTGCATCATATTCTGAAGAGCTTTATTGCCAAGTTTCACTCACACTTTTTCACAAGTTTTTTCTCCAATAAACTCTTTGTACAAAGCCCAAATGACACATTGTACAAGTTGTTAAAGTTGGTTATACAAGCAAAGTCTACAAGACAACAAATATAGCTTATTACCTGGCTATGAGAAATGAACCACCCCTCAAAAAGAAGCCAAGTCCCAGCTGAAACCAGAGAGAAACTGGGGAAAAGAACAAGAGTGCTGCTTCCAAGGTGAGCCTAAAAAGCGGTGCCAGGATAATGGAGACCCACACTGAGGATACTCAAAAGACACCAAAGCATAAATACAGTAGCTGCTGACAGCTCAGCACTAATGTAGACTTAAAGTATCCCTACCAAGGTTCAGGGAAGTTTGCAGAACAAGGGCAGAACCTCACTAAGGAGGGCCCTCAATGCAGTGAGGAGGGAAATGATGGTATCAACATACGATGTGACAATGCAAAATTTCTCCTTAACAAAAAAATAAATTAAATAAAGTACTTTTTCAGAATAAACTTTACATATATATATATATATATATATATATATATAATATATGTATATATATATATTAGCATATATATATAATATATATATATTAGCATATATATATATGCTAATAATTGAATTCAAAACATATTACACTATCACTCTGGAAGGTCAATTGTTTAATGAAACTAATGTATACAAGTGATAGCATTAGGCATCACAGTGATGTTGATTGGGACTCTACTGATAAGTTAAAGGACTTAGGAATGCAGCAACAGTAAAAATGGAGTTGGCATGGGAACTCAAGTTTTTCTGACCTAAATTTGGAATAATTTCATTTTATCGTAGAAGAAAATAAAACAATATTTAATATTAGAATAATACTAGTAACGGAAGCAATATGCAACGATATTTGTAAAAAGAAATTTAGATTGTACTTAAAAAGACAATCAAGGGTTGGAGGAATGGCTTAGTGGTTAAAGTGTTTGCCTGCAAAGCCAAAGGACCCAGGTTCAACTCCCCAGGACCCACATTAGCCAGATGCACAAGGGGGTCCATGCATCTGGAGTTCGTTTGCAGTGGCTGGAGGCCCTGGTATACCAATTACCTCTCCCTCTTCCCCCACCTTTCTCTGTCAAATAAATAAATAAAAATTTTAAAAGAAGACAATCAATAATGGTAACTTTCATCTGTCATGTTATTGTTAAATACCATTTCATATTTTAATTTCTCAATGAAACTGAAAAATGTTCCTTTGCTTATGAAGGAAAATAAAACTAAAAACACTTGGAAATGATTCTACTGGGAGTGTCAGCTTTTCTTGCTATTCAATTTAAAACAAAATGCCCCAAGTTTTCCTTCCCTTGATTAATAGTCAGCTATGCCCACTATTTAGCACATCTATGGTGCAATCTTTGTGACTTTGGCAAAGCAACTGTAACCACAAACTGTTTCTTGAATCAGAGGTAATGAGAAGAAGGTTTATGTGCCAATTTTGAACAATGAGTTTAGGTTTCTGGCCTTTCTGGAAGAAAATTTCAATCTCTGTAATTTTTTTTCAGCTTTTGTTTGTTTGCAGAATTGAAACAACATAAATATTCACCAACTGAGGTTCATGCATGGGCTAGTATGAGGCGTGCCATGTCTGCTTGCTACCAATTTGCCTCCTAGTTTAGCAATAGTCATAAAAATACAAACATCGACCAGGTGTGGTAGCGCACTCCTTTAGCACTCGGGATGCAGAAGTAGGAAGATTGGCATGAGTTCAAGGCCACCCTGAGACTACATAGTAAATTCCAGCTCAGCCTGGGCTAGAGTGAGTTTCTACCTTGAAAAACAAAGTATATAGATTGATTGATTGATTGATTGATTGATAGTTGGTAGATAGATATAGATAGATTATATCTAGATAGATACAGATTAGATAGATATATACATGGAGAGAGAAAAAGAGAGAGAGAGCAAGAGAGAATGAAACATAGGCTGTTATGGCTTGAACTGAGATTGCTGAAGAAAAGTGTTTTGGAATTATAATTCTGTTCAGAATGTGACCCTATTTAAAGATGATGTCTTTGTGGAGGTAATCATAAAATGGAGTCATTAGGGTGGGTCTAGCTCCAAGGTGACACCAAGATGAAGAAGGCCTAGTTGGAAAGAAGGTGTTCAGAAAGAGAAAGGGAACAAGAGAGGAAAATGGAGGTGAATAAGATAGCTTAGTGGTTAAGGCAGTTGCCTGCTAAGCCTATGGACCCAGGTTTGATTCTCCAGGATCCACATAGGCCAGATTCACAAAGGGACACTTGCATCTACAGTTGTTTACAGGAGCTGGAAGCCCTGGTGCACTGGTATATATATAGGGAGAGAGAGAGAGAGAGAGAGAGAGAGAGAGAGAGAAAGAGAAGGAGACAGAGAGAGCACTCTATCTGCTTCTCTCTTTCTCTCAAATAAAATAAAATAACATATTTCAGAAAGAGTTAAGACAAAATGTTTTATACATAAGTACAAAAATCATCAATAAAATAAATTTTAAAATTAGGAGGAAGACTAGTCCTTAAAGAAAAGCCAGGTATGGTGTCTTGTGCCTATAATGTCAGTGCTTGGGAGGCTGAGGAAGAAAAATCACAGTGAGCTTGAGGTCACCTTGGGCACAGAGTGAGATCCAGTCTCAGTAAAAACAAAACAAACACACAAAAGACAAAGAAATAGTAATAATCTTATTGGTCTTCATACAGCCATGCCTATAGATTCCTAAGTAGAGAATTTTATGCCATTAATTTAAAATAACCTATACATAATTCATTTTAAAAAGAAAGGAAAATAAAGGCATAACCCAACAATAAAAGGAGATAATGTGGACAAAGAGACAAGTTATGGAAGAAGCTATAAAAATTCAGGAACCCCAGAAGCTACCAGAGGCTGGGGAAAAGAACTTGGCACAAAATTCTTTCACCATCCTCAGCAAAGACAATTCTACGAGGTAATGAATTTCTATTGTTGACTTCGTCCCTTGTGACACTGTTTTTTTTTTTTTTTTTTTTTTTTTTTGGCTTATTGTAGTCACAGGAATCTAACAGAGACACCATTTAATTCACTTTAAGGCATGCAGGCTTCATTTTAGGAAAGATTTACTTTGAGAGGCACTTCACCATGTCTCCCTTCAGTAAATATGGTTTGACATTTGCCACTTACCAACTTACTCCACTTATGCCTAAAACTTCTCTGTTCCTCTTAACACAATAAAGGAAACAAAGAATGCATATGTTGCAGTTGCCTTCTCTCACTGGCACATAACATCCAACCAGAAGCAGCTTATGTAAGAAAAGTTGTTTCTTTTTTCTTTTTTCTTTTTTTTTAAATCAGTTTACAGTCTTGAAGGGATGTTTCATCAAGGCAAGGAAAGCATAGTGTGAGCAGGAAACTGACTTACATCTCCTCACATCAGCTAGCAGGAAGCCATAAGAATTAGCTAACTATCAATAGTCAGTAGGGCTTGATGAAGAAAACTCAAGACCTATCCCCAAGACTCCACCAGCTGAGGATTCAAACAGATGAAGTTATGGAGGACATTTCACACTCAAACCACCACAATATACTTGGAATTGAAATGTCTCTTGTGATTGAAAATAATTAGTGAATAAAAGTACTGAATCTATGGGCTGGAGGAATGGCTTAGCAGTTCAGACATTCGCATAGAAAGCCAAAGGACCCAGGTTAGAGGCCCCAGGACCCACTTTAGCCAGATACACAAGGGGGCACAAGTGTCTACAGTTAGTTTGCAGTGGCTGGAAATCCTGCAACACCCATTCTCTCTCCTCTTTCTCCCTGTCAAATAAATGAGTAAATAAAAATTTAAAAAATTACAAAAATATTTATTTTTTAAAAAGTACTGAATCTAAACAACTCTCTAGGTAGATAATATTTTACAAGGTCTACCATAATCCCTTCACCCACCTACCTGAAACAGTCACACTTTTCTGTAACCTTCAGAGTGTCATCTAGGTTCAGTAATGTGCATAAAATGTCTCAAAAAATGAACCCAACATGGCTCAGGGAATTTCCAGGAAGAGGGAATGGAAAGATTTTTAGAGACACAAGCTGAGACATTATGCACAGAGACATTGCCTCTTCCCCATAACTGATGGCTGTCCCCATGCTGCATGACCCACATTCTCCATGGGGATGACCAGCATCCCCAATAGGAGGAAGGTCCCTTTGGAGGGGAGACAGTTACACGGGTAACGTACCAACATGTGCTGTTTACATACTAAGTATGTCCATAACTAACAAAAACATAGAACAGTAATGAGGATTACATCAAAGCCTATGTCATAAAGTCCATTGAGGGTGATCTGTTCTTCTTTCTGTGTGTCCTAGCACTGAAGGCTGGCCATTTAGTCATCATGGTGCAAAAACACTATGGAGAAGCTCATGAGCAATCATGAAAAGAAGTATCTAATTGTTTAGTTGTCCACATGTGCGAGAAGTAGATAGTTCAACTCCATTCAATTCCAAAGCTATCAGTGACGCCCTGGCCAACACCCACACAGTAACCTCATGAGAAACTATGAGTCAGAGCTACCCCACTAAGTGTCAGCCATGTCTCTGGATTACAAACCAGATGAAGAAGAACCTGCTTTTAACCTCAGCTAATGAGTTATGAAAAAGAAAATACAAAGCTATTTAATATTGTGGTGCTAAGGGATTTCATCTTTTATAAAGATAACTTCTTTACATTATCATATAATCTTGGGACAGTAGGGAAATAATCACAAGTTATGATAATTCTGAGGGAAAAATAATTGTGCTGCAAAGAAACTACACCTCTAAAGTGTTAACAATGCTTCAGTTCATTATTCCATACCTGCTTCTTTGGAGACTGTATCTAGAAATTAGATACAGAAAGAGAAATAGCTGGCAGGTAGCTGGCTGGTGAATAACTTACCTTGCATGCACAAAACCATGGATTTACTCATCAGCAAAATAAATGGATAAACTAATTTAGAATGTTTCTCCATAAATACAAGATACCTGAAAGAACATGTAAGCATATTTTAACTTCTAATGCATAACTTGATTCAATTTCTCTCAAAGACTTAAAACTTCCAATGCTAGTTTTTTTGTTATATTGTTCACAAAATTATGTTTATTAGCATAATATATTGATTAGATAAACTAAGGGTTTATTATGATATACTAATATCATAATGATGTTATGTTATTTATACATCATTTTATTTTGTGAACGAAATATGTAATGTTAATAATTAGAACTTCACATATTATGAAGACACTTAAGCTTAAAGAATGGTGGCATTGATAAATGAAAGATACATTGAGAAAAAGTGTATTGTCTATACCACTATATTCTGTTGAAATTGCACCAAATATATGAGCTTTATGTGGATGACAAGTAAAATCAATATTTATTCTATTTCTCAATAAAATCCCTATCTTAACTAAACTATTTTTTCTATCATCATAGTGTAAATCATTTTGAACTCAGTGATTTAATACAATGAAAATTTATTACCTGACTGGTCTGAATGTCAAGACTCTCACATGGGCTCCAATGGCTAAGGTTGAGGTTTTGGTAGAGTATGTTTCCTTCTGGTTTCTCCAGGGAGATGATCCATTTCCTTATATATGAGAGCTTCTAAAAGCTGTGTGTGTTCCTTGTATTTTGGCTGTCTTGTCTTTCTCCATTTTCAGATTTAATGACTCAGGTCAATTTGTCACATCACATTTCCCTGATGCAGTTATCCAGTTCCTGTGTCAGGGTCTGTCTCTAATCACACTTGGGAGTACTCCACTTTGAAGGACTTACTTGACTGGATAGGTCCACGTGGATACTGCAAGTGATGTCTACTTTTCAATACTTGTAACCTTAGTCATATCTGCAAAGTGACTGATAATACAGTTTTCCAAGACTATGACCTTTATTATAGCTACTAGAAGAGATCATCATCTTTCATTAAAATACAGTACAAATCTGAAGTTTTTATGTCAGTTTGTAGACATTAGAAACATATAACAAATAGTCATTCATGTACTTACCTGACAATTCCATTTAGAAAAATAAAAGTTGATGTCAAAACAAACAAACCTTATTTTAAACAAAAATTTGATATTTTGAACTAGAGAAAGTGAGCTTTAATAAAAATAACAATCTATGTAGCACATTTAGTAGGTTAACAATAATAGGCATTGCTACTCTAAGCAATTGAGACACTACTGGTACATGACTTCTTCACTTTCCTGGTCACTGGAAATCATACAGATAGTCATATTGATCAATTTTTGAAATCAGCAGTTTCCATCAAAATAGCTTAATTTTATTTATGTAAATCAAAAAGGACATTAATAACATATAAGATAATATTTAATATATATATGGAAATAGATATATGGAAAATGTTTAAAAATTGAGAAAAAATAAAATAAGATTAAAAAAAGAATCAGTGTGAATAAGATGAGAAGCTGATATAAACACCCTATTGATCAATTTTCAGGTAATGCTTTTTGGTTTATTAATATTACAATAGCATAAATTTAAAATAGATCTGTTAAGTTTTCAAGATATCTGCTATTCAATATTGAGGCTATAAACCTTGGTTTATTGTAGCCCTCATGATGAAAATATAAATTTTACCTCAAGCAAGTACAGTTTCTCTGCAGAAGGTGATTGGTATTGGGGTGGGTACATGAGACACTTTATTATTTTTATTGAATCAAACTGAAAGAGTGTAACTCTGATTACATCAAGGCTCTTCTTACAATCACTCTTTTATGTTATAAATAAATGGAAATACTTACTATTGCTGAGGCACAGTGACTGAAGTACATGAATTCACAGTCTCTTTCCCCACCAAGAAGGGATCCACAATAATGTTTGTCTCAAATAAAGTAAGAGCTTTAATTTATATAAATATTCAATTCATATCTTTTGACCAATCACCAAGATATGATTTTCACTTTATTTTTACGTTTGTGCAAACATGAAACATATTTATGCTGTTGCATGCATTCATTATTAATATTTTAAAATATTTAATCAATGAAAGATTTACTCTTAAAAGAAATAAGATCATTCTTAGATGCAGACCTACCCAGATAACTATTTATATTAGTTACTTTCCTCATCACTATCACAGAATATCTAGCATAAATGGAAGAAAGGTTGATTTTGGCTCACAGTTTTAGAGGGTGAAGTCTGTCATGCATGGAAAGCATGGCAGCAGGAGACTGGGTTGTTCCCAGCTCCAACATTCAAGGTTCATTGTGGTGAAGGCCAGCAGCAAATACAGCCTTCAATGCACACACTCAGTGTCCCATTTCTGCCAACTCCCCACCCCCCATATATAATGTTCCACAGTCTCTCAAAGCAAGTCTACCAACTTGAGACTAAGTGTTAAAACACATGAGCCGGTATAGGACATTTCA
The DNA here is from genome assembly GCF_020740685.1 of Jaculus jaculus. Classification (NCBI taxonomy): domain Eukaryota; kingdom Metazoa; phylum Chordata; class Mammalia; order Rodentia; family Dipodidae; genus Jaculus; species Jaculus jaculus. The sequence continues at coordinate 33,284,418 of NC_059112.1, forward strand.
TTGTATTGTTGTTAAAATAGTTTAATTCTAGATACACACATGACTATTAAAAGCATAAAGAATAAACAATAAAACACCCAAATTTTGTGAGAAAAAGGATGAGAAATATCACTCAATAAAGCAAAAGGAAAGGGGGAAACTTCCAAATTTTTTCAAATATTTATTTATTTTTTTAGTTTTCTATTCAGCAAATACAAGCAGTTTGGTACCATTATTAGGCTCATCCGTGACCTACCCCTTTATCACTGGCCCCTCCTTGTTGAGGTATATGGGTCATGCATTGTGGAGTTAGCCCACAATTTTTGGTACCATAAATGTCTCTGCATATCCTGACCCAACATGTGGCTCTGACATTCTTTCTGCGCCCTCTTCCGCAAAATTTCCCTGAGCCATGTTGGGTTCATTGTTGGTCTGCTTCAGTGATGAGGTGTTGGGGGCCTCTAAGGCTCTGGTTCTCTGATTTGTTAGGAGTAGATTTTTCTCTGTGTTGTCTCCTTCCCCCTTGTGCTGGTATCTGGTTCATCCAGAAAACATCACCCTTGCTTGTTTCACCAATTTTCCTTAGTTTCAGCTGGGGCCCTTTTGAGGTATGATGGGTGGCTCTCTCCTTAGGATCAGCATGTACCTGAAAAAGAGAAGCAGATTCTCCAACAGAGAGTAAGTTAGTTCCAGGACAAATGAAATAACCATTACTTTTTTTTATAGAGAGTTTAATAGGTGTAGGCCCTCTTGTAGCCCATGATTGATGGTAGCTTGATATTGGAGAGTGGGCTTATGTTTGGATGTGATTCTGACTTGTTTCCCAGCTCCAAAACTTCCAAATTTTAAAGAAAAAAATTCACAGATTATCTAAAAGGATAGGGTTCAGATCAAATTCTTAGGTTACTGATTTATTTTTATTTTTGTTGTTTATTTATTTGAGAGCTTCAGAGCGAGAAAGAGTGAGAGAGAGAGAGAGAGAGGGAGAGAACGGGCATGCCAGGGCTTCCAGCCACTGCAAACAAACTCTGGCTAATGTGGGTCCTGGGGAATTGAGCCTCCAACCGGGGTCCTTAGGCTTAACTGGTAAGCCATCTCTCCAGCCCAGGTTACTGATATTTTGTTGGAAAGAGTTGAAACATTTGATAACAGCTTTTAGGTTTGAAACATCAATATTAAGAGCATAATGATAATATTAAGAATTTTTTATTAGAGAATGTGAATATTTACATATATTTCAAAACCATATCTCTTTAAAATATATAAATATAATATTTTTAAATGTGTATGGCTATGCTAATAGGGATATATAGTTTTCTAACTTTTTAAAAATGCTTGGGCCTGGGGAGAGGGCTCACTGAGTATACCATTTCCCACAGCAAGCATGAGTATCTGGGCTCAGATATGCAAAACCCATGTGAATACCGGATGCTGTGGCAGGCATAGACCAACCACATGTGCCTCTGGACTAAGGGAGAATCTACAAGCAAGAGATTTTGCCTAAATCCAGGAGGAAGACAAGGCCCAGCACCTGAAATAACCCTTTAAACTCCACATTCTCAACCTGGTATGTGTGTGCTGGCACTCATAACCATGAACAGGCAGGCACACTCATGCCCCCCCCCACACACACCATACACATAAATCACAAAAAAAGGGAAGAGAAACAATTTAAAAATGTTTGAGGTCCATAATCCTCAACACATCTAAACTGTACAAGTGGTACAAATGGAATTTCATGGTCTCATTTGCATACCTCCATGCTTCACAGTAAGCTTCTCAACTGCCTGTCTATGCTTCCTATTCTGCTGCTGTAAATGAGTTGAAATCCTCTCTCCAATAACCCTCCTGAGAGCAGAAAAAATCATTAGTCCCAATTTTCATCTTTCTGACCCTTTATGAGCAGTTCTTAGTACATGGAAGGCTATATATTGCATGAGTTTTATTCTTTCTTAAATCATTGTAAAATGCTTATTTTAAGTGAATAGAAATAATTGCTCCTTTAAATTAACATAAGGATTCACTGAACCTTGCAGAAATTTAAGATACATTATGTGACCTTGGCTATAATCTTTCTAAATCTTGAAGCATTGTTTTCTATCTTGCTATTTTGCTTGTTACTTAGCTGCTAATCATTACTATTACTTATCACTATGGATATTTAATCATGATTCATAAATTATTCACACCTCTACTAAAACAGACTGAAATAATAAGAAACTAGGATAACTAAAATATGATTTCTTAAAAGAATGACATACAAAGCCGGGCGTGGTGGCGCACACCCTTAATCCCAGCACTTGGGAGGCTGAGGTAGGAGGATTGCCATGAGTTCGAGGCCACCCTGAGACTACATAGTGAATTCCAGGTCAGCCTGGGCTACAGTAAGACCCTACCTCGAAAAACCAAAAAAACAAAACAAAACAAGAATGACATACAATAGAATCAATTACCACAAATACAAAATATTTTAGTCTTTATGCATAGAATAATTATTGTATTGATTTTGGAACATCTATAAAAGACTGTGTATAATCATTATGTTTGTGATCTACTCTCAAGTTTTCCTTGAATGTGGTTTAAATTCACAACTTATCATTGCCTCCTTTTAAAGGCAAACAAAATGTTGATGCCTTATTATTGTTAAATGAATTAGAAGATGAATGTAAAAAGACAGCAAAGCTGAATTTAGGGCTGTGGAGATGGCTTAGCTGTTAAGGCACTTGCCTATGAAGCCTATTCCCCATGTTCAACTCCCCAGATCCCAAGTAAACCAGATGTGCAAGGTGGCACATGCACAAGGTTGCTCATGTGTACAAGCTTTACATGAAGGTAGAGTTCTACTGCTGTGTCTGGAGGCCCTGGTGCACCAGTTCTCTCTCTCTCTCTTAAAAAAAAATAATAAAAACTGAGTCTATACCCCCAAAATAATGAAAATGTTCACATATTGCATAATTGTTATATCTCTTTATAATTGGTTTTCTTTAAATGATAAATGTTTTTCTTTAAATTTTGAATGAAATTTTTTAAAGTTATAAATTGATTTATAAACTCAATATTTTAATTTTTTTATTTGTTTACTTATTAACTTACTGGACAGAGAGAGAGAATGAGGCAGAGAGAGAAGGAGAGAGAGAGAATGGGCACTCCAGGGCCTCCAGCCACTGCAAATGAACTGCAGATGCATTTTCCCCCTTGTGCATCTGGCTTAAGTGGGTCCTGGGGAATAGAACTGGGGTCCTTTGCCTTTGCAAGCAAACACCTTAACCACTAAGCTGTGTCTTCAGCCCTAAATTATGTATTTTTAAGGTAAAATTACATTAGGATGGGAAATGTTCTTTCACCTTTTATAATGTCTATGTGCCAAAATATACTTATGGTTATAAGTAGGCAAATATGCAGTATACATAGTAGCAATTACTCTAAATTAAATTTATTAACCTATATGTTAGAACAGTTTTGCAATTATGGAAGTAGGTAGTGTATTCTCTGCCACAAAATTAGTTGCTGGCAGAGGTTTGAAAACATTCCAACTATGATATTTTCATGAATCAAGAAGAGTAAGAGAAAGAAATATAAGTCATGATGACTTAGTATTCATGATAGGAGATGATATTGAAAAACACTGCTTGTAAACTGTTCTGCAGTCCTGAATGACAGTGCAGTAGAGAGTACCCTATGCTCACATCAGGATGGATGTCTTTTCAGAAACTGTGTGGCAAACTACTAAAAATGTGTAGTCACCCATAAGATTATTAGCAAAATGACTTCTGTGTATGTGTTTGTGCATAGGTCTATGTTTATAAAAATCATATAGAAAGCATTGCCCTGATCCTCCCCACTAAGGACTACTTCAAATGATGAAAATGTTATGGACAACCAGATGAGGCTTCAGACATGTTGTAAGAGGAGGGTAGGTTGGTTTATCACCTCGGCACTGTGGATATGGCAGCAGAGTGGCATCCTTTCATGGATCCTCACAAAGCCAAAGATTCCCAGACTTGAAACAGACTTTTAACAATAGGACAAAAGAGCAAGAGAATGCCAAGAATCTGTCCTGCCCTTATAAGTTCCTTAACTCAGGGTGATGACTGTCACACAATATGCAACTCCATCAGAAACACAACATAATGATATTTGAATGTGAAGAAAGTAAAAAGACCCAAATGATACAGGTTTCCTTACTAAACTCAAAACGGATATAATATTGTAAATGATATATGTAAACTATAATGTCTTCAGCTGTCACAAATAATACACGTAAACATGTAACTAATCCAGATGAAATCTTTTTTAGATGTTAGATTAACTCACAAGAAAGCAAGAAAACTAAAACAAAGATGGGAATAAGGAAAAACAAACAGAAACAGAAACTTATGCTATAAGATTATATTTACTTATTTATTTAGAAGAGAAAAAGAAAGGCAGATAGAAAGAGATGGGCATGCCAGAGCCTCTACCCATTGCAAATGAACTTCAGACAAATGTGCTACCTTGTGCATCTGGCTTACATGGGTACTGAGGAATCAAACCTGGGTCCTTTGGCTTTGCTAGCAAGCACCGTAAGCACTAAGCCATTTGTCCAGCCTTGCTATAAGATTTTAAAAGTTTAATACAAATTTTAAAAATTCATTAATAAAATAGAGGTAGACATAATTAATTCACAAATATGACTCAATTATACTGCTTATATGATATTCATTTCAAGTTTAGTGACATGACATAACCAGGTTGAAGGAAAAGGCTATAAAGGCATATTCCACAAAAATATTTATAGAAACAAGACACAATATAAATATCTGACCAAGTAAATTTTATAGCCAAGAAAACTACTTCATAAAAAGTGATTTTGCGGGCTGGAGAAATGGCTTAGCAGTTAAACACTTGCCTGTGAAGCCTAAGGACACTGGTTCAAGGCTCGATTCCCTAGGACCCACATTAGCCAGATGCACAAGGGGGCGTAGGCATCTGGAGTTTGTTTGCAGTGGCTGCAGGCCCTGGCGCACCCATTCTCTCTCTCTTTGCCTTTCTCTCTATGTCTGTCGCAGTCAAATAAATAATTTTTTTTTAAAAAGTGATTTTGCATATTGAGTAAAGGAGCAATCTAATAAGAAGAAAAAAAATTCCCTGAGTATACACAAACTATTTGTATTTCTTATGTCCTTAGTTTATTAAACTCTAGACTTCATTATATTAAGAACTCTCAAACATTACCACAGAAGAAAGATCCATCTAGAAAATAAAAGGTTCAAATAGTTATTTCATGAAAATACCACATTTCACCAAATATGCATGTGAAATGAGATTTCTATCATTAACATCAGAGAAATACAAATTGATATAATATGATGAAACACACTCCAAAATGACTAAAATAAATTAAGACAACACAACATGTTAATAATGGTAGAAAACCTAACATTTCATTGCTTATTAACATGTAAAATGACACATAAACTATGGAAAACCCCTATTGTGGTTTCTTTTAGAATTAATCATCCAGTTATCTTCAGCTCACTTGGGCATTTGTCCCACAGTGAAAGCTTATGCTTACACAACAATTCACAAATATAGCAACCCTCTGTGTAATAACAAACTGTAAAAATAAATATAGACGTCTTCAATGATTCAATGGCCAAACAAGCCTGCAAATACAAATCAGTAATAAAAAAGGACGAACTATGAAAAATGATATATCAAAACCTTGGTAAATCCCCCCAAAATTATGCTAACTAAAAAATATCCAAGTTGAAATGTTTGCTTAGTATATGATTCCATGTTTGCAACAAATTGTAATGGCAGACATATAATATGAAAAGTGAAATAATGGCTAATGGTAGACATAGAGGGAGAGGTTTCAGTGCTTATAACAGCGCAGCACTAGGGACATTGGTATAGTTTCACTCGTCATGGTCTTGAGAGAGGTGGTGACTAAGGCCATGAAAATTACATGTTATTATGGACCAGATGGTTTCTCCAAAAATTCATAGATTGAAGCCTAACATCAATTAGATTGTTGCTGAAGAAAGGGCAGAGAAGCAGTTAATTTTAAAGGAGATTATAAGGATAGGCCTGAATCTCATATGACTGTTGTCTTTATAAGAAGAAGATTCTAGGGCTACTGCTCATACAGGAGTATCCCAGCTCAATTTTCCAGGCCCAACATAAGAAGCTGGAAGCTGTGGATGGCTTCTGGAATCTCGGCATGCTCACAGCAAGTTGGCAGGCAGCGGCGATTTTCCAGAAACTCACAACCAGCCCAGTAAAGAACACCACCAAAGGGAGAACATAGGCAAGAAGAAATGTTGCAAAACAAGATAGAAAGTTGAGGACACACATGCACACACAAAATAAAAAAAAATAGAAAATCAGTACATTATCTTTTCAAGAAGAGGAGCCTCAGAATCACTTCATTTGTTGCTATGTTCAAAGCAGACCTCAGCCTGAACCTGAACCTGAACTGTCCTCCCCAGGCTCATGTGTTTGAACCCTTGCTCCCAGGCACCTAGAGATAGTTTGGAACATTGAGGAACTTTTGAGTTATGTGTCCTAATCAACAATGGTGGGCTACGCGGTGAAGGCCTTTAAAGTGATATCTGCTTCTGGTGCCAGTCCTGCCTCTGTTTCCCAATCCTCCCAGGTGTGAGGAGTATCTACCACACATTCCTGCTACTATAGACTCTACCAGCCTACCATGAGGTCAGATAAACCATTCCCCCTCAGCTGTCTCCTGTCAGCTTTTTTTGTGTTTTTTTTTTTTTTTTTTTTTTTTTTTTTTATGAAAAAAGGAATTAATACAGAAACTTAGCAAGAAATGGGGTCCAAGCTGGGGTAATTCTGACTGACATGGTTCTCGGGCCTTTGGAACTGGTTTCAGGATGAATCTGGTAGAGTCTACCATTGTAAGCTGGAGTTCTGTAAGCAGGCCTTAGTGGCCCATTGGTGTGAAAGTTTGGAGGATGAAAATGCTAATAGACATATGGACAGTGGGGTCCTGACTCATGATGCTTCAAGTGAGAAGACTATTTCTACCTGAAATTTGATTAAAGGTCTTTCAAGTTACATTCTGGCAAAGAAATTAGCTGTATTTTGTGCATGTCTTGAAAAGTGGAATGAAACAGAATTCAAAAGTAATGGACTAATTTATTTGGCAGGGGAACATTCAAGACAACATAAGAGTCATGGTGGTAGTACAATTACCGATCAGTGATTTTAGTCAGGTTTATATTGAGAAAAAACAAAAGTGGAATCCAAACATGTGACACACTCAGCTTGGGAATGAAAGTGTGCTTAAAGCTGCTGACAAAGTGGGTCCTGATAAACTAACTGGTGGTAATTGTTAAAGTGTTTAATGCCAGTAAAGGAAAACTCCACATTGTGTACTCAGATAATAGCATTTTGTTTTGAGGAAAAGATTCCACCCATTGTAAGCTCCACGGTTTCAAACTAAAAACGTACTGGAAAGGCTTTCATTTGAAAAGACAGTGCTGTTGTGTGCACGCAGGGCCATCTAGGGAAAGTTTTTCCTTACTTCATCTGACTACATACTCAGAAGACACTGCAGTTAAGGTCCAAGGTGAGTAGGCAAGCTAAAACGATGGCAGCACTTGACGTCAGCCGCATCATGGTAGTGTGCAGGCAGGAATGCAAACATCAGGGTCTCCAGGGCTTACACCAAGGTTCTAGAGAAAGTCCAATGAAGCAAGGTGGGTTGTAGCAGGGATGAATTCCCTGTATGGAGCTACAGAGCAAGCTGTAATCAAAACTGTGAAGGCTGCATATAAGCTGCAGTGGAGTCTCGTTGATGTCGATGCACATGCTGAAAATGTGCTGTGTTCTTCAAGCAATGCTTCAGATACTGTGGTGGCTTGATTCTGGTGACCCCATGAACTCAGGTGTTCTGAAGGCTAGTCTCCTCAGCTGATGGCAATTGGAAATTAAAGCCTCCTGGAGGCAGTGCATTGTTAGGGGCGGGCTTATGGGTATTATAGCCAGTTTCCCCTTGCCAGTGTTTGGCACATTCTCCTGCTGTTATTGTCCACCTGATGTTGGCCGGGGGGTAATCTCCACCCTCTGCTCACACCATCATTTTCCCTGCCATCATGGAGCTTCCTCTCACATCTGTAAGCCAAAATAAACATTTCTGTCTGACTCCCCCAACACAAGCTTTCTTGGTTGGGTGATTTCTGCCAGAAATGTGAACCTGACTGCAACAGATACTATGTAGCCATTCTAAGAGATATAGGGCTGCAGGCTATAGCCAACCAAGCATGTTGGGGCTCACATTATTCCACCTCTCTCCCCCAATTCTGGATACAGTATTATGGAGTTTAATGTTTACTGTACTGGGTTTCATTTGCTTTGTTCCAAAATCTCCTTGTCATGCTCCTTCTCCTCACTTTGGTAATGTTGAATTTATGTCATTTTGTACTGGATGTACGTAACTTGCTTTTTTTTAATTTCATAAGAGCTCACTAAAAATCTAAACTAAAAATCAAATTGCCTTAAGACTCAGAAAAGTCATTGTAAGTTGTGCTTTTGAATAGTGTCGGCACTTTAAGACTAATAATTCTTGAAATTTAATTGAAGACAGTGAGTCTGTAGGGACCAAGGGCAGAATTTCATTGTTTAAATCTGAAAAGTCCAAGAAAGGTTCATGTGTTTGAACATTTAGAGCCCAGATGATTGTGCAATTTGGGGCTGTTAAACATTTAGGAAGTACAGCCTACCTAGCAAATGTTGATAATTGAAGAAGGTCTTGACAGTTAGTTACACATGCTCATATTGCTGGTGCTCTCTCTGTCTTCTGATCTGCATAGTCTCCTTTCCACATACTCTTACCACCATGAATTGTACCATCCCTTCCTCACTCTGATGAACTTAAACCACAGCTACAAGAAACCATCTCCCTTAAGTTGCTTCTCAGGCATTTTTTTCACAGAGATGAGAAAAGTAACTAATTTAATATATCCTACTCTTCTTCTTCCTGCTTCTCTTCCTCCCCCTCCTTCTTCTTTCTCCCTCCTTCTCTCTCTCTCTTTCTTCCTCCACATGCACACAGAAGAGAGGCTATATGAGGATGCCACAAGAAGGCAACCCTCCGTAAACAAAATGCCAGGCACAATGATTTTTAGTCCACTGGCCTTTATACTATGAGAATGCTTTGTCTGTTATTTAAGCTGACTAATATGTAGATTTTGTCTTTGCAGCACTACCAGATGAGTAACCATGATATAAACTGAATGAGCTAAATTCTTACACAGAATTGAGCGGAAGTAACACAGAAAATTGACACACTACCAGTCAATGATGATATCCTGGTTGTGGCCTTACAGTACAGATGTTTTTAATCATTTCCTTTGTTGAAAAAGGAAAGAAAAATGGAGGCAGAGGTCTAGTGAAGTCAAGTGGTAAATGCTGGTGTGACAATTTTCCTCATATGCTAAATTTTGATTATTATCATCATTATTATTAACCTGATGTTTTGCATGGATATATTATGTGTTGGAACCGTCTTTTCCCTCGTTCCCTCCCTCATTCTATTGGGGTGCTCCTCAGTAGGGTTGCAGATTTTCCTCATGCAGTTGTAGTTTATGCACTGTGGGAGCAGTAGTCAGCTATTTTTGGAGGAGGCTAAATTTTAAAAGTTGGAATAATCATTCTGATCTGGATTTTCATATACATATTTGTATGTATATTACATATTACATGTATAATACATATTTATATATTTTATATTTCATATATATACATATGTATGTATGTATGTGTATATATATATATATATATATATATATATAGAAAGAGAGAGAGAGAGAGAGAGATCCCTCTGATTAGCTTCTCTTTATGTCTCACATTGGATCCAGTCCACAGTCCACAATCACAAATCCACATGATCTGGATATGCAAAATTCCAGATATTTATTCCCATTCCCACAGATACCAGACTTCTAAGATCTTCAGGGGTCTAACCTCTGAGAAGCAGGTTACTAGAGTCAGGATAGGGGTATTCAGTGGGCTGTGAGTGGAATTCACACACATAGTTTGGTTTCCATGTGTGTCCATGAAACCCTTCCTAGCAAGCATTGCTCCTATAGTAGGCCAAAGAGGGGAATGAAATTACTTAATGGTCATCCTCAAGGGCCTACAAATTTTATGGTCAAACCTGAATCTTTCAAAATCACCAGTAATGATTGTAGTATGTTCATATATTAAATATATCAATTATAACAGAAATATAACTGCACTTGGGCAGTACAGAGCTGTGGGGCCTTTAAGGAGAAATTAGGTAATGAGAAGTGCATGTTCATGAATGGGATAGTGCTGCAGCTGTTCTCCTGGGAGAGTGGCTTGTGATAAACTAAACCATCTTGTGTCACTTCTTCCTCATCAAGAGGAACCGCTGCTAAATTATGAAGTTCTAAGAAGACTCTCAACAGAAGCCAGCACCTTGGTATCAAGCTTCTTAGCCTCCAGAACTTTAAGAAAATGATTTATTTATTAATGATTAAGCCTGTGGCATTCTGTTATGGTCACAGAAAATGGACTAGAACACTGTAGAAATAATCTGTTCACTTTTGAACAACTCTGTTCTAGTAAAATGTTTTTCTTTACACAGTGGAAAAGTAGAGGTCAAGGTTAAGAGTCGGTATTTGTATATTCTAGTTATGTTCCCAAGTCCTGTGCTATGTGACCTTGAAACATATCACTTTAATTCCATAAGACAAATTTTATATTCCTTATATTAAAAATGCTGATAAAGGTGATATATGCTTACTCTGGAGTGTTTTGAAACTGAACAATGATATATAAAGAAAATATAAATCACCCACCCATAAATAACCACTACTAATATTTTGAGGTACTATTTCTATTGTTTTCTGATAACTAATGTGCCTGTTTACAGTCTTTTTTCCCACTTCAACTTGTGGGTATTTTCCCTTGTCTTAAATATCCTTCTAAAGTGTCCTTTTATTATATAGATAAACATGACAGTATATATTGCATAATGTGTTTACTGTTTCTCATATTTTGGACATTTAGATGGCTTCAAAATTATTTTTACTATTCTACATAATAGTCAGTTGAAAATCTCTGAACATAAATCGTTGAGTTTATAACTCCTCACCTAGGCTCTCACCCATAAAAGGGGATTATGGTGTCATAAAATATGACCTTTCTGACAAACCCTTGATAAGGAATTCCCAAATTGCTTGAGCTTTGGTTCATTGGCAAAATGAGAAGCATATATTAGCTCAGTTCACAGGTGCTTTTCTCTGTGCTAATATTGAAGGACTCCAATGCTTTTAGCAAGCTCCCTCCAAATGTTGTGTTAAGAAGTCTAGGATTCATTAATCACATAATGTTTTCTGACAGTGGATAATACACTGAAAATAATACTGCATTCCTGTTTATCCCCACAATTTTATACATAAGCTTTAGGCATAAATTGTTAGTTTTCCTGACAGCTGACTTTGAGCCAAGGATTTAAGTATAAATTATAAATTATTTATTAAAAAGGAATCCAAATTTGGGGAATAATCTTTACCCTAATGTATAAAAAGTACTGAGATGGACACAACTCTGTGCAATGCATACTTTTTCATTTCTGCATCATATAGGTGGGCAGAGGAAAGACCAACTGTTACATTTCTCTGCAAGGCAGACAATCAAGTGGAAATGGAACTAGAGGAGGAGGTATAATCACCCACTGGAAAATGAATCTTAATTATTGATACCACTCTGCAGAATCATTACTTTAGCTGTGACATTGTTAGGTATAAAAATTTGGTGATATTCTATGCTCTCTGACTTCATTGTATTTACTGGAGGAGTCCATAATTTGTATTGTTTTGTCTTGGATTCTAGTGCACAAAAATCTTTTCTTCCTGTAATATTTGATCTCTTATCCATGTAGACTTGTGGCAAGAGAATAATCTGCATCAACCTAGGAGGAAAAACATAAAATAGAGAGAGAGTCAAAGATAAACAAAGAGAAAGATTATTCTCTACTAAAGGCTAGACTATATCCCAAACCACATTCATAGTAAAAGCCTAATTAGATTTATTGGATCAAAGTATGAGTATATTTAGTTATATTATAGAAATACAAATGTACTTTAAGCTGATTGTAACTGAAACAGCTATATATTTTACAATAATTTTATATATAATAACAGTTCCTGGTCTCCTAACAGATACATAGTTATTTGTTAAATGGCTAAAAGAATTAAAATTTTATGTTGAATTCAAATTCTATTTTGCTTATTTTTATTTTTGAAAGTTAGAAATATTTTATTATAAAGCTTAAGAGAGTAAAAAGGAAGAAGAAACTCCTATATTTTAAGAGAAAACTGCAGGGGCTGTACTGGGTAATGCCAATAAAGTTTTTTAATATATTTTTTTTTAATTTTTATTTATTTATTTATTTATTTATTTTTGATGGTGGTATTTGGGATTTTAACCAAAAAAATTATAGATCCAGGGGAAGGTTCCATAATGGCAAAAAAGGTTGGCCCCCTTTCACAAATCCAAGAAGGTAGAAACCACAACTAGCCAGCATCACAAGCAAATACTCAGGCAGCAAACAGCAGGGAGCCCATTAAAGTTTAGAATACTCTGCATACTTTAGGCTGGGATAAGAACCTCCCCAAAACACACATTAGTGTTGGACCCAAGGATCTCACCACACTGATACCTCACCCATGTTTTAATGAAACACCTGAGTTTATTGGGGGGCATACATTCAAACTACCACACTAGGCAAACACTCTTAACACTGAGATATATCTCTAGTCATTATTTTTTTAATTGGTGTGCTTAGCTTGTTTTTGATTTTACTTTTTAGTTTGTATACAGGGCCTTAGGTATCATTATGACATTTTATAATGTAATTTGTTTTATTTGATTCTCCTTACCCTTTGTTCTCTGATCTCCTTAACCCCCTTTAATGTTCCCTCCCCTTTCTATTTACATGACACATGTGTCCTTTACCTCCCCCACCACCCCACTTCCCCGTCATCTCTTATTATCTGCTATTGGTCAGCTTTCAAACAGTTTAGGTTTTACCCATGTTTGCCTTCTTTAGAGAATATATATGAATATTACAAGATAGGACCTGCATATGAGACAGACCATACAGTTTGGGTTATTTTTCTGATTTTAGTATCCTTTTTAAATAAAATTCTTTCTATACTCATATATATATATTAATATTGTTATTGATTTAGTTATAGAGAACCCCAGACACATGAGCCACTTGTGCATCTGTCTTTATATGGGCACTGGGGAATAGAACCCAGGCCATGAAGCTTTGTATGAAAGCACCTGAACTGTTGAGCCATCTTTCCAGCCCTTACCTATATATTTGTGGTTGGGGACAGGCTTATGTGTATTATAGCCAGCTACGCATTGCCAGTGTTTGGGTCACTCTCATGCTGTGGTGTTTCTCCAGCTGTGGCAGATGTGATATCCAGTCCCTGTTCATGCTAGCCTTTCCCCTGCCATCATGGGGCTTCCACTCAAGTCTGTAAGCCACAATAAACAACCTTCCTCCCACCCGCTGCTTTGTACCAGCAAGGAGAAGGTAACTGAATCAGAAAGCTGGTACCAAAGAGTGGGGTCATTGCTACAACAGGCCTGATTCAATGGCTTTTGGAAATTTGGAAGTGATTTACTAGAATAATAATGAAGTATTTAAAAGGCTGGACTGTGATGCTTTGTAGTGCTGTTAGCAGAACTTGAATGACTATTCTGGTCAGAGTTTAAGAGACCTGAATGCAAAAACAACAGTGGAATATGTACACTTGGTTTATTACAGGAAAAAGAACATGGTCAGAACTGGGATAGATGCAGTTTGTATGAGAAGCTCTGTGTCCTGAGAACTTGAAGAAAGATGATTTTATGAAAAATGAAGTGGAGCCTTTGTCAAGGGGGAAAAGAGACTACAGTAGTTTCAGGTATAATTGTTTGAGAGATTATAATCAAGATGGGGCAGGTGCTCTGCGTTGGCACAGAGGGCTGATCTTTTAAAGGATGGGCCCAAAAGATTGGCCTGAGTTTTCCTGTTCTTCAAAGACAGATTTGATCCCTCAGCCTGGATTAAAAATTTGACAGCTCAGCTGATACTGATTTGGTGAGTATGAAAATAGTCACTGGACACATGTTCTTTCTCATATGTGGATACTAGCTACAGATGACTGGGCTTCTGCGTGAGAATGAAAATACTTAGTAGCAGAGGCCAGTAAGATAAAAAGGAGACATAAAGGGAAGAGAAAGGAAGGGAGGAGGGTACTTAATAGGTTGATATTGTATATATGTAAGTACAATTATTGTGATGGGGAGGTAATATGATGGAGAATGGAATTTCAAAGGGGAAAGTGTGGGGGGTGGGGAGGGAGGGAATTACTATGGGATTTTTTTTATAATCATGGAAAATGCTAATAAAAACTTTAAAAATTAAAAAAGAAAATAGTCACTGGATTTGTAATTTTTTTTTATGTTTTTAGGTTGCCTGTCATCAGTGTGGATCAGGGTCAACATCCCTGCAGGGAGGACATGAGGGTCCATGGCATGGAGCCATGAAGAGGAACTGTGGGCTGCAGCAGAGACCTGGAAAATTTGGAGATGCTAGGATTATGGGATGTTCACCAATGAAAGCTACACACTCTGGTTCATGTGGGTTTGCACAGAAATCAAGTAGCTAAGGCTAGAGGGATGGGAATGTTACACAAGAGATTTCATCACAGGTCCACAAAGCCAAACATGGAGATGTAAGTTGTTTTTTTTTTTAATTTATTTATTTATTTATTTGAGAGCGACAGACACAGAGAGAAAGACAGATAGAGGGAGAGAGAGAGAATGGGCGTGCCAGGGCTTCCAGCCTCTGCAAATGAACTCCAGACGCGTGCGCCCCCTTGTGCATCAGGCTAACGTGGGACCTGGGGAACCGAGCCTCGAACCAGGGTCCTTAGGCTTCACAGGCAAGCGCTTAACTGCTAAGCCATCTCTCCAGCCCGAGATGTAAGTTTTAATATATCCCATGTTTGTTTTCAGTCTTCCATTTGTCCAGTCTTTCCTTGCTCTACCAAATTCCTTCCTTTTGAAGTAATATTAACTCTGTACTATTATGTGTTGGATGTATTTAACTTACATTCTGATTTTTTAAAATTTACTCTTATTTTATTTTATTATTTATTTGAAAGATATACAGAAATGGGCATGGAGAGAGAGAGAGAGGAAGAAAAAGGGTGCACCAGGGCTTCTAGCCACTACAAACGAACTCCAGATGTGTGTACCACCTTGTGCATCTGGCTTATGTGAGTTCTAGGGAGTCGAACCTGGGTCCTTTGGCTTTGCAGGCCAGTGCCTTAACCACTAAGTCATCTCTCCAGCTCCTCATGTTCTGATTTTAAAAGCTCACAATTAAGAGACTGTCTTGAGTTTCTGATGAGACTCTGGACTTTTAAATAGTATTAAAAGTGTTAATCTCTATGGGTACTTTTCAAGTTGGACTGAGTTCATTTTACATCATGACATTGACCTGAGTCTATGGAGACCAGGGATGGAATGTGGTCATTTGATTGTTAATAGTTTCTCACAGCCCAATGTTTTTGTGATTAAATCTCATCTCAATGCCCAGCTGGTGGCAATTTGAGTGATGGAGCCTTACTAGAGATGTGTCATTGAGGATGGAACTTGAGGCTTATTAGCTCAGCTCCAATATGTAACAGCCACCCTTTTCCTGCCATCATGGACATTTTCCTGAAGATTGTAAGCCAAAATAAATCTTTTCCACCCATGAACTGCCTTTGGCTAAGTGTTTTGTGCTACCAATGAGAAGGTAACTGAAAGAATATGGAATAAAAGAATAATGCCTAAGCAGAGTTAGAATTAGTTCTTTGAAAAGGTAAGTACAATTGATTACCCCTTCTCTTGAACACACTACCTTAGTCCCAAAGATACTTAACAATTCTGTATGAAGTGTTAGACCTCTTCTTATGTTTTCTGCAATAGAAACTGACAGTAATATATATTCCCTCCCCCTTTTCTCTCACTTTCTTGGTCTCTTTCTCAATCGGTTTCTTCCTTGGCTATAGTAGAACATTTGTTTGCCCTAGGTCTAGATGGATGATAAAGGCCATTGGAGGAAAAAAAAAAAAATCCTATATTTGGTGCCAGGATAAAACTCTGCAAATTTTTTTTTATTTTTATTTTTTGTTTATTTATTTGAAAGCAATGGACAGAGAAAGGAAAAGAGGCAGATAGAGAGAGAGAGAGAGAGAATGGGCACACCAGGGCCTCTGGCCACTGCAAACGAACTCCAGATGCGTGTGCCCCTTTGTGCATCTGGCTAACATGGGTCCTGGAGAATCAAGCCTCGAACCGGGGTCCTTAGGCTTCACAGGCAAGTGCTTAACCACTAAGCCATCTCTCCAGCCCAAACTATGCAAATTTTTGACTCTAAATTCGTACTGTGTATTCAGGGAAAGGCTGAAATGATGTGAGCAGTGACACACTTTCACGCTCTAATGCCTTTGTGCTTCTTCCATACACTGACTAATTTATCTAGGAATTTTTCTTAGTCAATAATTTACACTTAAATCAGTAACTGAAAATCAGCTTAAAGACTAATAAATTAAGCCTCAAACAAATGTCTAAGACTGAAGAGATACTCATAAACATCAGTAATACTTTAATAAAGCTAGAGGAAAATATAGCTCTTAGTCATAGAATTATCATTCAAATCAGATTGGTAAGGGTTTCATTGATTTAGTTCTATTAGGTAATGGTAAATATCTAATCAGAAATTTAAAATCAACTTCTGAATTAATGTCATATATTATATCAGAATGATTTTGACGTATTTGTGAATTTTGATAATTTAATTGAAAATAATTTGAGAAACATACACTGAGAGTCATGCCTTGTTTTATTTATTCAATAAGTTTAATTAATGGTTTCATATTATTAGTTATAGAATCTTAGGTCCTTTTAAGAATATTTTTAAGACTGGGGAGATATCTCATCATTTAAGGGTGCTTACTTGATAAGCCTGCTGGTCCAGGTTCTACATACCCACTCACATCAGATGTGCAAAGTGCATCTGGAATTCATTTGCAGTAGTAAGGGATCCTGGCATGCTCATGCACAAACACACACATATTCTCTCTCTTTCTCTCTCCATCTCCATCTTTCTCTCTCTTTCACTCTCTTTCTCTAGCAAATTAATAATATTTTTAAATTTATATTTTTATTCAATTTCCCTAATATTTAATTAACTATAGTGTAGTTATTGGAACTTTACTTCTTAATTTTACAGTTTGGGTGGGCTTAAAATATCAATAAGCGAAATAGTTCATCATTGCAAAACATATAGCAATCTCAATAAAACTTTCATTTTCCCTATGAAAAGTTTGATATAAAGAAATAATTTATCATTAGTATTTTAAAAAACAAATAGAAATTATATTTTCTCAGAGTTCTATTACAGATATCTTAGTATTTATTAACATCAAGATTTTATGCCATTTTGTAACGTATCTACAAAAAGCTATAATCATTGAAAACTTGCATAATGCATGCCATAAAGACAGTTCATTGAGAAAGTTATATGGGGTCCACATAATGTAAATCCAGACAGGCCTAGGCATTACTGTTTTATGCTTGTGTGTGAGATAAGGAGTAACAGATTCCATAGAACATGTACAATTATCGTCTTTGAAATGACTAGATCCTTTACATAGTGATTTCACTGTAAAATTTTATTGTGTTTGCCAATAAGGCAGATTTCAACTGGGAGTACAGAAAACTGTGACTTCAACACTACCTTCAACACTGGGAAAATTTAGCATCTCACATATAGGGAAATTCATCTCACCAGTTTATTAGATCCATCCATGTTCTTTTCATTTTTCTTTAAAGCACTGTTCAGTGTTGGCTCATCCTAAAATGAGCTCTATCCATGGATGCAAAGGATTCCAAATGGCCTCCATGGACCATAGGCCAGCTAGCCCTGAGGTCCCATGTTTATTTATGCCAGAAAGGGAAGAATTTGCTGCATTTACGCTGCAGTGCCAGCATCTGGCCCAAACTCACTCCCAAATCCAAGTAGTTATAATTGATATAGATTAATGGACATAGGCACACATGTAGATACCTATATAGATAGATATAATTACTATGCACTTATCAGACTTCTGCTTGACCGGAAACAGTGCTGTGATGTAATGGAATAGTTGCTGAAAGGCTTTCAGGATTCTACAAGCAAGGAATAATGAACATGTGGTGACCAGATAAGCAAGAAGCTTTATCTGATTGAGTGACTCAAGGTAATATATATGGTAACAAAAAGGTTATAAAGACTATATTCAAAAATAACTGGTAGAATATTTTTTAAAGTTAGTCATAACTTTACAAGAAATGTAACTGCAGTACCTTCCAGACTTGCTTTCATTTCCTGTTACCTTTCATCCCTGCATTTTACTGTAGGCAACAGCATTTTAAGCTGCACCCTGGAGAAGTCAAGAAAAAACTTTAGTCTTCATTAATATGCAGTGTGTATTTGAATAGTTTTGTTATTCATATATTTTATGGATATGTGTACTCAATTCATTGTGAACTGTTATAGATGAGAATCTATGATTTACAGTATTTACTGGGACTCTGTAATGGTTTTATTATGCAAGCACAGTTCAGGTAATAAAACTACAGCACCACCTCACCTTGAGAGCCCCTTGCTGTTTTACTCCTGTACCTGTGGTAGCTAGCTCCAGTGACATTAGCATGTGGAACAAGGTTCCAGTGGGTTGCAACTCACAGCAGATGAGGTTGAGAGGAAGTCTGCTAACTTTGTTAGGCTGTTAGGGTGGCGGCTGAAAGTAAAAAGGCAGGAAGGGCTAGACTTACTAGAGATCAAAGGATGATCTGACCTCTAATCTCTTGCCTAGCTCCCTAGACCTGTTTACCTGAGCCCCTTCTGGGGAGGGAGGTCTTTCTAGAATCCTGACATTGTGGCTGGTCAAGCTTAAACTCCTGAACTTGGTGTTGTGGCGGGACTCTCTTCCTGAGCCATATTGTAGCCCAGACCAATCAGTGGTGTCTCTCTGACTCACCTAACCCACAAGGTGAAACCAACCACCATAAGGTTATAAATGCATTTAACAGGGGAAGGCAATTTCTCTCTCTCTCTCTCTCTCTCTCTCTCTCTCTCTCTCTCTCTCTCTCTCTCTCTCTGCTGTCTGACCACTGGTAAACCTCCAGCTTCTGGTTAGTTTCTCCTCCTCTCTGACCCTGCTGGACTGAGGCATGGGGAGAGCCCCCTAGTCCTTGATTTCCCCATGGGCTCTTTATCCCTCCTGCTCTCCATGTGGCAGGAGCTCTCCCTACTTTATTCTCTGTCCTTTCCACGTTTTTTGTAGACCTACCACATGGGATCTTAAGCCACGAAGGTGTGTATTCATTTTCCTTCCCTTGCTTCTGTGCTTCCCTAAACAAATAAAATAATTTAATAGTTATCCTTCTCAGGCTTATTTTGATTCTTTAGTTAAAAGTAGACATGTACCTAGGGCTTGGGGTTCAAACATCACATGTGAAGGTGATACCCTTCCTTTTATCCCATGGCTGATGGTGTGGTTTCTGAAACCTATCTGAAACAGCAGAGGTTATTTTTGCTGAACATCACACAAGCATGTTTGTCCAGCTACAGTGAGAAATCCTTTTACAATGAAGATGTGCCTTATTCTAAAGGCATCTCAGGAAATGAAATTCAAATTTTCTGGCAGTGAGCTGTACTTTTTGGACATCAGTTTCTTCCGAATCTTCCTGCATCTCATAAGAAAGGTCAACTGTGGATAAGACTGGAGAGCAGTCATTTATCATACTTCTCACTCTGAAAATCCCCTAATGGTTAACATAATCAAAAGGTTTCACCCTAAATCATCATCCCCTTCTTGATTCTCAGTGTTTCAACACTGTCACCCTCAATAATCGCAAAGATAAATCTCTATGAAAGTCTATTGATTGTAATCTTCTTGTATTTCATTTCAAATACTTTGAAAACCAATCTCATATAAACATCAGAAACTGGAAAATGTTCCAGAAAAAATGTAAAGAAATGTCCCTTGGTTTATATGCAGCCTTAATTCTAGGAGTCTGCATGGATAACAAAATCTACACTCAAGCACCTATGCAAACATAGCATAGCTTATGTATATATACACACAACTTTGAACCATCTGTAGCTTACTTATGATATCTCTGTTACATAAATAGTTGTTATAATCTACTGGTTTGGGAATGAGAAGAAAATCTGTACATGTTTAGTACAGATACAATTTTTCAAATATTTTATTTTTAATTTTATTTATTTATTTATTTTGGTTTTTTGAGGTAGGGTCTTAGTGTAGCTCAGGCTGACCTGGAACTCACTATGTAGTATCAGAGTGGTTTTGAACTCATGGCGATCCTCCAACCTCTGCCTCTCAAAGGCTGGGATTAAAGGTATGAGCCACCATGTCTAGCAAAAATTTTAGATCCATGACAATCTTAATTCATGAATTCAGATGCTAAAGACATGGAAGGCTAAGGATAAGTATATGTATATGTATACATATATGTATACATATACATACACACACACACACACACACACACACACACACACACACAATGCTACACTTCTCAAACTGTATATACTGCCAAAGTCCAAGTAGGAAACCTCCTGCCTTCCTTACAACAAGATAAAATATTGACAGCACACTTTATCCATATTGTCTGAATTCTGATCTATGCTGTGTACATTCAACTCGAAATAGTAGCTCATCTCTTTTTTATGAAATGCCAAAATATGAAAAAGAATAGACCTTTCTCAGCCTTCATCATTTGGGTAAATATTAACAGAATTCATTTTTGTCATAATTGTAGTTTTTCACCCATTTATTGAGCATATATTAATGAAATCTTTTGAAAAATATTAAAATATGTAATAAAAAGTTTATGACCCAAGAAGGAATATAAGAAGTAAACAAAAAAATAACTAACTTAAGTCTACCAAGCCAGTCAGAAGTGTGTTAGATGTTAAAACTAAATATTCTTCACTCAACATGAACAATTGCCCTCATTTAGAGTCAATATTCAAATAATTTTTTAAAATTTCAACAAAGTTTAGCTGTTGGATAGTGTGCTCATTATACATTTTTAAGTGTTTCTTATCCTTATTCTGGAGTTTTTAATGGAAAAATTAATTCTGCTTGTTCTTTCCTCAATATTTTATGTTACAATGACTCTGGTCCATTTGACAATGCTGTTCCTTGTTTTAAACTAACACATCACTTCTATAGTGCATATCTGAGTTATAGCCTAAGTGCTTGGTTAGCCTGGGATTCAGTTAAAAACAAATTTTTCTTACATATTTATGTGTCTAGACACTTCATAAAAAACACTCCATTAAACTTTCTAGGCCCTAATGACTTCCCTTTAAAGATCTACTTCATTTCCCCATTGGCTTTTCAGTTAGCAAGCTGAACACACCTTTGGTTTGGCTCTGCAAGTACTAATTTGCATCAGTTACAAAAGGATATAAGGGCAGGAGAGATGGCTTAGGGGTACAGGCATTTGCCTGCAAAGCCTAAGGATCCATGTTAGACTCTTCAGAACTCACATAAGCCAGAAGCACAAAGGTGAGGCAAGCACAAGGTCGCACATGCTCACTAGGTGGCACAAGCTTCTGGAGTTCAGTTCCGTGGCTAAGGCCCAGGAGCCCCAATCTGTCTCCTGTCTTTCTGCCTCTCTCTAAAAAAACATAAAATAAAATAAAAATATACATATATATACATACACACATATATATATACATAAATTCATTATAATTTAAGTTTATTAAGTAAACTAATAATATCAATGAAATTATTGAAGATAGAAAATTCTTTCCTACATTCTTGTTATGAGTGTATGCATGATGTAAACATTTCAGTGCACGACACATATTCAAATGTGTGTATTTATTCTAACCTATCTATGTAACATTGGTTACAAATATATATAAAAGTGCATTTATCATTACTAAGAATTTGATTAAATGTCAATCAAAGGGAAATAATTTGTGAAGAGTATATTAATCAAAAAGTGAGGCCAGGGCTGGAGAGATGGCTTAGCGGTTAAGTGCTTGCCTGTGAAGCCTAAAGACCCCGGTTCGAGGCTCAATTCCTCAGGACCCACGTTAGCCAGATGCACAAGGGGGCACACGCGTCTGGAGTTTGTTTGCAGAGGCTGGAAGCCCTGGCGTGCCCATTCTCTCTCTCTCCCTCTATCTGTCTTTCTCTCTGTGTCTGTCACTCTCAAATAAAATAAATTTAAAAAAAATTATAAAAAAAAATGTGAGGCCAGGAATCCTAATAGCTATTTTCTGCACAGTTAATGTGGTATTGTCAATGTGTCTTTTGTTTTCTTTCATTTAATTTAGTAAAATGAAGGAAAAGCATTACATTTTATCATGGACAATAAAAATTAAATAATATATCTTAGATTAGTAAAACAGAACAAAAAAATGAAATATATTATGTGTTATGTAGGAGCAAGATCATACCTCGAAAGGAGAAAGGCTAAACAGATTTTATCATCAGATAGACTTCATTAATATGCCTCAATTCACTCATGGGTAATTTACCTACCTTTGGGCAATTTACATAACTTTTCCTCATTTTCTTTGGGAGTAAAATATAAATAATATGTCCTACTGTATTTATCATGACAATTTAATTAAATGTGATTATTTGCAAATTGTCCTATAAGGTTGTGCACATCATCAAACAGCATTTGGACAAAAGAGAAATGAACACACCACACCCAAAATATGATTTAATGGAGCATCAGGGGATGCCCTCTAGTGATTCCTGAACTGACTATACTACAGCCTTTTTTCAGTTTCAGGCAGTCAAAGCTATGGGGAGTATGGCCATAAGACAGATCATGAGCTTACCTCAGATCCCCTTAGGAATTATTTGTTTATGTTTAGCAGGAAATCTTTGGGTAAGCTTTATTTCTTGTCTTCAAGTAGCTCCACCGAAGGTCTTCTATGTTCCCAGGCTTGGCCTGTGTAAAGATTAGCCTTTTGCCAATTAGCTTGATCTCCTCATAAAGTGTCTGCCATTAGGAAAAGTTCAGTTAACAGTAGATAATTTTTTGTTTTTTTTTTTGAGGTAAGGTCACGCTGTAGCTCAGGACAACTTGGAGCTCACTCAGTAGCCCAGTCTGGCCTCCATCTCACAGTGGTCCCCCCACCCTCAGGTTCCAGAGATTACTGTGATTAAAGACATGACCCATCAGGCAGTAGTATTAGTAGATAATATTTTAATATTTATACGCTATTAATTATTCTCAATAGTCGGAACATTTTGTAAGTAGATAGTTGCAACTTGCTCTGAGTGTTACAATAATACAAAATGTGAATTAAAAGGTTTCTGGTAGCTGAGGTGGGGAAGTGTAGGTTGGAAGGACTGGAAGATATTCAAAGAAGAGGAATGGCCTAAGAGGAAGGAATTAACACCTAATGAACTTTAACCTGCTGAAAAATGGCCTCCATCCAGGAGGAGGATATAGCAAGACACCAGAGAGCATGCTTACATCTAGGTAATTTTACTCAGTACACAGTAGGATGTCTTCTCATTAGAGAAACTGGAAGAGTAATAGCAGATTGGGGCCATAAATCTGTAAGACCCTCCCTCACTAGAGGAGAACCATTGTCCAGTGAAGTTTTATAAGAAGAGATATGTAAAACAAGTAGTTCTTCAGCTGAAGTGGGGCAACAATTAAGCACAATACCTGATCAAACATGGGGGTCTGAGGAGCCCTGACACCACATGAGTTTGAAACTCCCAAATCCATAGAAAAAACTGGGGCTGCTCATGACCATCTGCAACCCTAGTCTTATGGAGAGCACATCCAGGAGAATTTCTGGGTCTCACAAGCAGCAGCTGAAGAATTGGTAAAGGATTCCATCACAAAGAAAGACAGGTGGGTGAGTGAGGGATGGGGACACCCAGCATTCTCTGGTCTCTGCAGGCAAAAATTCAGGGCACTGTATCAGCTCATACACATATGTGTGCGCTCCCCCCACCCACATCATCACCACCACACACATGCATACTACACACACTCAAAAATAAAATTAAAAAGAAACTCACCTGGACTAATTTTAAGATAGGTGGGTGTGAAAAAATTGAGTGTTTGTTGGGAGATTTTAAACTCATGAGCAGGAACCTATAATGAAAACATGTCAGCCTTCAATCCTTGCACTCAGGAAGCAGAGGTAGAAGGATAGCTATGCGTTTAGGGCTAGCCCGGGAGGATAGATTGAATACCAGGTCAGCCTGAACTAGAGTGCGACTCTACTTCAAAAACAAAAATCTAGGGACCAAATTATTAAAGCTATCAGCATGTCCTTAAAACAGAAACATAAGTTCATGCTATGAAAATGAATTTAGGTGGATTGATGATTCTAGACTGAATGTGGATCACCATTGCTTGCTTTCTCTCATTCTCTCTCCCCCTTCCCCTGTCTACCTCTCTCTCTTCCTTTCTCATTGTGTCTTTGCATGTAAACACAATGTAGACTGTCTCTAGCTTTAGAAGCCACCATTAACAAGCCAAGGAAAGAGGTCACTCCAGAAACCATCCATGCTGCAAGACATAAGGAAAATGAATTTCTGTTGTCTATGTAAGTCCTCCTGTGGTAATTTACTATGGCCTCTTAAGCAGACTGATATGGTCTCCAGGAAAATAACTGAGTGAATAATCCCCACATATTCACTCATTAGCTGAGTCATAATCTTCTCATTTAAAAAATAATGCTGTTTGGTTGATCAAGAAATTCATGGTGGCCATTCTAGATTTCTGAAATAACAAACTCTACAAAATATTATGGCACACAAATTATGTAAACACTCTCCACAAATGATGACTCCTCAAATTAATCATAATTTAAAGGAAGTAATTATTTATGATCTATCTTAATAGCTTACATTATCATTACCCAGAACTTCTACTTTATTGTCCACATGTATCAAATGACCAATTTCTCAGAATTATAATGATTTTGTGGTTAATTGTATGTTTCATATTTTATATCTATAATAGCACCTATATATGCAGATGCTGGGCACTGTGCATACATGTTGTCCTTTTTAAAATCTTTTCTACATGTTTCCTTGAGACAGAGTATCTAATTCAATTCAGAGCTTATATTTACACTATTTTTTTCTTGCCAGCAAGCCCCCATGACTCTATTCAGCATCTACCATGGGACTGGGGTTGCAGAGTACATGGACATACCAAGCTGTTTACCACAGTGTTGAGGAATTGAATTCTCTCAGTTTCATAGCCTATCAGGCTTCACACTTACACAGTAAATGATCTTAACCACTGAGCAATTTTTCAGCTATAAAGTCCTCTTTTTTAAAATTTATTTCTGTTTATTTTTATTTATTTATTAGAGAGAACCAGAAAGAAGCAGAGAGAGAGAAAGAGATAGAGAGAAAATGAAATGGGTGCACCAGGGCCTCCAGCCACTGCAAACGAATTCCAGATGCATGTGCCCCCTTGTGCATCTGGTTTATGTGGATCTTGGGTAATTAAGTCTTAAACCATGGTCCTAAGGCTTCACAGGCAAGCGCTTAACTGCTAAGCCATCTCTCCAGCCCTCTTTTTATATAACGAGTAGTTGCCAGATATGTAAGATAAGATAGAATAAGGACCAAATATAAGAAACCAATAAATATGTAGTTGTATTGATTATTTTCAGTATACAAGTTATTTTACATATGTAAGCTGTAATCATTGCATATTTTAATCCACTAACTTTCCTTTTATGCACTTGTACTATGACATCCACTCAGTAATGATCATTTATTGCTTCATACATACAGCAGGAACATTTTAGAACAAATAAGTGAAATTCCACGTGATTTCCTTTTAACTTACAGCAAGAAAATGACCAAAACCAAAGCACTGTTTCAAGAATTTGGTTCTTCACAGAAATCATGTTACCCACATTGCGTTTTTGATCAGAGAGACCTATAAAGTCCCTGAAACAAGACAGGCTTCTAGAAAAGCACTTGATTACCTATCTAAGGTAAAAGGTAAGATCCTACTGCTGAAAACGCCATATGTTGTAAACAAAAAAACAGAGAGACCTGGCAGAATCCAGAAGACAGCCAGTCACCAGACAGTTACCCTGTCCAGTGTTAGCATGAGCGACTGGGGGAAAGTGGCCAACAGTGGTGTGAGTAAGCAGGCGTCTAAGCTATTCAGAAGCAACTAGTCTGACAAGAAGTGCACACCAGTGCAATGGTGGCACACAGCCTTGGTGAGTAACAGATGGCTTTCTGACTTGTTAACAGATCCACCCAGTGGAAAGGAAGCTATATCTGGAGTGGAGAACCAGGTCAGCATCCTATAGAGACAAAGATTATGCTGTCCAATATCAAACTCCCACTAGTTTTTGGCTTAAAGAGGGGCTACGTCCATCAAAATCTCCCCAACCTTACAATGCTTATCCAATTTAACCTATTCTGACTTTATTATCCATTGGAATTTTTTTTTCTCTCTTTCAGAAGGCAGTGAGACCTGAAGAGACAAACCACTTCTTGCATCTCAACCAAGGCCCAAGTGAAACCACAGAGGAGTTGGAGTGATGCGCAAGAGTCCTGACTCCGTGGTAAGCCTGATGGTCAGCACCTGGATGAAGAAGACAGACCCTGAAGATACTCAACACTTGCCAAAGCAGTGACCAGAGGTTCCTGTGAGCTCATCACTGAAGTAGATTTAAAACACAACCACCAATGCTCAGGGAATTTTGTAGAAGAAGGGGCAGAAAGATTGTGAGTCACAGATAGGGATGTCATACTCAGAGGCATTGCCTCCCCCAAATAATGAAATACTGCTCCCACAACCCCATGAGGACTACCAGCAACCCACTGAGGAGGGGCTCCTATGGAGTGGGGGCAGGGAGGAAGAAAAAGCTGATACCAACAAATGATGTATCCACCGAAAGTATGCTCTTGATTAAAAAAAAAAAAAAAAGAATTTGGTACTTGAAACTGTACCAACCAGTTTGCATCTGGGAGATAAAAGGACGAAGTTAGAGACACATCAGAGAGTTTTAATTAAACCCATAGGGTGGAGATGACTGTGCACCACAAACAAGCACCTTCTCCCCATCAACAAAGAGATCAAATAGCTTCTAAATTGAAGGTGAAAAATTCAAGAGGGAAAAAGCAAAGAATAAAGTAAGGGAGGGAGAGGGGATGACCCAACTTTGAAATCTGCTTAGGGCTTTCATCTTGATTTTCCCTAGGGCCAACCTTCTGAAAAAATGATTAAAGAATTAAAGGTAGCTTGGCAGATTCCTGAGCAGGTGAAATCTACAAATCCTACAGTAAAAATAAATCATCAGCCTATCTGTCCACGACACTGGAGAATGCAACCTACTTAGCATTAGAGACCTCCTAACTCAATTTTCATCTTAAACTTTTGAAATAGGTACCTGTTGTAGTTAGTTTCACATTGCTGTGATAAACTTCCAAACAGACACAGTTCACAGGAGGGGAGGATGGGATTTATTTGAAGCTTACAGTTTGGGGAAGTTCCATGAATGGTGGAAGAAGCTACTTCCATATATCCCAGCAGAAAGGAACCATCACTAACATGCAAACACCAAAAAAGCCACAGCAGGAAACAGCCAGCAGCAGGGATCTCAATAGAGCTCAGACCTCTCTCTGAATAACTTTGAGATGGAAATTAGATCAGACCCCAAACACATGTTAGAGCTTGACTCCAGGATCAGCCCCCAGTGACATCTCCTCCAGCCAGGTGGCTGAAGATCCAAGATACAAGTTTTAACAAAACACCTGAGTCTATGGGGGGCACACATTCAAACTACCACAATACTAAATCTAGTCACTTGCATAGAAGCTGATGTCAGAGCAACAGGATATAACATGGGCCTTTCAATATACAAACACTATATGCAGACAGCAAGAAATACAAACACATAGTGCATGAACTTGTACTACATAGCATTCTAGAGAATTGATCAAGAAAAATGTGATATGGCAAGACAAATCATTTTATATATAAGAAATTGGATTTTTTTCATTTTATTTATTTTTAATTTAATGAAAAATCTTTTGTATGCTTGTTTTAGTTGGATTGTGCTGGTGGTGGGAAAACTTTTGGGAAGATCTGCAGAGTTAGACCTCTGCTTATACATGCCTCAATGAGAAAGGATCACAAATATATTTGGCAAGATAAGGTCTGTAGCCTGAGTCAGCATATGCACTAGCTATCATACTATGAAGGGATTCCAATTGTCTTATATTCCCCAGTGATGGTTACAGAAGTACAACAATAAGCCATGAAAAGAAGTGTTCAGCCTAGGTGTAACTAAAATTAGATGCCTCTCATAATCACAGGCCAGCTTAGCATCAGAGACCTTTAGAGTCAGTACATTTGGAGAGACATTAATTTTTATTAGAACCATGTGAACACAGGATGCAAGCAAATACACAAAGGAAAAGCAAGACAATTTTCCCCACAAAATCCATGACAGAACATAGAACACCTTCCTACCTCGCAGTCTTTTATCATATCAATTTTACTCCACAATGAGTATCATTCTGTAAAGCATGAAAATTTAAAGAAAGATGAGAATATGGAGAGGCTCTTATATGGGGGGGGGTGTTCAGGTGTCAATTATAACTTCACATTTGAATTAGTTTACTTACCTGTCAATTGTGACTAAATTCAAAGAAAATAAATTGTAAACTTGGATTGCACTTCAGTACACAATAATTGTTTTCTAAAGTTAGACAATATATGTAAAAAAAAAAAAACAAAAAAAAAAAAACAGATGCTTTATTGAACCCAGTGAAAGTCTGGATTGAAATCCAGCCATTTACCCATAGGTTAAAACCCAAGGCAAAAATATTTCTATAGTAATATGTATCATTTCTTTATATTTTCTTTCTGTCCTTCCTTCCTTCCTTCCTTCCTTCCTTCCTTCCTTCCTTCCTTCCCCCTTACAAGACTTTTTGTATGGTGAATTCAACAACACAACATAATAGTTATTCTAGACATTTCAAAAAGCAATATATTTCTCTATTTATTGCTAAGATGTTGGAAGGTGAAGGATGGGATTCCTCAGAATATGACTATTCTTCCTCCATCCTACCTGAATAGAATTTTATTTTGCTTTTATTTTTTTGTTAAATAGGAATTTAACTTTGGCTGTAATCTGAGTTATCTTTATATATTGCTTATAGGCAATAACTTTGAGTTTAATCCTACAGCATCAAACAAAATGGTGAAAACAATGAGAACTTACCTGTCTTACTGTCCAATTTTTCTAGTTTTAGACATTACTGTTTACTTTTATTTATTTGTGTGAAAGAAAGCGAGAAAGAGATAGAGAAATAGGCAGGTAGGGGGATGGGCACATCAAGGCTTCCAGCCACTGCAAACAAACTTCAGATGCATGTGACCCCGTGTGCAGCTGACTGACATGGGTCCTGGGGAACCAAACTTGGGTCCTTCGGCTTTGCAAGCAAGCTCCTTAACTACTAAGCCTTGGCTCCAGCCTTTCTTTTTACTTTTTTTTTTTTTTTTTTTTTTTTTGAGCAAGCCCAACAGACAGGCCTTTTTTATGTGTGAGAGAAAGAGAGAATAAGGGAGAGAGAGAGAGAGACAGAGAGAGAGAGAGAGAGAGAGAGAGAGAGAGAGAGAGAGAGAGAGGGAGGGAGAGAGAATTGGTGTGTAAGACCTCCAGCCACTGCAACTAAACTTGAGAGGCATGTGCCCCCTAGTGTATATGAGTGATCTTCTGCACTTATGTCAACTTGCATCTGGCTTACTTGGGACCAGGAGAGTTGAGCATGGGTTCTCAGGCTTCCAAGGCAAGCACCTTGCGAACTTATGTGTCCAGACCTTTTAGTCATATCTTACTCAAGAAAGTCAGTTTTAAGTCCCAAAGCTCATAAGGCTAATTTATTCTCAATGTCATCAGCCTCTTTGTCCCTGAGGTGATAAGCCCCACAGTTCTTAGACATGTGTAGAAATCTTCACATGGCTAACTGACATAAATACAACTTTCATGTTTTTAAGTATCATAAACTGATTATTATTTTTGTGCAGACATACATTTCCTTAAAAGCAAAAATAAGAAAATAAAAAGTCTCATCACAATTCTTGCTGGGTATGTCAGCATCTTGGGTAGATTCAGGTTAGGTGCTATAGATGAGTGAGACTATGCAGTGATTACCTTTCCGTGATTGGGTAAGTTCACTGAGAATGATCTGTTCCAGGTTCAACCATTTTTCCTCAGATTTCATTGTGTCACTTTTTTCTTCCTGCTGTGTAGAATTCCATTGTGTAGATATACAACATCTTAGTTATTCACTCTTCTACTGATGGACATCTGGGTTGATTCCAGCTCTTAGCTATTACGAATTGAGCCCCTATAAACATGCTTGAGCAAATCTCTCTTTACTTTGGTTGAAATGGCTTGGGGCACATGCCCAGTAAGGGAATAACTAGGTCTGTTGGTAACTCTATAGTCAGCTTTTTCAGGAGACTTCATATTGCTTTCCAAAGTGGTTGTACCATCTTACATTCCCACCAACAGTAAATGAGGGTTCCTAATTCTCCACATCCTTGCCAGCATTTATTTTCATTTGATTTTTTGATTTTTGCTATCCTTACTAGGGTAAAGTGGAATCTCATAGTTGTTTTAATTTGCATTTCCCTGATGATTAAGGATGATGAACATTTTCTTAAGTGTGTGTTTGCCATTTGTATTTATTCCTCTGTGAACTGCCTGTTCAGCTCTTTGCCCCATTTTGTGAGTGTGGTGTTTAACTTTTTATTGTTTAGGTTTTTGAGTTCTTTGTAGACAATAGGATGGGTGGGAAGGGAGGGGAGAGCAAGGGGGAGGATGGGAGACACAAATATAGAGCCAAATGGCAATGGTACCATAAAGTTCTATATCCTAAACAGCAGACCAAATGGTTGAACCTTTACCAGGCCCTTGAGGAAACATCTGAGCCACAAGACACTGGAGAGGGTATGATGAAGACTAACTTTAATCTTTTACAGCTTCTCTCTCTCTCTTCTCTCTAACTCTTTTATATTAGTTATCTTTGTCTTCCTTTTCTTAGTGGGCACTGGCCTGTAACTCCCAGTACTAGCATGTGGCTATCATCCACAATGAGCTTTTGATCAGATCAAGGTTTCCTAAAAGAAAGACAGATTTCTGTCAGAGTACTTGATGACCCACCAAAATTTAGTGGTAAGACCCTACTGCTGAAGACAATTTATATGGTTGACATGTAAAATGGATGACGTGGCTGGATGCTGGAAGATAGTTCCCAGACAGTCAGTGTGTCTAGTGCCAGAAGGTGCTACATGGGTGACTTGGGGAAAATGACCAATATCTGTCCAAGCAACTCATTGTGTAACCTACTTAGCAGCAAATAACCTGTCATGATACTCACATGAGTGCAATAGTGGCACACAGCCATGGTGGGAAACCAACTGCTCTTGATTTGTCAAACTGATGCCCTCAGTGGTACAGGGCCCATAGTTGGAGCTGGGAAACAAGTAAGAACCATATCCAAACATGAGCCCACTCTCCATTATCAAGCTACCACCAACTGAGGGCTACAAGAGGGCCTACACCTATTAAATTCTCTATAAAAAAAATAAGGGTTATCCCATTTACCTGCTGCTAACCTTACTCTCCATTGGAGAATCTGTTTCTCTTTTTCAGATAGACCCAGATCATAAGGAGAGAATCACCCCATCAAACCTCAAAAGGGCCCCAGCTGAAACTAATAGTAATTGGCAAAACAAGCAAGGGTGCTGTTTTCTTGATTAACCAGGTACCAGCACAAGGGTGAAGGAGATTAACACAGAAAACAATCAACTCCTACCAAATCAGATATCCAGACCCAGAGGCCCCCAATACCTCATCACTGAAGCAGACCTAAAAAGAACCCAGCATGGCTCAGGGAAATTTTGAGGAAGAAGGGAAGGAAAGAATGTTAGATCCACACACTGGGTCATGATAGGCAGAGACATTTCTCCTACCCCTAACAGTGGGCTAATTCCACAATGCATGACCCATATACCTCAAGACGGAGGGGCAGGGAGAGGTGTAGGACATGGGTGAGCTTAACAATGACACCAACTTGCCTGTATTCACTGAGTACAAAACTAATTAATAAAAAATAGCCTCATGAAGTTGTAGTTAACCTTTTCTATCCATAGTACATCTTTAAAAGTATTCATCGCATTTAGTAGCTTTCAAAAATTATTTGTTGTCATCATAACACAATCACCAAAAAACTGGTATAGGGCTAGAGAGATGTTTTAGCAGTTAAGGCATTTGCCCACAAAGCCTAAGGACAGAGGTTTGATTCTCGAGTACCCACATAAGCCAGATGCGTTAGGTGCCACATGCATCTGGAGTTCACTTGCAGTGACTAGAGACCCTGGCACATTCATTCTCTTCCTTTCTCGCTGTCTTTCTCTCTCTCTCTCTTTCTCTCATAAACATATAAAATTAAAACTTTTAAAAAGTAATCTGGTATAAATTTAAACATACAAAAATAACTTGAGCCTCCCTCCACCCCTCAGAATCCGTAGAATCCCATGAATTGGCAGAATAAGTTATACCCTATACACAGTCAAAAGAAAACATTACTTTTAAGTGTTATAAATGTATTGGCTTGTTATTTTAGGTTTAAACCAGAATGAATAAATAAAAAATACTTGATTTTTCCCAGTAGTTCTTTCTCTATGTGTACTATCTTATGTGATCTAAGACAATATTTGTGCTTCATCTTCCACATCTTTTTCCCTTCTACTACATATAACCTCCCCACTGCAGCTAGATTACCAAGCATTATAAAGCAGTGTATGCATTAGATAAGCTTCAAAGATCATATGAAAATCACACTGGTTTTTTGTCTTAGAATACCCATTATTCTCCTCCTCTCACTATTAATGCCAGATAGAAATAATTTTATTGAAACTTTGAAATAGTTGTAAGCTTATGTAGAGGAATTTTAGTTGAAATATTAACATGATATATAAAGCAAAACTTTCTTTTTGTTTCACTGTGGTCATGAAGGACAATAATCAGGATGGAAAAAATTCAGTGTGATAGTAATCTAGATCTAAGTGGTCAGACAAGGGAGCTGCCTCAGTCAAAATTTCAGTGTAATAGTAGCAATGCTCACAACTGTCTGCTTACCATCAGGTTACTGGGATACCTTCAACCGTACCAAGACACAAGTGTAAGTGACGGAAATAACTGATTATTTATGCCATGTACTAAGCTAAGAGCATTACCACCACCGGAACCCTTAACATTTAATAGAAGACAAATACCACTGGAAACAGTAGAGAAGGTAAAATTTGACCTCTACCCTTGGAATTTATTTTTTAATCTGGGATTTATATTGACATAGGACAGATCAACAGGAGAAAGACATGCAAACATATTTAAAATAATTTTTCTAAGACATAGAAGCTCTCATCAGAGAAAAAACATACCCTGGTAATCATCTGCAGCTGTGAACTTAGATACTGAATTAGACAGCGATTTGTGAAGCAAGTTGATCCCTGGTGGTTTGCGCTGAGGTAGTTAATCGTAAATGAACAACTAGAAATATGGAGGGTCACTTTAACTACTTTTAAATTTTCTCTCAGCTGCCACCCTGTCTCTGTTAAGGAGAATGTCTTTCTTCTCCCACATGTAGGGAGGAGACATTTCACATGGGGATTCCATAGCCTACTTTTAAGATCAATGTGCCCTTCCTGTGTCTGCCATCTTTTAAATGTTCTTTGATTCAAAAGTATCAACTGGCTGGAGTGGTGTGTTCTAAATTCCTTCAACTAGAAAGCAGTTAGTACTGCAATTGTACATGAATCAACAGAGACCTTAGAGTGAGCTATTCCAAAGCAAACCTCTGAAATCTGAAATGCGCCAACATCCAGAACTTTTTAACCTATAAACATACTACAATGCATAAAAAATTCTACCACTGATCTCAATCAAATGGCCACAGCCAAAATGCATACATAGCAAAATTAGTATATAACATTATCTTTAGGCTATATATTAAGGAGACATGAAACACAACAATGAATTGGTGTTTATAGTTTGAGTTAATCTAAAAGATATTTTATGCTTATGCAAATCTACCAAAATAAACCAATAATAAATCAGGCTGGAGAGAAGGCTCAATGGTTAAAGGCACTTGCTTGAAAAGCCTGACAACCTGAGTTAGATTTCCCAGTTCCCATGTGAAATCAGTTGCATGAAGTGACACATGTACTTGGAATTCATTTGCAATGGCAGGAGGCTCTGGCAAACCCTTTGTCTACCCCCTTCCTCTCTCTTTCTTTCCCTCAGAAAAGTAAATATAATATTTAGAAATAAATCAAAGCAATTTGATCATAAGCATTTAGAATAAGGAGTATTCCATCTGTGAAGTTTGGGGAAAGATGCATCTAGAAAGCCTTCAACTTTCTTATCTGGTTCATTTTAATCTGCAAATTGATTTTGGATCATATTCTTGTACTTGCAAAAATTTCAAGATTTTTGTTCATTTATATGTTCACATTTTTAGCAGGCAGATCAAACCCAGAGTCTTTACTTGCTGTACTACTGAACTATGTATCCAACCTCAAAACTTAAGAATGTTGAAGTTACATTGTTACTTAAGACTTTTCACAAACTTTTTAATTTCTTTTTTTTTTTTCTGTAAAAGAGGGAAATAGTGATCATAGTACTAAACAAAGTGTCAAGAACAAATGATAAATTACTATGGAAGCCAAGTACTTAGCACTTACAAGTTGGTTTTAAAATGCCACCCTCCGTGGCGGGCAATGTGGCTCCATGAGTAGAGTGTCTGCACAAATTCCTGTATTCAATTCACAGTGCACTTAAAAAGTGGGTGTGGTGGCATGCACCTATAACCCAACACTCCTGAGCCAGAGTCAGGAGGACCCGAATTTTAAGGTCATCTTCAACTACATACTGAGTTAGAGTTCAGTCTGAGCTACCTGAGACCCTATCTCCAAAATGAATTAATGAATGAACAAACAGACATACAAATAATAAATAAATACCTCACCCTCTCCTCTCAATCCCATGGTCAGCTCTGTGCTATCTACATTAAAGCTTATTCATGTATCCATCATATCACTAAAACTTGGTATCCACACATGGGCCAAACCACACTCGATGTTTCTGAGCTGGAAGATACGACAGATATATCTAGAAAAATAAACTTTTTTCTAGAGACACATTATCTAAAAGTCTATAATAATTACCTTAACATGGATTTATGTATTTTTTTATGGTAAAAAGCTTTTAATTAGAGACTGTGATTTCATAGGCAACCAGTGAGCAGATTAATGAATCATTTAACTTTCTTTACTTAAAACCAGTATTCCACTCAATGACAAACCCTAAAATGTATCCTCTTATACTGACCAACGTAACCAAGTACAAAGGAAGTCAACGGTGTGCCCCATTAGCATGCTGCGGTGTATGTCAATAAAACAAGCCCTCCCCGCCCAAGCCCTGGCCCCTGGATAACATCGATAAATGATTGTGCACTGCGTGATGATACCATTAGGTGAGAACTTTGGTTCATGCAGTCGGCTGCCACAGAGGTTGCACCCAAAACCCACAGCCCTGGCATCCAAAGTCAGTCAGTGGTAATGGCTCATGGTGTCAGCCGTGCTCCTTCCACAACACCAGGTGAATACTGTGGTCAGGCATGCTGGTGGCAAAAACCAAGCCCGTGTCATTGTGCCCGTCCAGTCCATTCAGCCAGGACGCTTCGCCTGCCAGGAAGCTGGAGCCTCTCTTTGATTTCCTGTACTCCGGCAGAGGCCAGCGGCTAATCAAGCTCTCTGTCCTCAAGTCCATGATGTACAGGTAGCGGTTGTCAAACAGCAAGGCAAAGACATCTCCAAAGCCAAGCAAGGCCAAGTTTGCTACCTCAGGTGTCTTGATGACCCTGAGAATATCATAACTGGCAAAGTCCCACTGGTAGAGACCAAGGGCCGAACTGCAGACAATGTATTTGCCGTCAAAATGAAGTCTTGGCTGCAAGCAGATACTTCTATCTTCAGAGACAGACAACGTCTTCAAGCACTTGCAATTGATTTCTCTCCCAATTGGCCAAATCTTGATTTCATATTTGTCTGCACTTAAGAGAATATAATCCCCAGGACTATGCAGGAGAGATTTGACTTTGCACCTCTGCAAAACCACCTTGGTGACCCACTCCGTATGCCCAGTGAGTGTGTTCAGGCATGTCCCAGCAGATAAAGCCCATACTTTCACAGTGAAGTCTGCAGAGCCACTCACCAAGATATCCAGTTCATCATTGTAGTCCACACTAAACACTGCCCGAGTGTGGCCCCGAAAGTGCTGGGTCCTGGCTCCGGTACTCCATTCCCAGCAGGCCACAGTGTTGTCAAAGGAGCCTGTCACAAGCTTCTGTTCATCAAACTTCACCGCTGCACAAGTGTGGGTCTGGATACCTTAAATGCACTGCCCTGTGCTTACATCCCATAGTTTTGCAGACAAGTCATCTGACCCTGTACAGAGAAGTCCATCTTTGTAGTAAAGTGCATACACTTTGGAACTATGTCCAATTAATGATGAGGTCTCAAAGGCTTCATGGTCCTCCAGTTGCTTCATTCTCAAAATAGCCTTCAAATAAACCTTCTTCTAGTGCAAAGCATCCTGAACAGAATCATCTATCTGCCCAAATTTCTACACGCAGTCTGCCACACCTCTGTACAGGCACTTATCACCTTATTCCACTGCTTAGAGACGAGGCAGCACGTGAGTAAAGTCTGAGGATCGAGCCACTTTAACAAATAAAAACTGAGCTCCAAGGGAAGGAGTTTGAGGAAGTCCCGCTTGAGGAGAGTCTCCAGGTTATTGGAGAGATGTCTGAGCTGTACTGCCCCACTCAGACTAATCAGGTGATCCAGAGTTTCATGTTTCTGCAAGTCCGTCAGAGAAAGAAATGTAACAGAAATGTTATCAAGCCATGTCTCAAAGTCCTTTCTCTCCATAAGGTTATGGAAATATTTACCTGAGCGAGCGCCCCGGGGCCGGGACCTCGCGCCCGGCTCACACCGACTAGGCGCGCTCGGGCCGCCAGAGCCTCGCAGCTGCCGGGTCCGCTACGCAGCCATGGTGCCGGGACCTGGGGCCGCCGCTCAGGGTCCGCAGCCTCACCTTATGTATGTTTTAAAATAAGCATTAAGTCCACTAACTCACAGAGGATTTGGTTAAATTAGAAAGTACATCATTAAACTTATAAACATTAAAACAATTATGCATTTGGTTTCTATTTTAGTTATTTGTAAGACTAGATATGTATTCTGGTAAAATTTGGCAAATGCCAGTGTTTGTGATAAAATAAAGTCCCTGATCTATTAAATGTGTCTCTTCTGGGCACTATATAGTGGCACCTTCTGTCTTGGCCCTGGGTTAGATTCAGAATGTGGCAGTGGAGTACAACAGATACTCTCTTCACATTTTTTCCCTGCTGGAATAGCGATAAGTTTGTGTAGGTCTTCAACTGGAAGGGATATATGGTTTTCCTCAGGGTCTATATTTTTATTTTTCATATTCTTCCCCTTGACTATCAAAGCACCTCTCTAGTGAAAACAAAAATAACTCCAGCAGGTGTTTGTTTCTTCTCGAACACATTTTATCTTTCTTTAGGGACTATGTTCACCAATACTCCTGCACCACAGGCTGTGTTGTAAAAAAGCAAGAACAAAAGCAGTTCCCATGGTGACAACAAAATTATTGAAACAAAACTTTACTGGTGGAAATATTCCACTTCTCGGTGATAAACAACTTAGCATGTCACATAATGGATTTTGCTAGCTAAAGTTTAGCAAATATAGGTGTACTGTACTATGAGACTCTCAATGGAGATAGTTACATAAAGATAGCAGGGTAGTTTTAGAATTTAGTTTTACTTGGACCTTGCCAGTAGTGCAATAGTGTACTTCCCACTATTAAGTGCATGTATGAAATTTTATTATATGTAATTATTAATGATTTAGGTGATTTTTGACAAAAATAAATGGGAAAAATAGTTGTCAGGAATACAATTTCTCTAAATCAATAGTACATTAAGCCAAGGACAATCATTGGTATCTAAATGATGCTTCCTGCCTTAATCATATAAAGTATTATGGTTTATCAAGGCTCCTCCAAATTTTATTTATATCAATGTCATTTGTTTATGTTTTCTCTTATTTTCTTATTCAGTGCACTTTTCTGTATCATGAGTATTAGTCTTTTCCGTAATATATAAGATAAATAATACTTTTTTGCAAAATTAAGTCTGTTGTAAGTTATCATTAGTATTTTCTTTCTTATATATGGGGAAACCATGGTAATTCACTTGTTGATTTACTACTGTTTTCATGTATGGTCATTCCTTATATCCATGAGTCACATCTCTCTGGATTCAAGATTGCAACTATATTAAACATACACTGGTAGGAAGGTCGACCATTTATATAGCAGTTATGCAATAATTTACAGTATGGAAAGATATGTGCAGATTATATGCAACAATATATATGCAAAAGTTATATGCAAAAGAGGTTTGAACATTTATGCTTATGGGTGTTCATAGATGTCTGAAATTGATAGCGAGAAATGACTATTCATTTGTCAAATGAAGTGTTCTTGAATTAAAAGTAGTATATGTATGTGTTTGTGCGTGTATGTGTGTGTATGTGTATATGCATGTGCATGCACGTGTGTGGTGTGTGCATCTGTGTGTGTTTCTTCTACTGTGTGGTAGAACCATGAGGAGTGTATTTCAAGATGGAAAGGTTCTGTGAAGGACCATGCCCACAAGAACAAGAGAACAATCCTGAAGCCTGAAACCAGTACAAGCGGAAAAGAAATTTCTAGAATCTCCTGGGCTGACTACAAAGCATGATGTCCACCAGAGGCACCTATCTAGAACTGTAGAAGTTTTTGTAAGGAAACCTTCTGTAAGGTTCTACCAATGAACCATACCAGAGGATGAATCAAGTGTTTGAAAAGTACTTGGATAAAAATTCACTTAAAAGGTTATTGTAAGACCTCTGGAGATTTAAAATTTTGTTCTAGTGATAAAGAAACCAGATAAAATCAGATAAGTGTGGAAGGATCTAAAAATCAGGTGTGGAAAAATGAGAAGCAGCATCTTATTACCAACTCCTCACCCACCCTGACTCACTCTAGGTTTCAAAAACATGTTCAGACTTTATGCAGAGAGTCTTTATGATTTAATGCTGGACCAGTTCATACAAAAGGAGCTGTCAGTTCTTTACTGTATATTTATTGTGTACCTCAAAGATGCTGGATGTTTCTTGAAGGCAAAATAAAGAACTGACAGTTGCTGCTTTCAAGGGGCATACAGTCTTTTGGAAGAGGCAGAAACAAGTCAGGTGATATGATAAACTATTTTAGTGAGTGACATGAAGAAAATAAGCTGCATAAAGGCATCAAAGAATGGTAAGGGTGCAGGATGAGGCCACTGTAATCTGATGCTGTGTCCCTAAAAGTAGACCTAAGCACTAAGAATCCAGTCACACTGTTAGAACCTGAACAGTGTATCCAACAAACACAACTGATAAACAGCATGTATCATTTATAAGAGGAAACAAAGTTCAGTAATCTATCACATTCCTGTGATTCTGTGATTACTGAAACCACTTTATAGTTTCATACCTTCCAAAATTACTAAATAGTTAGTTTTAGAAATCATTCCCAAGTTTTCAATTCCTATGACTCTGTAGATTACTTGAATACAGCATTTTATTATCACATCTGTGGTCAAAATTTTTAAGATGATGACTATTAGATGGACATTATATGCAAATGAGGACTGGACAGGGAGGTGATTATCTTTTTTGAAGAGATAGAGTGAGGCAGGATATCACATGCCTACAAAATCATGTGAGTTCATCTCATCAATAGGCAGAGTATCATACCAGACCATCATCATGATAAAAGAGAGGTGAGTAGAGTGCAATAAGATATTTCTTGAGAGAGGAAGACCACACTCATATAATATTTATTACTTTATTGTGTTAATACATTAAACATTGCCATGGGTGCAGGGTTAGAGGGCTTGTCATTACTTCTAGTTTCAGGTATCAAGTAGCCCCTGTGGATAAGTAGAAACCCTAGATTTATGGCTTTTTAATTTTTTTGTGTAAGTGGTGACAAAACTTCACCTTCTTCATCCTTCCCTCCTGTGATACAAAATTCTCTTGATATCTATGCTCCTGAATCATTATTTAAGCAGGAAAGAAGATTGGGTGATAATGGTTTACAGATAAGGTAATCTGCAATCTATTTAAGAGATTGAGTTTTATTTAGTGTTAATTTAAGATCTTTTGCAAGATTTTAAGCAGAGGATGAAACAACAAAATTTAAAAGGTATTTTCATTGCTATGTACAAAAAATAGGTGATAATGACAATAACAGAACAAATAAAATCAACTAAGTGACTGTTTTGAGTGCCTAAGTAGTATTGAGTATGATTCATTCTAAAATACGTGAAAAGTGAGAAAAATTGGATTACAGATGGATTATGAAGATATAGTAAATAGAACTTTATGAAGAATTCAAAAGGGAAATGGAGAAAAGAGAGATACTAAATAATATTTGGACTTCAGTATGAAAAACAGAGTTAAAAATGGTCATATTGGAAATTTAGTATATCCATTGGATGAACAGGTTGAACTACCTTATACAGAGAGAGGGGGTGGGGGAAGAGAGAGAGGTCTAAATATGTTGACAAATGTCTCAATATGTTCTCCTCAAACTCATGATCATTGTTCCTCAGACTCTTGGTGGCCTGAACCAGTGCTATACTGTTCTAGTCACTTTCACATTCAGTAGCAAAAACACTCAACAGAAGCAGATGGCAGGATGAAGGGATTTATTTCAGATACCATCCTCAAGAGGCTTCATGATGGCAGGGAAGGCATGGCACCAGCAGAGGCTGGACCTCACATTTTGCTACAGCAGATGAAAGACAGTAACAAAAGTGACCTGTGCTCTGGCATGGGGGACAATGGGCTACATAGCCACAAATCCTTCCACCAGGAACACACCTCCTCCAGCAAGGAGCCACCTCCCAAAATGCCATCAGCTGGAGCCAAGCATTCAGAACACATGAGTTTATGGATGACATCTGATTTGAGCCATTGTAATCATATTTATCTTTTGGTGAAATTCAAATGGATATGTTGAATAGAAATCTGAGCATTAAAGCATGAAGCTGATGTGCGCGTTTATACCCATGGTGAGGGAGCCTACATATAGAGGTGACATTTACTTGTCAGATGTTTTGGATGAATTTACTTATGGTATGCAAGAAGAGGATAACAAAGGAGATATAAAAAGGGATAAATAAAGAAAAATACTGAATAGACAAAAATACTAGAATGTGAGGAAGGAGATGAGTTCAAAAATGGTAAAGCCACACAGGCAGGGCAAGAAAGAGCTGCATCTCCTTTTCACTGTGAAGCACAAGGAATGTGACATAAAATTAGAATGAACATCTTAATGCCTGACAGGGATAACTTGCTCATTGTCAGTGGAAGATGTACATATGTTTTGTAGTATATATACCTGAATTCTACTTAGTGGACTTGTAAATTAGCCTATTAACTGGATAGAATTGTGTCAATAAAACACAAAATTTACATTATCCTCAAGATTAACATGTGAATTCCATTAAATGTATTTGTTTTCTTTTTTGTCCCAAAGGAAACCTTACTTCCAAAAACTGTCTGTA
This sequence comes from Jaculus jaculus, assembly GCF_020740685.1. NCBI lineage: Eukaryota > Metazoa > Chordata > Mammalia > Rodentia > Dipodidae > Jaculus > Jaculus jaculus. The sequence goes on from NC_059112.1 coordinate 33,326,312, forward strand.
CTTACTGCTAGTGACTAGATAACAATGATGTCAATTATAATGGAAAATTATAGCTGTAATTATTTAAATTTCATGAACATATGGTACATAATATATACCAGATACTAGTCTAAATATTGTATGCAGAGTAACATTTAATCACACAAAAAGGCAAACACAAGAAGGCATTTCAAAAAGAAAGAAATTGACCATTGAATCTTCTGTGATGGAGCTGACTGGCTATTATGAATGAGTTGTTTTGGGGGATGAAAATCCCTTTGAGAAAAGATTTGTCTAATTCTAAGTATAACTCACAATATCAGAGGTTCACACTTCCTCCAATGGTGTCATACACACACTATGCCTTAACTGCTGAAGTCATGTTACTAGGGAATAAAGTCAATATTCTAGCAGAGAGCAATTGGAGAGCCATCCTAGATTTTGCCTATAGCAGATAATTAAGCTTAACTTATTGAAATCCAGTTCTAAAGATGTGGGTTTCTCATATTCCCTTATAATTTAAATTCTATGTAGGATCCAATTTATGAGAATTATGTATTCACTTATAAAAAAATTCTAGTTATGTGGAAACTGGATTTTCAATAACTTCTGAAGCTTCCTGATAACAGAGTGGTGATGGAATCTAGGAAAGGTTAATTTTAAAACATTCTCTTTCCTTCATTCTTTCCTTATTCCAGTCAGCACATCTTTTCAGTTATTATCATCATATTTTGAGTCCTGCCTGCTCTCTATCTTTTGCATGTGTTGTTCATGTGACTTTCTTTGGCCAATAAATGATCTATAAAGGTTAGGAAATATTTCTACATCTAGGTCTAAGGCAGGTCATTACTTAACTCTGCTAGTTTCTTTGAACTCGGGAATCACTATGAGAATATTGTAGTCCAGCTTGGTAGAATATAAAACTGATGGTAAGAGCTAAATAATCTAGTGGAAGCCAGATCAACTGAACCAACTCCCAACAGAATCACCACCCAACTTCTAGACATGTGAGTGTACCCTAAAACAGTGAAAAATCAATCAGAGGACCTGCCAAACCACTCACAGACCCTGAGCTGTAAGACAAGGTTACTCTTGCTAGACATAAAATAATATTGGATTTATTTCTAATTATAAGTTGTATATATAGAAAACCCATTGTAAGCTTTTATTTACTGTTTGAAGGTTTTAGAGCAGTGGCTTTATTAGGAAAATAAAGTTGACCAGTGTATCTTAGTTGTAGGATCTCAAAATTCCTATATTTGATTTGGCTCCTTTTTTTATTTTGGTTGCTCATCAAATAGTAAGTTTAACAAACAGGCTCATCTGTTGTTAGCTACAAACAGTTAAGTTTGGGATATGACAATTACTGTCTCCTTTTCAGTTCCAGCCTTTCCTAAAGAACTTGGATCACGTGAGGAAAATTAACTCATTGACTTTGGTCAACTTAGGCTTGAATGCAGCTGAAAGATCTGAGGCAAGAGCAGCATGCATATATATAGTAAGCTTTTAGATTTTCTAGCATAAGTAACAGAAATACTAAGGTAATGTTCCTAACCTCCTGGACATTCAGAGAAAGCCATACAACAGTCTTCTTTCTGGTAGGTAATAATAGTTTGGTTAATATCCTCCACCATTCTGTAGATACTAAAATCTCAGAATGAAACCTGTTTGGAAATAGGGACTTAAAAGTTTATTAAAGGCAAGATGGAGATAAAATCAACGGGAAACTGGAATAAACCCAAAATCCAAAGTGAACATTCTTATAAAAAGACACAGAAGACTATAGAGACATTGAAAAGGTCAGCTAGAAGCTGGAGAGATGGCTTACTAGTTAAGGCACTTGCCCGAGAATCCAAAGGACCCAGGGTCAATTCCCCAGGACCTACTTAAGCCAGATGCACAAGATAGTGAGTATATCTGGAGTTTGTTTGCACCAGCTAGAGGCCCTGGAATGCCCATTTTCTCTATCTTCCCCTCCCTCTCTCTCTCTCTCTCTCTCTCACTCTCTTTCTCTCACTCTCTCAAACAAACAAAAGAAAAAGAAAAAGAAGAGGCCAGTTAAGATTTTATAAGCATTTTATTTATTTATTTGAGAAAGAGAGGCAGATATCTATCTATCTGTCTATCTATGTAATATATATATATATATATATACATATATATCTATGCAATATATATATACATATATATAAATTTATATTATCTATCTATATATCATATATATATTATATACATATATATATTATAATACATATTATTATATATATGTATTATATATATTATATATATATATTATATGTATCATATATATATAAATTATATATATATATAAATTATATATATATATATATATATATATATATATATATATATATATATAAAAGAACTTGTGTTTGCCTCACCTTTGTGCATCTGGCTAACTTGGGATCTGGAGAGTAGAACATGGGTCCTTAGGCTTCACAGGCAGCTACCTTAACTGCTAAGCCATCTCTCCAGCCCTCATTTGTTTATTTTTGTACTGCTGGGGATTGAAGCCATGATCTTGGGCATGCTAGATGAGTGCTATACCATCAAAGCCATATCACCAGACCCAAACCATCTAATCTATGAAAATATGTAAGGCAGTACAGAAGAACAGTGGTGAACAGGAAAGGTTTACCACTTTATTCATGTCTCCACATCAGGATAGTAGTAGAGGTAGCAACATATGTGGAAAACCACCTGTTTAATAGAGGAGTCATGTGTACCTAAACCTGTCACTGATTTCAACAGACCTAGCAGTATGTTTTCCCAGGCACTCAATATTCCTTTTACTTTATTTTTATTTATTTATTTATTTATTCATTTATTTTTTTGTTTTTTGAGGTAGAGTCTCACCCAGGCTGACCTGGAATTCACTATATAGTCTCAGGGTGGCCTAGAACTCATGGGGATACTCCTATCTCTGTCTCCAGAGTGCAGGGATTAAAGGTGTGTGCTACCAAGCCCAGATTATTTATTTATTCTTTTATTGACATCTTCCATAATTATAGACAATAAATTATGGTGGTCCCCTCCCTCTTCTACTTTTGAAACTGGCTTGAACTTTGCCTTGCTTTTCTTTTAATTAGCTACTGAATAATCTAAATGATATCATCACCAGTCTCTTGATTCCAGTTTTGAGAAGTAATACATTTTATCATTGGTTAAGGAGTTTATAGTAGGTAGTTTGTTGCTTGCAGTCAAAAATAGCTTTACATCATTATACATAGCATAAACATATAATGGGATTAATTTAAAGATGTTAGGTCCCGGGAGATATTAATAAATAATTTCTCTCTATATATTATATATAATGTAATATATATACATAGATATTGATATGGTTATATATTTCACCATATATATTTAATTATATATATATATTATTTCTATATATATTATAAAATTTGCATTAATTAGAAACTTTATTGTATGGGCAAATCATGTGCTGGTCTCAATCCCTTCCTCCTTGTCCTCATTCCTCTGAGGGCCCTCTTATCCAGAGAGCCATTGGAAACCTACATAGGTCGAGTGCCAGCCACTGTTACATAGATGTGCACCTCATGTCTAGCTGGTGGACTTTATATCGAGCACAATGTTGGTGGCTATTTTGCCCCAGCAGCTCATTTAGCACTTTCTAGAACTATGGACTTTATATCGAGCACAATGTTGGTGGCTATTTTGCCCCAGCAGCTCATTTAGCGCTTTCCAGAACTATGAGGGCTAGCTATTGAGGTGCTGGCTTCCTGCTGAATACAAAAGTGATATCTCAATGTCCTGTGTTTGGCAACTTGTAGTGTCTTGGGAAATAAGGTCTTACATTTTAGCTCTGTCTGGTATTCAAGTGTGTTGACAGAAGCCTGTCCTGTTTGGGGGGCCTCATAGGTCTCTCTGACAAACATCTAACTGTGGGGTATAAACCAATTTTTGCATTGGGAATTATAAGCTGGAGAACATGGTTTTAGGAGTAGGCTTTCTTCCTTCTTCTCTGTGGTTCTTCTGCCTAAATGGTCCCCTTTCATTCCACTGAGAGATATATTTTTTAGTTTGCTATCCATGAGGAAGGTTTCTATGGTACTAATATAGGTTGACATTAATTTTGTATAAATCTTTCCCAACCCTTCCTTTCAACTCCCCACAACACCCTTCTACCTCCTAATGTATTCTTACTTATTATACAGTTGGCAAAGAGTAACATAATTGACTTTAAAAAGAAGGGAATGATATTTTTAGTTTGAGAATGGAGAAAGATAAAAGAGTTGGCCTTATAATTTCTAAAATTAATAGAAAATATACTGAACATTATGAACATGTTAAGTATTCTTTTAGACATCTAAATTGTGTGAAAACTGTGCCATTATTGGTTCTGTCTAGTAGTAGTATTAATCTAATTAATTGCCTGAATTATGGCAGAATAAAATGGGGATTAATCAAGCCATTTCCTTACCTAATGTACTAGTTACTTTATCATCATTATGGACAAATACCTGACACAAAGGAGCTTTAGGAAAGAAGGACATATCTTGGATTACAGTTGAAGGGGATTGATCCCACCACAGAAGGCAAGTGGCATGAGCATAAAGCAGCTGGTCACATTCAGTCTGCAGTGAGGAAACAGAGTGATGATTGCTACTGCTTGGTTCACTTTCTCCTTTGAATTTTCTTTTTGAGACAGGGTCTCACTAGTTCAGATCTGTAACTTGACATGTACTGTGGACGACAACCACGAGGAATGATTGCACCTAATGAGGAGTGAAAGGAGTGTGCGGTTGCAAGAGAAAATGTGGCAAGTTACTAAGAAAGGGACTATAGTGACAGGTCACAAGATCCAACGTGAGTATGTTGGAAAGTAAAACAGTGAAGTGAACAATGAAAAGATTCTGGAGTCAATTGGTCAAAGGTTCCAAACAGTTGGAAAAAGTCACTAAAGGACAGATGTTTGTAGGAGTGACTTCAAAAGACAAATAGTGTTAGAAAATAACATACTTGAAATAAAATCAAACCTGTGAAGTTGAAAATAGAAGTGTTGGGCACAGGAAAGGGCCCCGGGCCACTGAGGGTTAAAGTGGGCCTGAGATGCCAGGCATGGCTAAGGGCTCCAGGCCACAGGAGGTCTCAGCTGCCTTAGACACTGATAACTTTGGGTCCTGAGGTCAGCAAGAGTGAGGCTGCTCCCTCCCCCAGCCCAGAACACCTAGACTCTTAATAAGACTTAGGTTTCACTTCCCCCAGAGCCTTGTTACCTCTTGCCTGGTATGTCCCTATATGTTAATGAGGTATCAGCCAGAGCCTTTGCACAGCCAGTCTCCCTGCAACCTGTACCCTACACCTTTTCTCGCCACTACTTAGACCTTGTGACCCTTTCCTGCTCACCCATGATGTGATGTCACTACATGCTAATTAGGCATTAGCAGGACCTTTGAAATAACCAATCCCCTTATGACCCATACCTACCTATACCTCTTCCTGCTCTTTCACAAACACTTATTAACCTATTCCCCTGGCATGTAAATGAGCTGTTCTCTGAAGCTCTGTCCTGGGTGTTTCTTCCCATTGCAGTCAAGGCCACTCAAGACCCTGCTCCACAGTTGCCTCAAAGCCCCTAAGAGACCGATGCACAGCGGCCCCAAGGCAGCCAGGAACCACATAGAAGACTCATAAGGGATGATGGAAATCTCATGTTTATATGTGAGAAATGGAAGTAGGTGATAGATCAGATACTGGATGCATTATTTTACATGCATATTATAGACAAGATCAACATAAAGACAAGAGAGAACATGAGAGTGAACTAAGTACAATCTTTTATAATGCATCTGGCTTCTAAAACATTGGCTTAGAACAGGCACCATGGACTTCAACTGAGTGGCTCTTTGACAGTTGAAGGACTCAATTAGGAGGAAAGGGAATGAGAGGCCACCTGATAGGACAAAAACCAAGAAGTGAGGTAGCTATATTAAAAGCTTTTCTCTTGGAGATTTTACTATCTTTTTAGCAACAAAAAACATTGATGTGATTTTTCAGAAAACAGTGGGATAACATATGGACAATAAAACATTCTCTAGATAAACTGAGATCAGAATAACAGAGGACCATCCTTCCTGGACTGACTTTGCATGAATGTGCAATATCATGAATGATGTCCTCCATAGGAACTCTGCAAGAATCCCATTAGACCTCTATTCCTATGCAAAACTACACATACATATGTCTAAAATCAGATGCATCATGGGAAGGGACATCAGCAATAGGAACATCAGCAATGGATAAAATGTTATTTAACTCAAATCAGTCAGTCAAATCAGAGAACCACCCAAACTATAGCATCCTATCCATCTATCTTCCCTAAAACTTCTATGAATAAGAGCCACAGATCCCTCCCTGGGCTCCTTTATTACTCTCCACTCAAAAGGTATTCAAACATTTACTATCACTCTGCTCTTAATCAAGTGCCTTGCTGCTTCACTACCACTGTGTGTGTGTCTTTATTTCTTTCAGTAAGACACAAAGAGCCCAGAAATATCCAGATACCTCCAGTAATGAAACCATGATTATGCCACAGAGATTATCTGCTTGGTCTCTGCATGGAGCTCTCCACATTGGGTATTTTCCATCTATATACCTGTATCTTGACCTTATTACAACTATGTGAAATCTTTAACCATGAATTTGAGCATTTAGAGAGCCAGTTTTATTAGGGGGTGGGGTGGGGAGGAGAGATGGGATATTCATGTTTTAGCTTTAATTATTACTCTTATCTATTCAGCATAATTCTATTCCTTTATATTTCTGGTCATTATGTTACAAGCCTAACATGAATTTAGTTATGAATGTGACCCACAGTTTGCTCTACTAGGATGTGGATGGTTGAAATTAATTTTTACCATTTCTGCTCTTGGCTCACAAATACTTCCCACATAACCTTCTATTCTCTTTCTTTACTCCTGTTTCAAGTGTGAATTTAACCTAAGAAGCCCCATTGTTGAAGAAAGAAAAGTATCTGCCACCGTGAGTCTGTATAATTTGTTAGAATTCCTAATCAGTGAAAACCATTTTATTAAAATTCATCAGTTTTATAAGCCAGTATGAATCTCTTTCATTGAATGGATATGATGAGATGCAAAAACAAATTTCTATTAACCACTGCAAAAGATAATTCACTTAGTAATATCTAATACATTCATTGTTTGATCGCACCTGATTCTTCCAATGTACAATTTTCAGAGAAAATGGTAAGAAAAAAAAAAAAAGATCATGAAACAGAACCAATCTTATATTTGAATCACATGTATTTGACCTATGTTATAGGAAATCTGCTGGGGTTAAGGACTGAAATAAATAAATGAAATTTTATTAGAGAACAAAGGTGACTGTAAATTCATACTTTTCCTTTTTTATTGCCTTTTTCCTAAAGCAAGAATCATACACACACACACACACACACACACACACACACACACACACACGCCAATAAGAAATAGAAAAATCCAAGTTCAATTTGGTACTAACTGGGTTGATGTCCCATTCTACATGCTGGTCTCTTTCCTGAATCTTATAATGGATCCCATGTTTCAAACCTCAGTAGCTTAGCAGAAGAAATAACAGTATAATGCCATATATGTGTGTGTGACTGATTAATGCATTGTCACTCCAGATAGTACTAAAAGTGGCTAAGTAGCATGTTGAAATTCTGGAAAATATCTCCCTCTTGGATTGTTTCAAGGAAGACAGTGGGTGAGCATAAGAAAAGATTATCGTCTCCTCTAACCCAATAGTGAACTTTTAAAAGAGCTGATTTTCAATGCTCACTCTCTGAAAAGAACAACTCTCAACTGCTCTTTTCTACCCTAGGTACTATCTAATTACAACCCAACCTGTTCATTACCACCGTGACCTGTAGCCTCTTAATTCCTCTTCTCCACATGGATATTTCTTAATATACAATCACAGCTATATTTCTCAGTGTGTGTTTTCAGAACACCTGTGTCAGAATTACCTGGGCTATTCATTTCAATGCCTAACACCGGATGCACAATATTCCAAATGAATTATACTATCTATTGTGCCAGAGAATTTTATGCAACATCAAGATAGATTCATAGCACCAGTGAAATGTGAGACTGTGAGAATCAAAGCCTGGAGCTATTTCAGGCCAAGACCTGTATTGTACTCCTTCAGCCTCTTGATTACACACAAGTGAAGACTTTTAGAGAATGCTGTAAGTACAACTTGGAATCACAAACCTTAGAAAAATCCCTTTGACTTCAATACTTTCTCCTAGCTTCCTATTATTTCTAGATTGACAAAATTCTACCAGTAGTTGTAAGTGTCAATGTAAATTGAATCTTCAACATCCCCATAAGGTGCAAGTGTTATACTATGGGCCTTAAAAAGATTATATTTTTCATTTTTCTTTTTCAAGGTAGGTCTTTTTCACTCTAGCTCAGGCTGACAGGGAGTTCATTATGTAGTCTCATGGTGACCTCGAACTCTTGGCGATCCTCCTACCTCTGCCTCCCAAGTGCTAGTATTAAATCCTTGCATCACCACAGCAGGCTTCTCAAAAATATTTCTTTTGGGACTTCCAGCCAAGATGGCGACCGCTTAGCTGCACTGCAAATCCCTGGGAAAGAAAGGCAAGGCATTAGGGGTTCACTGGGTCTTTTAGGGAAGAGCAATCTCCAATAGATTGTCAATGGGAGGGCACAGGAGGGGGGAAACAGAGAATCGCTAATCCCCTCCCCCCAAATAGCCACCGTTTCCACGGAGCCAGGAGCCACCATACACCAATTCCTGCAGGCGGAAGCTTATTTAGGTCCGCCACTCCTACTCCTCTGGCCACCACCAGGTATTTAGCGAATCCTGCCAATAACAGGGAATTGCGGATCCACTCTCAAGCAGGCAGCCCACCCCTCCCCCCAAATAGCCACCTATCCACAGTGCACCCACGCACAGATCAATCCCTGAGTGTGGAAGTTTAGAACGCTCTGCCCACTCACTCACTACTGCTGCACTTCAGTGAGCCCAGTCCCACAGCAACTGCCACACTAGCTCAGACTGTGTCTCTCGCTTGTGCCAGCTCAGGAGTCATCCCCTACCTGACCCCATTGTCCTGTGGCAAGGGAGTGCAGACTGTTTCTGGGTTCCAGTGTTCCCAGCCAAAATTTGGGCTGATTCAGTGCTTGGTGCCTCAATGTCCCTCCTAGCTCAAACACAGGCAGATGTGGGGCATTGCTACTTGAGAATTCAGGCAACTTTGGTGCCCCTACCAGGCAGTAGATCAGGAGGCTTTGACAAGTGAGAGCCAAAGCCAAGGTTACTTGGCAACAGTCCCAGGCTGCCTCAAATTCCCATTGTGCTTGAACTCAGGCTGATCAACATACCTACCTACACATACACTGTCATGCGCAGACCACAGTTCAAAAGAAATAACATGAAAAATCAAATGCAAGAAAATCCAGTTAGATCACCCAGTCCTAAAATGAATATATCCAACCAAAATATAGAAGAGTCATTAGGACCAGAACATCAAATTGAAGCTATGAGTAAAGCAACCATGACCAACCTACTGGTACAACTTGTAGGAAAGCAACAAAGGACTGATAATAGTGTGGATGGTGCCATCACTAAACTAGAATTAATAGATAAGAAATTAAAAGGTGTTCAAAGAGAGTTAAGAGAATTGAGGGAGAGTGAAAAAAAAGAAGACCTTAACAATCAGCTGGCCATTCTAAATGAAGACATAAAGAAATACAAGGGTTAATTCCAAGAATCATAAAGAAAATCAGAAAATGATGTGAAAAGGAAGCTTGACAGAGGGATGGAAATTATACATAGGAAGGTAGTAGAAAATGCAAACTTAATTGAACAAGTCCAAAACTCTCTAGAAGCTCTCAAGAATAGAGTCAGCCAAGTGGAGGATAGAAACTCTGATCTGGAAGACAAGATGGAAGAAATACTTTGGGAGTTCAAAAATTTCAGTAAGTTCAAAAGTTCCTGTGAACAGAACAAGAGGGAATTATGGGATACACTTAAACGTCCTAATATCAGGATTATTGGAATACTAGAAGAAGAAGAAATACAGACCAAAGGCATGGAGAACTTATTTAACAAAATAATTGGAGAAAACGACTTCCCCAGTCTCTTAAAAGAAAGGCGCATCAAGATACAAGAAGCCAACAGAACTCCAAACAGACTGAACTAAAGGAGAAACTCTCCAAGACATATTGTCATTAAGACTCTAAACATTGACAGCAAAGAGAAAATCCTAAAAGTAGCTAGAGAAAAAAAAAACACCACTTTCAAAGGTAACCCCATAAGAATTACTTCAGACTTCTCAATGGAAACCCTAAAAGCTAGAAGGGCCTGGAAAGAAATACCCCAAAATCTAAGATCTTATGGTTTCCAAACCAAACTACTCTATCCAGCAAAAGTATCCCTCAAAATAGATGGTGAAAGAAAAACTTTCCATGACAAATCTCAGCTTTACAATTACATGAACACAAAACCAAGCCTACAGAGAGTATTTCAGGAAATTCTCCACAGAGAAGAAGCTAATAAGCAAACTCAAATACCTACAAAAAGCAGATCAAAATAACCAAACTCAGCGTAGGCACAAAAAACTTCAAAGTCCATGAAAACACCAGCCCATATTTACCATCACAATATAGTAGGGATCATATCAAATCTCACAGTCATTATCCTAAATATTAATGGCCTTAATTCACCCATCAAGAGGCACAAGCTAACAGGATGGATCAAAAAAGTAGACCCCCTCAATCTGTTGCCTTCAAGAAACCCACCTTACCACTAAAGACAAACACCTCCTCAGGGGAAAGGATGGAAAACAATATTCCAAGCAAATGGGAATAAGAAACAAGCAGGTGTAGCTATATTAATATCAGATAAAATTGACTTCAAACCAAAAATAATCAAAAAGACAAAGAAGGCTACTTCCTATTTATCAAGGGAATGATCCATCAAGAAAATACTACAATCATAAATTTGTATGCACCAAACAAAGGGGCACCACAGTTCATAAAACAAAACCTACTTGACAATAAAACAGAAATAACCACCAACACCATCATAGCTGGGGACTTCAATACACCATTATCAGTAATGGACAGATCATCCAAACAAAAACCCAACAGGGAAGTAAGAGAGCTCATCAAAACCATAGATCACTTAGGCCTAACAGACATCTACAGAACTTTCCATCCAAAGTCCACAGACTACACATTTTTCTCAGCAGCCCATGGAACATTCTCTAAAATAGACCATATACTGGGTCACAAAGATTGCCTCCACATATTTAGGAAAATTGACATAATTCCCTGCATGATATCAGATCACAATGCTATATTGGTAGACATCAATGATAAAAGACCCACCAAGAATCCCAACAGCACCTGGAAACTGAACAGCACACTTTTAAACAATAAATGGATAGTGGATGAAATAAAAAAGGAAATTGCAAAATTCCTGGGATTGAATGACAATGAGAACACATGATACAAAATCTTATGGGACATGATGAAGGCGGTCCTCAGGGGAAAATTCATAGCACTCAATGCCTTCATAAAAAAGACAGAAAGAGGGCTGGAGAGATGGCTTAGCAGTTAAGCGCTTGCCTGTGAAGCCTAAGAACCCCAGTTCAAGGCTCGGTTCCCCAGGTCCCACGTTAGCCAGATGCACAAGGGGGCGCACGCGTCTGGAGTTCATTTGCAGAGGCTGGAAGCTCTGACGCGCCCATTCTCTCTCTCTCCCTCTATCTGTCTTTCTCTCTGTGTCTGTCGCTCTCAAGTAAATAAATAAAAAATTTTAAAAAAATACAGAAAGATCCCAAATCAATAACCTAACCATCTACCTAAAGGCAATGGAGAAACAAGAAAAATCCAACCCAAAGAGCTCCAGAACAAAAGAAGTAATTAAAATCAGAGCAGAAATTAATGAATTGGAAACCAAGGAAACAATTAAGAAAATTGACAAAACAAAGAGCTGGTTCTTTGAAAAAATAAGCAAGATTGACAAACTTTTGGCCAATTTGATCAAGCAAAAAAAGGAGAAGCTTCAAATTAACAAAATGAAAAATGAAAAAGGAGATATCACAATAGACATAAATGAAATTGAGAAAATCATTAGGATGTATTTCAAAACCACTATTCCACAAAATTGGATAATGTGGAGGAGATGGATAAATTCCTGGATGCATATCATCTATCAAAGCTAAATTCAGAGCAGATTAATCACATCAATGAACCCATCACACTCATGGAGATTGAAAAAGTAATAAAAAACCTCCCCAAAAAGAAGAGTCCAGGACCAGATGGCTTCCCAGCTGAACTCTATCAAACCTTCATGGAAGTACTCAAACCAATCTTCCTCAAACTGTGTCACACAATTCGAGAACAGGGAAAGCTATCCAACTCCTTTTATGAAGCTAGTATCACCCTAATTCCAAAACCAGGCAGAAAGGCCTCAAGAAAAGACAATTACTGGTCTATTTCCCTGATGAACTTAGATGCAAAGATCCTGAACAAAAATCTTGCAAAGCAAATCCAACAACACATCAAAAGCATTACCTAACTTGACAAAGTGGGATTCATCCCAGGAACACAGGGGTGGTTCAACATACGGAAATCAGTCAACGTAATACACCACATAAACAAGGTGAAACATAAAAACCACATGATCATTTTGATAGATGCAGAAAAGGCCTTTGACAAGATTCAACATCACTTCATAATCAAAACATTGGAGAGAATTGGCATGGCTGGTTCATATCTTAACATAATAAAGACAATATACAAAGCTCTGAAGGCCCAAATAATACTTAATGCAGAGAGTTTGGAGGAATTCCCATTAAGATCAGGAACAAGACAGGGTTGTCCACTCTCACCTCTGCTTTTCAATATAGTACTGGAAGTCCTAGCTCAAGCAATTAGACACGAGAAGGGAATAAAAGGGATACAATTTGGAAAGGAAGAAGTTAAGTTAGATCTATTCGCTGATGACATGAATATATATATATAAGAGACGTGAGAGACTCCATCCTAAAACTCCTGAAGGTGATTATCTCCTATAGCAAAGTAGCAGGATACAAAATCAATGCACAAAAATGAGTAGCCTTTCTGTATGCAAATGACAAATATACAGAGAAAGAAATAAGGGGCATAGTCCTATTTTCAATAGCAACAAAAAAATAATAAAATACCTTGGAATAATATTAACCAAGGAAGTGAAAGATCTCTACAATGGAAACAGAGAAACACTCAAGAAAGAAATTGAGGAGGACTTCGGAAAATAGAAAGACCTCCCAAGCTCCTGGATAGGCAGAATTAACATTGTGAAGATGACAATCCTACCAAAGGCAATATGCAGATTTAATGCAATTCCAATTAAAATCACTACAGTATTTTTCACAGAGATAGAAAAAATGATCTCAAATTTCATATGGAAAGGCAGAAGGCCTCACATATCCAAACATATACTCAGCAAAAGAAATACCTCTGGAGGCATCACCATACCTGATCTAAAGCTATAATACAAAGCCATAGTAATAAAAACAACATGGTACTGCCATAAAAACAAGAGTGTAGACCAATGGAATAGACTGGAGGACCTGGACTTTGGGTCAAGCAGCTATAGGTATTTGATATTCGACAAAGGCCCAAACAACATAGGCTTGAAAAATGACAGCATCCTCAACAAATGGTGCTGGACAAACTGGATAACTATATGCAGGAAACTGAAACTTGATCCATACATTTTGCTATGCACTACACTCAAATCAAATGGATCAAAGACCTCAGTATAAGACCAGAAACTCAAATACTACTGGAAGAAAATTTAGAAAGTACTTTCCATGATATAGGAATGGAAAAAGACTTCCCGAACAAAACCTCTATAGTTCATGATCTTAAACAGTCACTCAACCAATGGGATTGCATGGAGCTGAAGAGTTTCTTTACAGATAAGCATACAATAAGCAAAGCCAATAGATTACCCACAGAATGGGAGAAAATATTTGCAGGTTATCCTACTGATAGAGGCCTAAGTTCTAGAATCTACAAAGAACTCAAAAATATAAACAGTAAGAAGTCAAGCACCCCACTCACAAAATGGGGCAAAGAGACGAACAGGCAGTTCACAGAGGAAGAAATACAAACCACAAATACACACTTAAGAAAATGTTCAAAATAATGTGGCCAACTAATCATGAACTGAAATCTCCAAATCTGTTAGCCAATGCAGACTTCAAATCTTTGTAAAATCATATTTCAAGTGTTTCACTATCATGATGAAAAGTGACTCACACTTTGTCAATACTTAATTCTAACCTTGACTATTCTTTTCATGTGGCTGTTTAATTTCCTCCTATCTGTATCTAATAATCATACATATCCTCCCCCAAGCCTTTATGGCATTTTCAAAAATTCTTATTTGTATCATGCAATACTAGTACTAAGCAGCAATATGGGAGAGGTTAACCTTTCCTCTCCAACCCAAATTTTCCTAACTGTATCTCTACCGTACTCACATTATGAACCCTTAATCTTTTTAAGAAAATCTAAATTTTTTCCTAACATATACCTCAAAATTATTCCAGCTGCTACACATAGATCAAAAGTCCAGAGTCATTGGCATATTTTCAGGCATTTATTACAGCAGTATCCCATAGGAGGGTCCAGATCTGTGTTTGACACTTATCGTAGCTGCTACAAATTACCAAGAAACAGTAGCTTGAAGCCACACAGATTTGTTGTCTCATGGTGCTGCTGTTCAGGAGACTAAAATAGGTTTCACTGGGCCAAATACAAGGTGTCAGCAGTGGCTTGCTCTCTCTGGAGGCTGGAGGTGATGCCGTTTCCTTGAATTTTCCAGTTTGTGGAGGTCAGTTGGCTCAGGTCCTTCCTCTTCAAAGTCAGCAAGGTAGCATTTTCTGACCTCTGATATCAACAGTGCATTTTCTGTCTGATTCTCATCATCCTACCTTCCATGTTAAGTTGGATATTTTAGTTGTTTGCTTACCTATATCTTGACAGATTCAAGTTTTACTATGGGTAGAAAATAAGCCTTTATCATTTTGCAATGACCAGCAAACAGCACAAAATTGCATGTGTACACAAAAAGAAAACACTGATTTGTATAAGATTTCACTTATATTATTTTCCCACATTGATTGAACTTAGTGTAGATCAGATATCATGAAAAATACATACAATCAAAAATATTGAGAGTAATAATTAATTTTTATACAAAAATATTCAATTAAACTCATCATATGTGTTCTTAACTCGTGTTAGACGATACACTACATGCTAGAAATAGATATTCTCCTGAATTTACCCTGAGATTTTAGCCAATCAGCAGTTTACAGTCTTCTAAATTGAAAATGCATGCAATACCTCTGTCTTACTTGTTAGGGACAAGTTTGTTGTCAACTTGACCAGATTAGAAATAGAAGGAGATGAACTTCTTGGCCTGGTCTGTGAGGGAATTTCCAGACAAGATTAACTAAACCAGGTAGTCCTTCCTCCCAAATGGGTAGCTCTTCTGCTGAGGGACTATAAATAAGGAAACTCAAGGGGAATGTTACAGCTCTTTCTTCTTGTGATCAGCTGCTCATGCTATCGGGCTTATGTATGTTGTTGTTGTTATTGCTGTTGTTATCGTTGTGTGTGTGTGTGTGTGTGTGTGTGTGTGTGTGTGTTTTCCATCTTCTCTTGTTGCTTTTTGTGCTTGCTTTAGCTGTTCATTTGGCTCCATGGACTTAGTGGCTACCTGGTCCTGGTTCTTTGACTATTGTGTCTGCATCTAGCTTTGTGGACTTTAGCAGCTGCCAGGTTCTTCAAAGTTCTGCTCTGTGGACAGCTACTATTTAACTATCCATCCCGTGAGCTAATTTTGTGAAAATTTAATAAAATTCCCTTTTTCATATAGTCAGTTAGGTTTTTCTTAAAAAAAAAAATTAAAACCCTACTGAACATCATAGCTAGCAACACACTGCTATAGTCTGAGAGGTATGGCTTTCTACCAATATCTGGCAGCTTCCCTAAAGAATACTATGGCGTATGACCACTAAACAGGGTAATGATCAAGTCAGAAAAGCTTAGTATGCTTTGTGTTGACTATGTATTTCTTTCACACCATCATAAAGTCAAATAACCGTAAACCAAACCATTGTAAGTTGGAGCAGGGTCTGTCTGTATGTATGTCAATGAGCTGCACCAGTCCACTGTCATTGATGGGAAAAACAAAACAAACAAACAAACAGAAGAGGGTGATGTTACTTTCTTCCCGGTAGGTCCTGTGGCAGGAACCAGCACTGTGCACTGTGGTTGCGGAGAGTCAGATCCAGTCTCAAAGCCACTGTAGGTTATTTAGCTGAACTTTAACAGGAACACACTTCTCAGACTTGAAATATTCCTTCTGGAGGGAAGGCTCAGTAGTCTCAGAAGGTCAACAAGTCTTACAGAAATGAAGCTGCAAAGGTCACATGACCACTCCTCAAGGTTACAGGAGCAGTAAAAGGTTGCTGAGGAGCCCGCTCCCACCAGTGGTTTGTAGCAGTTTTCTCTGGATAGAAACATTCTTTCCTGAAGAGAAGAGGGAGGTCAACAAGTCTGAGAAAGCTGCAAGACCTCTCCCTAAGGTTATATGGAGTGTCATCAACTGCTTGGGAGGAGGCTGCCTGGCCAGCCCTGAGCCCAAGTGACGTTGCTTGCTGTCCTTTGAGGTGAAATGGCTACCTTTGAGCCCCCTGTGCTCCTGTAATTAACCCTTCACCCTGCTCTGGAAGTAACCCCAATAAAATCATTGGCTCACCCCAACTGTATTTTGGTGTAATTTGCTTTGGTCTGTCATATGAGCCCTATCTAGGGTGAACAGAAGTATGCTTGTATCTCCCTAGGGGAAAAAGCTGAATATCAAAGTAAGGCAGACACTTCAGGCTGGTGACAGGAAGTCAGTTAGATATTAGGTGATTAAAACCATGATTTTCAAAATTAATACATTGTATGAAAATGTGTAATACATTACTTTTATTTTATTTTATTTTATTACTCTTTTAAGGTCCTTGAAATCACTATGGTGAATCTTTTGACTACAAGAACAGTATGTGAAGAGCAAAAGAGAAAAAGAAATGAGAAAGAGAAGGAAGAGGAAATATTAAACAACCAACCCTGAATATTTGCCTGACAAAAGTCTCTGGAAGTGTTTAAAAGAAAGCCACAGTTCCTACAAATGTATATGTTACTATTTATATGAAGTCAAGTGTCAACAAGCAGCATAATTTTTCCCTTGCTTTATCACATAGGAGGGATACTAAGAAAGTAAAATCCTGTGTCTCTAAGTAAACCAACATTTTCCCTTCTCATAGCAGGAGAGCTTATAAAAGATGAATTTCCAACAACTTTCTCAGAGGTATTATTAGGTAGGTGTTATTTGCTATAGAAATGACAAGCAGCAAGGTCTCTAATTCTCTTATACTTTTTTTATCTAGGGTAAAATATGTAGAAAATATCACCATCAATGGGAAATGTTTTGGCAGACTTTTCCTTCTTGTCTCTCTGTCAGCATTTTAATGTCATTCAGACTGAGTTCAAGAGGGTCACTTTTTAATAAATGTAGAAACATGTAAAGGCTTTTATAAATCAAACTAAGCTAGCCCGCCTTTTGTCAGTTTGCTTATGTTATTCCCAGCATTCTTTTCCCTTGCTGCACAGATCACATTATATCCTCTCATTGTTCTAGGCCTTAGCTTCACAACATGCTAATGGACCCCGATTATTTCACACCATGTAATACCTTCCATTATATAAGTGTTTGTTTACAAAGGCGTTGCCTTAAAATAGAGCTGTGCGAAAAGATAGTGCAAAAGACCAATTCTATTACCTAACATCATTAGTGGAGAGATTTATTGTCACTGGAAATAGTGCTGACAATAGCTTTGGTGAAGCCACATCTGCTTATTCTAAGGTGTAAGGAGCAGGATATGTGACAGGGAATGAGAATATGCCATTTGATTTGTAGCCCTTTCCTGGCTTCAAAGACAATGAGTAGGTGCATAAATAAGGGGAAGCCATTTACTACAGTGCTACAGCAGGGCCTCGTTTCCAGTGCGCAGGATGACTACACCAAATGCTCCAATGCCTTCTCTAATGTCAGGATTTCTCTTTTTCAAATAAAATTGCTTTAAAAAGCAGACACTTTTATAAATAGTGTATATATATAAAGTATATATAATTTGAGAGAGAAAAAGAGAGAAAGCAAGAGAGAGAATGAACATATGGACATGTTAGAGCTTCCAGATACTGCAAAGGAACTCCAGACAAATTTGCCACCTTGTGCATCTGGCTTATGTTGGTCCTGGAGAATTGAACCTGGGTCCTTTGACTTTGCAGGCAAGCACCTTAACGGCTAAGCCATCTCTCCAGCCCTATATATAGCTCTTAAATGTGATTTTAATGTGAAATTCTTTTCACTATTTTATAAAATATCAAGCCAGATCATTTCTCCTCTCTCAATCACATTTTACTTTTCTTCCAAAATCATTTTTTGGTGTGTGATATAACAGAGTGCTTGAGAGTTACTGTAACTGGACAGTTGGTTCAAGGTTTGTGAATGCTGACAGATGAAAGAGTCCCTGTAAAGTTTAAGTTTACTTAGTTTTATGATGTTAAGTGTAATACAGAGTCATTATAAGATTCTAAGAAAAACAATGGGCTGGAAATGAATTGTCATTCTGCGAATCAACATTTGTGAAAACAAACAAAATGGATTCTACACTGGAGTTAACCAGGCCCAGTCACATCATTGTGGTAGAATACATTAGAAGTAAGTAATGCAAGCAGTAAACTTGAAAATTTAAAAAAAAAATGGTATTGAATAACCATTGTTTATTCATGTGCATGCAGTCATTTTCATTCTGAGAATAACTGTTGTGCACTTTAAAAATAGAAATAATGATAGTGATAACTTAGGCATTTTTGTTAAACAAACTTAAACTATAGAGAAATAAAGTTAAGTTTGAATTTGTTCTGAATAGTCTAAAGCACAGCAACTGGACAATTCAGACACTGACAGCCATTGATTAAATTGTTGTCATGTACCAGCCATTATGTGAGATTTTGTAAGGTGTTGCACTCAGTATCATGCTGTTGGCAGAAAATTCCCACCAAAGAGAAGCTTGTGGGAAGACAGTGTTTATTTAGACTTACAGACAGGAGGGGAAGTCCATGATGACAGGGTAAACAATGACATGAGCAGAGGGTGGACATCACCTTCTAGCCAACATCAGGTGGACAACAGTAGCAACAGAGTATGCGAAACACTGGCAAGGGGAAACTGGCTATAATACCCATAAGCCTTCCCCCAACAATACATCATGTCCAAGAAGATCAGCAGGGGACCCAGCATTCAGAACATGTAAATTTATGGGGGACACTTGAATGAAACAGCCACATATGGCATACACAGCATGGCTGACTTAGTCACTCTGGAAAGATCATTATCTAATGTGAAACATAGAAATAGAGTATACTTTAACTAAAGTTAACAGACTCTGTGAAAGGAAATTCATGGGAGTAGAATAGAGACCTTGCAATTCTTCTGAGAAAGGTCGGAAGAATGCCAGGCTGAAGAAGATGCATAATTTGTGGCTGCATAAGTATAGTATGTTGAAATCAAAACAAAATACTCAGAATGAAGGCAAAGTAATGCTCTCTTATCAACATGTGTTATGTTTTAAAGTGGACACCTGAAACTACAGGTAACATAAAATATTAAGCATATTATATTTTTCTGCTTTACATGCACATGATTAAGACTGATGTACATATTTGGCATAGTAAGAGATTAGCAAAAATAATGCAAAAAAAAAACCAATTATACTGTAGTGAATAGGTTATCAGTCAGGGTTCTCTAGAGGAACAGAACTGCTAGAATGAATTCTATTAAAATGGGAATTTATTGGATTAGTTTACAGTCCAATAGTAGTTTTAGCCTTGAGAATCAAGAAACCAGTAGCTGTTCAGTCCACCTGGCCAGATGCCTCAGTAGTCCCAATCCAGCACTGAAGGCCTGGAGGCTTCCTGAGGAGCCACTGGCTTTCAATCCACATGGGTCTTCAGTTGGCCCTGGTCTTCAGTCCACCCTGGAAGACAGCAAGCAGCTCCAGCACTCATGTGGAAAGAAGGAGGGGGCTCTTTTCACCCAGAGCTTCCTTATATGAAGTCCCCTCTGAGCAGGGCTGCCTGCTCTGGAGGAAGGGTTCACTCTGGGGGAAGGACTTCCTCCTTCAGTTAATCCTTCCTGGAAGCAGCTTCAGAGACCCACTCAAAAGGGATTTCTGTGGATTACTAAAAAGATCAAGTTGAAAACACCTTAACTATCACAGATAGGTAAAGTTCTTGCCTTGCAAATATGAAAATCTGATTTCAATCTTCAGGATTCACATTAACCAAAAAAAGTCGTGATGGTATGTACTTTCAATCACAGTTATGAGGGTACCAAGATGAAAAGATCTTTGAGGAGCACTGTCCACACAGTCTAGGCTACTTGGTGAGAGCTCCAGGTCAAGGACTGATCTCTCATAACAGCTAAACAGTTGTGGCTGGAGGCATGGCTTAATGGTTAAGGCACTTGCCTGCAAAGCCAAAAAACCCAGGTTTGATTTCCCCAGGACTCATGTAAGTCCGATGCACAAGGTGGCACATGCATCTGGTATTCTTTTACAGTGGCTGGAGGCCCTGACACACTCATTCTCTCCCTCTCTCTCTCTCTCTCTCTCTCTCTCTCTGTCTCTCTCAAATAAATAAACAATAAAGGTAAAAATTTTTAAATCTAGCTGATAGGGAAAGAAAAATCATTAAAAATGTTGCCTAGCAATAGATTTTGTATGCTCCAAAACCAGCAAGATGTGCCCATTGGTGCAATGGTGACATGACTGTTGTCTGTGATAAACTACTCTCTGATAGAATTTGGCACCTGCTCCACAGTAGGGAATTCATATCTGGTACTGAAATATCTATCAAAAACCTATGGTTCAGGAGGTCAAAGGCCCTGGACTGATGCTAATTCTGTTGTTTTGATTGGGGTTATGTTGTACCCTTCAATCGGCCTTGTAAATATTTCTAATTATGTGTATTAGCTTAGTCCTGCTTTACGTTTTGGTCAGAAAAATTTCTTTTTGCAGTGGGAAGGAGTGATTGCTGTGGAGACTCACATCTCATACAAGTACAAAGGCTAAATGACTATTAAATGCTCACCTAAATGGAACATCTTCATGACTTTTCATAGCCTTAGGAAACATTATGGAAGAAGTAGTGGAAAGAACAGAGAACACCCAGAGAATGGGAACAAATGCTGTAAAATACTGTCTTTCAGATATGGCATTGCTTTTTTACTCATAAACTCATAGCAGTTGTGGTTACCTGAACAAGACCTGCGTAAGGTGAGGCTCATCAACCTTCCATCATGAATGGTACAGGTTCTCATGAACACCCACTCCTCACTATGGAGTTACTGTCAGTTAGTGGTTGCTGGGTATGGAGTTTTTCTTTAGTGGCTTGGCCTCTGTTAAGTTGCCTATGCTCCTTCAAATAACACCCTACTCACTAGGCTCATTGCAAGCAAACCTAAGTAAGGTCAGTGCGACAGGCAAGCACACACACACACCCACACATAAACACACACACGACATTCAAATAGAATTGTGACAAGTTGTTTGAAAGGCATTCAGTGGGGATGGTAGGGGAAAATAGAAGATAATGAGGGATGAATACGATCAAAGCAAATTATATACACATGTAAAATTGGTCAAAAATAGAGAGAAGGGCTGGAGAGATAATTTAGTGGTCAAGGCACTTGCCTGCAAAGCCAAAGGACTCAGGTTCAATTCCCCAGGACCCCTGTAAGCCAGATGCACAAAGTGGCACATGCTTCTGGAGTTCTTTTGCAGTGCATAGAGGCCCTGATGTGCCATTCTCTCTATCTCTTTCTCTTTCTCTTTCCCCCACCTCTCTCTCTCTCTCTCTTTCTCTTTCCTTCTGATTCTCTCCCCGCCTCTCTCTCTCTTTCATAAATAAAAATAAGAAAATATGTAAAAAATAGAGAGGTAGATGTTTCCTGCAGACTGAAATTTGAGGATGTCCACTGACATCCAAATTCATTACACATTCGATACACACACACAAAGGTGCTCATTTTATTTTTATAATCATGATTATTATGAAGGAAAAACTGGGCTGCAGAAGATACCAAATTATTTTTTCAAAGGAAATTAAGATTTGAAAGTTAATGTAGCCTCCTATGAACAGTTTCTCAAATGACTCTGCATTTATCATAGCCTATGTATGTATAACCAACACACACATTTGTATGCATGTTTATGTATTTTATTATATATACATGTGTTTATATATTGGCCCATAAACTTAAAAATTATGTTTCATAATCTCATACTTTAAAGAGAAATTTGAAATATCTTGGCCAAGTTTCAGTAGTTATGCTAGCAAAAAAAGTTAGAAATCCCAATTCTGGCTGCATTCCTTTAGAAGATAAAGCAGTTTTGCCACTGTTCTTCTTGCCTGTGATATTTAAGTCTTCTAGCTGTAAGTGTTAAGAAACAGAAGCAGATAAGTCTTCAAAAAGTGAATCACAAATCATTTTCAAGGATTAATAAGAACTGAAAATGTAGACAAAGGCAGCATTCCAGGGAGAGGAGAGACCATGTGCAAAGATGGTCAGAGCAGTGGATTGGGGAGAACAGAAAGGTGTGATTGGCTGATGAAGCTTGTAATGTGTATGACTCTGTGGGTAAAGGAGGTAGAAGAGCTTTACAAGCATCAGATTGTGCTTCTGTGTATGAAGTGTCACTAAACCTTTAGAGTTGGACAGTGGTATAAACCAGAATCAAATGTGTAAGACTTCACTGTGACCATATAGTAGGATGGGTTAGATTAGACAAAGATATTAGCTACAAATCAATTAATAAACCAAGATTCTGGTAAGGAACATTGAAGGGAGGTCTTGTGGTTTTCTAATGTCCTCGAAAGTAAGTGACACCCCGTGACCTTGGCTACGGCACCATAGTCATGCTTTAGGGCAGTGGCTATTGTTCACCTTGCAAAGCTGTGCTTCTCAACAAAAGGTAATTTATTTCCACTTCAAAACATTTTCCTTAGTTTCTACAACTTTCTTGTGTTCCTTACTTAATATATGCTACTTTCAGTGTGCTTAAATAATTTATTGTAACAAAGATTCATTGTTAACAGTCCCTCAGTCAGATGACTTGATCACTAACGTTTCAAGTTAAAAGCCCCAAGTTATGCCAGTGAAGGAAAAAGCATGTGCATTAAAGTTTGTTGTTGTCTCACATTACAGTTGGACATTTTTCCAAATGTTAAATAGGTCCAGAAATTACTATCATGTGTTTTAAAAGACATGACATATATTTTAAAAGATTTTAATTTGTTATGTCTCAACAATATACCAACCATAGTTGAACCAATGATTTTACAAATTCTTAACTTATCATATCAATTGTTATCTTAGCCATAGTATTGAACATTGTTGTGTTCTATGTCTTTTTTTTTTCAATAACGTCAAGGGTTATGACTTTGTAATGATTTATATTACAGTAGCAAAATGAAACTGCAGAAGTGTTCCAAGCCTCCTTCAAAATTTGAGAGGCCTTGGGTCAAGATACTAGAAACATCTATTAACTATGATAGGAATGGAACCAAGAGATTGAAGAAAGGATTCAGACCCAGTCCAGGGGTACTGACAGAGCCATGACTGTACCACTAGGAATTCCCTGGGGTAACTTGTGAGAAGCTATATCACTGGAGAGTCTCACGTGCACCATAGCAGCTCATGAAAAAGTACACCAGTGAAGAGCCCCTTGGCCAACTTAAGGCACTCTGAAGGGGTGAGTCAACCTATATGCAAGTCAGCTAGTCCTTGAGGTGGGCCACAGATAGCTGAGTCTTCATGCAGCACACACAATCCAGTGTCACCTTGTCCAAACTTTTGGACACAAGCCATTGCTAGGAAATGAAACTGACTCACACTTATCACTTGGATGATAAAGGAAAATATTTAAGTTTTGCAAACATGTAAGGAACTTATACATTCTGGATTATTTGCTCCTGTTAAATATAGGGCAATGCAGTAAGCAGTTAAATCTATTTTCCTTTAGCAAGATGATCTGAACAAAACCTGTAAAGCACTTATCTAAATTTATGAAATCATTGACAAAAATATATAATCCTATCCTAAAAGGAACTTGAAGCTAGTAGAGCAAAAGACAGAGAAGCATATAAATTCTAGAGAGACAAAGTGGTGTAGAGGGTACCCAGGTGGCTCAGACACTGGCTCCTTCTGTTTGAGAAAGGGAAGGGTCAGACTCTTTTGTGTGTTTTCTTTGTGTGTCCTTTTACCATTTTATCCTTTAAAAAGAGCCACAAGGCTTTTAAACCTAATACTTAATTTTTTTAAATATCTGTCATACCCTAGCTTTTGGAATGGGAAAATTTCACAATTCTTTTGTGGGGATGTTTTCACAAAGCTCAACTCTGGACAGTTTTGAGGTAGACCTGACACAGCCAGCAATGTGACCCCTTATGAGACTTCAGAAGGCGAGAATCCTGCACACATCTCTAGAGCTGTCTCTGCCTAAGAAGACCATCATTCCAAACAATTTCAGCACTTGGTCCAAAAAGCTCCCCATATCCTTTGATAGGTCATTCTTCAGAAACTCCAGTTTCCGGTTGTATCTGAGCTGCAATTGGAATGATCTGAGTGAAGTGCAATTATTAATACAAGTGTAGAATCCTTTTCATGTATTACTCTTAAGAACTAAGTGAAAAAGTAAATAGGGCTTTTGTCCTTGGAGAGGACATACGTAATATATATGAAATCTGACATATTATTTGGGAATATGCAAGTAGTTACAAGGAAATAAAATATGCAAAACTAATTAAACACATTTCCAGGGTGGGAAAATTCAACTTTGGGTTGAAATTCATGAATGATCTCATTATCTTTAGCTGAAATTGAAGACACTGCCACAGCAGCAGGCAGGAGAACGAGGCAGAGCAGGGGAGGCTCCGTCAGAGGACAGGCGGCGTGTTGGTGACACATGTGCAGATGCCCGGAGGTGTGTGTCTCCTTGGGGAGCGGTAACACTGTCCCCGAGGACAGCAGCAAAACTACCACTGAGCAAAGTCTGCTGGGCCGACTACACAGGGATGTCCGTGGGAAGTCTGCATGTCTTCAAAGTTCAGAATTCTAATTTCAAGAGCAGGGGGAAATCATGGAGGCAGTGTGAAATCATGGATGGGGAATAAGCACAATTTGTTTTGAAGCGATTTCAATAATTGCTAGGGTGAAGTAGGAGGATTGCTTTGAGTTTGAGGCCAGTCTGAGACTGCATAGTGAATTCCAGATCAGCCTGGGCTAGAGTGAGACCCTACCTCAAAAAACCAAAGGAACAAAAGAAAACTAATAAAATAAAATAAAAGGAAAGACCAGCATATTTTTAAAGTAATTCATCATGCCAACCCCATTTGGCTCATGGTGACTGGTTCATTCCCATACTTATGTGCTCTCCTTCTTAAGAATATGACATCATGAATACATACAATTGAGGAAATTATCATTTGAAGAGATTATTTCATGTCTCTCTTCCATAAAAATTCAAAAACACAATTTATAGGCTAGCAAATGGTCAACTGAGGATACTGTACTTGTTTTGCTCCTTTATACTCATTGGCTCACTGATGATTATCAATACATGATATATTGAAGGTGTCTTTCTTATCGTTTTCCTATTGTTTTTTTCCTACTCAAGGTGATTTTTAAATATCAAAGTACACAACCAAAGAAAACAACTTTGTTTCAATGCCAACTCACATTCAATGTCTCCTATTTTAATAAAGATGACTTTGATTTAAAAACAAAATGCTTCATTTGGCCTGGCTGGCCAAGTATACGGTTTGCAGAGTCTACTGTTGGGTATCTTCACTGGTGATTTCTCTCTCTCCCATTGAACTGCATGCAGTGTGGCTTTCTCCAGCTGTCTGTCATCTGGTTTACATAGATGAGATTTTCAGCTCAGCTCCAGCAAGATTTCTCAGTGACCTTGCAGCGCAAGTATGTGAAGTCTTCAGCAATAGGGTCTTACCATCTATTCCTGGTGGGAAACCAAGGGCCTCAGCAATGACCTGTGATGTTTTGGGGGCATCAGGGTCCTACCTGGCCAACAACTCACTGGAAGATATCCCATCCCTGGCACTGAAAATTTTCTAGTAACAATCTATGGCTCCTGTGTGTTCCATTATCCAAAAAAGTAGGTTTTCATATGACTTATTTATATCCTCTTAGATTTTGATTATCCCTCTCCCCACCTTTCTTTACTCAATCTCTTACCCTGACCATACTTTGGCCTTTTCACCCTCATTAATCTGTTCTTCTGTTTATATATATACAACACCATCCTATTAAGTACCCCTTCCCTCCCTCAAGTGAGCCAACAGCTGTAATAGTGGCATGTCTGTTATCGGAGAAACTAGCTGCCCTCTAATTTGACTGGAGGTCTGCTCCATGGGAGGGAATATATCCCTGATACTAAAAACCTATAACAAAGGTAGTCATGAGCCCTAGGGGTATAACATCTGCTGCTGTCTGGATAAACATATATATTGTACTCACCAAACTGCCCAGCAAGAACTTCTCTTAATGTTCATACCCGTGTATTAATGCTACTCTCACTTTTGGTTAGAGAAGCTTCTATTTTAATATGGCAGTGACCTTGGGATGACTCAGAAGGTACCATGGTGCTGACAAGACTTGACAGAGGATTGCTCAGCACTGGAATATCTCAATCACACTTCTATGGCTCAGGGTCCATTGCAGAAGAGGTGGTAGAAAGAATGTAAGAGCCAAAGGAAGGGTAGGACTCCTTACAATGTGCTCCTCCAGACACAAAATAGCCTGGATATCCATAATCTCACAGTGCCTGATACTACCTACATAAGACCATCATAATAGGAAGAAAAAATTATGACATTAAAATAAAAGAGAGAGTGGTTGAGAGGGGAAGGGAATATGATGGAGAGTGCAGTTTTACAGTGAAAGTGGGGGGAGGGGGGAAATTACCATGAGATATTGTTTACAATTATGGAAGTTGTCAATTAAAATATGCTGCACACAATAAGTTTCAGCATTTTCACCTCCATGTGATTTCTTCATAATTGACGTTGAAAGAGGAAAGGAGGAAACAAGCTTCTTGTAGTTTCAGTTAGAAATTGAGTCCCAGAAAGAACCAGGAGATGCCACCCCACATGCCACCTCACACTGGCACAAGAATAGAGCTCTTGGCAGGAATGGAAGTCATGGCGAATGGACACTGACCTACAGCGCCCCCTGCTGCCCACAGTCTAGCATGCTGCCGAGATTGACAGCCCAGGTGAGCTGGCCCAGGAGTCTGCCCGCCAAATCTATAAGCCACTTTGGCCTTTCCCTTGCATACCTGACTCTGGTGCTATTCAGACTGTGGCCTTCCTGTCACTCTCTCTCACTCGGGGTGGACCTCAGTGTGTGTTCCTCTCCCTAGTTTTTACCCTGTGCTGCTCAGACACACTCAATTCTGGCCTCTACCCCCACCTAGCCAGGCTGTTGGGAGACCGCAGCACTGTTTCTTGATATGAACTTTTCTGTTTGCCTCTCTTTTATAGTTTGACTAATTTCTCAGTTTAATTACATATATGATTATCCTCTGGTCTCCTAATCTACCATGTGCATGCTTCCCTTATATTCCACATCTACCAAGTGGGTGTTCTCACTAACTCTGGGCTTGTTACCTGTGTAATTTCTTTAAACTCAGGGTAACCATGAGTGCAATTCTGTTCACTACTCATTCCTCCTTTGAATCTCTTCATCTCTGCTTTGGTATCTGTCCTCCCATTTTAACTTGAACGTTTCCTTTTCCCCTCTTAACTTCCCTCCATGGGAAATCACATGGTACATGCCATGCGAGTTCCTCCCCAGGTTTCCCTACACAAGCTCCTAGATTCTAGCCTACAAGTGGTTTCAGCTCGACTATAATCCCTCTTTAAAGCCTCAGATTCTCTAACTTTCCATGCAGTTGGGGCTTTACTCCAAACTCTCTTTTAAAGCCCAGTCTTTCTTATGTTTGTAGTTTTACTCTAGTCTCTCTTTAAAGTCCTTAGTTTCTCTTAAATCCTAATCTTAAATAAAGAAACCTTAAATAAACTACACAATTTGTGATTTCCCCCTACATAAATAGTTGACAATTTATCCTTCTTGAGTCCTTCTTCACTAATTGTTTATAAAAGGTAGGACAAAACCCAAAACTTGGGGTTCACAGATTTGGAGGGAATCCTCCAGAACCTCCAAATCCTGCATCAATAGAAAAGAGAGTTTCACCAAAGCTGCAAAATTGAAAACTCATTGAAACCAAAACATCACAAGAGTAAAATTAGTGCTCATCTAGTGTGTTGTAGTTTTTCAAAACTTCTTTAATTTATTTTATTACTTGGTATATTTCTTTATTGTTTGTTTGTCTTACTGTAGCACAGGATGACCTGGAATTCACTCTGTGTTCTCAGGGTGGCCTTAAACTCACAGCAATCTTCCTACTTCTGCCTCTGAATGCTAGGATTAAAGGTGTGTGCCACCACACCTAGCTTATGTTATCTATTTATTATTTGAAAGAGTGAGAGAGAAGAAGGTGTGTGTGTGTGTTTGTAAGAGAGAGAGAGAGAGAGAGAGAGAGAGAGAGAGAGAGTGTGTAATTTGGCATGCCAGGACCTCTAGCTACTGCAAACAAACTTCAAATGTGCAACCTTGTGCAACTGGCTTATGTGGGTATTGGGAAATCAAACTTGGGTTCTTAGGCTTTTCAGGCAAGTGCCTTATTTGCTAAACCATCTCTTCATTCCATTTGCAGTTTCATAAATGGCAAAGACAATAAGGCAGTAAGGCTGAATGTTACTCAATTTCTAGATGAACAAATGTTTTACAAAACAAGCATAGAGAACTCATAAGTCAGAAGGCAAAGACATCATTAAGAATCAAAGTGCATTGTGATATAACCTACTTTTTTTTTTTTTTTTGCTTAGTACTAGATTGGTTGAATGTTGTTCAGAGACATATTAGGTTGGGATTAAAATAAAAAGGAAACTTTATCGATGTATGGTAATGACTCTCTTGAAGAAATTTTATTTCATTACCTTGTTTGAGAAATATTTACTCCAATTTTTGGTGTGCATAGTATGTATGGTATATGTGTGTGTAGTATGTCTGTGGTGTGTATATGCATATGTAGATGTCCTCTACATATATGCAAAGACTAGAAAGAGTAACAGTATGCTTTTCCATCTTATTTCCTCACTGAACCTGGAGTGTATGATCTTTTTTTCTAATTTTAAGTTTTATGGACAACTTCCATAATTGTAAACAATATCCCATGGTAATTCCCTCAACCCCCCCTGCAACTTTCCCCTGTGAAACTCCACTCTCCTTCATCTCTCTCCCCCTCTCAATCAGTCTTTCTCTCTCTCTCGCTCTCCTTCATATACCTCCCCCTCTCAATCAGTCTCTCTCTCTCTCTTTTTTGTTGGCTGTCATGATCTTTTCCTCCTATTATGATGGTTCTCTAT
This sequence comes from Jaculus jaculus, assembly GCF_020740685.1. NCBI lineage: Eukaryota > Metazoa > Chordata > Mammalia > Rodentia > Dipodidae > Jaculus > Jaculus jaculus. The sequence goes on from NC_059112.1 coordinate 33,356,002, forward strand.
AGGCACTTTGAGGTCATGCATAACCAGGCCATTTTGTGTCTGGAGGAGCACATTGTAAGGAGTCCTACCGTTTTCTTTGACTGTTACATTCTTTGCACCACCTCTTCCTCAGTGGACCCTGTGCAATGGAAACTGTGATACAGATATTTAAGTGCTGAGTACTCCTCTGTCACTTCTTCTCAGAACCATGGTGCCTTCTGAGTCTTCCTAATGTCACTGCCATCTCAAAATAGAAGCTTCTCTAACCAAAAGTGAGAGTAGCATTAACATATGGTTATGAAAATTAAGAGAAGTGCTTACTGGGCAGTTTGGTGAACATAGTATATATATTTAACCAGAAACCAGCAGACATTACACCCCTAGGGCTCATGACTACCCCTGTTGTAGTTTTCAGTATCAGGGATGTGTTCCCCCCATGGAGCAGGTCTCCAGTCAAATTAGGGGGCTGTTAATTTCCCTGGTAACAGACATACCAGTATTGCACCCATTGGGTCACTTGGCCTGGCTGACCAAATTTAAGGCTTACAGTGTCCACTGTTGAGTATCTCCATTGGTCATTTCTCTCTCTCCCATTGAACTGCATTCATCATGGCCTTTTCCAGCTTTCTGTAAGCTGGTCTACATGGAGGAGGTTTTCAGCTCAGCTCCAGCAGGATTTCTCAGTGTCCTTGCAGCCCAAGTATGTGGAATCCTCAGCAACAGGGTCATATCATCTATTTCTGGTGGGAAACCAAGGGCCTTGGCAAATGCCTGTCATGTTTTGGGAGCATCAAGGACCTCCCTGGCCAACAATTCACTGGAAGGTATCCCATTGCTGGAACTGAAAATTTTCTAGTAACAACAATCCATGGCTTCTGAGTGTTCTATTGTCCAAAAGAGTAGGTTTTCAACTACTTGGCTGACCAGCAAGCCTAGCAATCCTCCTGTCTCTCCTCTCACATCTGGCTTGCCATGAGTTTGAGGCTCATACTCCAGTACTCACACTTGCACAGCAAGCATTCTTCCTAGAACCATCTGCCCAGCTACCATTTACTCAAGTTTTTAAAGATAAAGATATTATCATTAACATCAAACTCTCAATTATAAGAGTGGTGCATCCAAAACCTTCCATTAAACCACCAGCTCCTTGTTCTACTTAGTGCTTATTTTAGAGGAATGTGAATTGAAAGTAATTTTGCTGAAAGACTAAGTTACAATCATCCTTTTGGGGTGTCTACATTTCCAACATGAGGAAGCTGCATTTGTAAACATTGGTAAAAGCCACAGCACTGGATGTCTGGAGAAAAGAAAATTGGCTCCTCCAGAGCTCCTCCATGATGGCCATTTTGAACCATGATCTGTGGCTAACAGGCTGCAGGAGGCTGGGAAAGACCACACAGAGAAATTTTCCTGACAAAAAAGTTAAGTGTGTGAATATTGTGATGCTAAAAGAATACTGCTCTATCACAGAAAAATTACCCTGTTCTATCATTTACCAGATTAAAAATGTGTCTCAGAGCTAATGAAAACCATCTCAGCTACAAGAACACTCACTTTCCCTTGCACATTTTTCTTCCCCAGCACAGCCATAATGGCTTTGGTTCTTTATGACCATCACTTGCTAGGAGCAATCTTTTCTTCCCTTCACAAAAGGATGTGAAGGTAATGATTTTTTGTTGTTAGTTTATCAAAGGAAGCATTTAAATGCATAGCATATAACATATGGTTTTGCATATAATCAATGTAAATAATGCAAACATACATTTGAATGAACTATATATAATCAATAAATATGAATTTATATTGATTGATGAATATTTATTTTTTTATTTGTTTCTAAAGAAAACTATTATGGAACACTCAATACTTTAGGAAGGATATTATATCAAGTGTCTGGAAATTGGAACCTAAATCCATCATATCACAAACTAATTGTATGGCCTTGTCTTAACCAAGTCATTAAATTAAAACTGTAGTTCGGGATGTTAAGGCTATGTTCAGTTCTGTTCACCTGAACTTGAGTATTGAGCTCCATAGTAAAGAGTACAAGGTAGCCAGTTTCTGTGTACCAGCTACAAATTTGCTCATTCCACAGAGCCGTGATCTTGAAGAGCCAACTAATTTTGTAGAGCATGAACATTCTCTTCCCTTACTTCTCCATGGAGATGATGTTCTTTATTGCTACAAAGTCATGGATGAATAAGTCAAGAAACTCATCATAAAAACTGAGTGACTGGCAGCATTCTTTCTCTGGTAGCAATGCAGGAGAAAGAATCCCATTGCAGCTGACACAGATGAATGGTGAATGAGGCATAGAAGAACACATCTTGTACAATGTGCTAATAACAGTTAGGAATGGATACAGCCATGGCACTCCACTGTCAACTAGCAGTACGTCATTAAGGGAGAATTTGAATCCTACAAGAGGCCCAGGATCTGGTAGTGGATATCAAGAATAGCAAAGTTGGAGGTTATCACCTTGTTTTGAATGAGCTGAGCAGACAGCCATGTCCTGGTGACACAGGGGGTGAAGCCTGGGACTGCTAGCAAGGGCGACTGTAACAAATGTGTAAAACCCAACATCTATGGAGGTGTTATTATATGGCAGGTGGTACAATTAGTTAATTCAGTTAATATTTTTTATGCTATGGTTTGAATGTGCCCTCCAAAATTCATTCTGGAATTTAATTGCCGTTATCACAGTACTAAGAGTTGGGACAATTCAACAATATATAGGTCTAGTGAGCTTTATCATTATGAATGGGTAAATGACACAGTGGATATTTCAGTCAGGTTTGCACTACTTCCAGAAATCACCAAACCAAGAGCAGCTTGTGGGAACAAAACATTTATCTTAGCTTATAGACTTGAGGGGAAGCTCCATGATGGAAGGGGAAAATGATGGTATGAGCTTAAGGTGGACATTACCTTCTTGCCAACATCAGGTGGAAAACAGCAACGGGAGAGTGTGCCAAACACTGTCAGACCATAACACCCATAAGCCTGCCCCCAACAATACAACACTTCCAAGGGGCTTAATTCCCAAATTTCCATCAGCTGGGAACATAGCATTCAGAACACCTAACTTTATGGGGTACACCTGAATCAAACCACCACATTCTGGCTCCCATAAACTGATAGCCTTCCCTCATGCAAAATACATTGCATTCAGCCCAACTTTAAACATCCCCATAGTTTTATAAATCCCAATGATGTTCAAACATCTTCATAATCCAAGGTTTTTTAACTGAGCTATAATACAAAAAAAAAAATCCCCCCAAAACCCATAATGGCACAGAATAAACATTAACACTACAAAAGATGGAATTGAGCATAGAAAATAAGTATCCAACCAATACAAGATCGAAACAGGGCAAACATCTACCTGTTGCTCCAAGTCCAACAACTCTGGTCAATGGTAGGTCTTCAGGTCTGATAATTTTAACCACTGACAAGTCTCTGGAGTTCCAACTCTGCCCCTCCAGCTAGGCTACTTACATTCATTGAAAACTTCTTCCAGGGCTGGCAGCTCTCCTTAGCAGCCATCTCATGATCCTGGCATCTCTAGTGGTTCTTCACTGCAACCCATGGTTCATCTTCATGGCTCCATCTAGTTTCCATGCAAGTATCTAGCAAACCTGCTTCACACTGCCCATAGCTATTTCCAAAACAGAATATCATATTGCAAATTCAATGACCCTCTCTTTCGTGTATTTCTTATACTCTATAAAGCAGGTAGGGTGTCACTTTGTTAATCCAGGGGGAGGAGGAAATAAAGCAGACTTTGAAGAACAGGACACTCCTTCAGCATTTAGACCCCTTCAAAAGACTGCTTACTTTCTGTTGTCCCAATGCAAGTCAGCTAGCCCCATCTCAATGGTTGGAAACTCACATACAATTGCAGATGAATGGGTGGCTGTTTTGGCCCAGACTTCATTTTTTTTTGTGCCATATACATCTGCACACACTAATTTGTTTCTATTCAATGCAACCCTGCACAAATTCTCAGGACAAGGGCATAATAGCAACCCCCCCTCCTGAACACACACAAACTGCTGCTAGCCCAGACAAGACAAAGCTCTTTCTCACCCTCATAAGCCAAACCTCATACTCCTTAGTTATTACTGCATTCAAGTCTTTCAACTCTGACCAAAATAGTCCATTAAGCTGTTCTTACAGCACTACAAGACCAAGGTCTCAAATCCTTCCACATTCCTCTTGCAAGCAGTTCCAAAAGACCAAAAGCCACACAGTCAGGTTTCTAGAAGCAATAACACCACTCTTGGTACCAACTTTACTGTTGTAGTCAGGTTCGCATTGCTGGCAATAATCACCTGTCCAAGAGCAGCTTGTGGAAAAAAAAGATTTATTTTGGCTTACAGACTTGGGAGGAAGCTCCATGATGGCAGGGGATAAAAATGGTATGAGTATAGGGTGAGTATCACCTTCTTCCCAACATCAGATAAACAGCAGCAACAAGAGAGTGTGCCAAACACTATCAAGGGCAAACTAGCCATAATACCCATTATCTTGACCCCAACAATTCACTGCCTCCCAGAGGTATTAATTCCTAAATCTCTATCAGCTAGGAACCTAGCATTCAGAACACCTAAGTTTATGGGGGACACCTGAGTTCAAATCACCACACAGGAAAAGGTTAATTATTAAGAAGTATGCTAGATATTTTGAGAATAGGTTTCTGAGGAAAAGAGTAAGTTAGGCCTGAGATTCTTTCCTCTGTTTCATATCTGCTTGCTTATTCTTCTTCCAGGGGATCTTACAGAAGAAAGTTCTGTACTAGGTAACAGAACTTGACCTTAAAACTCCCAGCTTCTGCAAACATAAGCCAAATAAACTATCATTGATTACATGTTACCACTTCCGTGGTATTTTGCTATTGCAACAGGTAAGAAACAAGACACACACACCCATAGAAAACTATTGAAACATATAGATTCATTAGCAATGTGCTTTTGCAGATGATGAATCTGAAGTACAGGGACCTAACAAGACATAAAATTCTCATAGTGTGTCTTCCAGTAAATGGCGTATATGTCTGTGCCAGGAATGGCCTGTCCTCAGGCACCGTGAAACCACACCAGGCAGAACCCATACTGTTCCACCTAACACCAGCCACACAACTAAACTGCAGTGAAGGAATCATAGATCATTTTGAATTAACTTATTTTCTTAAAAGAAACAGATCAATAATAACAACAAAGCATATGCTTCAATAATTGCTAGTATTTAAAAAGACTCAGGATTGGGATAAGAAGCATATTATTATGTCTTCTTACTAATTTGTGTAGAAAATGAAGACACTTGTGAATATTGATATTTGCCTTAAAAATGAAGATATTTCATGTTTAGATTATCCTAAATTTATATTTCACTATGAATTGTTTCTAAAGAGTGGTATCATTTTGAAAAAACATTTCAGAATATAAGGTTTGGAGTCACTAGAAAGGGTTAGAAACATGGTCTTCCCAAATTTGTATGCATTTGCCTTGGGTGACTTAGAATCCTCACAGGTTCTTCAGAAGTAAATATACCCATTTCTAAATATTACCATGTGCACAAATTAATTCTAAGCACATGTATTATTTATAAGAGGCTGTTCTGTGCTTAAGCAGTAAGAGCTGTGTTTAAGTTGTTTAGTATTATTTTCTATTCATATGAAATTTTCGGGTGAAAATATTAATATTTTTATTTATTTCTTTGCAGGGAGAGAGGAAGAAATACATATAGAGATAGAGAAAGAATAGGTTTGCCAGGGCCTCCAGCCCCTGTAAATGGATTCCAGATGCAAAAAACACTTTGTGCATCTGGCTTGACATGGTTACTGGAGTGTCAAACTCTAGTCATTAGGCTTTGTTGGCAAGTATCTTAATCACTGAGCCATCACTCCAGCCCTTGGATGGGAATTTAGAAGAACCAAGTGGGATACATCATGTTAATACTACAGAGCTGACTGCAGAAGAGTCATAGAGCCCTAGGAGATGGGGAAAAAAAAAAAAAAAACTATCAGGAACAGAATAAGAAGGAGGAGAAAGAAAAGAAGAAGAAACTGTGCTTGGCTGGTGCTTATAGGCAAGAACCACAGAATATAACTTATAGTTGCCAATCATTATATTTTTGGTGGGGAGTTGAACACAGAGACCTATACATACTAAACACACTTCTACCAATAAGCTTTGTCTCCCTAGTCCCTCCTTACATTACATAAAGATACTTAAGTCATATCACAGTACCCAGATGCCAAGAATTCTGGGAAATATAATATATGTGTCCTAAGAATGGAAAATGAGATTGCATATATATCAAGCTACTATTTTCTCATGCCCATGAAATGTTTCCCAGCATGCCTGATACAAATTGTATTCAGTTTAACTGCTGTTGCTATCTTCCAAAACCCTAATGGTTTTAAACATTCTAAGAAATGAAATGAAATTTTATCTTAATTGATTTAACTTAATATAATTTCTATCATTTGATTAAATGATGGAAACATAACTATAATAATACAATATATTATAATAAATATATATAATATCATATATATATAATAATAACTTGTAAATAGCACATTAGGAATACCATTATAAACTTTACTCAATCCTGAGTACATACATATTGAATGTAAGATGATAATCAGTGATAAAGTTTAAGCATTATATGATCACATCTCTAAAAGATAACAAAAACAGGTATCAAAATGTGAGAACAAAAAAAAAAATCAACAACAGCTTCATGAAAGAAGAATTAGGAAGCATATAGCATTTACTTTCCAACTTTCCTCTAAATTTCTAATTAATAATGTATGGGTGTAGAATAGACTCAAGGGTATATTATCAAATTCTACCATTTCTTTCTCAGAAATAACATTTCCACAATTGTATTTCTGTACTCTTTAGCCTGCAGTCCTCTAAAGGGCTAACACTAAACTGTCTCCATTAGCTTTAATGTGTGAGAAGATATGAAAGATCTAAAGCCATCTAGATTAATATTTAAAGAAATCAAAGGAAATTCATTTATAGTGTTTGGTAGTTAATGCCATAGTGGAATGGACTTTATTGTATTCACAGATATGTTATCAGGAAAAAAAATATAAAAAATAAAAATCAATTCAAAATAAAGCTACTGTAACAGAAGGAGAGGACCATAGCACTTGAAAGAGACATTTTCTTTGTTCCATCTCCTTAGAGATTTATCAAGGTGGAGTTCAAAAATTCTCTGAACATATAAGGACCAAGCTGAAAAGTTCACTGCCAGATTTGAAGAAGAAAGATAAGGAAACAAAGAATGCTCCAACACAGGTGAATAGAAAAATGAAGAAGTTAGAAGGAGAACAAGAGGAGAGAGAGATTTAGGTACAGGTGGGGGAGGAGATAACAAATAACATGGAGGTTAAATTTGGGGAAAGTGATAAGAATACAGGTAAAAACTTCTCTAGTTTTAGGAATGTATGAATTTTGCTCAGTTATGGAATAAAGAAATATCAAATCCTAAGTCTTACCTTTTGCAATTCAAGCTTAAGGTTTATGCCTATAATATTGGGTCTTTCAACCTGCTGATGACTACATCTAAATGAAAACATTGTTAACAACATACACATGTAAATATACAGATAGATCTGTAAGAAAACAAATTCTTTGGAAACAATAGCATGCACAATGGTCTCTGGCATGCTTTCTTCTTTCTAATCAATTTGAAAACAGCTGATTGAGATGCATTAATTTTATTAGGTGACTACTGAGCCTTTTTCATAGTTTGAAATGCACCATTTAAGATATTAAGGTGTGCACTGAACAAAAATGGTGATTCTATGCTTGAAGATTCTTGTTTTAGATCCCTGTAATACTTTCCTGTGAACTTAATCTATTGAACAGAAGGCCCATCCCTTTATTTAACCTCCCAGAAGATTCTCTTGGGTATTTCTTACTGGGAATTTACCTAGAAAATGTTATTCAGAAGTGAAACCCTGAGTAGATTCCTCATTGACACAATCTGTGTGCACACCATGCTCCAGGGAACTCCATAAACAGGAAGCATGGTGAGGTGCGAGACAATAAAATATTGAAACTCCCAGGGTGGTTTAGAAGACTGAGCAGTAGTCTCAATTTGCTCCTATCAAACGAGCAATGCAGCTGAGATCTTTATGCATTACAGCAGTGAAAATATTGTAGAGTCAATCTTGTGCAGATTAGTACATCTGCTATGGGTTCATGAGTCTACCGGACTATTCATTTCTGAAGACAGCATTCTACAGCCCCATCTCCCATTCTTGTGTTTTTATATTTCACCAGCCCCTCTTCCAGGAAATTCCCTTGGATTTTTAAAAGGTGTAGTTTAGATATCATGTTTATATCTGAGCATACACTAGCACCTGTCACTTATGCTTGGTGACTCCCAGTTATGCATCTGGGTATTCATCTCTCCCTTTTGAATTAAAATCTGTGTTCAAAACTGTAAGCTGAACCAGTCTATAGGAATAAATATAGATATTTAAAAGGTAGTTAGACATGCTATCTAATTAAGCCTGTCATTATTTCATCGTAGGTGAAGGAGGGGCCCATGAGAACTCACACTTCCCAAAGTAAATAGCTGCAAAGATGATGGCTGGTGAAGATGTTCTTTAGTGCTGCGGCCACTATAGGGATGCACAGTCTCCAGTAAATAGCCTCCACCCCCTATATTTTTTTTTTATTAATTAGTTTTGTATTCAGCAAATATAGTCAGCTTGGTACCATTATTAGGCTCATCCTTGTTGAGGTATATGGGTCATGCATTGTGGAATTAGCCCACAGTTATGGGTAAGATAAATGTCTCTGCATATCATGACCCAACATGTGGCTCTGACATTCTTTCTGCCCCCTCTTCTGCAAAGTTTCCCTGAGCCATGTTGGGTTCCTTCTTGGTCTGCTTCAGTGATAAGGTGTTGGGGGCCTCTGGGTCTCTGGCTGTCTGATTTGGTAGGAGTTGACTTTTATCTGTGTTGGTCTCCTTCCCTCTTGTGCTTGTATCTGGTTGATCAGGAAAACAGTACCCTTGCTTGTTTCTCCAATTTTTCTTAGTTTCAGCCTTGGCCCTTATGAGGTATGATGGGGTGGCTCTGTCCTTAGGATCTACATCTATCTGAAAAAGAGAAGCAGATTCTACAACAGAGAGTAAGTTACCACCAGGACAAATGAGATAACCCTTACTATTTTATATAGAGAATTTAATAAGTGTAGAGCCTCTTGTAGCCTGTGATTGATGGTAGCTTGATATTAGAGAATAAACTTATATTTGGATATGATTCTGACTTGTTTCCCAGCTCCAGATATGGGTCCCATACCACTGAGGGGATCAATTAGCCAAATCAAGAGCAGTTGGTTTCCCACCATGGCTGGTGCCACTATTGCACTTGTGTGGGCATCACACCAGGTAATTTGCTACTAAGTAGGTTAGACCATGAGTTGCTTGGACGGATATTGGTCATTTTCCCCCAGTCACCCATGTAGCACCTTCTGGCACTAGACGTACTGACTGTCTGGCGACTTACTCTCTTCCAACTTCTAGCCATGCCGTTCCATTTCATGTGTCAACCACATAAGGTGTCTTCAGCAGTAGAGTCTTACCATTAAACTTTTGTGGGTCATCAAGTACTCTGACATAAATCTGCTTGTCCTTTAGGAAACCTTGTAGGTCTCTCTGATCAAAAGCTCATTGTGGATGATAGCCCCATGCTGGTACTGGGAGTTACAGGTCAGTGCCCACTAAGAAAATGAGGAAAAGGATAACTAATATATAAGAGTTAGAGAGATGAGAGAGAGGGGGGGGGGGGAGGGAGAGGGAGAGGGAGAGGGAGAGGGAAGGGAGATGTAGAAGATTAAGGTTAGCCTTGATCCTACCCTCTCCAGTGTCTTGTGTTTCAAGTGTTCCCTATAAGGGCCTCTTGAAGGTTCAGCCATTTTGTCTGCCTTTTAGGAAGTAGAATTTTATGGTACCACTGCCATTTGGGTCTAGATTTGTGTTTCCCACCCCTTTGATGTCCTTCCCTCCCTCCCCATCCATCCTAGTGTCTAGTCCATGAAATGCTTGCTGGGTATGTAAGGTATCTTGGGTAGATTCAGGTTAGGTGCTGTAGATGAGTGAGACTATGTGGTGATTTTTTTTTTCTGTGATTGGGTAAGTTCACTGAGCATGATCTGTTCCAGGTTCAACCATTTTTCTTCAAATTTCATTGTGCCATTTTTTCTTACTGCTGTATAGAATTCCATTGTATAGATATACCACATCTTAGTTTATCTATCTAGCAAAAATCAAGCAAACAAATACAATACATGAAGGTCAGGTAGGGTTCTAATGTGAAGAAGAGTCTAGGAGTGTTGCAGTCTTTCTCATTGCTGGGAAAAATGTACAACCACACACGGCTTATGGGAGGAAGGGGTTTGTTTTAGGCCTACAGAGTCCAGGGAACACCATTAATGGTGGAAGAACCTGGCTCACTTTCATCCATCTACACAGAGAGACACCACCAGTAGCCAGCAACATAAAATGCCAAGGACCAGAGCTTAGAGTGCTCGGAACACAACTAGCAGCACTGGAATCCAAGATTAGCCCTTAGTGATGTGCTCCTTTCTAGCAGGCATCTGGCTGCTCGGCACTCATATAGGAAGTTTAATTCAGAATGACTGAGCCTATGGGGCCATACTTTTAAACCATGACAAGATGTAGGAAAGAGGGAGTGTAATGGGAAGTAGTGAAATCAAGATGCATTGTGTACATGTGTGTGAATGTTAAAAAAAATCATATATATATAATTTTAAAAATATTCTAGAGTGATGCAGATAGTATAAGCAACCCCATTTGACTCAATTTAAAACATGGGATATTATGAATGGCTGGACCTTGAAATAAATTTTGTGATTTAAGGTAGCATTTTTTTTTTTAAATAAGCAGTAAGGAAGAAAAAGTACTATAATGAAAATTGTAGGAAAAATGGACAGTCTTGGAACTTCATACAAGTACAGGAAAGACCAGTGCTGCATGTTCCCCCTCATCTGTGGTTCCTAACCTGGAACAGCTTGAATTGCAGGCATAGCTGAAAGGCAACTCGAGGGACAGATAATAGGAATGGCAGGGTTTGGAGGAAAATATATCCAAAATGAATTGGCACCATATAAATATTCCTCCTAAATAGTATACAAGAAGATATAATCCTCAACAGAAGCATGAGGGGTTCATTTGGTAAGAAGGGCCCATGATAGGGTGGAAAGAAGCCTGACCTTGGGCTGGAAAGATGGCTTAGCGGTTAAGCACTTGCCTGTGAAACCTAAGGACCTGGCTCGAAGCTTGGTTCCCCAGGACCCACGTTAGCCAGATGCACAAGGGGGCACACACATCTGGAGTTCCTTTGCAGTGGCTGGAAGCCCTGGCACGCCCATTCTCAATCTCTCCCTCTCTCTGTCTCTGTCTCTTTCTCTCTCTCTCTCTGTCACTCTCAAATAAATAAATAAATAAAAGAAAGAAGCCTGACCTTAAGACTGTTGGCTCTAGCTTGCAACTCCCAGTATCAGAAATCAGTAACAAACCATATTGACTTGTTGATCAGAGAAACCTATGCGGTCCCCAAACAAGACAGGCTTATGTCAAGGTACTTGGTTACCCACCTGAGGTAAATGGTAAGACCTTATTGCTGAAGATAGCACATGCTTCTGATACAGAACACTGAAAGATCTACCTGGAATCTGGAAGGAAGCCAGTTCCTCAGATGGCTGGAAAGCACTACAGGAGCTGCTGGTGGGGGAGGGGGAGGAGGGAAGGGCAACAACACAGTGAGCAAGCAGAGGACACTGCTAGAAGAAAGCAACCAGCTTGACAAGATGGACATACTGTGCAATCAATACAATGCCTATGTGTATAAACAATGGTTTGCTGATGGGCTAAGAGATCTGCTTATTGGAAACCGAGTCAGAACCCCATGGATACCAAGATTATGGTCTCCAATAAGAAGTTCCCATTTGTGGCCAAAAGAGTGATTTCACCCTTCAAAATCTAAGTGAATGATGCTTATTCCCTTTAACCTATCCCGATCTCACTCTCCATTGGAGAATCTGTTTTTCTTTTTCAGAAAGCAGCAAGAACTGAGGACAGCCAATATATATCAACAAGACAAGAATAGATGGCTGACTCCCTGGCAGGAGATAAACCACCCCTCACACATCAGCTAGGGCCCAGGTGAGATAACAGAGGAATTGCTGAGGTGAGCAAGAGTGCTGATTCCATGGCGAGCATGAAACCCTGTGCCAGGGTGATGGAGACAGACACTGAGGATACTCAAAACATACAAATGCAGAAATCCAGAAGCTGGTGAGTATTCAATACTAAAATAGACTTAAAACATATCCACCAAGGAATTGCCGGCAGAGAAGGAAGAAAAAGATTGTGAGAGCCACAGGGTAGAAAGGAATATCCAGAGTCATTGTCTCCTACCCCACAAAGACTGGCTTCTGCTCTCACAACTCATAACCCACAATCCCAAGGTGAATACCAGAAATCACACTGAGGCAGCCACCAGTGGAATTGTGGCAGGGAGGGGAGAAATGATGGTACCAACATATGATGTGGCCGCACAAAGTTTCTACTTAATAAAAAAAAAAGGATAGAATGAAAGAAAACTATCAAATTTTCCTGAGCTAATCACGTGACTTCATATTTTTCCACTTTTTAAATGGACACATATTTTTAGGTGTTAATCTTCATGTATAATGTAAAATAGCTTGCTTATCGAATTTCATTGTGTAAATATTAATTGGTTTAGCTATTGACTTTCCATTATATTTGAGAAGTAAACAGTCTGAGATACTGCCTTGCCTTCTTTCTTTGGGTTTTAGAACTTCATTTTTATTAAAATCAAGATGAAATATTTTTACCTATGATATGCAGACATATCATAATAATCATAATTTTTCAAAATAGTGCTATATATTTATCAGAAAAGTTCTATGAAATGCTTAAATAATATAATAGCAATAACAAAAATATTAAGTATCTAAAGCATCAGATTTAAAAGTATAGAAAGCCAATAGAAAGTATATAATATTAAATACAATAATAGCTATTAATGTATTTGCTAATTTTTATTTTGTTTTGTTTTTGAGGTAAGGTCTTGCTGTAGCCCAGGCTTAGCTAGAATTCATTATGCATTCTCAGGCTGGTCTTAAACTCATAGCAATCCTCCTACCATTGCCTTCTGAGTGCTGTGTGCCACCATAGTCAACTATTAATGTATTTGAAATAAGAAGTGCAACAGACCTATTTTAAAACACTTTTTGAATCGCTAGTGAAAGAACATAATTATGTTTATTTATCTGAAGTATAAAGTTAGGTGAGTGGAGAAAGCTTTTACAATGCAGGAAGGTCGATATTAATCATGACCTGAGTATTCTGTGATTTATACCTGTGAGCCATTTTTTTGAAATGGTGCTTAGGTTAGGAGAAAAATTAAGTCAAATGGTATTTAGATGACTATGACATTGGATACATTTTCACTAAAACTCAATCTAGAATTTAATGTATGCTTTCTAAATAATTATCAAAATAAGCTTAATGAAAAAAGATAATGTTTGTATAATACATAAATATGGGGAAATTGAAATAATAAAGAGACACAAATAGCCAATTATTGAGAGAACTAAAATAAGTTAGTTATTAAATTATGTATGAATGTGCTTTTTCCTATTGAAAAATCTTAGGGCCCAGTCACAAGAGAAACTTAAAGTCAAGGGTTAAAATGGTTCAAAATAAAGCCAAATGAACAACATGCCAAATGGTTACAAAGATAACCAGGAAGCCAGCAAGACAATAATGTCTCTGTCCTTTGAGTTTTAAGACAGGGATGCTGCAAGGCCTCCCCATGTGCCACACCATTTAAGGGTGCCTGATAACAGTGCTTATCTATGACCAGGCCAAACAAACCCTCCAAAGTCCCATCCTGTGTGAAATAGCTTGACGATGTTTGACTATGAAATTATTGGTCAATCAGGACAACTAAATCCTTCACTTTACCATTAGCAAGTCTCCCTCATTCTCTGTAGTCCCTGGGATCTTGATGGCCCATTGTGAAATATTAGACAAACAGAAACTCCACCACAGGAGTTCAACAAAAATAAAAACAACCACTCATCCTTCTGCTCCCAATGAATTCCTTCTAGATTTGTTTTTTTTCCAGCCTAGAAAAAGAAAGTCCTTTTTTTTTTTTTCCTATAGTGAGCTGTTGGCATACCTTATGGATAAAAAGATACACTGTAATGATTGTCTGAGCAAAAATTTTACAATAAAGAGCATATTCACCCCAATTCTAATTTGACAAACATCTAATATTTTTAAAAACATGAATTTAAAAAGTAGCTTTTTAAAACAACAAAGGAAATGGGTACAAACAAAGCTATTACATAAAACTAAAATGTGTACTTTTCCATGCTACAAATATCACATAAGACAAAGTAATGAAATGAATGGACTATGCAAGGCAAAATTGATACTTACTTACTAGCCACATTTCAAATTAAATACATGAAATTGCAGGTAAAAGAGTAACAAGCAAGAAGCAAAATTAACATGATGTAAGGTTATTTGTATACATTGGCAAAATGATCTAAAATTAGAATAAAAACTTTTATTGCTGTAATTTAGTACATACTATATATTTTATATATATATCACATATATGATAAATAAGTAAATACATATAATAAAATAACTCCAGAACAGATAAGAATATTTTTTCATATTTTATTTATTTGCTTGAGAATGAGAAAGAAAGAGGGGCAAATAGAGAGAATGGGCACACCAGGACCTCTAGCTGCCTTAAATGAACTTCAGATGCATGTGCCACTTTGTGCACCCAGGTTTATGTGGGTACTGGGGTATTGAATCTGAGTCCTCTAGCTTTGGTAGAAGTGCCTTAGTCACTAAGCCATCTATTTCTCTAGCTCAATAATATATATTTTAATTAGCTATCTCCCTGAATCACAAAATCACCAATCAAGAAATACTGTGGCAATATATAAGCCCCAGACTGTTGCGTCTTAAGTCCAAGGTTTATGGCTTGAAAACCTAGTCTCTCTGTTTTCAATATCTTTAGCCCAGGAGCATACTCTTTCTTGTCACAATGAGTTCAGTGACAGGGAGAAAGGAAATAGTGAGTCACATGATCCTCCTGCGTTGCTGGCTCATAAAGTAGCAAATTTACGTCAATTCACACATCCTTTGCCAAAGCTACATTTAAGTCTGAAGTGAGTAATGTAGAGAAGTGTACACCACTTACAAGAGAACAAAAATTTATTCCTATAATTATGTCTGTGTGTACACGCGTGTGCATGTGTGTGAGCTCGCATATGTGTGTGTGTAAAGAGATATAGAAACAAAGAGATCTAGAGCAGTGTCAGGAAGACAAAGTCTTTCAAGCCCAGGTGGAAAAAAGAAAAGAATGTATTTTTGCATAACCACTTCCTTTCAACTTACAACTGTAAGCCAAAAATAAATAAATAAGTAAAATAAAATGTAGATGAGTTTTAGTGTACTACATTTTTAAAAGTGTATTCATTTTTTACTGAAAAAAAAAAAACCCCGAAACAAAACAAAAGGACCTTGAAGTAAATTGCATACATTTATTCATGACTGAAGGAAGTTTTCCTTTGTAGAACACAAAGACAGTATATTGCAGGAAAGATTAACAAATAAGATGCATAAAATACCTACATATATATCCATATGAACTACTGTATGACCATATATTTATAGGCATATTGTGTTTATATATGTGCATGTATAAGCAAAAATCTAAAGAAAATACTATGAATATATGTTTTGGTAAAGTGTTAATAGCCTTAATGAGTACTTACCCTGTAAATTTTTCATGATGCACTTCCACATGTCAAACTTTGCAGCATTGTGTATTTGTGTACCTTAGAGAAACCTGAGGATCTGCTTGCAGAATGCATGTGGTGCCTTAAGGAAAGTGGCTACTTTTTATACCTCATACTGCTGGCGAAAGGGCTGGATGGATGAGATTGCTTCTCACAGAGCAGAAGAAACAACCAATTATGAAGTACTGACTGCATTTATATTGTTTGCTTATGGAAACAAGTTTGTGTTCTCCTGTTTGTGAGAATGTTTGCATACATGAGGATCTGCTGTGCCTCCAAGGTAAATTTCCTAATAGTCACGATACAATCCATTCTTTATGGATCTTACAAAGTCTGCTAGGGGCTCGGCAGCATCTGACTGGTTGCACGACGTCCTAACCTGGATATCACTCTGGACTTACCTCCATTATTTTGGATAATCGTGTTATGGAAACAGACTATGTATGCAGCAACCAAAGAATAAAGAAATACTCAGGGAAATTTGCGGAAGAGAGGGCAGAAAGATTGTTAGAGCTCCAAGTTGGGACATTATGCACAGAGACATTGTCTCTTCCCCATAACTGATGGCTAGTACCACAATGCAGGACCCACAATCCCCAAAGAGGAGGTTCACTTAGGAGGGGGGAGACATTTTAGGTTTTACCGTGTTTTTAGATCACTTTAAGTAGACATTTTTGGGCCACAAATGGCTCAGTGCTAAACTAATTTGCTTGTATAACCTGCCAAACAGACACAAAGTGGCACATGTGCCTGCATTTCATTTGCAGTGGCACACTCCCACACTCCTCTTTCTTTCTCTCTCTCTCACACACAGAAACACATACACATGAATAAATAAGTAAAAATTAAAAATAAAATTAAATATTCATTGTAGTTCATATGTATTAAAAGCAACTTGAGAATATTGCATAAGGTGGTTTCAACAATTGAGGCATTTGTCTTCTTCAGCCATAAGAAATCCCTTCCAGTCTTCACCGAGTGGCTCAGGGCTGTTGCTTTCCTGCCCTCACTCTTCTCTGACTACTGTAATATTGTTTTCTCTTGCAGTGAAAACATGCTTCCTGCTGTTCCTCAGATAAGGTTCTTCTTGCATCCCATTCTAAACAGGAGATATGGGCATGAAAGGGAAAGTTATTTTTCATGTTAATCAGGAAAACCATTAACCTTGGGCTCTCCATGCTACGACTTTATGCCTAATATCAAAATCTAACTTAACCTTATATTTTTGTATCAGGTGCTGGGTTTGTGCATGTCACAAATGGCTGAGTTTCATACAGTTATGGGTAGCTATCTCATCAGACCACACGGGAATGAGGTCAGTCTTGCTACATCTTTCCACTACCGAGTTGCAGCCAGCTCATGGCCTTCGATGGCAGAAGGAGAAGGTAAAGAACGTGACAGCGACACAATCCGTCAAGGTCTCAGCCCACTTTTGCTAGTTTGAACATTTTATTAAGTGGGCCAGGAGTTAAGGAGTATGTACAGCCTGCAGCTGCTGTAAAGTTTGAGGTAACTTTGAGTTCTTCAGAGTGTCCTCAAGTATATACCACCCTGCTGTCATTTTTGATTTCAACCCTGGTGACATTCAACTCCAGAACTGTAAAGCAATAAGTCTACACTATCTTAAGTCACTGACAATGTGACAATTCATCGCAATGCTAATAAAAATCTGACACAGTGTCCTTGATGTGATTGGACTGGGGACTAGTCTCACAGCAATGAACATGGTAAGAATGCCGAGAAACCTAGAAGGATCCTGAGGTTGTCCATAGAATAGAAGTGGGATGATGTAGCTAATCTCATGTGGTTCTCAAAATGAGATCAATCTTAATTTAATGCCTAGATTTACCTACAAATCTGGTCTTGGTTTCTAATGATACTGTACCTACTCCAATTGTCATCCCTAGTGCATTGCTCTTCCTGGGCATCTCATGCAGCACTGGATTTAGACTAGTCTTATATTTATGGCATCTTCTAAAATCCATCTCAAAGCTGGAATTTCTCTTTGGCCAGGAATTCCATGAAGACCTCAACATCAGTCATTTGTGACAAGCATTCCCAAATGAGAATATTGCTAAAACAAATATTCAGAACCTATCCTGGGATGATAATAAAGGCTATATTATCTCAATAAACAATGTTTAGATATAGCACTTTTGCACAAAGGTCACAAGGAAAATATTTCTTGGTTTTTTTTTTTAATTGAAATTTGGCAAGTAAAACCGTAGCATGCTGTATATGCCCATTCTTCCTCTCTCTCTCCCTCTCTCCTCTCTCATAAATAGATCCTATTTTTAAAAAGAATCATATGATGTTGGAGTATTAGTACTGGTGTCTTGGTGGAGCCAGGATAAATCCTGATGTTTCTTTAGGGGCCAATTACAAATTCCTTTGAGCAAAGAAATGTGATATTTAACCAATTCTGGGCCTAATCATGATGTATCCTGAATTGTCGCTCCACCTCCTTTGGAAATGTACCCCAAGATTTTCATGAATAGAAACTCGAACTTACCTCCTGGATGATCAGAAGCCCTATGGAGAAGAATCATGCTGGATGATCAGAAGCCCTATGGAGAAGAATCATGCTGACCTGCCTGGAGCCTCCAAAGCAAATGCCTAACAGCAAGTACCAACTTGACAATTTTAGACTTCTAAGTCCTCACAGAAACATCACATCCAGTCCAGTGAATGATCTTTAGTGCAATCATGGTTTAGGTAAGCTAAACTCAAAATGGCTTTTACAATCCTAAGGATCATGAGCAAAAATAGGCTGTACTAAATTACTGATGCTGTGGATTGTGGTGGTATGTTTATTAACTAATGAGTGGTCAAACATTAGATGGCTTACTATGAGGTGGCTAAACCTTATGAGAACACACTAAAATACATTCACTGCTATATTTGATATTCATTTTTAAAATATACTTAGGGTAAGATCCATATGATCATTAGAGGAATTTTCTCTCCACCCTAATTTACTGCAGTTGAGAGTTTTACCAATTTTCTCACAAACTATACAATATCTACTCATCTCCCACTGACATATTTTTCATGATGTATCAACTACCATCAGCTATGTGTTTAATAGTTGTTCAGCCTTACAACTCTTCAAGCCCATTCCAACCATCCTACCACAGAGCCAATGACATTAGTTTGGAGTTTACATTCTAGAATTATTCTGCATTTCAGTTCTGATTTCTGTTCTTGTTATTGATAAATATTTAATAAACAACATAAGACACAATATGTTTTAAAAAGTACAGTTTCCTGCCTGTTCATTCTGAAAATCTCATTAGTTTCACTGGGACAGGTCCTCCTCTTGTTTTGCCTTTGTTGCCATGTACAGTGGTAGTGACCTGATATTTTACTGGGGCTGGTTGGGCCTTGTTTTCAAACAAATAAGTAGTGGTTGGTGTCTGGTCTTGATCACTGGGGCTTTGCTGAACACTAGGATTTTGTTACATTTGTATTTTCCATGCTCCGCAGGCTAGACTAGACTTCTTGATATAAAACTCTCAGAGTGGCACTCAAAGATAACAGCTTTGAGCCCATACTCATTATCCCATAATCTATTGGTCTTCATATGATCAGCCCTGAGTTAAAGGGTTATATAAATGGAATACAAGATAACTTCTCCAAACACATACCCATGTCCAAATACCAGGATCTGTGAAGACAGGCTTATCTGGTTAAAGGTCTTTAAAGATAATATTCAAGCCTATGATGAGACCACTCTGGACATACCCAAGGACACCCCAGATCCAATCACCAGTGTCTTTATAACACATGGAATAGACAAACAGAGAAGAAGATGCCCTTTAAAGACAGGCAGAGGGGCTGAAGAGATTGCTCAACTGTACTTGCCTACAAAGCCTAGTGACCTGGATTTGATGCCCCAGTACCCATGGAAAGCCAGATGCACAAAGTGGTACATGCATTTTGAGTTGGTTTGGAGGCCCCAGCCTACCATTGTCTCTTTCTGTTTCTCTTCTGTATCTCCCTGCTTGCAAATAAAGCCAGGCAGATATTGGAATTATGAAGCCAACTGGAGTTGGAAGAAACAGAAAAGCACCATGCCAGAGTAGTCAAAGGAAGAATAGCTGTGTTGGTGCCTTATTTTCAGTCTTCTGCCTTCCAAAATTGTGAGATTATTTTTCATTGTTTCAAGTCCTCAAATTTATCAAAATCTTTAACTGTGGTCATGGGCATGCTTTCCATTGTCATTTCCTGATGTGAGGTATGAGTAGCAAAGTCAATTCATAATGATGGAGATGTAGAAATCTTCAACCATATGCATATTATTCTTCCAGTGTCATTCCATGTGATTTTATTGAAAACTGAAACAGTAGTTTGGAGCCGAGGAGATGTCTCAGTGGGTAAATAGTGTTTGCTGATCAAGCATGAGGAGCTTCTCAGGACCCACATAAAATCCAGCATGGTGGGAGGTGGAGGTAGGAGGGACCCT
Organism: Jaculus jaculus; assembly: GCF_020740685.1. Classification (NCBI taxonomy): domain Eukaryota; kingdom Metazoa; phylum Chordata; class Mammalia; order Rodentia; family Dipodidae; genus Jaculus; species Jaculus jaculus. Next base: position 33,376,360 of record NC_059112.1, read on the forward strand.
AGGGTTTGCTGAATAGCTATCTAGCCAAAAAGATGAGCTCTGGTTTCAGTGAAAGAGCCTGTCTCAGAAAGTAAGGTTGAGGGGGGGTGCTGCAAATCTTCCTCAGTGGTTAAGGCACTTGCCTGCAACACCTAACGAGTTCAATTCTCCAGTACCCACATAAAGCCAGATGCACAAAGTGATGCATTCATGGATGCATCTGGAGTTGGCTTGCAGTGGCTACAACCCTGGCATGTCTATTCTCTTTCTCCCTCTCTGTCTCTGTCTCTCTCTCTCTCTCTCTCTCTCTCTCTCTCTTTCTCTCTCTCTCTCTCTCTCTCTCCCCATTGCTGTTTGCAAATAAATCAATAAATATTTTTAAAGTGAGGCAGAAAGTATCTAAGTAAGACACAATACATCAATCTCCAGCTTCCATATGAACACAAACGCACATTTGTACCCACATACAAGTGCATATTACTCATGAATACACATGCCCACACATACATAGACACAGATACACACACAAAGAATTTTATTTAATTAAAATAAGATGTTTTCAGGTAGAAAAATATATTTACAAGTTCAATTCACTCTACACTTTTAACACATTCAAAATTTCATATTAATTTTCTTTATAAGCTTCTAGGTAAATTTTACAAAATGCAGGAAAACAAATGGTTAATTTTTTTAACTAAATGGTCAGTTTTTTCTTTAAAAATCAGCATAACTAACAAGGCCTTAATATTATAAATATCAGTGATTCATTCAAATACTTGAGCTATTGATTTCAAGATATTTCTTAGCCTATAGTGACTATTTGTATTTTTTTATGTTTACAGAGGTAATCACTATAGAGCAGTTAATTTGCAAATTGTTTTATGGAAAAATAGACAGTCAAGATGTTTCAGCAAGGTGTGCTATTTTTATTTTTAGTTAGGAAACTTAAGCACTGGAAACAGATAAACTGACAGAATCAAAACCATGCCCAGACGGAGCCAAATCGAAGCATGATAGAGGTCTGTGAATGCCGTCTAAGCTTATCATAACTCGGACTATGACCTGATGTAACATCAGTAAGCACTCAAAGTTATTGTCTCTGAGGGAACAAAATAATAATAAAATCTAAGTTTTTTTCAAAGAAAAACAATCATTTTAATACTCATGTGTAAGACACATTTCCAATAAAGTGGTAAGGGCATTTGAAAGAGCACCCTGACATTCCTTTTCAGCATGTAGAAGGCCCTGAGAGCTGTTGGGCCCAAAGGTAAACTATTCTTCCTGAGAACTTTATATGTGACAATCCCCCTATTTCTGACTTCTCCAGAGTGCTGGAATAAAGGCATGCCCTAAGCCCTTTAAACATTTATTAATATACTTTGAGAAATATTCTCCCAAACTGGTTAGCTTTGTGGGTGTTCCCAAAGTTTATCACTTCTATGAACAATAAGGCAAAATGATCAATATTTTTTATAGAATGTGGCTAACAAAGTATAAGAACAGGATGTGAAGAAGTGATCACTGTGATTGTAAGTTGATTGAGTGATAATCCAGTGACATGTGGTTTGAACCATGATTCCAAGAGGAAGATAAACAAGAACCTGCCTGAATTTTTTTCTTCAGTGGAAGAAAGAGACAAAAGGAGGAAAGAACGAAAGAAAGAAAGAAATGGAAAGAATGGAAAGGAAAGGAAAAGAAAGCAAGCAAGCAGAAATAGTAATGAGTGATGGATTCTTGCTCTGAGGGTCTTAAGAATGACCAGTGTTTAAAGGACTCAATGTAGCAATCCATATCACTCCCATTTTATATTTCCTACTCCATAGCCATTCTTTTACAGAAATAAATTTTACATTAATGTTCAAATTTTTGATTTCTTATTTAATTTCTCAGGGATCATACTTAGTAATTAGCTGATTATATTGAATAGAAAATATGGTTGCTCAGAGTTAAGTATTAGGATAAGGATAAGCCTGTACAATATTGTGAAAGAGTAATGGAATGAAGTGTATCACTGGTAAAAAATCTCAACCTATTTCCATTTTTTACATGAAACACAACAGCCAATCTTTGATTTGCTATAAAGACAAATAGTAAACATCTCACCATTTGTTTCCAAAATAAAATTATATAGTAAAACAAATGTCAGGATTTTTTTAATGAAAAACTTCCAAGAGACCCACCCAATTACACAATATATATGCACCATATGTTGCCAGGTAAACACTGCTGAAATTCACCTACTCCTTGGCTAGTTATGTTTAAGAATTTAGAGGCAAACTGCCTCATCCCAGCTGCACTGGATTTTCATAAAGTATTATTTAGGGGCATGTGTATGTCCTTACCTATGCAATAAAGATCAGAACGTCAGAGTGTCTTAAGTTGTTCTGTTTACTCCAAATTTATAAATTTATTGCAGGAGTGTGTAGTTACGTTCTCATTGCTGGAACAAAAAATCTGACCAAAAGCAGCTGAGGGGAGGAAAGAGTTTATTTTGGCTTACAATCTTGAGGGTTAATTTCATCATGGCAGGAAAACACAACAGAGTGTAGAGTCCTGGCTTCACATCTTGTCACAGCAGCTGAGAAGTAGCAACAAGGATGAGCTAGCCAGCACTAGCAGGAGGTTAGGGGCATGTGTATGTCCTTACCTATGCAATAAAGATCAGAACGTCAGAGTGTCTTAAGTTGTTCTGTTTACTCCAAATTTATAAATTTATTGCAGGAGTGTGTAGTTACGTTCTCATTGCTGGAACAAAAAATCTGACCAAAAGCAGCTGAGGGGAGGAAAGAGTTTATTTTGGCTTACAATCTTGAGGGTTAATTTCATCATGGCAGGAAAACACAACAGAGTGTAGAGTCCTGGCTTCACATCTTGTCACAGCAGCTGAGAAGTAGCAACAAGGATGAGCTAGCCAGCACTAGCAGGAGGGAGCCGGACCATAGTGGTGGTGTGATTCAGATGTCCCTCATAAAGTTAGATGTTCTGAATACTAGATTCCCAGCTGATAGAGATTTTGGAGTTAATGCCTCCTGGAGGCAGTGTGTTGTTGGTGGCAGGCTTATAAGCATTATAGCCAGTGTTCCCTTCCCAGTGTTTGGCACACTCTCATGTTCCTGCTGTCCACCTTATGTTGGCCACGGGATGCTTATGCCATCATTTCCCCTGCCATCATGGAGCTTTCTCTTGATCCTGTAAGCCAAAATAGACTTCTTTTTCCCACAAGCTGTTCTTGGTTGGGTGATTTCTATCAGCAATGTGAACCTGACTGCTAAAGTACAGTGGAGTAGAATTGCTGCTAGACACCAAACTGTGTGGCTTTGGCCTTTTGGAGCTCATTTTCAAGAGGAATGTGGAAGGATTTGAAACCTTGGCCTAAGAGATTCCTTGCACTGCTGTAAGTACAGCTAGATGAAGTATTCTGGTCAGAGTTGGACCTCAATGCAATAAGAACTATAGACTGTGAAGTTTGGCTTGTGAAGGTGAGAAAGAGCTTTGCTTGGACTGGGCTAGCAGTTATTGTGAGGCTTGCTGTTATGGCTATGTCCTGAGAAGTTGTGCAGGGTTACTTTGCTTAAAAATGAACTGGTATGAGCAGAGTGATATGGCACAGAAAAAAAAAAATCTTTGGGTGAATTGCTACCCATTAAGGTGCAATTGAGAGATTACAACCTTTGAGATTGGGCCAGCTGGCCTGCACTGGGACAACAGGAAGAATGTAAACTCTTTTCAAGGGGTCTGAGTGCTCAAGGAGTGTTCTATTTTTCAAAGTCTGTTTTATTTCCCTCTAGAATAACAAATTAGCACCCAACCTGGTATTGTGGAGTATAAGAAATGAAGGAAAAGGAGGGTCATTGAGTTTGCAGCAGTCTTGTGTTTTGAAAATGGCCATGGACAGTGTGAAACAGGTTTGCTGGATGCCTGCATGGAGACCCTATGGGGCCATGAAGATAAACTGTGGGTTGCAGTGGAAACCCCATGAAGATGCCAGTACCATGAGATGGCTGCTAAAGAGAACTGCTGGCCCTGGATGAAGTTTCCCAGGACTGTGAGTACCCTAGCTGGAGGGGCAAATTCAGAGTTCCAGACTTGTTTCTGGTTAGAATTATCATACTTTATTTGTCACTGGCTATAGTTGTTGGACGTGGATTAACAGAGTTTGATGTTTTCCCTGTTTAAATCTTGAGTTGGCTGAATGTTTCTTTGTTATGTCCAATGCCATCTTTTGCAGTGTAAATGTTATTTCTGTGCAATTATGGGTTTGAGGAGGATTTTTTTGGTATTATGGCTCAGTTAGAAGATCTTAGACTATAGGAATGTATGAACATCCTTGTGACTGGTAAAAATTATGGGGACTTTTAAAGTTAGACTGAATATACTGCATTTTACATCATGGATGATTATCAGTTTATGGGGGCCAGGGGCAGAATGTGGTGGTTTGATTCAGATGTCCCCCATAAACTTAGGTGTTCTGAATGCTAGACTCCTAGCTGATGGAGATTTGGGAATTAAAAGCGCCTGGAGGCAGTGCGTTGTTGGGGGCAGGCTTATGAGTGCTGTAGCCAGTGTCCCTTTGCCAGTGTTTGGCACAGTCTCTTTGGCCTGTTGTGTACCTGATGTGGGTCAGAGGCTGATGTCCACCCTCTACTCATGCCATCACTTCCCCCTGCTATCATGGAGTTTCCCCTTGAGCCTGTAAGCCAAAATAAACCTCTTTATCCCACAAGCTGCTCTTGGTTGGGTGATTTCTACCAGCAACGTGCACCTGACTGCAACAGCCATAGAAGCCCAAGCCCACCCCCAGCAACAGACTTCCTGCAAAAGGCTCTACCTCATCTCTTGGCACCACTGGTAAGTAAATGTTCAAAATCTGTGAGGTTATAGAGTAAAATAATCTCACTTAAGCCACCACAGGGGATATTCTTACAAAACATGATTCTAAAACGAAATTCATCCTTGCTAGAAGTAACACACCATCTTTACTATTTCACTGTAATACTTGCTTAGAGGCTCATTCAATACAGTCTTTGTATGTACGTCAATAAGGTTAAATTTAAACACATCAAAGACTGATATAATCAGAAATGGAAAATGTCCACTACGTTTTCTCAGTATTCCTTTCACCACACACTCATCTCATTGGCAACATTTGTTGATAAAATTAATGCATAAAGCAGATGATGTTTGGGAAGCTCAGAGATGACAGGAGGAATTACAGTCTTTCTCCAGATGCCCTGTGGGAAATGGAATTCATCTGCCCATCTGATTTCTCAGGTCTTTTTACTTTCTTTAAAACACTAGATTTGACATGTAACTTTTATTAGTTAACCCAATGGCTTCTTTATACTGTAATTAACTTCTGGAAGGATACCTTCATTTTTTTATATATAACTGTAACCAGACTATAACTATTTTACAGTGGTATAAAGGCTCTATTGAGATGCAGACAAACTCAGCCCCCCACTTACTAATAAGCTCAACATAGGTAGAACAGAAGGATCTTGTGTGATACTTTTTGGCTAAAAAAAAAAAAAAAAAAAAAAAAAAGAAAGAAAAAACCTGTGTGCCTTCTGTCACTTTTGTCCTTGCATTTTCCATTTATTTCTAGAAAGGTTGGAATGTTAGTAATATGAAGAGGCAATCCTCAGTTGGAAATGTCACAACTGTTTTTGTTGAATAGATGATCTATTCTTGGTGGCATTGTTAAAAATTGCCATAAGGCTTGTTTTATAATTCAACAAATGGTAGGTTAAGATGTGATGTCTTGAATACAGCAGCGTTCTTAAGACTACTTCCTAATCAAAGATATGGAGACCCCAGATGCTATCTTCATAAAGTGTATCAAAGGATAAATTGTTCTCTATAGTAAGATTTGAATTTATATGAGTTATTATCCAGTCTACATGTCTCTTCTTTGGCTGAGTTCCCATCTTATAGGTAACTCTCTCTGGCTTTTATGCATTTCTTGACTCTTTACAAACACCTACAAGTAAAATACATAGAATCCAAGGTCATGAAATACGATTTTGCAGTACATATACATGCATCACTACAGTACGTGTGATAAATAATAGGACAGCATGAGTGTCTTTACTTGCTTATTCTTATTGCTTGCTTTGTGGTCCTAAGCTGATTGTCAAAATAAGGTTAACCTTCTTTTAGATTTAGAAATTGACTTTTATTAAGGAAAGAATCCTCAGATTCTAACAGATAGTGAAATGTCTACTCATATTTTTTTTTTGTTTGCATTGGTTTGTTTTATGTTTTGACATGGCCCAAGAACCACTTCATTTTCTTCCAATAAATATTTTACAATCTTCTAAAAATAGTTTGTATAAACTAAATTCAAAGGAAATTTGACATTTTAGTGTGGTATTTCTATTGTGCATCCTCAATACTTCCTTGATTCATGTAAAATCTTATGAAGTGAGCTATTTTCACTATTCTACTATGGATGGAGGTGGTGAAATAATTTATGTTAAGATTGGTTACATAAAATTTGTGTTTCTCAGGGAAAAAAATGCGAAATTTCATATTTTGGTATTTTTTTATTTTTATGCAGTATATATTTTATAAGTTTGTGCTAATACATATTTTTAAATTTAAAGATTCATCAGACAATTTGTTTATTCATTAATTTGGCAGATATTTACTGTGTTTCTGTCACATGTCAAGCAATGTTCTAAGGATCAAAGATACATGGTAATATAAATCAAGTATAAACTCCTAACTTAATGGATTTTAAACTCATGGATGAGAGATGGTAAGTTACTTTTTAAAATAGACAAATTAATAGCTTGATGATGTTTCAATTGTTGACATTAAGTAAGTCATGAGGGGCTCAGTCATTAAAGTAGTTTGCTTGTATGAAATAAGGGATGGTAAGGGAGAAAGGGTATCTGCTATCTCTATCTATGTGAGTTACACTAATTGACATGGGATTTCAAGGGGGAGAAGCCTCTTTGATAGGTGACAGTACAGTAGAGATATGAAGGAAATAAGAGAAAAATATTCAGGTAATACTGTCAAAATGTGTTCCCAGTATAGCAGCTGCAGATAAATGCAAAGACTACTCAGGTCCCTACTCTCCATAATTATGTCTCATGGGTTTAACAAAGAGTTGAATGTCTTCATGGCTTAATAATCTGGTAGAAAAAGATAAACTAATTTCATGTATATTCCAGAAATTCTTTAACATAATTTCATAGTACTTAATAGAGTTTTAAGGGGAAAAACTAGTAACCTAGGCTTTTCTTCCTTACAGATTATAAAAGAATGCTATAACCTAAACCCAATTTATTTGTTCATTTGTTGATAGCTTTTGCTTTTAGTCAGGGAAAGGAAAATGTCAAATAGATTTCAGAAGGACCAAATGATGATTCTAAAACAAAAATAATGTCAAAGCCACATGAAAATACAGCCAACCCACACTCATGCTTTCTGGTGATTAATGAAAATCTGAGAGATAATCAGTTACATCCTGCGGAAGATGATCCACTTATGCAACTCAGTGCACAGACCAGAAACTCATACTGGGGTGAGCAAAAAAAAAAAATGAGTAAGTATAAATGAAGAAAGGATATATCTGAAGAAAAAAATCAAGGTTTAATGTTGTCAAAAGTACATTATAGGAAAGGTATCAAGAAAGAGTTCTGAATTTGTTTGCAGATAATTCTATTCAGCTGAATATAAAGTTATAGAGGAATATGGAATCATTGTTATTTCCTGCTACTGCTATGATCTGAGCCAAAAAGCAGCATGCATAAAGCACTAAATTAGTAAAATATCAACTCAAAAATCAATTATACACAAGATGATATCTCCAAGACAGATAATGTCTGAATTACATTCTGGGGAAAATGCACAATTACCTATAGCATAGGGTTTAGAGAGACTAAAATGTAGTAAAGAACGTCAATCAAGAATTTGAAACTTTTAGCTGAATTTATTGTTTGAGATTATAGTTTATTAATATGAAACTCTTTAACCAATAAAATAACTTAAAATATTATGAATAAGATGCAATTTTAAAGAATGGTAGAAAAAGGGAAAATTATATTGTTTATTAAAAGGTTTGGAGAGATCACTCAGCAGTTAAATGACTTGTTGGCAAAACCTGGCAGCCTGGGTTTGATTCCCCGGTATCTGTGAAGAACCAAATTCACAAAGTGGTGCATGTGTCTCGAGTTTATTTGCAGTGACAAGAGTTCCTGGTTTGCCCATTCTCTCTCTCTTTTTATCTGGCTCAAACCAATACTCTGGATAAACTGAAGACCTAGTAAGTCTATTTATTTTCCCAAAATATGAAAAATGCAATATCAACAATATTAGTTATCAGCGGACAACATGTTTCACCAACTCATTATCACTATACTATTTATTCAGAAACACATTATCTTAGTTATCATTTATTTTGAAGGAATCTTGAAATGTAAGAATACTAGAACCACAAATCAACTTAAAAATAATAAGGCTGGAGAGATGGCACTAAGCCGCTTGCCTGCGAAGCCTGAGGACCCATGTTGGTCTCTCCCCATCCCCCATAGACTAGCTATACAAAGGTGAGTCAAGGGCAAAGTCGCACGTACCCACTAGGTGGCACAAGTGACTGGAGTTTTATTGCAGTGGTCAGGCCCTAGTACACCAGTTCTCTTCTCTTCTTTCTCTCTCCCTCTCTCTCTCTCTCTCTCTCTCTCTCTCTCTCTCTCTCTCTCTCTTTCTCTGTAAAATAAAATAAATAAGCAAAAATTAAAAATAAAAATTGCTTAGCTGTTAAGCGCTTGCCTGTGAAGCCTAAGCACCCCGATTCCAGGCTCAATTCACCAGGTCCCAAGTTAGCCAGATGCACAGGGAAGTGCACGCCTCTGGAGTTCGTTTGCAGTGTCTGGAAACCCTGGCACGCCCATTCTCTCTCACTCTCTCTATCTGCCTCTTCCTCTCTCTGTCACTCTCAACTAAATAAATGAAAATGAACAAAAAATAAAAATAAAATAAAAACCCAGTGGTTGGAAAACTATAGTCATTTGTGGTTAAAATATTTGAAAAGCTTTTTAGTAAGAGTTCTACTTTTATTACAGCTCTAAACTTTGCATGCTGCTTCCATTTTTCTCTGCCTTCCTGTGCTGTAGGCCTTTCTCTAATTTGGATCATGCTAACAGCTATTTTGACCTTATAAAATATTTTCAATATTCGTTGATATTGTTTGAGCATATTTCTTCATGGAATTTTCCAGGCTTCAAGGTATCTGTATTATTTTTCAATCATTACGTCTTTTGGAATATTTAATTTCCTATTTATTATTTTCAGTCCCAAATAATTATAGACTAGGAGTAAAGTAGTTTAGGATAACATTAACATACTTGGCTTAATTGCACATTGCAAGATGATTTCTTTTTGTTTGTCCTACACCATTTTCCTTTTATTCTTTGTTATTCTAGGAGAGGACATTTGAGGGAGAAAAAAGAGTATTTTTTAAAGAGGACAAATAGTGGTAGTGGTTTTGATATCCACAGTGCATATCGTGTTAGCCAAACAGAGCCCAGCCCTGTGAATATTGTTATTTGTGATAATTCACTGGCATATGCTCCTCTTCTGTGGCTAGATGTGACTCAGCAAGATTTGCTTTCTTATTATTATCATTACGCTATTCTACAATGGAGATTGATCCCTACCGTCTCTTCATTTTCTTGATTTTAATGAGTCCTGTTCATCAAAGAAATGCTTAGTTTTGTTTGAGCAACCAGTTCCTCTTTGAGAATGATTCATTTTTTATAAGAAACCATGTAAAGTTTCCTGACAGGCAATAATTCTTGAACAGTCCACAAAACACAGTTTCCTTGACTCACATTCAGTCATGAGGATCGAGTTTTGCACTTACCCACTTTGTTATATAATATGCATATTGGAAACTCATTTTTGTTTAATGTGTTATAAACCAGTCTTGCTAAGAAGTGAGTATCTTAACTCAGACAACTCTGCAATCTTGTTTGTCTGCCTAGGCAACCTAATCCGATTGTAATCATGTTACTTATCTTTTAATTTCTTTTGAGACTGATGTACATCAGAAGTGGCATTCAGCTGGGAATAACACAGATAAAATTGATTTTTATCACATTGAGATGATTTAAGGCTTGAGCATGTTTCTTTAGGTATGCAATCTTAAACCACCTTAGGGTAGGAGTCCAACGTAGAAACCACAGATATAAACTCAAGGGAGAAAAATAACAAGACTGTAATAATGTAAACACAATTATAAGCAAAATCTTGGTGATTCTGATCCTCATGAAACTTTTATATTGAATTAGTCATAGATTATCATTTAAACATGCATGGCTATTTTATTAACAAACTAGAAAAGGTATTGTACAAACAGTGCCTGAATTGCCTCCTTCTTATTGCTTTGGATTCATCTATAATGTCAACCACACATTGGAGCTGTGGAGAATGTCCTTAGCTTATAAGTCTGCCAACCAGTTCAATGCTCCTTAGCACCCATGTAAAACTAGACTCTAAGTGGTGGTCTATAACCCCCATATGCCTATGGCAATATGAGACAGAGTCAGCAGAATCCAGAAGCTCACAAGCAGCAGCAGCAGCAGCAGCAGCAGCAGCAGCAGCAAGAGAGATTCTACCTCAAAGGAAGATGAATGGAGAGGAAAAATATTCTGAGACTGTCCTCTGATATTCACACGAACACTGTTGTTTGTACATGTCCCCACCCAAACACAAAATTACACATTCATACACAAATAAATGATAAATATAAAACATATTTAAAACCAAATATTAAGGAAAATGACAATAGTATCTTTTTATAAGTCAAATTCATGAAAGATATAAATAAATATAGTCATTGATAGCAAGTCATTTTAAAATGAAGCATAACATTTGGAAATTCTAGTTAATATCTAGTGATTGAGCAGGGGGAAAACTTGAAATCATAAGTAAAGATGTTTTGATTTAGTTCATGATCTTGTCCAAGCTACTTGATTGGAGAAAAGTTTGAGGTTTCCATTTAAGGATGTTGAAGTAGGTAATCTCACAAGATCTCCTTTTCAGGTGCCTAGTGCTAAAGGCAGGTAACATGGAAGGGCAGACCCATGAGAAGAGGATCTGGTGAGAGACAGTGGAGGCTGGGCAGCCAGGGTCCAGAACTGAGTGTCAACTCCCTGGTGCTAGAAACTACAGTAGATAGATGAAGTTGAGAAGGGTTGTCAATCATAGCACTGTTTGTAGCAACTAATAAGATGGAAATAATCAACTAGGTGCTCATAATTAAAGGAACAGACAATCAGAATAGGAAATATTAATGGAATAATTTTCAAAATTACATGTATAGCAAGATAGAGAGGGGTAAAGAGATTTCAAGGGCAAAATAAGACAACTGAATATGATAATCCAATATTTTTACATCCTGCTTTCTAAAATAAATTGCTACAAATAAAAACATACCTATGAAAAAGAACAAAAATATGCTAGAAGCTTATGCACTGATCTTACAGCATTTATCTTTGGAAGTATGGGAAGAGACTGCCTTATATATTATATAGATATTGTTCCATTTTTCTTTGTCCTGTTTGGTATTATACATATACTTCAGCAATGAAAAAAGAAAAAAAAATGAAATCAATATCTTGAGAGTCACATATTTTTATAGGGTGACCTGGAGGGTTTAGTTGGGGCTGGGTTGATGACTATGTGCTACTTGGGAAATCAAGTACAAGAGAAAATACAATTAGTTACACTGGCTTAAAGTGATTGCATTATTTAGGACTCTTGGTTTAAGCTGAGAATGCAGCATAAATATGTGGATGGTTTCTCTTAAAAATAAAGCATATATCAAAGGTAGTCTCAGGATAAGGCTATATCATAGGAAGACATTTCAAATGCAGAAATCAGCCAGTGTAATGCTCACTGGTGCCTGTTCTCTGCACCCTGCTCATTTACCTCTACCCACTTGCACCAAGATTTCCTCCCATGCATCAAAACACAAAGGGTCTGCATTTCACATTAACATACTAGAAGACTCATTTCCAGTTCCAGATTCCTTCTGAATAAATATTTATTCATTAGTCCACCTGTGGATCAATAAAACTGTGTCGTTGGCTAGGGAAATGGCTCAGAGAGTTGTGTTTACTATACAATTACAAGGGGCCTGATTTCACCTCCCAAAAACCCACCTAAAATGCTTGGTGTGGTGGCAACCACATGTAATCCCAGTGCTGAGAGGAAGGGACATGAAGATCCCCAATGCTTACTGACTACGTAATGTAGACAAATCAGTGAGATCTAGAATTAGCAAGAGACCCTGTGTCAAAAAATAAGGTGGAGAGAGACTGATGGGGAAACAAACATCAGCCTCTGGCCTCAGCATGTTCATGTGTACACAAGAAGAACAAGCAAATTCCACGCTATTATCCCCATACATATCTGAGCACACACACACCACATACATGCCTATCCCCAGTGTGTCTCAAATAACAAAAGGACAGAATAGAGGACTGGACTTATTGTGAAAAAATAAGAAGGATATATTCTACTTGCAACCATATGTGAGGGGTGAAGAGCAGTTTCAGGACTAGTGAGCAGGAGTGGAGCTAAAAGGTGTACCCTTTCCATCTTAAATAAGCACACACTCTGGAAACCTGGTTTGTCCTTGTATATTCTGGATCTAACACCCCACTCTGAAGTAGAATGCACAATGCAGTTGTTAATATGTTCCCTACTTTTGTATTTATCTTTGATTAAGAGATGTAGTTTCACCATGCTCTTTAGGCTGATAGCAAACTCTGAGTTTAAGTGATTCTCCTGCTTCAGCCTTCCATGTGGCTGAGAAAACAGGTACACACCATTTTAATAGTCAATTGATATCCATCCAATTACTTTAAATGTACAGAATATACTTTGCTGTGTAGGAATTTCATTACTATAACATATATATGTAACAATTAATTTCTAAGGTTTTATTTTGGACAGGAGATATTGGTCAATGCTTAAAGGCACCTGTGTGCCAAGCCTGATGGCTGGGTTCAATTCCTAATATCTACATAAAGCTAGATGCGCAAAGTGATTCATGTGTCTAGAATTCATTTTTAGTGGCAGAAGGTCATGGTATGCTTACATTCAAGTTTTTTCTGTCTCTTTCTTAAATAGATAGTTAAAATATTTCTAAAATGGCTTCTTTTGGCTCATCTTGCATATTTCAGTTCTTCTGTTACTTACATTTTCCAACCCTGTGGCAAAGTGTCTGACAGAAGTTCTCTTCTCTCAGAGGAGGAGAGAATTATTTTGGCACACAGTTTCAAATGATACAGTCCATCATGGTAGAGAAGACCCAGAGACATTGGTGATTCCACCTGTGTTCCCAGGAACTTGTGGGGACTGGTCACATTATAGTGGAAGACAGGAAACTGAAGTGAGCCTGAAAGCAGAGCCAGACTATATTCCCAAAGGCTGATTGCCTGATGGCAAATCTCTCCTAGCTAGGATCTATGTCTTCAATGTGTGGCAGTCTCTAAAAGCAGGACTCCAATCTTGGGACCAAGTTTCAGACACATGAGTCTGTAAGGAATGTTTTGTGTTCAATCCATAATAACTTTATTGCTTTAGGCCTGGGATAAGGATCTATATCCCAGAGGGAGTGCAAAGCAGACCAAAACTAATCACCTCTTGGTCAGAAAGTGAAAGAGAAAAAGAGAGTAAGGGCTGAGCTACCACAGTCCCTCTGAAGTGTCCATTCCCAATCATATGGATCATTCACTCCCTCATAGTCCAAATCCTTAAGGCTCTACCACCTCCCAGTACAATGTGGACTGCAGGCCACACTTTTTGCCCATGAGACTTTGGGAGACACATATCTAAATCACAGTAACAATAAAAGAAATTAAAGCATTTCTAGAGCATACATCTTAGCCTCTTTAAATACAGACAACTCTAGTGTAGTAAGGACCTGATTTTTGAGTATCCCACATTATATATTTGCTTTTGTTTAAATAGTATTTTGGGGTGATTTTAATAATTAAAACAAGTAATAGTAAACTGTCAATACCAAGTATTTGATTTATGGCCAAGATGAAGAATCATTTAGAATCACAGATAGTCATCTCTGAAATTGTGTAATTCATGGACACTCTAAAAAAATGATTATTTATTTGCAAGCAGGGAGAGATATAGAGGAGAGATAGTCAGAGCGAATGGGCATGTCAGGTCCTCTAGCCACTGCAAAGGTAACTCCAGACACATGAACCACTTCATGTATTTGGCTTTACGTGAGGACTGCGGAGTTGAACCTGAGTTGTTAAGCTAGGCAGGCATGAGCCTTAACTACTGAACCATCTTCTCCAGCCTCATAGACACTTTAAAATTCCTTTTTGTCCCTCTCTTGCCTAGGTAAGTAGGCAAACATGCCACCATGGGGTTTCTCTCTCATTTCTATTATTCTACATTGTGTTTTACTTCCATGTGTATATATGTGAGACATAGTCTAGCTGCATAGTCCAGGCTGACCTCCCACTTGTAGGCCCCTTGGCTCAGTCTTCTAAGTATTGAGATTTAAAACTGTTGCAGTCAGGTTCGTTCACATAGCTGGTAGAAAATCGCACAACCGAGACCAACTTGTAGGAAAAAGAGGTTTCTTGTGGCTTGCAGGCTCGAGGAGAAGCTCCACAATGGCAGGGGAAAATAATGGCATGAGCATAGGGTGGACATCAACCCCTGGCCAACATAAGGTAGACAATAACAACAGAAGAGTGTGCCAAACACTAGCAAGAAGAAACTGGCTGTAACACCCATATGCCTGCCCCCAACAATACGCTGCCTCCTGGAGGCATTAATTCCCAAATCTCCATCAGCTGGAAACCTAGCATTCAGAACACCTGAGTTTGTGGGGGACACCTGAATCAAACCACAACAAAAACCATGTAACATTACCATTATGCCTGGCTTCCATCATCTTTTAGTCATTTGATTAAGATGAACTGTTAGAGGTGTTAGTAGAAACAGAAACAAATGTGATACTTCACAAAAAGAGTGAAGGCATGGTACATGAAATGGAATTTAGATCAGCTTCCCTATGCTACATTTTATGGACAGGTTGTTCATGTATATACCCACCTCTGCCTCTGGGCATTCTCACAGGTGCCAGACATGATAAGAACACCTTAGTCTCAACAATAACCAGTTTCTTGTGACAGCTTCTTGCACTGTACTTTTAGGCCTTATTTGATTATGAAATATATATCTCATTAGTATAATTTTCTGTAGCTTGATTTAAAAATATTTCTATGGTCTCAAAACTAGAAATATAAATATAAGTTTTGGATTGGAGAGATAGCATAGTGGTTAAGGTGCATGCCTGGAAGCCTAAGGACCCAGGTTCAATTCCCTACTACCCACGTAAGGCAGATGACATGGTGACACATGTGTCTAGGGTTTGTTTGCAGTGGCCAGAGTCCCTGGCACAGCCATTTTCTCTCTTTCTGTAATAAATACATAAATAAAAACGAATATATGAATATAAATTTTGTTAGTGCAAGGAAAGACTAGCTGAAAAAGTATATTTCTGGGTTATTACATAGCATTTGTGGGCATATTGTTATATATGGTGGAGTATGGTTATGTATACTGAATGGAGTCCCCCGTAAGACAAAAAGTGGGTGAGTACTGGCAGAAGGACAGGGAAAGGGAACTTGATAGAGGAAATACTTAGTTGAATATTTTCAAACTTAATGAAATATTTCACCATATGCATTTTGTATCCAAGATGGTCAATGAACAAGATGAAAAGTAAACTAAAGAAAACTACTGCCTAAACATCAAAGATAAGTAGAAAATCTCATAAGTAGGTGAGAGCAAAACTATACATAACATAGAAGATAATATGACCACTGAAGATGTCTCTGGAAAAGCAGCTAAGATTAGGTTGAAAAGGACAAGCACTTCAAAAACACTTGAAGAGAAAAGAGTTACCCAGGATTCTGATATTCAAGGAAGATATCTTTCAAAAATAAAATTGTAATAACGACATTTTCAGAAACATGAAAGCTAAAGGAATATGCTTCCAACAGAACTTCACTGCAAGATATGCTAAAATTAGCTCATCAAGCTGACACAGATTGGAAGTCTGAATGTGATGAAAGAATTAAAATAGCCTGCACTGGTGTCCAGGTGAGTAAATTAAGAAGATTTCTGTTTGGTGTATTATATTTATTTCTGAAAGTACATCTGTATATAACCTAACATATGTCCAGTTATATTACATAAAATGCATGTGTCTGTGTGCTGCTACATATATGTGTATATGATTTTGCAAATTATTACTGTTTAAAATAAACTAAAATCCAAATATTTTGAGTCTATAATATATTCAGAAGTGGAATAAGTGTGAGACAATGAGAGATTTATGGGAAATAAAAACTTTCTTTGGTTTCTGAGCATGGTGGAGAACACCTTTAATCTCAGAACTCTGGAAACAGAGGAAGGAGAATATCCTCTCTATGATATCAAGGCCCACCTGGGTCTTGAGTTCAGCCTGGGTTAAAGTGAAAACCCTATTTTGAAAAAATAAAAATAAAAAAGAAACAAAAAGAAAATTTAAACTCTCAGTGGAAGTGGAAAGTGTTGCTTTCTGAAGTTATGATGGAAGAAAACCCCAGCACCAAAAATAGGACACATTTCAATGTCTAGTTGGTCTGAGAGTCCCCTGAGATTCCCAAAATCATGTAAGTTACAACCAAGGCTATTGCTCAAAAGAACTAGATGACAAGACCCTGTGAGTGAAGATGGCATATCCACTGGTAGTAGAACAAGCAATAATCAAACTGGGACTTAAGCTTGAAACTCCCTTTTTGCCCTCTAACATAATGCTGGAAAGTGCTATGCAGACTGCTGGGGGTGGTGCTCATCAACAGTCTTACCCAGTGGTGGTTCCTTTCTGCTTGCTACACAATTCAGCAGGTGGGCAAGAAGTATGTACATGTGCAATAGTGCCATGACTGTTGTGAGGATAGCCACTGGCTCTCAGCTTGAATTTTAAGCCATCTCTGTGAGAGGAAATGGGAATCTGTGCCTGATACAGAATACCTAGTCATAAGCCTATGCTGAGAGTCATAGATTCTAGCAGTCACAAGCAGAGGGAACCATCGCCTACTGTCATTTAACTAAATTGATATGATATGCTTATTAAATTGCTCTCTAAAATTTTTCATTCTGTTTATCTTTTTGCAAAAGGCAGAGGGTACTGGGGAGATTAAAAACTCACCAAAGAACTGAGAATTGGCTGTTGAGTGGTCACTACTGAATGAGATCTCTCTATAATCTAATGACCTCCCTCGTGGGTTTAGGGAACATGATAGAAGATAGAAGATGGGACTGAAAGAATGTAAGAGCCTCAGAGTAGAAGTCTTTGGTCCACTATTCTCCAGACATGATGTCACAGAAGCTGTTGGCTGTTGTTTGCCCTGCAAGACCTATACAATATTGAGCCCATCAACATATAAACAAGGATAAGGTGGGGGGGGGGCAAAAAAAGGAGACATAAGATAATAATAATAAAACCTTAGTGGAATGAGGGAGGGGGACCATATGAAAGTAATGGGAAGGGATTATGATGAAATCATGGTATACTTATGTATGAAAATTCTCAATGATAAGAAATAGAATATATGCAGAAAAACAGAAGTATGTAAAATAAGAATTTTAGACAGAATTACACCTGGAAAAGTTTCACTTGTCTTATTTTGAAGCATATAGTATTACTTCAAGGTCAATTGTGGTTGGCTAAAATATTCATATTCCAATCTATAGAGTAGACACTAACATATAGCACAATAAAATAGACCTAAAAATTAATGGAAGAATTAGAGTATAGGCATTCTTAAACTGAATATAAACAAGATCCACTATATACTGCCTATAAAAACTTACTTTATATATAACTACACAATCTATAAACAAACATGGGAATCAACACATTATAGAAATAGAAAACAAGGGCTAGAGAGATGACTTAGTAGTTAAGGAGCCAGTTTTGATTTCCTAAGACCCACATAAGACAGATGCATAAGGTGGTACATGCATCTGGAGTTTGTTTACAGTGGCTGGATGCCCTAATGCACCCATTCTCTCTCTCCCCCACTCTCAAATCAATAAATAATAACAAATTTAAAACATTTTTAAATGACACAGAGAACAATCAACTCCTACCAAATCAGATATCCAGAAACCCAGAGGGCCCCAACACCTCATCACTGAAGCAGACCAAAAATGAACACAACATGGCTCAGGGAAATTTTGTGGAAGAGAGGATGGAAAGAATGTCAGAGCCACTTGTTGGGTCATGATACACAGACACATTTGTCCTACCCATAACTGGGCTAACTCCACAATGCATGACCTGTATACCTCAACAAGGAGGGGCCAGGGGGAGGGGAATAGGACATGGATGAGCCTAACAATGGTACCAACTTGACTGTATTCATTGAGTACAAAACTAATTAATAATAATAAAAAGAAATAGAAAACAAAAAAGCTGAAATGATTGTATTAATAGCTGGTCAAGTAGGCTTCAATACAAAAATATTAACAAGAGTTCTTAAAAAAAGAAAGCTCTTTTTAAATTTATTTGTGTGAGAAAGAATGGGCACACCAGGGTTTCCAGCCACTGAGAACAAACTCTAAATATATGAGCCACTTTGTATATCTGGCTTATATGGGTACTAGGGAATTGAACCTGGGTCCTTAGCCTTCACAGGCAAGCATCTTATCTACTAAGCCATCTATCCAGCCACGAAATTTTATTTTTTAATATTTTACTTTTTATTTATTTGAAAGAGAAAGAGGAAAGGAGAGAGGGAGAAAGAGAGAGAGAGAGAGAGAGAGAGAGAGAGGGAGAGAGAGAGAGAGAGAGAGAGTGAATGGGCATGCCAGGGCCTTCAGACACTATAGACAAACTCCAGATGCATGTGCCACCTTGTACATCAGCTTACATGGGTCCTGGATGATTAAACCTGGGTCCTTTGGCTTTTCATGCAAGTGTCTTAACCACCAAACCATTTTGAAGCCACAGAAATTACATTTTTTTATTTAAAAAAGTTTTGTTGAGGGCTGGAGAGATGGCTTAGCAGTTAAGCGCTTGCCTGTGAAGCCTAAGGACCGCGGTTCGAGGCTCGGTTCTCCAGGTCCCACATTAGCCAGATGCACAAGGGGGCGCACGCGTCTGGAGTTCGTTTGCAGAGGCTGGAAGCCCTGGCGCGCCCATTCTCTCTCTCCCTCTATCTATCTTTCTCTCTGTGTCTGTCACTCTCAAATAAATAAATAAATAAATTTTTTAAAAAAAGTTTTGTTGGGAACTTAAACATATGAACACACTGTGATGCTGTTTTTCCCCCATCATGTTATCCCCTCCCCCCAAACTCCCTTGCCTATTGAAGATCTTCCTCATTCAAGGTAGCCCTCCCTAAAACATTTTCATTTGTTTGATACGGAGAGAAAGAGACAGAGGAAGAGAGAGAAACAGTATAAGTATGCCAGGGCCTTTTGCCATTGCAATGGCACTCCACATGCATGAGCTAGTTTGTGCATCTGGCTTTAAGTGGGTGCTCGGGAATCAAACTTAGGCCATCAGGGTTCACAAGCAAGGGCCTTAACTGCTGCACCATCTCTTGAGCCCCCTTCCTCTTCTGTGGTGTCTCCTTCCTTTGGTTGTTCTCCATAGTCTGTATCAATATGTTTGTGGGAAAATAACAATGCAGTTCTTTTAGTGGTTCCAGTAACCACTGTGAGGTCATGAATGTACCAATTGCTTCATGTTGCTAGGAAAAGAGCCCAGCAGCATGTGCTCCCTCTTTCCCATTGTTCCCTGATCCTTGGAGGACATTAGAGGTATACTTCAGTATACTTTCAACAGTCTCTTATTTTCACCTTTGATGAATTTGAAGACCCCTCAGTGTCTACTGCCATCTCCATAGAGATGGTTCACTATCAGCAAGAGCAGCTCTCATATTGAATTTGCCTCTTCTGCAACATCGAAGCCTAGTGTTTATAGAGCTGACTCATCCAGACCTTGGCAGCAGGCTTTCTCTTATAATTTTCATTGACCTCCCTGGCATTTGTGGCTATTTTAAAACAGCAGATTCTTGAACTAAAAGTGAAAGAATCATTAATGAAAGGAGATGAACATGTATTTGTAAGACTTTTTTATGGGTATAATGTCTCAATTTAGCCAAGAAACAGTGGAAAAATCCCTCTAGAGTCTATGATCTTCAAAGACATAAGCATTTGCCTAGGTTCGCAGTACCAGCCATGAATCCTCGCCCACTTAATGGATTTCTTATCCAGTCAGTAGGCAGTTCATTATTCCCCTAATTTATGTGTCTACTCACCAGGGATACCTCTTATAGGATAGCTTGATTTTATAGCTTGAAGGATTCACTATTTGTTCACATTGTTGATGACTTTTAACCCCTAGCAGCTTACATAGCCCTTTCCAGCTCTCTGACACTTTTATCTAGTGGGGAGATGGTTTCCATCCTGGTTCTAGGTTGATTTCTCAATATCTTGAGACTGCAACCATTGTTAACTTTGAAAATAGGATCTTACCATCTAGTTATGGTGAATAACCTAGTGCTTATTCATTGACCTACATTGATTTAGGGGACTTATGGGACATTGTTGCCTAACAGCTTACGGTAGGGGGAAATGACCTATCTCTAGCACTGTGGTTTACCTGCCACAGCCTATGGCTTCACGATAAATCTCTCTGTTCCACAGCAGAATACTGACATCTCTCTCTCTCTCTCTCTCTCTCTCTCTCTCGCTTGCTCACTCGCTCGCTACAAAAGTCATAACTTTTTATGAGAGAGAGAGAGAGATAATTAGGCCACCAGGGCCTCTAGCCACTGTAATCAAACTACAGATGTATGTGCTACCTTGTGTATCTGGCTTTCATGGGTTCTGTGTAATCAAATCTGAGTCTTTAAGCTTCTAAAGTGAGATCTTTAACTGCTAACCCAGTTCTCCAGCCCCCAAAGTCACATCTTTTAAATAGCTAAAAAGAAACAGGGAAATGCATGTTTGGTATGGAGTGCACATGTGTGTTTGTACATGCATGTGAAGATCAAAGAACAACCACCATTGTCATTCCTCGGGCATTGGTCACCATTTTATAGGACAGGGACTCTCAGGGTCCTGGAACTCCCCAGTTAGGTCAGACTGCTGACCCACAAGTTCCAGGAATCCCCCTGTCACTAGTACTGAAATCACAAGAACTTTTCACATGTCCAGCTTGTGTGTGTATGGTGCACATGCTTGTGCATATGCATGTTCAGACATACATTGGCACATGTGGGTATGTGTACACATGTACATCTTTGCATATACATGTATGGGCTAGAGGTCAATGTCCAATGCATTTATCAATCACTGTTACTCCTTACTTTTTGGGGGTAGGCTCTCTCACTGAAACAGGGATTCACTCTTGGAGCTGGACAAGCTAACTCTGAGATCCTCTGGTCTACGCTTTGCAAGTGTGCTAGGATTTCAGACTCATGCAGCTAGGATTACAGAGTCACACATTTCAGGTCTTCATTCTTGTATGACTTACAGCACTTTGTAGATCCAGCAACACATTTAGCTTTTTTATTATTTATTATTACAAAGAGAGAGAGGTAGTAAAGGAGAGAGAATGAGAATGGGTGCAACAGAGCCTCTAGCCACTGCAAACAAACTTCAGACACAAGTGTCACCATATGCATCTGCCTTAGGTGGGTTCTGAGGAATCATACCTGGGTCCTTATGCTTCACAGACCAGTACCTTAACCACTAAACCATCTCTCCAGCCCACATCTAGCTTTTGAAACTTTTTATTCACATTTATTTATTTGAGAGAAAGAGAGAGAGAGAGAGAGAGAGAGAGAGAGAGAGAGAGAGACAGAATGGGTGAACCAGGGCATCCAGTCACTGCAAATGAATTCCAGATGCATGTGACAACTTGTGCATCTGGCTTACATGGGTGCTGGGGAACTGAATCTGGGTCTTTAGACTTTGCAGGAAAGCACCTTAACTGCTAAGCCATCTCTCCATCTCAGATCTAGCTTTTTTTATGTGGGTTCTGAGGATCAAACTTAGGTCTCCATGCTTGAAAGGTATTTTTATAATATTTTATATTTATTTATGGATTTGAGAGAGAGAAAGAGAGAAGCAGGGAAATAGAAAAAGAGAGAGATAGCACACCAGGTCTCCAGCTGCTGCAAACGAACTCCACATACTTGCATCACCTTGTGATTCTGGGCTACATGAGCCCTGGGGAATCAAACCTGGGTTCTTCAGCTTTGCAGGCAAGCACCTTAAGTGCTAGACCACCTCTCCAGCCCAAAAGGTGAGTATTTTAGCAACTGAATTATCTCCTCAGCCTCACTTCCACATATTTATGTCTGATTTGGGGTTCAACTTTCTAAAATGTCTCAGGTTGAAGACAAAAACATATAGAAGTTTTATGACAGTGTGCCCTGCACGTCTTCAAACTCCATATCTAGGAAGGTCTTTGTTTACATTTGAAACCTCTTAAGTATTATTCATTTTTTAGCCATACATTTTTATACTACTTAATACTAGGAACATCCATTAAAGTCTGCTTTGAATTCTAAAACGTCTAGCTATTTGTCCGAACTTTTTCAGATTCCTCAAAAATATTGAGACTAAAGTCTTTAGAACCATAAAGTCCATTGTTCAAAGAAAAGATCTTGCTTCTCTGGTATCAATTTTCTATAATAGTGACACTTTTCATTGCTGTAACAAAAACAATTTGACAATTGTGAGAAACAATTTAAAGGAAAGGAAGATTTACTGTGGCTCACATTTTCAGAGTTTTCAGTCTAATATGGTGGGGAGGCAGGGCAGAGTGGAAGAGCTCATGTCATGACAGTTAGGATGCAAAGACAATGACTGTCCTGTCTTTACAGGCCCTCAAACTATGGGAGGGTACCACCTACTTTTAGGATGGATCTTCTCCCCAGCTTAGTGAATCACCTCTGGGTACTCTCACAGACTCACTCAGATATGTGTTTTATGAATCTCCTAGTCATTTCTCAAGCTACATAAATTGACAGTCAAAATTAACAATCATAATTGATTTATAATACAAAGTCCATCCCATGCATTTCATCATATTAACTTAATAAAGGAGAAACAGAAATACAATCACCTATGATGTTGAACAGTAGTTGAAAACCTGAACATATGTAACAAATAAAAGTCTTCACAAAGTATCAACAGATGAAATTCTTCCATAAGGACTGTTGCAGTTAGGTTTTCATTGCTGGTAGAAATCACCTGACCAAGAACAGCTTGTGGGGGGAAAAAAGAGGTTTATTTTGGCTTCAGGCTGGAGGGGGAAGCTCCATGATGACAGGGAAAATAATGGTATGAGCAGAGGGTGGACATCGCACACTGGCCAAAATAAGGTGGACCATAGCAACAGGAGAGTGTGCCAAACACTGGCAAGCGAAAACTGACTATAATACCCATAAGCCTTCCCCAACAATACACTGCCTCCACCCACGAGGCATTAATTCCCAAATCTTCATCAGCTGGGAACCTATCATTCAGAACACCTAAGTTTATGGGGGACACCTGAATCAAACCACCATGAGGCCATAAGAGCATCAAACAACATTCCTCAAAGAAAAAATTAGGGAAAAAAATTATTCTAAGGATCCTGTCATTTTACTGAAAGTTCTTACTAGTGGATGAAGACCAAGGCAATGTTAAAGGATAGCTAGATCCATTTCTGATTCTGTTACTTAATAGCTTGCACATGATAACTTGTAAATAACAGAAAATTCTCATAGTGCTAGAAGCTGGGAAGTGGAACTGAAAACCCTGGTAGGTTTTGTATCTGATAAGGGCCTTCCCTCTGCTTCTGAGATGGGACCTCCAATAGTGTGTCCTCTAAGGTACATGGGACAAGGGGACAGAAAGGGTAAATGGCTCCAATGTAATTATATTTTATAAAGTTACTGAATCATTTTTGAATTCCTCAATTATTACTTAATTTCCCTATATTTTAGTACTGAATTATGTAATCATTTAATTTTAAATTTCAATTTTTAATATTTTATTTCTATTTATTTAATAAAGAATCAGGGGGACAGAGACAGAGGAAGAAAGGATGGGTGCACCAGGGCCTCCAACCACTGCAAGCAAATTCCAGATGACTGTTCCACCTTGTGCATCTGGCTAATGTGGGTCCTGGGGAATTGCATCTGGGTCCTTTGGCTTTTCAGGCAAATGCCTTAACTGCTAAGCCATCCATCCAGCCCTCAAATTTCAAATTTTAAAGAACACATTCAGACCATATCAAAAAGCTTCCACTTTGGAAATAAAGATAAA
The DNA here is from genome assembly GCF_020740685.1 of Jaculus jaculus. NCBI lineage: Eukaryota > Metazoa > Chordata > Mammalia > Rodentia > Dipodidae > Jaculus > Jaculus jaculus. The sequence goes on from NC_059112.1 coordinate 33,400,720, forward strand.
AAATAATATGTGTTATGTTGTTGTTTTATCCAAATGAAAATATCATTCTAACTTGTTTTTAGAAGTTCAAAGTCACAAGAAGACTTCAAACAATCTTGATTTAAAAAAAAAATAGGGCTGGAGAGATGGCTTAGCGGTTAAGCGCTTGCCTGTGAAGCCTAAGGACCCCAGTTCGAGGCTCGCTTCCCCAGGTCCCACGTTAGCCAGATGCACAAGGGGGCGCACGCATCTGGAGTTCGTTTGCAGAGGCTGGAAGCCCTGGCGCACCCATTCTCTCTCTCTCCTTCTATCTGTCTTTCTCTCTGTGTCTGTCGCTCTCAAATCAATAAATTAAAATATATATATATATATATATATATATATATATATATATATATATATGGATAGGGCTGAAGAGATGGCTTAGTGGTTAAGTGCTTGCCTGTGAAGCCTATGGACCCCTGTTCAAGGCTCAATTCCCCAGGACCCATGTAAGCCAGATGCACAAGGGGGCACACACATCTGGAGTTCATCTGCAGTGGCTGGAGGCCCTGGCACACCCATTCTCTATCTGCCTCTTTCTCTCTGTCTGTCACTCTCAAATAAATAAAAAATAAAAACAAAAAAAAATTTAAAAAGTAAATGCTGACTTACATATCTAATATATATGCATATCTTGAGATTAATAAGAGTAAAATCAGAAAACCCTAAAACTCATAAATCTCTACAGAAGCAAAGCATAGAAAACATCTTTGGAACTTTAAGATCATTTTGAAGATATTTTTATTTATTTATTTGAGAGAGATAGAGAGAAAGAGGCAGAGAGAGAATGGGTGCATCAGGGCCTCTAGCCACTGCAGATGAACTCCAGATGCGTGTGCCACCTTATGCATCTGGCTTACATGGGTCCTGGGAAATTGAACTGAGTTTCTTTGGCTTTGTAGGCAAATGCCTTACCTGATGAGCCATCTCACCATCCCAAGATCTTTTAAAAAAAAAAATGAAATGCTGAGTAAAAGCATGCAATTAAATTTAATAAGTATTTCATGAAAGACAAAGATTTTCCTCATCAAAATTCATGACTGATTGGGCTGGAGAGATGGCTGAGTGGTTAAGGTACTTGCCTACAAAGGTCAAGGACCCAGGTTCAATGTTCCAGGACCCACATGAGCCAGATCCACAAGTTCACACAGGCATCTAGAGTTCATTTGCAATGACTGGAGGCCCTGGAGTATCCAATATGATTCTCTCAATCTTTCTCTGCCTCTGTCAAATATATGAATAACAATAAAATATTTAAAAGTTTAAGACTAAGAATATTTAGCAACTAACTGATTAGAAATACAAAGAAAAAAAGAATTATATCCAAGATTCTGAATTAATTCTTATAAATTAATAACAAATTTTCGAAAAATTAGATTTAATTACTTGACCTAGGACATCCAGTACTATATTGAAGAACAGAGGTGAGAGTGGGCACCCCTGTCTTGTTCCTGATCTGAATGGGAAATCCTTCAGTCTCTTTCCATTAAGTATTATTTGGGCTTTAGGAACTTTATATATAGCCTTTATTATGTTAAGGTATAAACCAGCCATGCAGATTCTCTCCAGTGTTTTGATCATGAAGTGATGTTGTATTTTTTCAAATGCCTTTTCTGCATCTATCAATATGATCATGTGGTCTTTGTGTTTAAGCTTATTTATGTGCTGTATTACCTTGGCAGATTTCCGTATGTTGAACCACCCCTATGTTCCTGGGATAAAGCCTACTTGATTAAGTTGGAGAATGGATTTGATGTGTTGTTGAATTCAGTTTACAAGGATTTTGTTCAGGATCTTCACATCTAAGTTCATCAGGGAAATAGGCCTATGGTTTTCTTTTATGTAGCATCTCTGCTTAGTTTTGGAATTAGGGCAATAGTAGCTTCATAGAAGGAGTTGGAGAGTTTTCCCTGTTCTCTAATTGTGTGGCACAGTTTGAGAAAGATTGGTTTGAGTTCTTCCATGAAGGTTGGATAGAATTTAGCTGAGAAGCCATCTGGTCTAGGACTCCTCTTTTTAGGGAGGCTTTTTCAATTTCAATGGGTATGGTAGGTTTTTAAGAGATTAATCTGCTCTGACTTCAGCTTTGGTAGATGGTATGCTTCACTGTACGTAGCCTTATGGGAGACAGAAGTCATCAGTGATGAAAACAGTGGACACAGGAAGCCTCAAGTTTGGCCAGACAGGCCAAATGACTGAACAAGTGCAATAGTGGCCTGTCTGCTCTCAGGGAAACCAACTGCTCTCTAATTGGACTGCAGGCCTTCTCTATGGGAGGGAATATGTGCCTGGTACTGAAAACCTAATCCAAAGCCTATGGCAGGAGAGGTCTTGAGCCTTAGGGGTGTAAAGCCTGCTCTTGTCTTGCTAAATACACATATTATGTTCATCAAACTGCCCTGTATGCACTTCACTTAATATTCCTATTCCTATTCATATTCATATATTAATGATACTCTTGGTTAGAAAAGCTTTTCTTTTTTATTTTTTTATTAATTAGCTTTTTACTCAACCAATACAGTCAATTTGGTATCCTTGTGAGGCTCATCCATAACCTACCCCCTCACCTTGGCCCCTCCTTGTTGAGGTATATCGGTCTAGCTCACAGTTATTGGTGCAATAAATGTCTTTGCATATCATGACCCATCATGTGGCTCTGACATTTTTTCCGCACCCTCTTCCACAAAATTTCCCTGAGCCATGTTGGGTTCATTTTTGGTCTGATTCAGTGATGAGGTGTTGGGGGGCTCTGGGTCTCTGGATATCTGATTTGGTAGGAGTTGATTTTTCTCTGTGTTGATCTCCTTCACTCTTGTGCTGGTACCTGGTTCACCAAGAAAACAGCACCCTTGCTTGTTTCACTAATTGTTCTTAGTTTCAGCAAGGCCCTTTTGAGGTATAATGGGGTGGCTCTCTCCTTAGGATCTGCATCTATATGAAAAAGACAAGCAGATTCTCCAAAGGAGAGTAAGTTAGCCCCAGAAAATGAGATAACCCTTACTTTTTTATAGAGAATTTAATAGGTGTAGGACCTCTTGTAGCCCACGATTGGTGGTAGCTTGATAATGGAGAGTGGGCTCATGTTTGGATATGGTTCTGACTTGTTTCCCAGCTTCAGCTATGGGTCCTGTACCATTGAGAGGATCAGTTAGCTGAATCAATAGCAGTTGGTTCCTCACCATGGCTGTGTGCCACTATTGCACTTGTATGAGCATCATGACTGGTTATTTGTTGCTAAGTAGGTTACACCATGAGTTGCTTGGACAGATATTGGTCATTTTCCCCCAGTCACCCATGAAGCACCTTCTGGCACTAGACACGCTGACTGTCTGGGGACTGACTCTCTCCTGGCTTCCAGCCATGCCATTCCATTTTACGTGTCAGCTGCATATGGTGTCTTCAGCAATAGGGTCTCACCACTAACCTTTGGTGGGTCATCAAGTACTATGACAGAAATCTGCCTTTCTTTTAGGAAACCTTGTAGGTCTCACTGATCAAAAGCTCATTGTGGATGATATTGACATGCTGGTATTGGGAGTTACAGGTCAGTGCCCACTAAGGAAAGGAAGAAAAAGATAACTAATATAAGAGTTAGAGAGAATTGAGAGAGAGAGAGAGAGAGAGGGAGAGGGAAGGAGGGAAGATGTAGAAGATTAACATTAGTCTTCATCATACCCTCTCCAGTGTCTTATGTCCCAGGTGTTCCCTCTAAGGGCCTGGTGAAGGTTCAGCCATTTGGTCTGCCTTTTAGGATGTAGAATTTTCTGGTACCATTGCCGTTTGGGTGTAGATTTGTGTTTCCCACTCCCTCCGTTGCCCTTCCCTCCCTCCCCACACATTCTATTGTCTAGTCTACAAGATGCTTGCTTGGTATGTAAGGCATCTTGGATAGATTCAGGTTAGATGCTGTAGATGAGTGAAACTATGTGGTGATTTCTTTTAAGATGGCAGTGACCACTGGTATGACCCAAAAGGCAACACTGTGCTGAGAAGAAGGGACAGGAGTGTTCAGTACTGAACCACTTTATCACACCCTCCAATGGCTTAGGATCCATTGCAGAAGAAGTGGCAGAAAGAATGTAAGAGCCAAAGGAAGTGTACAACTCCTTACAATGTAACTGACCAGACAGAAATTGTCCTCAGTATTCACAATGTCACAGTGCCTAGTAAGGTCTTCACAAGACCCTCATAATAGGAGGAAAATATGATGACATCAAAATAAAAGACAAATGGAAAGAAAGAGAGGGGATATGATGGAGAGTGAAGTTGTGAAGGGGAAAGTGGGGGAGGGGTGGAAATTATCATGGTTTATTGTCTTTAGTGTTGAAGCTTTCAATAAAAAAAATTATACACTAGGGGCTGGAGAGATGGCGTAGTGGTTAAGCGCTTGCCTGTGAAGCCGAAGGACCCTGGTTCAAGGCTCGGTTCCCCAGGTCCCACGTTAGCCAGATGCACAAGGGCACACACGCGTCTGGAGTTCGTTTGCAGAGGCTGGAAGCCCTGGCGCGCCCATTCTCTCTCTCTCTCCCTTTACCTGTCTTTCTCTCTGTGTCTGTCACTCTCAAATAAATAAATAAATAATTTAAAAAATTATACACTAAAAAATAAAAAAATTCTCTACCATCAGTTACAAAGTAAACATTAAACAATACTGAAATATCATTTGAATCCATTAGAAGAGTTAAAAGTCTTATAGCACTAAAACTGGAAAGGACAGAGATGAGTTGTTCCTCTCATCAATTGCTGGCAGAGATTTAAAACTTACGCAAAACTTTGGAGCAGTTTCTGATAGTATAATCAACTTCTCATGTTGTCAGATAAACATGTCAACTAAGAACATGGGGAAATGGATAAATAATTTATACTATAATCATACCATATGATATCACTAGTAATAAACATTTTTGTAAATCATAAAATATTTCTTAGAGAACAAAAATTTATTGTAATATGATGCATGGAAAGTATTGGGATTATTGCAAAGTTCATCATATTGTGCATACTGCTGTGTAAGTAGCTTTCAAATTCATTGCAATGAATACCCATGAATGTTATTTTATATAAATTACATTTGCCAGAAAAAAGTAACAACAAAAATATAAAGTTATAAGTAATTAAATAAATAAATATCTATTGAATTAACACCTGCTGGGTGTGATGGTGAAGGATTAATAACTACTAGGAATCCAAGATTACTGACATCTTCAAAACAACTGATATTTTCACTAAGAAAAACAGGGCAAACATGAGTCAATATGAGTATTATTTGGCAATTCAAATTCTGCTCTTCATCTTTTTTTTTTTACATTTTTTTTGGTTTATTTTTATTTATTTATTTGGGAGTGACAGACAGAGAAAGAGGCAGAGAGAGAGAGAGAATGAGCACACCAGGTCTTCCAGCCACTGCAGACGAATTCCAGATACATGTGCATCTGGCTAACGTGGGTCCTGGGGAATCGAGCCTCAAACCAGGGTCCTTAGGCTTCACAGGCAGGCGCTTAACCGCTAAGCCATCTCTACAGCCCATCTGCTCTTCATCTTGAGTGCAGTGGTTGTCAATGCTTTAAAGTTCAGGGGTTGAAAAGCCATGTTGGCAGTGTGATAGTTGAGTTTGTTATTATGTAAGAACTGGTTGGGTAGAAAGTGAAAGGGAGAGGAGACTATTGCTTCTGTGACTGTATTAATGTTTACTCCCCGTGGGAAAATGTGCATATTAGTTTCTCATGTTGTAGAAAGCATACCATAGCCAAAGCATTTCAAAGGAATACAAATTGATTATAGAGTTATAGAGATCAGAATTATACAATGAACTAATGACCTGCTTTGAATCTAAGATTATAGGAGAACATCCGTTTCTTAACTTTTTCAGCTTCTAGAAGTAGTTTGTGGTCCCTAGTTAAAGGTCCCTCCTTCTTTCCTCCTTCTTCAAATCCAGCATGTCACATCTTCAAATCTCTGTGTTATTTTCCAGCCTTCCTTCTTCACTTGTAAGACATTTTGTGATTATACTGGGGACACTCAGATCATCTCACATCTCAGACTCCTTAGCCAAGTTATGTCCCCAAATTCCCTTTTACCATGAAGTCAAGATTTTAATAAGTTTCTGGGATTTGGAAATATACTTGGGTGGTGGGACATTGTTTTGTTACAGTTTATCTTCTGACTTTGAAAAATTTATAGCTTCTACCTTTAAGATATGTTTGCCAGGGGATGGATAGTTGGCTTAGCTGTTAAGGCAGCTGCCTGCAAAGCCTAACAAACCTTGGTTTGAGTCCCCAGTACCCATATAAATCAAGATGCCCAAAGTGGTACATGCTTCTGGAGTTTGTTTGCAGTAGCTAGAGGCCCTGGCACAGACTGTCTCTCTGTGTTGCTCTCTGCCCTTATCTATTTGCAAATAAACAAGTAAAGATATTTTTTGAAAGTTATGTTTGCCAAAATGCTCCAAAGCCTAGAACTATTACAATATGAACTCTAAGTCCAAGATCTCATCAATTCAGTGTTTCCAATCTAACCTATGTAATGTACAGTAAGTATGTGCCTGGCTCACATGTGTTTGATAGCTTTTATCATGTAATTGCAAGTTGGTTCTGCTTATTGGAATGAGGCTGTGGTTTCTCCACACATGGATCTCTCAATTCAGCTACTTAGCATATTAAGTGATAGTTCCTCCATTAGCAGCTAAGAGAGGAAGGAAGGTCATTATCATGATAAGTAGATTAAATTGAGTTGTCTCAGCCATCTCACCTTGGTGCTGAAGGCCTGCAGGATTCCTGGACAGCTGCTGGTCTTCACTCCATGTTGGAAGGCTGAGTAAGTTGAATTCTGATGCTCAGAAAGGATGGCAATAAGCAGGTTGATGAATTTACCAACAAGTAGTAAAGGCAGTCAGGCAAAAGTCATTGTCTTTTCTTGGAACCTCTTTAGGTAGAGGCTGCCACTGGAAGGGCTATGCATGCTGGGGTCAATGCTCACTCCTTCAGTCATCTTGGGAATACCCTCACAGACTTGCCCAAGAGACATGATTTGTACTTGATTCCTGATCTGATTAATTGACATTAGAAATTAAACATCATAGTAATGGTGGAAATATTTCTCATCTTTTCCATAGTCCATTTATCATAGTCTAACTTTGGCATAATAATGTAAGTGCACTATTTGACAGTATATCAGGACATGAATGGCTTTATAATCCAGTTTTAGAGAGGACTAAAACAGTCACAAATGCATAACATACAAAAAATATACAAAATAGTAACTCAGCATGAACAAAAGGATATACTTTCAGTAATATTCCTTTCTTTGACTTTTCTTTATAAAATGACTCATGTTGGAGGGAATTAAGCTGAGAACAAGTAAGCTGAAGGCTTCATGAAATATAGGATATCTATCATGGACATGTCCAATAATATACAACTATAGTACTGGAGGCATTTACTCCATATAGGTACTATCCCAAGAATTTGATAGCATTTATCAACTGTATTATAGAATTAATCTTGCAAAGGTAAGCAGTGTCTAAAGAGTTGTTTCAGCATATTTTCAAAGGAATGCATTGTTTGCATGAGAATTTAGCTAGTGCTTAAAAATCCTATCACGTTTAAATATATCACTGTGCAATCATTATTGGCAGGGAAAAGAAGAGGCTATTTAACTTATTTATTTATTTGGTTTTTTCAAGGTAGGGTTTTGCTCTAGCCTAGGCTGACCTGTCATTCACCATGTAGTCTCAGGGTGGCCTGGAACTCATGACAGTCCTCCTACTTCTACCTCCCGAGTTCTGGTATTAAATGCATGCACCAGTAAGCCCAGCCCATCTAAACTTAAAATAATCTACTTTTTATATAAGTATTATATATATATATATATATATATATATATATATATATATATATATATATCATACACACACGCACACACACACACATATTATTGAGAAAAAAGGAAAATTCAGTGAATTGCTATTATAAATCTTTCTCTTTCCTTTTTCTAGAAGTAAGAATGACTGATGGGATGCCTCCAGGCTAATGCTGTTCAGGTTATATAAAAAGTTCAGTTGTTTAGCTTTTGGGAAATATTAAGTGAAAGCAGGTGACTCATAGAATTAAGACCCAGAATATGACTTATTAAATAAAACTTTTTTCTCTGCTCCATTTGAGTGCTTCTTTTCAGAAAAACAAAAACATTAACAGACAACTATTTGCTACAGAAGAAGGCACAAACTTGATAATATCTGATATATTTGATATGTATGACAAATATGTACACTGTACTTATCTTTCCTAATGTAGCACTGGAATTTCTGGAGGAAATATAAGAAGTGCTATGGAATATTTAATCTGAAGAACTTTGCTGTGAAGATTCCTGACCACTGCTGAGGTTGGGGATGCCAGTAGTCACCTTCAGATTCTCAAGCACTGCCATGGGGAATTCCATGTATAACAGGAGTAGGAAAGGAACGAAAATGCTAACTTTATTAGTAGACATGCAACATAAAGATGGCACAGTAAAATTACCATAGATGACATATGGACCCAAACCAGAATGGCCTTCATCTACCAGATTTATAGTCTTCCCCCTGCCCCCCAATAATTCAACACTGATTTGTCTCCTCTTAAACACATTCAGGCTGAATCTGGCTAAACAAATTCTCATCCTCATCCAATACAACAGAGAATCCTATTTATTCACAGGTATTTATTTGCATTTATCATCCTTTTTTAATGTCTCACAGCAAATCAGACTACAGAGTGGTCTCTCCTGTTGTAACACGTGCTTAGTTACCCTGACACCTCCTAGAATACACCCCGTACCTGACGCTTCCTATGCTTTTCATTAGCATAGCTCAGTCCCTGAGCTCTTTTAGTGGTCCGCATCGCAAGATTGTGTAGTAACTACCATGTACAGCAAAACTCTTAAATAAATCATCAGGAGGATGTTAGGGAAAGCCCAAATCCTCATTTAGAATTACTTCATTAATCACATGTACTTTAGTGAAAAAGAAACAACTTATTACACAAGAGCTCCAGAGAAACCATTAGAGTATGTATTAAAAAGTTGCTTTGAAACATAACAATCATGACTTGGGAATGAATTAAACTCCTATCATTTCATTTCACTGATGAGAAAATATTTAAACAACTTTATTTGGCATACGGAGGGTTGTCAGTTTAAAAGCTCTTTCAATAAGGAGATTCTATCCTCTTGCTCATTAAAGTTGTACTTTTTAATTTCTTTCTTTCTGTAGGTTTGTAGTGAAAAATATATGTACACTAAAATAAGATGGCCAATGATAAAAAAATCTTAAAATAGTTTAGGCTACATCATAGGCATATGAACATAATTATTCAAGCTCATGTAAAACTATAGCTGAGACAGGAAATAAAACAAGCTGCAATATTATAATGATTTAAAGAACACTGCTAGGAAATGTCAAAGTTTCTAATAGTACAGAGAATTGCTAGACTGAAACAATTGGATCAATAGCAAGATTCCTGTAATTTCTCCTTTTTGCCAGCTGCTAACCAAGAGAATTGATTGTAAATAAACATCCCAGGGATCGACATAGATGTGCATGTGTGCACACATTCACATGTTCTTTGCTATTTAGTAGTCTTTCACATTTTGTCATCCATGACTATGGAAATCACACATGGCAGGCATATTTATCACATCCGCAAGTTGAAGAAAGCAAAGATCCAAGAGTTAAGAAATGAAGATTAAAATGAAGTGTAAGCTTTTAATCCCGGTGGTTAAGCCATCTTTGGCCACATGGAACAGTCTCCCAAAAGGCTTGCCCCATGGCCACTTCCCTGTTAGCACTGGCTAAGCATCACTGTGCTGCTATTTCCACAGCAAACTGCAGGCCTTTGGAGCCAGCAGGCTCTCCTCAAGGACTTGCTGATGTGTAGCAAAAATATTTTAGTGTGAAAAAGCTACTCCCCAGTGCACTTGTTTGCAAACTGCTGAATTTCTAGATGACTCTAACTATGTTAGAAGACTATTTTTGATAGTGCAGATCTGGTGCTGAAATGCCTCTAAAGACTCAACACTTCTTTGGCTTTCTTTTTTTTTCTTTCTTTTTTTTTTTTTTTTTTTTTTTTTTCTTTTTCCTCACAGCGTGACAAAGCCAGTAGAAACAAAAAGCTGCTTGAGTAGCAATTTCTTATTTTGTACTGTAATTTGTTGTGTTGAACCCAGACCTTTCTGTTTCATGCTTACAAAACAGTAAAAAGCAGGGAAGTGAAATGCAAATTAATATGAAACTCAAATACGCTACTTAACAGCTTTCAACTTAGTAGACTCAATTGCCAAAAGAATGTAATGCAAACCTTCACAGTGCTGTTAATTATGCTTCTCTTGCCTGCCAGGAACACTTTTGCCATTACCTAGAAAATGTAAAGAATTGTTTTATTCATCGAGAAATTTCTGGGTAATTTAATTAGTGTTTATTTCTGTTTTATCCTCATCTGCTTTAGTTTACATAAAATCCAGCAACTAAGCAAATACTTTTCTTAATGGCTCCTATTGAGATACACAGTAAATAAACTGAAGTCCATTTAACTCTTTTGATAAAATCTGTTTAAATAAGACCAAAAATTTACCTTTCCATTATAAACAATTGAAGCAGTTTTACAACTTAATGTTTCTACCAAGTATTGTGAGTGTTTCTCATTAATTATATATTTTTTTCTGTCATCAGATAAATACAATGTAACCATAAGGTTGCTTTTGAACTCTCTGGATAATAGACATATGTTAAAAACATTCTAGCGCCATGTGCTTTTGTTAGTGTACTTTTATCATATTAAGTGAGACAAGAAGTGTTCAATCCATTGTCATTGCTGACAGGCTCAGTAGTCACAGAGAAGGTCAGAATAGTTACTAAGGTCATTAAATTTTGAGTCTATGAAGTGGTGATACTTTTAGTAAATGACAAGCTCTCATGGTGACTGCCTAAACTCAATTGGATTTCTAGCCCAAGTATTCAATTACAATTGGATAACAGACAAATCTCCACTTTACTTTCCAGTATGAGAACACATGCTGTCCTTTATACACAAAAGTGGCATTACTGACCTACCATCTGCCTTGAGAAATTTTTCTAGTTATGAGAATGGATTTCCACTGATCCATATATACCTGGTCCCTTTAGAAACAAAGAGTATGCATTTTGAACACCGCTGGCCAAGGTTAGAAGCAGGCTCTGTGGCTGCAGAACAGGGTATAGTTACCTAGCCCTCTGTGGGCACTAAACCCTAGCATAATCAGTAATTTGTAATTTGTTGTAATCCATTGAACTCTATAGTCACTAACAAATCAACTGAAAAACACAATGTGCTCAACCATCCACTGTAAATGTGTGCTTTCTTAACCATGGCAGACCAAAGAGTCCTTATGACAAATGTTGCTTTGTTTTTAGTGGATTTTCAGGGTAGCTTAGGCACCTTCTTTGCTAGGCATTTAGAGCTGGATAGATCCTGATAGTAGATGCCAACAACTTTAAGAACTAATTTTTCATGTGTGTGTGTGTGTGTGTGTGTTCCTTGATGGCTGGCAGGTACAGCGTGGCACAGAGCTGGACGTGAGGAGATAAATGACCCATCGCACTTCACCCTAGCCCCAGGTAAAACCACAGAGGAATTGGGGAAATGAGCAAGAGTGCTGCTTTCTTCGTGAATCTCATATCAGCACAGTGAAGGAGATAGACACTGAAGACACTCAACACCTACCGAAGCAGAGATCCAGAGGCTCCTAACAGCCCATCACTGAAGTAGACTTAAAATGCACCCAATATGGCTCTGGGAATTTTGTAGAAGAGAGAGTGGAAGATTGTTAGAACCACAAGTTGGGACATTATGCACAGTGACATTGCCTCTCTACCATCACTGACTACTGCCCCCACAGTGCATGACCCACAATCCCCATGGGGCTGACCTGCATCCCCAAGAAGGGCTTCTTCAGAAAAGGGTCAGGGATGAGGGAAAGGATAGTACCAACATGTGTTGTTTACATACTAAGTTTGTCCATACCTAATAAAAAGAAATTAAAAAATATAATCCAAAATCAGGTAATGGCAGAATTATGTTTAATATCAGTCAAGGTATATTTTAAGCCATGGTAATTAAAGGACCCAAGAAGAATGGTTTGAATATGTACATGATCAGGTGATAATACAGAAATATAACTCTGCATTGTATGACAAAGTCTGCCATTTTTAACATGCAATATTCATTTGCCCAAAAAATGTATACTTTTGGGCTGGGTAGATAGCTCAGTTGGTAATGCTCTTGTCATGAAAGTATCTTCAGATCGCCAGCACTCATTTACATGCTGGGTAGATGTGTCAGTCTGCCTGTAATCCCCATTCAAGGGCCATAGAAAGGAGGAACCCAACCTGGCTAGCTAGACTAGCAAACTTGGCGAGCCCTGAGTTCAAGTGACACATTCACTCTTAATAAATCTAGTGGAGACTGCTTGAACAAGGCACTCTTATCAAACTCTGGCCTACACAAAACACACACATACATGTCCATACATGGAACATGTGAGGATGAATGAATAGATGGATGAATGAGTCAACAATTCCCCTAAAGCAACTTTTATGACATTATACTATAGGGATCTATACAAGTTAAATATTTTAAACTACTTATTGAGTTAAACATGTAACTTTCTTTGAAATGGTTAGCTTTTGTCTTTCAGATAATCAAAATTAATGTTTATTCTGTCTGACTGTGCATGGAGATCTGGTCTTCAGAACCCATGATTGTCTATAGATGGTGCAAAATATGTCAATACATTTGTCTGTCTTCCAGTTTCCATATGGGAACATTTGATTCTAAGTGATACAGATACCCTTATCCCCACATCAGTAAACCCAAAGATTTGTTCACTCTGCACCCAGGAGGGAGAAATTTCATCCCCTGGCACACTGCAGAATAAAGCCATGTGAGAGCTTTGTTATGTTTTTCCAAGTCTAACAAAGCCATCTCCTCCCTTTTCCTTTTTTTTTCTTATGCTTCCTGTCAATCTGTCACACCAATTTATAAAAACATATCCCAAAGATCTCTTTTCAAAGGTTCTCGTTTCTGTCTCAGTTTTTAGGTGGGAGTTGAAAAAAAGAAAAAGAAAACAAGAAAAGGACTCTGGGGACAGAGGGATGTACTGTACTCTTGGCCAGACTATGAAGTCTGCTGGTATCTCTTTGTTGCTTTTGCTCTTTGAAAAGCTCTGGCCAGAAGCCATGACCCAATCTTTGGCTTCTTTCCTTCAGCCAGGCCTTAGACCAGCTGACTGGCTGGCACCACACCCTTAGGCACAGGGAATTCTTCCCTTTGGAGAGTTGAACTAGCTGTGCTGTATGCTTTTTGTACAGCGTGTTAGTGTTCCTGCTTCCCATAAATACAATTTAGTGTTCACTAAACTGTACCCAGTGCTTTAAAGCTGTTGACAACCTTAAGACATTATATGTAGACATTTAAAACTGCAGCAATGATGTTTGAAAACACATAGCATGTAATCTAATGAGAACTAAGGATATATTAGAATGCATAACAGATAATTCTATTGTAAAATCCCTAAATCTAATAATATACTTCCTGTCTTTTATGAATTGGATTTTAAGAGCATTTTCAAGGTCTGGAAACAATAAAGTACCTCTTCATTTACATTTATTTCTGCTGTCTGACATCAGTACTTCTCTGTCTCGAGTTTATTTTTTTAAAACAAATTTAGACTGCAGGGTTATTTTGCTTCCTACTTTGCTAATTGGTGGCAAATTTCAAACATCTAAGTGAAGAATTAACTGCAAAGGGATAATGTTTCTGTTGATACTGTCTTTGACATATATTTAAAGCCTAGAAGTGGAAATTGGTTTTACTGGAAAGGCATGCCTAAGTGTATTAGTGTGTTTTCATATAAACCAATTTTTCATGGTTCTATGAAGTTGCTACAAAAGATTTCTTTGAAGTAAAATTAGCAAAATTAGAACCAATCAAATAGCAGTAATCTTACCTCCATATATGTTCACGAATTTTTTAAATTAGTGAAACTTTACATATATATAAAGAAAAAAAAAAGACCATGTATCATGAAGGATAAGAAAAAATAGCAGAAGGCAGAAGACTTCCTTTAAACATTTGAAGAACTGTTCTGTGGTACATCGTTTGTTTTGATGTCCAAGAGTCGTTACAAGAGTAGCAAATACTAGTCAACAAGAAATTCAATATATTTTATTATGGGGTCTTTTGTGAGTCACTGAGTAGGTAGTCGGATTTTGCAAAGTTCTTAGGGTAGAATTGGGAACAAGATCCTGAGACTGAAAGACAGTTCACCATTGTATTGTGGGTCAGACTGGGAAGACCCCACCGACCCCATCATATGTTAAAAATAAATAAAAGCACACAAGTAGACACATAACCATATAAAAGACTTGATTTTATTTTCACCCACAAACTATATCTGCAGTTTGTTACTGTCTTTTCCATCTGTCCTGAAAGCCTGCTCCTTTATAATTTCTGGGGAGAAGAGAATGAACTATAAGAGGTATTATTTTACAGAGCCTTAAAATGCACATATGTAGCCTAGGTGCTCTTCCAGGCCCACTCCACAATCACAGTAGAACGTCAGAACATTCTGTTGGTATGTGTTGTGTATAGATAATGTGGGAGGCGACAGCTGGCTAAGGGGAAAGTACTGGGAGGTGTAAAGCATAGCCTGTTGGATGAGAATGCAGCCACAGAGAGGGACACTGGGAGAGGAAAGGAGGAAGAGTGGCTTAATGGAGAAGCCTGCTCTTCCCATTTGCCTGTTTTGCCCCAGGCACTAGCATCCTGGTTGATTTACTCCCACAGGAATTTACTCCTCATAATGACTGTGGAGCCCTTATTGTGAGCTAAAAAAAAAAAAAAAAAATGCTATGGAAATGAAATGTAAAGCTACTACCTCTTAGACAGCAGAGTTAGGGTTTTCCTGAAAATATCCAAACCAACCTGTGGTGTTCTCCACATAATCCATATGACAGTATCTCTCCAAATGCTTACAAAACTTGGAAGGCAGGGCTGTGAAGGTGGCTCAGTAGTAAAAGGTACATGCTTGCCTGGGTTGGATTCCTCAGTACCCATGAAAAACCAAATGCATACATCTGGAATTCACTTGCAATGGTGACAATCCCTAATGTACTTGTTTTCTCTCTCTCTCACTCTCTTCTTATCAACAAATAACTGAATAAATACATATTTGTAAAACTTAGATAATGCCAAATAAACAGATAATTGAAATGGTCCATTGTGCTCTATCAAAAGTGTTCTATGAGCACTTTGCCATCTCCTGTGAAGGTAGCTCTGCAGTATTCTGTTTTGTGTATATGTACTACTATTCATTCATCTTATCTTTTTTTTATAGATAATTGGGACTGGAGGGATGGGTTATCTGTTAAGGCACTTTCCTGCAAAGTCTAAGTACCAAGGTTCAATTCCCCAGTATCTATGTAAGCCAGTTGCAAAAGATGGCACTGCATACACCTAGAGTTTGCTTGCAGTGACTAAAGGCCCTGGTGTACCCATTTTCGCTATCTTTCTCTCTCTCTCTCTCTCTTTTTCTCTCTCTCATAAGTAAATATAATAATAACTAATGTATAGGCAATTGCTTTATTTCCTACTTCTTTTGGCATATAATTTGGTGCAAGTGTTTGATTTCATGCATTATTTTACAATGTGAGAGTATTTACAGGACAAATGGCTAATACCACGGTTTGATAAGAATAGATACGTACGTTCAACCTTGAGTAGTTTTGTGCATGTGACCTCCATGGAAATTGCTCCAATTTATACTTCCCCCTTCAGTGTATAAACGTTATCTCCCACATTCACAGGACAAAAGGTAGCATAAAAAGTGAAAATGGTGTCCCAGGGTTATTTTTGTTTCTATTTCTGTTGAATACCTTGGTAATTTTATGTGTTGAATTGCCATTAAGTGTGTTTTCTCCTTCCTCCTGTTTGCTGTTTTTAAAACTGTGTTCAGAAACTTTCACTTTTATTTATTTCTTTGTTTTTAAGTTTTCTTTCCTTTACCTTTTTGTGTGCATGTATGGTGTGTGTGTGTGTGTGTGTGTGTGTGTGTGTGTGTGTGTGTGTGTAGCTGCACCTTCCTCCTGCACGTGAGGCCAGAGGATGACACCATTTGAGTGTTTTATCAGTTTTTTATACCTATTTCTTAGAGACAGAGTCTTTCACTGAACATGGATTTTACCAGTAGGTTTATTGGGTGTTTTCTTGAGGTAGCATTTCACTCTAGTCCAGGCTTACCTGGAACTTACTATGTAGTCTCAGGGTGGCCTCAAACTCACAGCAATCCTTCTACCCCTGCCTCCCGGGTGCTGGGATTAAAGGTGTGCAACACCACGCCCACTTACCAGTAGTTTCTTGTTTTATTTTTGGAGGGGGTGGGAGGCCTCAGTGAATATAGTCAAGTTGGGGGCTGGAGAGATGGCTTAGCGGTTAAGCGCTTGCCTGTGAAGCCTAAGGACCCCGGTTCGAAGCTAGCTTCCCCAGGTCCCACGTTAGCCAGATGCACAAGGGGGCGCACGCGTCTGGAGTTCGTTTGCAGAGGCTGGAAGCCCTGGCGCGCCCATTCTCTCTCTCTCTCCCTCTATCTGTCTTTCTCTCTGTGTCTGTCTCTCATAAATAAATAAAAGTTGGTACCATTGTTAGCCTCCTTCCTGTCCTCTCCCCTCTACAGGGACCCTTCTTATTGCAGTATAAGGGTGGTGCATTGTGGGGTTAGCCTTCCGTTTTGGTAGGGGAAAATGTCTCTGCTTGTCATCACCCAGTAGTTTTGATTAGATTGGCTGACGAGGGAATCCCAGTGTCTGCTCCCCTCAGAGCTGGGATAACAAGAATGTGCCCTCACAACCATCTTCGTGCATGGGTGCTGGGGATCCAGCTCAGGCGCTCATGCCTGCACAGCAAACATTCTTACCCATGGAGACATCCCTCCTGTCCCTTATTTTTTATTTTTTAAGGCGTAGCTTAGGCTGGCCTGAATCCTCCTTTTTCTACCTCTCTAGAAAATGCCTACCAGTGTATGCCTTTATAACCCATGTTATCTATTATTTCCTATATATGCATATGTAATATTACTTTGTGATGGAATGTAAAAATTGTTTTCCCTTTTACTAGATGACTTAAGCCAATTTATGTTTGCATTATGTTTGACTAATTTTGTGAAATTGCCTCTACAAAAATTTTACCATATTTTTTGTATATTTTTGACTTTTATATATTTTATGGCTTTATATAATTAGCTTTTGTGGGTGTATATACATGAATATACTTATAGTATTTTTAGAGATTTGAATTTTCATTCCATTGTGCACACATAGAATTGTAATTCCATAGAACAGCATTAATTCTTTTTTGGTTTTGGATTTTTTTTTTTCTATGAGTAAAGGCAAGTTAATGAGCATCAGTTTCCAACCCACTGTATTTTAACTATAATCCCATTTATATAACTATTTAGTATTTATTTTAAACTATAAGTTTGCTTATCTTAATCACCTTTCAATATTTTACTTTTATGCAAGTTAGTACACAAGTAATCATCAAGCTTACTTTTTAATGGAAAAAATCACTGTATGGAAAATATACCTACACACCATGTTTATTTCAGCACTATTCAAAATTTTCAATGTATATAATCAGCTGAGGTGTCCAGAAACAGACAAACTGATGAACACTGTGTTATGTACACAATGGAATACTATTCAGATTTAAAGGAGACGATGTCTTGCCATTTATAGCAATGCAGACGGATTTGGAGAAGTTGATAATTGTTCCAGCAGACAGGAAGGATAAGGAAGAATGGGATGAAGAGATTGTGGTTATGAAGTCACTGTCAGATAGAAAAAAAGTTTTATTACACAGAAGGATGATTATAGAAAAAATGTGTACAATTAAAGACAACCATAGCATGCAAATATTACCAATAAAAAGTATTTTCTCTTAAATTTTCTCTCCTGTAATTCCACTACAAGTTCCCTATTGAGAAGAATATACTATTTCCCTCTTGTTATATTACATTTTAGACTTATCAAATGTTAAATATATTCTACATTCATTGCCCAAACTTCTACAACTGTTTACCCTGTTCATCTCTGAAAGACTAAAATTTATTTTCTGAATATTTTAATTATTAGTGGATTTTAATTGCACAAAATAATGGGTTTCATTGTCATAGTTATTTAAATGAACATAACACACTTTGGTCTTATTCAATTCCCCTCCCATTGCTCATTCTAACCTCCCATCATCTCTCTCCCTGAACCCCTTCTTCTTCCCAAATAATTCTTCTGTTAATTTCATGTCTTTATTCTTCCTAGAATCTATAATCTGAATCTGGATCTTTTAAAAAAAAAGTTAGAGGGGATATCAGTGTAGTTTTCCTTTGTATTTTCATATGTTTTTAGCTCATTTGCAACTGATTGGAGTATTTGTTTTTATGTGATTAAATATATATTAATCTCTGGTTTGATAAACATTAAATAAATATTTTCTTCTATTCTGTAGATGTCTCTGCTATTTGTTTTATATTTTGCTGTGTATAGGCTTCTTAATTTGATATATTCCAGTCAATTCTTGATATTGATTCTTGGGCTATTAGGACCTTTTTAGAAAATTACTGCCTGTGCCCAGATATTGAAGTGTTTCTTCTGTTTCTCTATAATGATGTCACAGGTTTAGGTCTTGCATTCAGGTCTTTGATTCATTTTTGAGTTATCTTTTGCTAAGGATGGGAGATAAGAATATAGTTTTAGTCTACAGATAGAGTCTAGTTTTTCTAGTACAACTTACAAAAGAAAGAACTGTCTTTTCTTTAGCATGCATTTTGGGGATCAGAGGGTGTAGCTGGATGTGTCATTTCTGGGTCTGTACGTCTATTCTTGTACCATGACCTTGCTGTTTGTTTGTTTCAGCTATGTGGCAGTAGTATGATGTCAATTGGGTATTATTATTCCTCTGGCATCACATTTTCCTCAGCACTGCTGAAGCTCTCAAAGTGTTTTTGCTTATTTTTGAAGTTTAGGGTGGCTCTTTCTAGTTCTATGAAGAATTCCACTGGAATTTAACAGGGAAAGCATTGAATATCTAGTATATTTTCAATAAGATAGCCATTTTTACAATTTTAATTATGTTGGCATGGGATTTCTTATAATCACCTTTAATGTTTTATACTTGTCATTGTTAAGGTCTCAACTCACATCTTTGGTTAGATTTATTCCTAATTTTCCTGAGTCCTTTATGAATCAGATAGTTTTCCTAATCTTTGCTTTACTTATGAAGTTCGTTCTTATTGTATATGAAATGCGGGTTAAATAATGCAGTTTATTGCCACTACTGCATGTTGCCCAACAGAACTAGAAGGTAAGATGCTACTGCTGATGACAAAACTCATTTGGGGTTGAGGACATGGAGAAAACAAGGAGAGAGTGAGCTGGAGCCTTTCCATCTGCTAGCTAGCTTTGTCAGTGCCAGAAGATAATATGAAGCTGTGTGGGGGAAAGTATCATCAATGGCCTTACTCAGCTGTGGAACTTGCAGCTGCTGTACCAACCTCCCAGGCAAAAATGTCCTCAGAATTATTGTGGCATGAATCTTATTGAAGTAACCAGTTGTCTAATTGGATATGAAGCCTATTGTCCAGAGTGAATTTATCTCTAAGTCTGTAGATTTGGTCAAAATCCCATGGCTTAAGAGGTCACAGGCCCTAATGATGAAGCTTCTCTTATTTTCCTAAGTGGATATGCTGTGCCTATTAAATTGCTTTCTAAATGTTTGTATTTATAGCCATTTTGTATAACATTTCTATTAGTGTATAATATGTAGTCTTCACTGGGCTTAGATATGAATTTTCTGTCCTAATTTTCTCAGCACTTTTATTATAAAGAGAAAATGTATTTTGTCAAAGGCTTTTTTACATTTATCAAATTGCCCATGATATTTTTATCCTTAATTGTATGTGCTGTATATTGAATTAAATACATTGAACTAGCCTTGCATTCCTGGAATGAAACCAACCTAAATGTGGTATGCATTCTTTTTTCAAAAAACAAAAATACTTTGTTTATTTACAAGCACAGAGACTTAAAGACAGACAGAAAGAATGGGTATGTCAGGGCCTCCAGCCACTGCAAATGAACTCCAAATACATACAACATTTTTGTGCATCTGCCTTTATGTGAGTATTACAGAATCAAATCTGGCTCATTAGGCATTGAAGGCAAGCACTTTAACCACTGAGCAGTCTCTCCAGACTCTGTATGTTCATTTCAATGTGATCTTAAATTCACTTTGCAAGTTTTCAAAGGAAGTGCTTGTTGATGTTTTTATGGAAAATAGTCAGTAGTTTTTATTATTTGCTTGTGTCAGAATCTCATCTTGTTATCCAGGCAGTATGGGGCTTGTAGAGTGAGCTCAGAAGCACATTTATTTAGTCTTTTTCTTCCATGGAAAGCTTAAAGAAGACTGGCATAGCTCTTCTTTAGAAGGACTGCTTGTTAGAATATAATGGCTGTCAGGTTTCCTCATTTCTGAAGGTGGGGACTTTTATCTCTGCTTCAATCTCATCATGCATGATTGACCTGTTATGGTATATTTGTATTCTTATGCACTTGAATATGACATTTAGAATATTTCATAATGATTATTTGTATTTCAGTAGTATCTTTGTAATATCACCATCTTCATATCTAAGTTTATTGACTTGAATCTGACTTATCTTTTTCAATTAGTTTGGCTGAGACTTTGCCTGTCATTTTTTTTTATCAAAGAAGAAACTCTGTGCATTAATCTTAGCTTTAATTATTATTATTTTCTTCTATTAATTTTTAAAATATTTTACTTATTTATTTATTTTATTTGCGAGACAAAGAGAGACAGATATGAGTGCACCAGGTCCTCTAGCCATTGCAAACGAACTCCAGATGCATGTGCCACCAAATGTGTCTTCCTTATGTAGGTACTGGGGCATCAAGCTTGGATCCTTAGGCTTTGCAGGTAAGCACCTTAACCACTGCCTTCTCTAGCCCCTTCTACTAATTTTTGCTCAGACTTATTCATATTCCTCTAAGATCTTGATGTTTACTATTGGTTTATTTGCTTGAGTCTTCTGTTGTTTTAATAATGGAAATAATAGCTAAACAATTTCCACTTAGAACAATATGATGGCCAGGTGTGGTGGAACACACTTAAAACCCCAAGCTTGGAAGGTAGAGGCAGCAGTTTAAGTGAATCTTTGGCTCCATAGTGAATTTGAGGCTAGCTTGAGCTTTTTTAATTTTTAATTTATTTATTTTTATTTATTTATTTGCAAGCAGAGAGAAAGAGAGACAGAGAGAGACAAAGAGGGAATGGACACGCTAGGGCTTCCAGCCACTGCAAACAAACTCCAGATACATGCACCCCCTTGTGCATCTGGCTAACATGGGTCCTGGGGAGTTGAGCCTTCAGGGTCCTTAGGCTTCACAGGCAGGCACTTAACCACTAAGCCATCTCCCCAGCCCTATCTTGAGCTTTATGACAGTGTCACAAAACAGAACTGTATAGTATAGATTGTCATAAGCTATATTTCGATTTGCCATTGATTCTATAATTTGTAATATCTCATGGATTTCATCAATGATGTAATAATCACTAAAAAGCATACTGTTTGATCTTTATGTGTTTGATATTTTTCAGTACTTTCTATTTCTATTACTTTCTCATTTTATTCTGGCATGACCTAATGAGATATAAGAAACAACTTCAGAATCTCTTATAGTATTAAATACTTTATGGTGTAAAGTGTTATCTGCTTTGAGTAAGTGACAATACAACTAAGAATAATGTGTTTTCCATTGCTGTGGAATGCATACTCTATCGATGATTAGTGAGCCCATTTAATCTATGCTGCAGGTACTTCAGATGTTTCCTTGTTGATTCCTTCTTTGAATGATGTGTCTATTGTTGAGAAGTGATTATTGAGGTCATGTATTATTATACCAGATTGTATCTATCACTTTATACCATTCTATTGTATTTTACTGAAGTATATCTGAAGGAAATTGTGCATGGTCATAGTAATATACAGTATACTATACTCTGGAAAGCAATTTGACTAGATGAAAGGTACTTATTTGACCCTTTTTCTTTGTTTTTAATCACTTGAATATTTCTATCTACCTTCATTGCTTGAATTTTTCTGGTGAGTACTGAAACTAACCTTCCCTACTGTTTTTTTTTTTTTCTTTTTCTTCTTTTCTTTTTTTAAATTTCCTCCATTACTGAATTACATCTTGATGTGGACCATTCCAGGCCAATTTTTTCTCACACATGATCAATCTAAATGACATGCTCAGTGTCATTTGGTCTTTCTTGAAATATCATGAAGTTTAGTATTTTGTCCTCTATAAACACTGGTAACTGAAGTCTCATAATTTTTTCTGTTGTTCTCTTTTGAGTACCACAAACATTCTTATTTTGGAATTCTATTGTTAAGTTCCTATCATTTTTTTTCTTTTCCTACTTTGATTATACTTTTTTATTTCTTTTTTTTCTCATCTGTATTGTAATTCATATTCCCAAGCTATTATATTTTTATTTATTCAAGTGGGTGTATTTTTAACATTTCATTGCAGTTTTATCAATTAATTTCCTCTTGTTTTATTATCTACCATTGCTTTCTTGAGATTTTGTATTCCATCTACTTAGTTTTTTTTTTTTTTTTAACAGAAGTCATTGTTTTATTCCTTTTTAAAATTTTGGTACCATGTTAGTTCATAATATTTTCTACTTTCTCAAATCAGTACAGCAATTGACTAATGTTTTTCTCTTCTGAAAAAAATTAAACCTTTTTTTTCTTACATCTTGTGGTGATCCTGTTCCTGTTACTTAATGCTCTTCACAGAATAAATTATCTTTACCTTAAAGAAGAATCTCATGGGGTTAATGGAAAGTATAATATCAGGTTCACCTGCTGCAGGGCTTCCAAAAACATAACCTTTTCAGTGTGTGAGGAACATGTTTTGCCAATGTTGCTGTGTAATACCTTGTGTTGCTCTGGGTCTTCATTGCTTAACAGTTTGCGTCCTCGACTGTTTGGCTTTTGGCCTTTTTCACCTCAATTTCCACCACTATTATTGTCCACAAGATTCATTCTTTTCACGTTGGATGATTACTTCACCTTCAGGGATTGTGTGCAGCTGGCACATTTTGGAAACTGACATCACTTGTCCTTTACCCCATTCTTCATAATTCTAATTTACTAAATTTTTCCCCTCTTAGTCATTTTTAGTTGGTTTTATTTTGAAGTCTGTGAATTATCTTTCTTTTATTTTCTCAAATGCTGTTACTTTTCTTTCCTAGAAGGGAAGAGTATAGGCGATCATTTAGACAACTATACTGTTTCTAGACATCCCTGCATTGTGATTTTCATTTGACAAAGAAACTGTGAACTAAGAACAGTTGGGAAAAGACAGCAATGTACTATGTCCCTTCTTTATTAGTTCTTCACAATGGTAGTAAAGATTTATCCAGATATCAAACTTTATTCTTCTGTCAACTTGTATGATGAGCATTTATACAAACATGTTGTTCTTCAGGAATTAGACAATTAATGGAATTAAAGTAAATTAAAAATAAGTGTTTAAATACATTTTTTTTTTTCTTTTTAAGGTCTCACTCTAGCCCATGCTAACCAGAATCTCAAGTTCTAGGCTGGCTTCAAGCTCACAGTGATCCTCCTAGCTTTGCCTCCCAAGTGTGCAAATTAGATGTGTGTGACACCATACCCACCCTCAGTACTATTTTTCTTTAAAACTAAAAATATATAGATGTTATAAAAGTCAAATATCAAGTTCAATTGTTAATACCTTTAATTCCAATTTAATATAAAAATTCACACAACTTGATATTAATTTTCCATTGGCTTTACCATTCATTCTTTTCCACTTCCATGTGTTTCAATAGATAAACATGAACTGAACCAACCACTTTCTTAAGAAGTTGCTTAGTTGTACCTATATTTTTGCATCTTCAGTTTTGGTGAACTTTGCAAATCAATACACCTGCTTTTATTCATCCATCTAGCTTTCTAAGCAATGCAACAGTAGGCTTTTCTTAAATTGTTCAAAGATTGCTTTAGTATTTTCAAGATAACTTTGGGAACAAGCAAAACCTAAGCTAATAACGATTTATTTTAAATATTAAGGTTTTCTTATAAAATAAACAAAGCAAAATTTCCATATGCACAATCCTTAAAATACATAAAATTATAAGGTAGACATCATTTCCAAGGTGTTACATATACTTATTATTCAAAAAGAAATATTGCATTAATAACAATAGCAAAAGTCCCAAATGTTGAGAAGCAAGTTTTTATTTTCCTTACATGCCTCAAGGAAAGCTCAAAGTTGTACTTAAAATATGTTTTTATGCAGTTGTAATGGTCACCTCCACGAGTGAGAAGAGTAATTGGGGTTCCTTGCACCTTTAGGCTTTCATATTTTGCAAAAGGATGTCTAAGTTCATGCCCTGGTAATTTTAAATGAAGTCAAACAGACAAACCACTTAATCTAAGAGGAAAATTAATGGTTGGAAATGAATTAGCTTTCTACATATTTAATTACTTATAAATGTAAATGTCAGTGGTCAAGACCAAGGTAATCCTTTGGCATACTCTTGCCCCAGCACTGTATTTACTAAATAAATTATTTTTATTTTTAGGAAATATTTACAAAACTGTATATTTTAAAGTTAATAAGTTAAATGACAATCCTAGTTTATCTTGTCAATTTCTAAATATATGATCTGTGTTCTTTGTTACGTTAGGGGAGAAAGCCTGCTTGGAATATCATCAGCAGATAACTATGAAAAAAATACTTTGTTGAGACCTTGAGAAGTTTAGAATCAATAACCAGCCCTAACTAACGAAATATGTCATCCTCTATAAAGCCAGATAGAGTTGGTTATATATTTTCTGTCTGATTCTCATTTATGAAGTTGAATTTTGAATTATAGAGGAAAAGGTAGATTTATTATATTAGTTATGCTTCCTGTTTCTAGTTTTTCTAAGTGCAAAGACTTTGACCAAGAACTGTGCTTAAAAAATTAAACATATGTGGGGTTTTGTTATCCATAAAGCAGGTACTCATGAGAAATCTCCCAGAAGAAACAGATCAATGTGGTATTGAGTCCATGAGTCACTGGGTCATACATTATCAGTTCTCAGGGAAAATGCTTCTGGAGGTTTCCTGATTAGTTTGTTTCCTGTGAACCAAGTCTTCATTCCTATCTCATAGATATTGTGTGTGCTTTGCTGTGAGCTTGTTTTACTTTCCTGTTGGTTCCCATGAAGTTTAAGCCCAACTTTTAAGAATAGAAAACAGGATTGACATCCTTTTAAGATATTTTCAACATTATTCTTCAGTATGAATTTACTCTTCCACATTATACCCCAGCACAAATATACTGTTTGCTGTTCATTTTCCATGTTTATTTTTGGGATGTGGGAATACAAATATGCAGACAGCAACTAATACTAACTGATGAGCATCTAATCATGAACTGTGGTACATCAGTGCACTCACATTATGGAGTAAATTGAAGAAAAGGGGAGGGAATAGTATAGACCTTTGTTTTCTTAAAGTAATTTTATCTCAAATTTGCAATACAAAATGAGAGAGAAGTTTTGCACTTAAAATACACTCTAATGCCACAATAGAGAGTCTTGTACTTATTGGAATACTTTAGGAATAGATACATTTTTGGTAACTTTAGGATAAGAAAAATGTTATTTGATAATATTAGAATATTTCTACAGAAATTAAAAGAAAGGTAAGTTTATAAATGTCAGTAACAGTACAAACATTGAAAGTTATTATGAAAAATAACATAAAATAGAACACAGACTGTGATTAAGAATATGACCATTAAGCAATGAAAAAAAGGAGAGGTTTACCTAACATTTACAAAACTTTTACCACCTGCTCAACGTTATATTAAAAACCTTAAATAGAAGATTGAATTTAACTTTCCCAGCTTTTCTCTCAGCTGGATTATATTATTACTTCCATTTTAGAAATGAGAAAACTAATTCCTAGAAAGTGTCAATAACAGCATTATACAGCTTACAATTGAATCTAGGATTGACTCCTGTAGCATAATTACAAAGCAGTGCTTGTGGCAACCATACGCACACGCATGCACACACACACGTGTGTGTGTGTGTGTGTGTGTATATATGTATATGTATATGTATATATATGTATACACACTTATGTATATATACACACACACATATGTATATGTATATATATATATGAATACACACACACACACACACATATATATATAATATACAAATTCACATATTGAAGTAGTAGTAGATATTACTATGTAAATCAGGTCCACATTTTATTTAATATATATTTGTATACAATCTATACTCAACATTCTGTTCCCCCACAAAGATTTCAGAAAATTTAGAACTGAAGTTAAATGTTATAATTTGAGTAGTCATGTAAAACAAAGCTTTACTATTACATAGCAGCCTAACCATCTTCATCATCCATTTTCATGTCAGTTCCTTAATTAATGTTAATCACAGTTATTATGTTAATCTAGGTTGTATAAAGTATACAAGAAATAACAAGGGAAACCATTTCAGACTAGACAGCCAAAACAAAATGCAGTCAACACAAGTACTTGAATTTTCAGATCTGAATCAAGCCATATCATGAGTAAACACAAATATCTTATGCAAATGCTGAAAGACAATCTGGGTTTTTAATTGTGTAATATACTGTCTTCATCTCTTGATATTTATGCTTTCACATTATTTTTTCTTTTATGTTACCTTCACCTTATCCAGAAAGGATGTATAAGTCCAACAAAAATGATGACAATTTTGTTTAAAGAGGCATTCATTTTGATTTCTACTAATACTATCTGCCTTTCCATTCTGTGATGCAAGGCAAATGATAGTGATGACTGGACGCAAAACTTTATTAGATACAAAGCAGACTCTATACTAGTGTTTGTTAGCAAAAAGTACTCAGAATAAAAGTTCCTTAAAATGCATCTTATCTAAATATTATATAAGTTAATAAACTGTACTTTAATTTAAAAAATAAGTGGCAACATAGTAAAGCTCACATTGACCAAGGTATTCTCACATCATTTCTCACCTTCATCAAGTTATACAAGAAGGATACAGCATCTATGTAACCCAAGAACTTCAGGCTGAACATTCTTGCACAATAACACATTTTAGCAAAACTAACAGGTAATTTGTCTTTTATGGTTTGGATATAAAATATCCCCACATGCTTGATGCACTTGATCCCCCAGCTGGTGGTACTGGTTGCAGGAGTTTGTGGAATCTTTAGCAGGTGGGGCACAGCTGGAGGAAGTAGATCACTAGGTAGTTTTCTCTAAGGTCTACAGCCTAAATTCTGTTTCTATCTGTTCTCTGCTTCCTGCCCATGGAGTTGTATGCAAGGAGCCGTTTGATACTATTGCCTCAGCCATGACCATGAGCCACTCTGTCACCTGTTTCCATACTATGATGGGTTTGGGCTCAAACTTTGAGTAAAAATAAATACTTCCTCTATTCCTTGTTTCTTGTTTGGTATTTTATCATAGTGAATTTTTCTTTGATTTCTTTGAGGCAGGGTCTTACTCTATATCAGACTGACCTGGAATTCACTATGTAGTCTCAGGGTGGACTTAACTCATGGCAATCCTCCTACCTCTGTCTCCCAATGCTGGGATTAAAGGCATAGGCCACCTCACCTGGCTCATAGTGATTTTTTAAAAATAGTAATAAAATACTGTTTTTATTTATACTTTGGATATTATATGTATCATAAATATTTCCATAAATTTTGGTTTGTTCAAACATTGTTTTAAATATTATTATTAATGACTATTTTGAGCCTTCAGGAAAATAGTTTATGTCAGTCCAATTCTAGTAATCCCAGTCCTACTTTCCATAAACCTATTGAAATTTTATATCCCAATATTCACAATACATGCAAACATGTTTAGTGGAAATTCTATGTTGGCTCATGAATAAGACCTCTTCCTGTGCAAGCGTAAGAGCCTGAAGAAGACAGGAGAGCCACCTGAAGTGTTTGATCCCCAAGACCGGCATAAACAGCTGGATATAGCCACACACCTCTGTACTTCAGTCCTGTGGGGAGCAGAGAAGGGAGAATCCCCAGGGTTGGCTAAATAAAAAAGACCACGGGATCACTAAAGACTTTGTCCCAAGTCAGAGTGAATAGAAGAGTAATGGAGGAATCTAATCTTCCGCTCTGGCCTCTGTAGGCAAGCATACCCCCACCAAAGTTCATTGTAGAGAACGGCAGGGTCACATACATGTGTGTGTATATATATATATATATCCCACAACACACACACACACACACACACACACACACACACACACACACACACAGTCACAGCAAGCAACATTTTAAACTAAGGATTCACAAAGACGATGGAACAGTATGTGGTGTGAAGAGGCATGGCATGGTAGCCCTTCCTAATTTCATGAATTTAGAAAAACATGGAGGTGAAAGTAAACCCTGTATTGTAATTCCTCTTTTGTTAAGAAGCCAAAATATTTTTTAGACACACTGAGAACATAGCCACATAATGATTAAAGTAATTGTAGGAGGGCATTCTCAACCCACTATGTGTTTCCTACTTCAGAGTAGTCTTTATATGTATTAATGACATCACTGAACTTCCCCTCAGCAGTTGGGAATTAACTTCTGTGACTTCTTTCAGAGTCACATTATAACCCAGAGATAAAGCAGCCATTACTTCTGATGCACAACATATTCTGTCTTAAAATACTTTTTCTAATTTAAGTGCCTCACATTTACATGAAATGAATTGGGACTATTACTAGAAGCTAAGAATGGCCATATGCCCAGATTAATTAAATTTAAATAAATTGAGCAAGCTTCAAAGGATATTGCAAATGAAGAAATTTTAAAAGATCTGAGTATATATGACTTTTGTAATACATGAATAGAAGCCAGGTTTTCATAAACTGGCACATGCTTGTCTATAAATATCCTAATAGGTTTTCTCTTAACTAAATTGAATTATCTTGTCACCATAGCTAAGGTAGTTTTTGAAACTGGTTTCCTCCAAAAGATAGGCAGTTATGCTGATCTTCTTCAGTGAATCATGGAGTCTGTTAGTTAGCTTTGCATCATTACAACAAAATGCCAGAGATAATCAACTTAAAAGATGAATAGCATGTTTTAGCACATAGTTTCAAAAGGTTCCCACTCATGGTCAATTGGCCCTAAGGTTTTGAACTTGTAGTAACAATGTATATCATGGGGGAGAATGAAGGAGGCCAGCTGGCAGACAATCCTTCTCACATAGTAACTAGAAAATAAAGACTAAACATCAGGGAAGGCCCGAGATACATCGAATCAGTCCCTGAAATCACATCTACTCCTTAGCCCTTACCAACTAACTGGTGAAGCTATGTGGTTCCTTTCATTTGAACTTGGAATGAAGAATAAGAAATGTGAGTTGGGTAGATGACTCAGTGTTTAAGAGCACTTGCAGCTTAAGCATGAGGGCCTGTGAGAACGTGTGTTAGATTTGGTGAATTGTTGAGGCTAGCTGACCCAAAACAGCAGGTCCAGGTTGATGGCAAGACCTTGTCTCAGGGATACATAGTTGAGTGATAGAGAAGGGACCCAGCGTTCTACTATGGCTGTCCCACACTTACACCCATTGCTGTCACATCTTCCCACACATGTATGTATATAGTTCACATAACAAAACTGGTGCACATGCACACACACCTATGCATGCATACTACAAGAAAGAGGATGAAGGAGAAGAAGAGGAAAAGGAGAAGAAGGAAGAGGAGGAAGAGGAGTAACTAATATCTATCAGCTGAGGCTAAAAAGGGAAGAAATCACACGATGAGTGAGCCTCATGGCTCCATATGGACTTCGTACCAGGGAAACGTGGTCATCAAAAAGGGAAAGAAGCAGATGCCCTGGAAGAAGCACAGACAAGAGCAAGGGAGACTGGAAAAGGAAGAGAGAGTTTTGCAAGTTCAGGAGGACTCCCAGTTCCCCACCGCATTACCTGTCTTGCCTTCCTTGACTTCCCAAAACACTCCTGTATGCTGAGAGCAAAATTTCTTTGTGCCTTAATGTGGCTCATACTATTTTTTTTTATCTGCAACAAAATATTCTGATTTATTTGGACAGCTGTCTTTGGGTTGACAGCTATTGTCAATGAGAGGATGTATCTAAAAGATGTAAGTAAATGCTTAGACCTTGTGACTGCTCACATCAACTCTCATCCATATCAGATGTTGGAATTAAAAGGCAAAACTCAATCCAAAGAGCCAGGTCAGCACAGCACATTCTCTAGTCAACCCTGGCCTACTGACATCTCTGCCTAATGTTTCATGGAACAGTAGATATAGGATCCTTTTATGACTCAACATATTGATGGCTTGTTTGCATGCCTTTCTTAGAATTTTAGGGAGTACTACAATATATTTTTAATGTAAAGATCAAAATAAACTCTTGTGGTATAAACAGTGTTGGAAAATGACTTTTATTAAATTTCAGTTCTAGGGGAACCAAGAAAAAAGTTGAGACCAATATTGAAACTTGCATTTCTTTTTATAAGGTAAAATATACCAAAGAAAGACTTGTATTTAGGTACTTTATCAATAGGAAAACTCAAAAATATTGAATTCCTGATGTATTCCATGTACATCTGGTCTCTCATAAATATAGAGATTGGCAATAGCATTAAGATATGTTTAAGGATACATAACAAAAAGGCAAAGCTAATATGATGTTTCTGATTTTTCAAAGCAAATATCTAAATTTAGAAAGAAAAGTAAACTGCCAGTATGAAATGCCATGCCTTTGAGAGTAGAACACTCAAAAGTCTGGAGGAAAGGCATTGAAATTTCACCATTCATGTTGATTGCAAGTCTAAGAACTTGTAAGAATTTCTCAAAAGGTAAACAGAGGGGAAATTCACATGCAAGGAAACCATTTCTGAACAGGGCAGAGGCCTGCTGAATTGAGTCGCCAGCTACCTGGAGGCCTCTGATATTCCAGCTGTTCATTGAACATAAGAAATGAGTGGCCTAGGCGCAATGTAACATAATCTCAGAAGTGACATTATCATGTGGGGAAAGAAGAACGAGGCCTCCTGAAAACTATCGTGGAGGAGGACACTGAATGTCCAAGAAGAGAATGAGGTAAGTTAGAAGGAAATGAGCATCAAGGAAAACCTTTTCCCATGGGCATGGTATAATAATTTGAGCAACACAAAATTAAGACAATAAAATAGTAAATTATTAAAAGTAATTTAATTACAACTAAATTATAGTTAAGTTCAATTATGGTAAAATAGGGGTCTGTGGGGATGACTCAGTGGTCAAAAGGACTTTCTGCACAAGCATGAGGGCCTGGAAGGGCCTGAGACCACCCAAATTTTATTTCTCAGCAACAAGATAAATTTGACCACATTTGTTTATCACCCAAGACTTGTGTGGTGACAGAAGAGTCACTGGGACTCATATCCAAAATAGAATTATCAAAAAAATAAGTGAAAAAGCAGTTCAGGGTTGAGTGAGAAACTCTAATTCAAGGAACAAGGCAGATGACTGAAAGAGGAAGACACCAGATATCACCCTTGGGACTCTGCTCACCTGAACACAGGGTATGCACATCTGGACACGCACATGCGTACACTCCACACACATCACTTCGTATCACACACCATGCCTCATACTAAAAATAATTAAAATAATAATATAGCAAATTTTAAGATAAATATACATGAATCTATACTAATATAAACAAAAAAGACCTAAAGTAAAAGTAGAAAATCAAAGACAAGTGTCCCATGCAGGTGAATTCTGAATGATTTATATACATATTATTCTTTCAGGAAGCTAGAGAATTGTTATCTTTTCTTGAAGTGTGTGCTTGCAAGAAGGGACTTCTTTCTAAGAAATTTAACCTGAAAAGAAAGAAAGTAACTTTGTAGTAGAAAAACCTACCAGATACTTCACTAACCGGCTGATCAAGGTTACATCAGCAGTCAAACTGATAACATCTGCTCTTGCTTGATGGCATGAAAATGGTATTTCACTTTTGTTAAACTCTCTCGTCAAACTCACAACTCCAGGCTATTCGTGGAAAAATATCAAACAAATCCCAGCTGATGGATGTACTACAAAATACTTGGCAGAATAGCTCAAGATTTCAAGATCATCAAAAATAAGGAATGCTCAAGGAACTGGCATTCCCAAAAGAAGCCTAAGGAGAGATTAGAACTGAAGGAAACAATGCATTCAGCAGCAGGAAATTGATCCTGCATAACAATGATGTCCACTTGCAATAAGTTATAAGCAATTGCAGTGGTTAATTCAAGTTGTACACTTAACTGGAACAGTAGACACCTATGTATCTAGGGAAGCATAATTTTTAGTGTCTGTGAAGGTGCTTTAACAGAAACTGGAGTGTGGGTGTGGGTTACAAGGGGAAGCTCAGCGCTCAATGTGAGCAAGTACTATTGAATTGGCTGGTGACCCAGATAGAAGAAGAAAGAAGGAGGGTGAATGTTAACCCTTTTTTTCTTCCTCCTCTTCCAATGTTCTTTTGAGGAGGAGAACTCTAGATTCTTAGCAGCTCTCACAACTCCTAGGTCTTGGGACTCAAACCTATACTTACATCACTGATTTATTTGTTTAGAGCCCTTGTGACCTGATCAAAGCTACACTGCTGACATCTCAGAGTCTCCTGCTTGTAAATGGTCTGATAGGAAGCTTCTCAACACACATACTCATGCAAGCAAATGTCTCTTAACAAATATTCCCTTATCTATAATCTTCCCACTACCTATTATGTACTTTTTATGTACTTATCATTTGCCTACACATTCCATTGATTCATTTTTGTAGAACCTAACTAATATATAAATATAGCTATAGCTATAGATGTCATAGATATTACATATATATATATATATATATATATATATATATATATATATATATATATATATATATATATATATGGTAGGGAGAACTGTATTAGATCTACATAGAACCTTTCTATACAATTGTCACAATTCATCTGTAAACCTTCATAATTCTAGAGTAAAAAGGTGATTATAGTGAATAAATGTTTCTTTTCTATATTATAAGCATCCTGAAGGCAGACACTATGTGCATGCCCTTTTATCCCTCTATATCAGCAGATATTTTACAGAATCTCTAGAAATTATTGATGTATGGACTACATTGTGGAATACATGAATAAATGCTGGAGAATATGAAATAAGTATGTACTAGTCATGAAAATATTAATATTTATGGCACTTTTATTTTAGTTTTTTCCCAGATCTCCAGATTTCGAGTGAAACATTTATACTCAAATGTTTCAGGAAAGGTTTTATAAAAGAGTTACTAGAATATACTAGTGTGGCTGGTTTTATTATGTAGAGTCAAGAAAGAACAGATTGCATGTGAAAACCTGTCACCTCTGGGTGTTTCTCCCACAGTGAAATGATAACATGATAGTCTAATTGTTAATTATCAAACTTGAATCTTCCATTTGCTCTTACTATAGTCAAAATAGAATGGCACTCAAATTGTCCCTTGAAAGAGCCAAATTCATTCCTTACAATGTCAGTTGATTTAACTCCCACAACTGTCTTTTCCTCTTCTACTCTTAACTAATCGATTCTCATTCATTGACCTTGTCTCTGAGCAAGATTAATGGTCACTTACTCAGTGTAGTGGTTTGAATCAGGTGTTTGTCCCCATGAACTCAATGCTTGGTTGCAAGCTTTTGGTAATTTTGGAATTTTGGAGGTGGAGCTTTTCTGGGGAGGGTGTGTTGCTGGGGGTGGACCTTAAAGTTTATTACCCCTAGCTTGCCAGTGTTATTTAGGCTCACTCTCCTTCTGTTGTCCACCTGATGTTGGTCAGGAAGTGATGTCCAGCCTCTGCTCATGTCATCATTTTCCCCTGCCATCATGGAGCTTGCCCTCACGTCTATAATCCAAAATGACACCTTTCCTCCTATCAGCTGGTTCTGGTCAGGTGTTTTCTGTCAGCAACAAGAGGTAACTGCACCACTCGGGAAGTATATCTCTGCTTCCTTTGGACTATGTCTGGGTACTATCCTTACTGTTGTTTCCTTTGATTTTTTTTTTCAGTTTTTTACACTCTAACTATATAGCCTTGTCTAGATTGTTTCTTACTTTTTAGCAAAACAAATTGACCTAGAACTCATAGCAATCCACCTGTATCAGCCTCCCAAGTGGTGAGATTAGGGTTGTATGTGACCACACCTAGGTCTGTTTGCTTTTAAACAAAACACTTTATGTCACCATGCATGTTTGCTTATCTACCAGAACTTCTTTCCATTACTGCAAGTATGCAGACACCCTCCCATATAGTTAGTGACTTCAAGTTCTGTAAGAACAGAGATTGTGTATTCAGTCCTTGCACCCAGTGATATCTGAGACATGGAAGAAGCCATTCTGCATGCAGTTCAATGGGAGAGAGAAATCACCAGTGAAGATATTCAACAAAAATGCCTTTATATGGATTAATGCATGAGAAAATACTTGATTAAATAGAAGAGAAAACTTCAACTGTTGTGAGAAATGACAAATGGAATTATGAACTTTTCCATACTATCAAAAGAATCAGTTTCCCCCATTCATGATGGTATTTCTCTTTATTCTCTTTATTGAACTACTTAATATATCTTGAAATCATTCCAGTTGTCTTTGTTTTTCTAAAATAATTATATATTTTTAATTAATTTACTTTTTTCTCAATTTTTTAAATTTTTTTTTTAATTTATTAGTTTTCTTTTCAGTAAATACAGACAGTTTGGTACCATTCTTTAGGCTCATCTGTGATCTACCCGCTCCCATTAGACCCTCCTTGTTAATGAAAATGGGTCATGCATTATGGAGTTAGCCCCCAGTTATTGGTATGATAAATGTCTCTGCAAATCATGACCCAACATGTAACTCTGACATTCTTTCCGCCCCCTCTTCCGCAAGATTTCCCTGAGCCATGTTGGGTTCATTTTTGGTCTGCTTCAGTGCTGAGGTGTTGGGGGCCTCTGAGGCTTTGGCTCTCTGATTTGGTAGGAGTTGATTTTTCTCTGCATCGATCTCCTTCCCCTTTGTGCTGGTATCCGGTTCACAGGAAAACATCACCCTTGCTTATTTCGCCAGTTGTCCTTAGTTTCAGTTGGGCCCCTTTTGAGGTATGTTGGGGCAGCTCTCTTCTTAGGATCCAGATCATTCTCAGTGAACTTACCCAATCACAGAAAAAAAATCGACACATAGTCTCACTCATCTGCAACACCTAACCTGAATCTGCCCAAGATGCCTTACATACCCAGCAAGCACCTCATGGACTAGACAATAAGATGGATGGGAGGGCGGGGAGGGAATCAAAGGGTGGAAAACAGTAATCCGGACCCAAGCAGCAATGGTACCATAAAATTCTACTTCCTAAAAGACAGACCAAATGGCTGAAGCTTCACTAGACCCTTACAGGAAACACCTGAACCACAAGACACTGGAGAGGGTAGGATCAAGACTGACCTAAATCTCCTACATCTTCCCTCCCTCTCTCTCCCCCTCTCCCCTCTATCTCTCTCCTCTCTAACTCTTGTATATTAGTTATCTTTTTCCTCAATTTCTTAGTGGACATTGACCTGTAACCCCCACTTCCAGCTTGGGCCTACCATCCACAATGAGCTTTTGATCAGAGAAACCTACAAGGTTTCCCAAAACAATGACAGACTTCTGTCAGAGTACTTGATGACCCACCAAAGGCCAGTGGTAAGACCCTATTGCTGAAGACTCCATACGCAGCTGTTGCGTAAAATGGAATGACATGGCTGGAAGCCAGGAGAGTCAGTCCCCAGACAGTCAGCGTGTCTAGTGCCAGAAGGCGCTACATAGGCGACTGGGGGAAATGACCAAGATCTGTCCAAGCAACACATTGTTTAACCTAATTAGCAACAAATAACCGGATGTGATGCCCACACAAGTGCAATAGTGGTACACAGCCATGGTGAGGAATCAATTGCTCTTGATTTGGCTAACTGATCCACTCAGTGGTACTAGACCCATAGCTGGAGCTGGGAAACAAGTCAGAACCATACCCAAACACAAGCCCACTCTACAACATCAAGCTACCATCAATCACGGGGTATAAGAGGGCCTACACCTATCAAACTGTCTATCAAAAAAGTAAGTGTTGTTTCAATTTTCTTGGTGCTAACTTACTCTCCGTTGGAGAATCTGCTGCTTCTCTTTTTTCTCAATTTTTATTAACATTTTCCTTGATTATAAAAAATATCCCATGGTAACACATCTATCCCTAGTACTGCCTCTTTCTACGTAGTATGCAACCAGCCATTAAGTTCACTAATATAAGAAAGCTATTTTAGAACATGCATGATACCTATTTGAGCAAGGCTGGAGTCCACATATACAAAGAAATAAATATAAAGAATAGTCTTTACTGAATTTTCCCCTACTGCAAACTGGCTTCATTTTAAGGGAACAAAAAACAAACAAATAAACAACAACAAATAAAAACCTCTATTGCCTAGCTCTAGCTCTATGTGAATATACCACACTCTGTGAAATGTCTGGCTTGGTTCAATGTCTAAATATATTAAAAAAAATTCTTATGTTATTAATGATAGCTGCTATTTCCTGAAAAATTAGATGAACTTGTAAAGATAAGAAAGTTCTACTGTTTCACATGGGACATATACACCATACATGTGTACACCTAGGGGAATGTAGGAGCAAGTTGACACAGATGAAAGATTTCCTTACATGGATCACAATTGCAATTCTGACCATAAGTATTCTGCTAAAAACTTACAGAGCCTTGAGATATAGTCACACAATTACAGACATTTAATTATGGCTTATTGAATTTATTTTTCTTTTCCTTGTGAATTGTTAAAAGCAAGTCACCACTAAATGTCTAAGTCAGAATCAGCACATAAATATTTATAGCTCTATT
The DNA here is from genome assembly GCF_020740685.1 of Jaculus jaculus. Classification (NCBI taxonomy): domain Eukaryota; kingdom Metazoa; phylum Chordata; class Mammalia; order Rodentia; family Dipodidae; genus Jaculus; species Jaculus jaculus. The sequence goes on from NC_059112.1 coordinate 33,437,875, forward strand.
CTCTAAGAAAATACCAGGCGTCTCATTTTCTAGAATGTCATCTATTCCATGGGAAAGGATGGTTTGTGGAAATAAATCTTCAGTGCTATCAAGAGAAGATATAGAAAATACACAAAATCAAGATGTTTGATGTGATCTTATCCTCATTCTGGACAGTTAAAAACTCCTCTGGTTATAATTTTCCTCATTCTGGACAGTTACTCTATTTATAATTTTTTCTCTTTTAAGGGGTAACTCTGAGGTATGATGCCATAGAATGTTTTAAAAAGTCTCTGTATCATTCAGGTTCATATTGCTGACAGAAAGCGTCTTGTGGGAATAAAGGTTTATTTTGGCTTACAGACTCGAGGGGAAGCTCCATGATGGCAGATGAAAATGATGGCATGTGCAGAGGGTGGGCATCACCTGCTGGCCAACATCAGATGGACAACAGGAACAGGAGAGTGTGCCAAACACTGGCAAGGGGACACAGGATATTATACCCATAAGCCTGCCCCAACAATACACTGCCTCCAGAAGTCATTAATTCCCAAATCTCCATCCTCTGGGAACATAGCATTCAGAACGCCTGTGTTTATGGGGGGACACCTGAATCAAACCCCCACAGTCTCTAAAAATCAAATACTTTTAGATTATTTAGAAGTGAAGGACTTATAAAGAAAAGGTCTTGGGGTGGGGAAATGGCTCAGCTCATAAAGCTGCTTATAAAGCCTGTCAGCCTGAGTTTGACGCCCCAGCACCAATATAAAGCCAGAGCATATGTCTGAAGTTCATTTGCAGTACTAACAGCACCCATTCATTTGCTCTCTCAAATAAATCAGTAAAAATAATTTTTAAAAAAAGAAAGAAAGCGGCCAACAACCTGTATTTTCATTTGCTAAAGTACCTCAGGTATGTCACCGAGGACATTTTGTGTTCTCTTCCTTTGTATCATGAGTAAACACCTATTTTGAAACCAAAAGAGCAATAAAATGAACTCAGTTTAGTTCCAAAATTTGAACTGACAATTCATATTTAGATGTGTGATATATTGGATTACTTAATGAGACAAAAAGATGTTTAACGAACTTAACATTTAAAATAAATCTTAAACTCCTAGTTCATGCCAATGTGTACAGTAGTGGATAAGTTCTGACTTGTTGCAAAATTAGACATAGAAGGCTTTTATAAAACTGTCTTCTGAGGACAGGTTGCATATTAATTTTTAGGAGTAGCAAGACATCTTAGTGGATAATGACAATAATCAGTTAATAAAGATTCACAAGTGGTTCTTGAACTTAATGCCTTCCTAGAAGAAAAGAATGAAACATTTGCTTGGAAGCCAAATCCTGTAGGACAGATGGTTGTAGTAAAAAATAAATAAATAAATAAATAAACTGCAATGAAATTCAACAAAACATATGAATTATATTATACAAATTTGGATAAAAGAACAGTTCATCCTCCCAAGATAGCTTCTGGATAAAAGAACAATTAATCCTTCCAAGATAGTTTCAAAGACATGCCCTTTGAAAACCATAAGAACAAAGATGTCTTCTGAAAATTGCATTGTTGCAAGATATGTGATTTTGAATCTTGACAAATGCTCCTACAAGTGGCATGCCTTATACTTTTTTTAAGCTTTATTTTTTATTTTTTTTTATTTTGAGAGAGGGAGAAAGAGCAAGAGAAAGGGAGGTGGGGTGTAGAATGGGCTTGCCAGGGCCTTCAGCTGCTGTGAAGAGAATATAGACACATGTGTCCCCCTGTGTGCGTGTGTGACGTTGCATGCTTGTGGGTGGCAGAGATGTCTTAGTGGTTAAGGTGCTTGCCAGTGAAGCCTAAGAACTCATGTTCAAATCTCCAGGTCCCATGTAAGCCAGACAAACGTTTCTTATAAACAATTTTATTTATTTATTTATTTATTTATTTATTTATTTATTTATTTATTTATTTGAAAGGAAGAAGAGGGGGACAAGGAAGACATAAACACATGTACACATTATGCATCAGGAGCACATGGGTCTTGGGGAATCAAACCTGGATCTTTTGGCTTTGCAAACCAGCGCCTTAACTGTCAAGCCATATCGCCTGCAGTCCCCTTCAATTTCTGATACACCAGAAAGCATGGAGTATGTATCACAGAGCAGATGCCCAAGTATGACAAACGTTTGACTTAGTTTTATTTCAACATTTATTTATTTATTTATGACAGGGTGATGGAATGAACATATCAGAGCTACCAGCTGCTGCAAAGAAACTTCAGATGCATGCGTGACCTTGCAGATACAGCTCTATGTGAGTACTGGAGAATTGCACTGAGGTTGCTAGTACATTTAACCACTGACCATCACTCCAGTTCTGCCTTAGGCTTTAATCCATCTGTATGGCTAATTATCATTTTCATGCAGGCAGCCATTTGAAATTGCACTCAACCCAAGAAGACAGCAGCACAGAGATATAACTTCATGTGATGAAAACTTGAAACATGCTTTCAGCTTTGAAAATAGTTTTGTGTTAGAAGACATACCCAATAAAACTGAGTAAGACCATTTTGTGGATACAAAAATTATGTTTCCAATATGTTGAATAACTTCTCTTGGCCCCAAATTTAAAAAAAAAATCTGGACTTCACAACTATATTTCTTCAACACTCATTGCTGCCTCAGTTTACACTACCTAATGTAACTGATAGTTTCTGACTAAGTTTAACATCTAGATAACAAAACTAAGGATTGTGATCCATGTCACAGTAACCATTAGTTGTTTGCAATAAAACTTATGTGGAAAGCTGTTATATTTATGTTTATTCATATTGCTCTGGAAAATGCAGTGGCCTTAGTGTCTAATATGATAATTGAAGACCTTTCCTCCTGCCCTCAGGTTCTGACTTTATAATTAAATCCAAAGGTCCTGACAAGGCGATGGTAGGATATACTCAAATGATGCAGCTGTTTTCAATTTCATCTCACATAACACACACACACACACACACACACACACACACACACACACACACTTTTGTTGTATTGGATCCATAAACCATGTGGAATAAGTAGGCACTAGTTCAGGGCACAAGAATTAAAGTGGGAGATTTTTTTTTTTTCCTTGTCATGTTAAAGTACTATGTCTCACTTAACAAGTGGTGGTTTAACTTCATTACTTTCAAACACTTCATTAGCTCAGAGAAATATAAGAGGAAGGGATCTGTGCATATTTTATAACAAAAGAGCCAGTATCTTAAGCTGAAATGTATTCATAAGATTTTATTGCCCCAGTATTTAATGAAGAAGAAATTAAATTACTTTATTTTCTTAGGGGAAAATCCCAAATGATAAATTTGGATATATAATTAAAATGCTTATGTACCTTGCATGATTAAAAACAGACACTCATTCAAAATTACAGGGCATTTGAGACATCTATGGGATTTATAAGTAACTCAGACAAAACGCCTGGAAACAAGAACAAAAGTAACACCACACTATTAATGCATTAACCTTCCCCTCCCTCCGCCTACTGTTGTTTCCCAGGAAAACCTTTCGTAAAACTAGCTTTGTCCAGATCAGGGTTGAAAAGTTTTCCAGTGGAGATAAAGCATCAAGGCAAAATATCTGAAGTTGAGAGTTTGATTTAGTCAGATTTTATGTTCTTTTTTTTTTTTTTTTTTACCCCAAATGCTATGACCACAACCCAGAATGCATTAGTCATGCTAGGATCAGAAGATAGCTTTTGCTTAAAAGACTTGAAGGGTCTTATGAATGCAAAATGGACTCAAAGAGCCTGCTGAGTTTATAGTTGCACGTGTGTCTTTAATCATAGAAAAGAGCTTCTATCTTAGAAGACAGAAAGTATTTGTGCAAAATTTCCAAACAAAATTTAGATGAGGACCTGGGGCATGCATAAATAATTGAATCAAAGGGATAGGATAATGGATTTGGACTGGAATATGGAAGAACTGAAACTTGGTTGTAAGATACCTAAGAAATTTCTTCAAGCTTGCATCAAAATTCACCACAAAATAATTGGCTGCGTTTAATATACCTAGAAACCTTCAGATATTTTTCATGTTTATTAGATAACTTTTAAGTGTTAGGAGATACAGACTTTGAGGCAATAAGATACAAAGTGTGTGTGTGTGTGTGTGTGTGTGTGTGTGTGTGTGTGTGTGTGTAGATCACTGTTATGTGTGACAACACCTGCATGTCTGTGCTTGAATGCTGGGGTCCAGAAGGTGATGGCAGTGGTCTTATTCAATTGCTCTCCACATAATGTAGTGTAAAAACATAAACAACAATAACAATATTGTTGAATCAGTAAGAAAAAGTGAAAAAAGCCTAGCATTAAATTAAAAAATGTATTCTACCAACATTAGAAAAGATAATCAATTCTCTTTTAGAATATTCTAAAAAATAATGAAAAATCAACTCTTACAAACCCATTTGGCAAGATTAGCGAGCCCCTCTAGTTGGACCTGGAAAGATCCCTGTGGCCATATGCTTATAGACCAGATCCTCAGCCCATGAAACTATTGGGAGTTGGTGAAAATTTTCAGAGGTTGGTGTATGGGTGGCTTTCTTTCTGAATATATACCTCAAATGGGGACTCTAGCTTCTTTCCTTATCTCTTTACTTTTTTACACAAAGTCATAAGGTACACTGATAGAATTCACCAGCCTAATATGCTGTCTCTATTAAGGCACAAAAACTTGAACTGAGTCCTCTAAACCTCTGATCCTAGATGAACAGTTTTATCTTCCTGAGCTAATTATTGCAAGTATGTCTTCCAATAGCAGATGGCCAATCACTGTATCTACATTACTCTGATACTAATCAAGAAACCAATGGAAAAATAAAAGACAATTACAGAGCTGGAGGGATGGCTTAGTGGTTAAAGCACATGCCTGCAAAGCCAAAGGACCCAGGTTTTGATTCCCCAGGACCCATATTAGTCAGATGCACAAGGGGGTGCAAGTGTCTGGAGTTCATTTGCAGTGGCTGGAAGCTCTGGAGTGCCCATTCTCTCTCTCTCTCTCTCTCTCTCTCTCTCTCCGTGTGTGTGTGTGTGTGTGTGTGTGTGTGTGTGTGTGTGTGTGTGTGTGTCTTCCCCCCTCATTCTCTGTCAAATAAATAAATATATGTATATAGATTTTTTAAAAGACAATTGCAGGCCAATATCATTAACAAAAATAAATACATAAATCCTCAACAAAATATTGTAATATAATGTGCTGGAGAGATGGCATTGTGGTTAAGACACTTCCCAGCAAAACTTAATACTGACCTGTGTTTGATTCCCCAGTGCCCACATAAAGCCAAAAGCACCAAATTGTGCACACTTCTGGAGTTTATTTGTAGTGGTTAGAGGCCCTAGTGTGCCCATTTTCTGTCTTTCTATCTCTCTCTGCTTGCAAATAAATAAATAAATAAAGTATTTAAAATATTAACAAAATGAATCTAACATCTCATTTTAAAGATTATTCCCCATGACCATTTGTATGCCATCCCTGTACAAGAGTGGGCAATCATACCAAAACTAAGTGGGAGGCTGTCAACAAAATGACAGGAGAACATGTGGCCATATCCAAAGATGCAGATAAAACATTTAATACAAATTTTATGTCTGTCTTTGCTTACAATGGTAAACAAATTGAGTACAGGAATATTGTACCTTAAATGAAGTCCATATGCAATATACTAATAGCTGACATTGCACTAAATGTGGAAAATTTAAAACATTCTCTCTAAGATCTGGAGTAAGATAAGGGAGAACATATTCAGCATTGTATTAGCAGTCTTAGCACAATCAGGCAAGAGAAAGAAAGAAACAGCATTCAAATTAGAAAAGAGAAATTCAGATCTTATTGTTTGGATATAAGATGATCTTGTATCTAGAAAATCCCTCAGATGCAACCAAAAATTGTAATACCTGGAGAATCAATTCAATGAAGTTCAAAATATAAAGTCAATCTATACAAGTAAGTAGGATTGCTGAATGTCATTGTGTAGGTATCTAGAATAGAAATCCAGAGAACAATTCCATTAAAAATGGCTGCAAAAATATCAAGAAATATTTTTTTAATATTTCACTTTATTTACGAGGATGTATTTTATTATAAGGAGATTATATATATTATATATATATGTATATGTAATATATGCATATATATACATATATATATGTTTATATATATATATAGAAAGAGAGAGAGAGAGAGAGAGAGAATAAGTGTGCCAGTGCCTCCAGTCACTGCCAACAAACTTGTTAGAGAAAAAACAGTGAAATACAATAGACACAACAAAATAAGTACTGCATGTGCTCACCTCTAAAGTATGTGGAATATGTTTAAACTGACTTCATAGAGGTCAAGGGTAGAAAGGTGGTTATTTAGAGGTTGTGGAAAATAGTGGGACAGGCGTGGAAAGAGAGATCAATGGATTCTAAATTAAATTTAAGTAAGATCAAGAAGTTGGTATGTGCCATTTTACAAAAAGGTTGATTTAGATAACAATTACATGTTCTGTCAGTTGAATAGGCTAAACATATAAAAACAAAGATACTGAGTGCCTTCAGAATGAGGAAACCATAAATTTTGAGTTAATAAAATATGTTTATTTGATTTAATATGATTTCAATGTCATACTACATTTAGGAACTAAGGAGTCTCCTTCATTGGCCTTGACTGGCAACTGCACACATCTTTGGAACTGAAAACCTAAAAATACCTTCTTTTCTCCTCAAGAAGTTATATGCTGCAGACTGCCAGTAGTTCCCAGAGTCTCCAGAAGTATTAAAGATACCTTGAAAGTTTCACTTCCATCAAGTAGCTCAAACTATCCTTCAATTCCCACCTTCCCACCATGTAGTCTCAGGCTGGCCTTGAACTCACAGTGATCCTCCTATCTTTGCCTCCTGAGTGCTAGGATTAAAAATGTGTACCACCACATTGTGCTCAAAAGAAATTTTTCTAAACAACATTTTAAATTTATATTGATTAAAGTGCCATTTACATGAAAGAAATGCTCATATCAAGGTGACCTATCTGTCTTTCTCTCTGTGTCTGTCACTCTCAAATAAATAAAATTATTAAAAAAAATCTTTTTTATGAGTGATAGGAATACTCAGCATGTAAGCAGCACATGGTGGTACCATCTTTCCCTCATCCCTGTGCCCCCTACAGAGGGACCTCCTCTATGGAGATGCAAGTTATCCCCATGGGGATTATGGAAGATGATATTAGAGTTTATATGGTCTGCATCCAGAGCCTGAGAAATTATATAGAAATAGTACATTTCAGTGTCTGAAGGTCTGTGGTAAATATAGCTTCACTGGTAAATGAATTGGTAGTATGGCAAAAGACTCTGGAGCCAAAAGCCATAGTTTTGGATTTGTAACTCATTATTGCTGGCCTTAGTTAACTTGAGTTTTCTCACCTAAAAAGTGACAGGATGATAATTTTCTCATAGAATTATTTTAAAGGTTAAATAAACCTTTGGGTTAGCAACAGTTATGTAGAAAGTCATGTATGTGAACATACATAATGCCAAAAGCATGCTTACTTGAAAATTAATCATCATTTAATAAGCAAAGACAGGAACAAATAAAGTACCACATATCTCAAACTCATCTTTTTCTTGTTATGGACATGCATACATGCTAAATGAACTGAAACATGAGTAAAAATGTTTTGAAGAAGAAAACATGGTATTCAAGCTAAATATCCCAGAACAACAGAGAATCCATTTGGGAATGACAGTGAAAAGTTATTTAAAGCTCTCCTTTGTAGGTCACTTTTTATACTGGCTGTGAGGGTCAGTGCTTGCCATAGATCTCTCTTGAAAGAATTATGTGAGGATTATGATTGTTTCCGTTGCATTATTTGGTTCTGGTTTGCACAGTGTGAACCAAAGACAGTATTCTACCTCTCCATCTAATTAACAGCAGTTGGAATTATTTACAAAAGGATATCCTTATTGACCACTTGTATTCCACAGAAGTAGTGAAGGCATGTTCGTACAAATTTCAGTAAAGATTACAATAGCCATATTTGTCTTAAAAATGTATTTATTGGACTGGAGAGATGGCTTAGCAGTTAAGCGCTTGCCTGTGAAGTCTAAGGACCCCGGTTCGAGGCTCAATTCCCCATAACCCACCTTAGCCAGATGCACAAGGGAGCACTTGCATCTGGAGTTCGTTTGCAGTGGCTGGAGGCCCTAGAGCGCCCATTCTTTCTCTCTCTCTCCTCTCCCTCTTTCTCTCTCTGTCACTCTCAAATAAATAAAAATAACAATAAAAAATTATTAAAAATGTATTTATTAAGCTGGAGAGATGACTTACTGATTAAGGTCTGTGACCCAGGATCAATGCCCCAATACCCACATAAGTACAAGCAGACGCATGCACCTGGAGTCTGTTTGCAGTGACTAATGACCCTGGAACACCCATCCTCTCTCTAATAAACAAATAAAAATAAAATATTAAGAAAATTACTCATTTTTAACAGAAAGGAACACAGAAAGAAAAACAAAGAGTCAGAAAGTGAGCTAGTATGAGCACTCTAAAGCCTCCTGCCCCTGCAAAGGAAGTCTAGATGCATGCTCCACTTATACATCTGACTGTAAGTGGGTACTGGAACTAAAATCAGGCTCACCAGGTGCATGAAAGCACCTTTAACCACTAAGCCATTTTCCGCCATACTAGTCATATTTCTTTCCAGTGAAAGAAGAAGCCGCCTTCTCTTCATGCTAAGAGAGAGATGAGAAATTATTCCTTCTCTTAAAGTCACAGAAAATCATAAAAGAATAGTAGGCAAAAAAGAAATAAGAAAGAAAGGGAAGAGAACTATGTGATCTATTTACCTGTTTGTAACTAATGCCACTTCTTCATCACATCTTAAGATTTCAAATTCTTTTTGAGAAAATGGCACTATTTAGTAGAATAGATTTAATTACTAGATCATCACATCTATATTGTTCTTTTAAAATAAAAAAAATAGTTTTTAAAAGTGGGTAAGTAGCTAATATAATCCAAAGTGAAAAAATAACTTGCTTTTCCATTTCATTGTGCTTATTTCATGAGTAGTTTGGATTGCTGACCTTTGAGTTACCCATCTGTACTTCATTCAGATTGTCCTTATCACATAGCCACTCTCAATGTCTTTACCAGATAAAAGTAGAGTGAAGTGTGCAGGCAAGGATTGTTTTCTTTCATTATAGTTATTTGGACCTCCCACTGACTTAAGGAAGCTGTGTAGAAAGAGAATGAAAGGGGTTTTTAGATGAGTCTGAATGCTATTTTTTTAAATGTGTTTAATAAATGCCATTTAAAAAATTATTCATACCACATCAATTATCCTGAAGAAAAAAAGAGCTAAAAATATAAGGAAATATTAGCTATAGGAAACTAAGACATGTAGATATTTAACCTCAAAAATCATTATTTGTCATAATTGAGTTATTTTAAATCTCCACAGAAATATGTAAATTCCTATTAAAATAATGCTACTTTTAAGAATTATGTATACTAGAAAGATAGGAATGCTTGAATCTAAATTTTATGCAAACTCACAACCTCAAATATTTTATTCTTTCTCAATTACTAAAGTGGCTAAAAAATTTTAAAGACTAAGATAAAGTTATGTCCTACTATAAAATGGTTATGTTTCTCTCAAAAGGAAGGAAAGCAGATAGGAATAGAAAGGATTAAGAAAGAAAATAAGAATGGGGAGGATGGGAAAACAATTTATTTTACTTTGATGAAACTTAGTTCTCTCCGTGGAGAACAATAATGGACATTATAATGGCATGGAAATAAACTGTGGTCCTGTAACATGGGTACTTGATAAGTAATTGTTGAGTTGACCATTGTTATCATTATGAAATTTAAAAAGAGTAAAGTCACTAAGAAATTTCTAAACCATTTATTTATTTCCCTCCTGATCCTAAAAGTTGACTAAAATGCACAACAACCATATTATTAGTTATGAAAAAGAAATGTAACTTTTCAAAATCATAATTACCAAACCTTCTGAAAGATAACTCCCTGTTCTTATAACAGTTATAGACATCTACCATTGCACCAAGATATACTTCTCTTTATAATAAATTCCTTAGTTGTGAACTCAATTTAGAATGCAATATGGTAGCCAACCCTATGGGTGACTATGTCTCATAAGCTGAATAATTAAGAGTAATGACAATGGTATATATTCTACATGTATATATTGAGATGTTGAATAAAAGCACTTACAATAACAAAAAGAGACTGTGGAGAGTCATGAATTATCTGCTTGAAAAAAGTATATATATAATCAGATAATAATCTGTAACATTCCTAAAGAAGTTGAAAATAAAAACATATGGACTATGTTGAATTATATTATTCTCCATGTAACATTATGGGTTAGAATTGTTTATTTTATGTCACAGGTTCTGAAAGATATACTCAAGGTTATCCCAAGGGATATTATAGTGAAGATATCCTAAAAGAATAATATGGGGCTGGAGAGATGGCTTGGTGGTTAAGCGCTTGCCTGTGAAGCCTAAGGACCCCGGTTCGAGGCTCGGTTCCCCAGGTCCCACATTAGCCAGATGCACAAGGGGGCGCACGCGTCTGGAGTTCGTTTGCAGAGGCTGGAGGCCCTGGCGCGTCCATTCTCTCTCTCTCTCCCTCTATCTGTCTTTCTCTCTGTGTCTCTCGCTCTCAAATAAATAAATAATTAATTAAAAAAATAATAATATGATGACCTTCATTGTTTGTGTTCTTACATTACTAGAAATCATAGAACCTTTCCATGAGCATAGAAAAAAAAGACACATTCATCAGGTATCAGTCATTCACCATCAGTGTAAAGTGAATGCTGAGATTATAGAAATATGCTGAGTGATTTAGGAAAACATGCTTGATTACTTCCATGAAATATTCCACAATGACATACAATGCCATTCTTTCCATCCTTCAGTATACTAATTTAAGTTTTTATTCACAAAGAGGCCTCTGAAGCAAATATTTTAATTATTAGATTTAGGGGTGACAATATTAATTTGCACATGTGGAAAAAGAGTTTAGGTAAAGATGTTGGGATGCTTTTAAGTTCTCTGTATCTATTGCAAATCCCATCTACAACCCTCTTTACCTCTGTGCTATAAGATGTATAGATTAGGATGGGAAATATAATAAAAATATTTTACTAAAGAAAGTGAAAGATATGAACCACTTATGGTAATTATCTTAAATTTGAAAAGTACATCTGAATTTAAGAAAGAAATGAGCCATTCATCAATTAATAGCTCATCATTAGCAGGAATGGTGAATGATGGTATAGAGGTGTCCCATAAAGTCCCATCTATCAAAGATTTTGTCCCCAGTTGGTGGTATCATTGTGGTGTGTAGGACTTTTAAGGGATACAGCTGATTAGGAGGAAGTTCACTCACTAGAGTTATGCATTGAAGAGGATACTGTGGCTCCAGCACCTTCTTCCCTCCCATTGTTTTCCAGGCATTCTTAAGTGAATAAGCTTCATCCAGTGAACACTTTGCCCCAAGCTCAGTACAAAAGAGCCACGTTGATGTGTAAAGAAGTATATGAAACCATAAGCCAAAATTAACCTTTTCCTTCACTTGTTGAGTTTTCTTTGGTGTTTGGAGATAGCAATGGAAAGCTGAAAGTGTACAATTGACAAGTGAAGTGAGGTTGTTCCTGTGACTGAAGAGGATAATGAACCAATTCTGGTGAGTTCTTGGCAAAGCAGTTGGAATGGGGGAAGTACAGGTCCTTGAGGTTTCAGATGGAAATGAAGACACTGATGGGATTTGGACTCGAGATCACTCTTGCTAAATCCTGATAAATAACTTATGTATACATTGCTTAGGTTTAAGGTCATTGTGTGAGGCAGCTTTTAAAGGAGGTGGACTGATTAATTTGGTGGGGTAAATATGAAGACAGCACATAGCAGCCACAGTCACATAACTACTGCTGGCAGCTATAAAACAGATTTTCAGTCATAATCAAGAGTAAAATTCAGGATGGAAATATGTGAAAAAATTATGGTCTGGCCATAAAAGGAGAGTGTTCAAACTTATAGTCAAGGAATTTGTTTATTTGAGATCAGCACAACAAGGAGGCCAAGTACCTTGCATGGGGAGGATAGGGAAAATGCCATCAGGACATCTCAGGAATCAGAAAGGCCCACTGGTCTTAGGCTCAAATACTTTTATTTGGAGGAGAGTCCTAGGTTATCCTGCTCACAAAGAATTACCTAGGGACTTGGCTCCCTGGAATTATTTTCCTCTGCTCATCTCTCTGAACTCAGTAGTTATATTAATTATTTTCTTTTCTCAGTGTTGTTATAACTGACAAAAGATCTTAAGAAAGGAAAGAATTTGGGCTAGAGGGATTGCTTAGTGGTAAGGTGTTTGTCTGCAAAGCCAAAGGACCTAGGTTCAATTCCCCAGGACCCACGTTAGATGCATGCATCTGGAGTTTGTCTGCAGTGGCTGGAGACCCTGGTGCACCCATTCTCTCTCTCTCCCCCCCTTGTTTCTCTCTCTCTCTCTCTCTCTCTCTTGCTCTCAAATAAATAAATGATAAAATAAATAAAAAGCATAAAATGACCAATTTTTTTTTAAAAAGGGGGAAGAATTTATTTAGTCTCATAGTTTGAGGTTACAGTCCACAGTGGTGAGAAAAAAAATGATGTCAGGAAACAGAGGTGGTCACATTGCACCCGTGGTCATTAAGCAGAGATAGCAGAATGTCCATATACACTCATTTTCTCCTTTTTGCTCAGTCTGGAACCACCATCCAAGGAATGGTGTCACCTGCTTTTAGGGTGAGTGTTTCCACTTAAATTAATCTAATGTAGAAGTTCCCTGACAAACACATCCAGGGATTTGTCTCCTCAATGTTTCCAGATCCAATGAAGTTGACACTGTTGACCATCATGGTGGTCATTGTAACCTAGCACAGACAAGTATAACTCTAATCACTGGAATTTCTTATGAGGTAGGGATTTTGCAGTTGTATAGAATGTGAGAACTTAAGTCCATGAGTCTTCTGCCAAAATTTCAAGTGATATCCTGTGAAGTCCAGAAATGTGGGACATGGTCAGGCAACTTAAAAGTAGCTCCTGAGAGAGATGACAAAGGAGTCAGAACAAACCCCAAGCTTCAATGGCAACTCCAGGATTGTAAAGACATCAGCAATGCAGAAAACCTAGGAGAGAAAGTGCAGGAAGTGAATAGAAGTACAAGAAAGTGATTATGTGGGGAAACCGTGAGTGAGGGGGACTATATGAGTGACAAGGGCATATAAGCAGTGCTTCCCATACCATCTGTGATCTCTACCATTCTAACATGTGCTCCAGTGGTCAGTTGTGGAGCTACAGGATTTAATAATTTCCCTGCTGGTGTTTCACTTTGCTTTGATCAAGTCTTTCATTTCTGTCTCTACTCTTTTTCAATGGGAATGGGAAATTTGCTCTGTGCCATTATATTTTGAAGTATGTGACTTACTATTTTATACAGCCTTATAGGTAAGAGTTTACCCTGAATTTCAGAGAAGACATTGGATTTGAACTTCTCAGCAATGCTGGAATGGTTAAAGCTTGAGGAGTCTCTGAAACACTGAATGAATTTCCTATTGTAAAAAGAACATGAGGCTTTGGGACTATAGGTAGAATACTATGGTTTTAAACTATTCTCCCAAAAGCCTATGTATTGATAGATTGGTCATCAAACTCTGGTGATATTAGGATATGGTAGATGTAATAGCTTGAAAGCATGTACCCTGTAGAATCTGGTGTTTTTTAAAGCTTCTAAGTTGAATCTCCAGCCACCTGGCAGAAAGAGCTATCACTGGACAGACATTTCCTAGAGTCCAACTGTAAAGTGTCACTGTAGACAAATCTTCATCCCAGCATGAAGGTTTGCTGAGGAGTCTGAGCTGTGGCTGGGCCCCTGCTGTTTGTTGCCTCTAGTCTTTGATGGGTAATGTTTTCTCTTTCTACTTGGGTTTATCAATGGGAGCCATCTTCTTCCACTATTTTAGAACTTCCCCTGGATCTATAAGCTTGAAATAATCCCCTTCCTCACATAAGCTGTGTTTAGTCTGGATGTTCATCCCAGCAATGTGGGGCTGTATACATCACAAACTTGGTACCAGACGTGGGATAGTGTTGCTGTGTGATGAACATGTGTGCTAGACTAGGAAAATGTATGGACTTTGAAACTTGTGACTGTATATTCTTCACAGTGTATTAAGCCAATTTTATGGGCTATTCTGGTGAAAGTGTGAAAATACTTAACTGTAGATATAATTGTATTTGGAGGTTTTGTTTATGCACTTTCTAAGGGAAAGGAGAAACCACAGAAAACTTTGTTGGAACTGGATTTCTGGCATAAGAGGTGGCTTCTGTCTATGGACAAAGAGTTTAATCAAAGTTGAATTTCAAAGTAATTAACTAATGTGTTTGGCAGAAAATTTTGAATTGAGAGATATAAGGTGGAAAAATTAAGAAAGATTAAGGTTACTGGAACAAAGACTAGTTGCTCAAGCTGCTGTTGTTAAGGATGGTCAACTGCTTTACACTGAAACAAAGGATTCCTAAGGTGATCCCACCCAGTAAAGACTGAATGAATAGGAATGGAACCTCTTTGAAAGGAGATGAGTGAAAGATAACCTACTCTTCAAGATCACAATTTATTTCCTCAAAGTGGTTGTATTACTGCACACCTGATATTGGTTTTGGAAACATGAAAAATGTATGTAAGTAGGTCATGAACTACTCATAGTTTCAGGAGCCACTGCTGAAACACAGAAAGTGAGGTAAGGTGTAATATGTGTGATAGAGAAACTGATAAGGTCATGGGAGAATGGACTATGGCTTTCAATGGAGACCTGAGGATGTTTTGGATATACCAAGACTGTGGGGAGGCTACCATGAAGCACTATTGCATAGAGGTGGAAGTTTTCCCCAGCTACCTCATCTCTGTTGGTGGGGCAATATTGGAAAATACAGAGACTATTGCCACTGGTTGTGGATGTCAGACTTGATGTATTTGATATTTGATGTTTACCTGAAGGTTATTGATCTTGAATTGGTCCAGTCTCTCATTATGTCTCATAGCAATGGAAATTTTTTATTTGTACTATTATTTGCTGGATGTATGTAACTTGTTTTGATTTTACAGGTTTCACAATTAAGAGGCTTGAATCTTAGATACGATTTAGGACTTTGGAACATTCTTTTTTTCTTTTTTTTTTTTTTTTTTTTTTTTTGAGGTAGGGTCTCACTCTAGCCCAGGCTGACCTGGAATTCACTATGGAGTCTCAGGGTGCCTCGAACTCACGGCAATCCTCCTACCTCTGCCTCCCGAGTGCTGGGATTAAAGGCGTGCGCCACCATGCCCGGCTGGAACATTCTTAAATGTGGCAAAGCCTATGGGGACTTTTAAGTTGAACAGAATACAATGTGAGGTAATCATGAGTCTATCAGTGTCCAGGGTGCAATGTGGTAGCTTGAATGTATGCCTGTCATAGACTTGAGTGTTATTAAACTTGTAACTTGGATCTCCAACCACTTGGCTGGAAGAGGTATCACTGGGGGCTGGATTCTGGAGTTCGGCCCTAAGGTGTCACTAGAGGCAGATCTGAATCCAGCCCAAAGATACTTAGAGCAATCTGAGCTGTGGCTGGGTCCTGCTATTTACTCCTTCTGGTGTTTGTTGGCTAACGGTGGTTTCTCTGGATTTATGAGTGGAGCCAGCTTCTTCCACAGTCATGGAACTTCTCCTGGATCAGTAAGCTTGAAATAAACTCCTTCCTCCTTCCTTCCTTCAGCTGTGCCTGCTTTGGATGTTCACTCCAGCAATGCAGAGCTGTCTTCCACATTGGACATTTGGAATGTGGGTGAGAGTAAGAGTATGTTAGGTCCCTCTTCTATCTCTCACTCTTGCTTCCCAGCCACCATGAAATGAACAGACCCCCACTACCACCTACTCACTGCTAAGATGTACTACTGACACAAGCACAAGTGACTATGGATGAGAATCTCTGAAATTATAAGATAAAATGATGTTTTTCTGTTGTAAGTTGATTTGTGCCATATCAACGTGAAACTGAGTAATATGTAGACTATGATACTGAAAACCAATATTGTTTTATAAAACTCCTTTTTTTTTATAAAATGTAATTGATATGTATCCCCCAAAATGAAAATTTTATAAAGCAGAGAGATGATTAGAGCTACAATAATCATGGTAGGTAGGTACTAAGGTATCTATGGCTAATTTAAGCCTTAAGCCATGGGCAAGATTTGGATAGTCTTTTGGGAAGCACTTGTTTGAAATGGAGGAGTATCATGATGAATCAGAAATCATTATGCAAAAGGCAAGTTGAGAAACAGTGAATATAACTAGTGATGAAAGAGTCATTACAGGAAAAGAGGATCAAATCCAACTTAATAGGTGGGAAAATAGAATGATATGAATAGAAGGCAAAGAAAATACGTGTGATTTTTGTTAAGTAATTTAATAATACTTTAGTCAGTATTATCAAGGCTGTATCATAGATTATAGGATGAAAATGTTCAATAAAATGTGAACAATAGTCAAATAAGGGTCTCTGAAAATAGCCATGGGTCTCTAGGCTATGGGTATAACAAATTAGCTTCAGGTTTCCATAATCAAAATTACACAGCCCAAATCGTTTTCCGTTTCTGCCTTCTTCTTCAAGTGTAAGGAAGGATCTCCTATCCAATATGTGTCCAGAGGAAAATGGAAACACTTAATTGCACACAGTTTGCACAGAAAACTCAAGAATTTCTCAAAAGTAGAATGGACACTTGGGTGAAAGATGGGATGTCCACTATTAATATGTATTGAACATTGTGGAAGATGGGTCCATCTATAGTCTGGATATAAAAATGGACCTAAAAGGAGGCACTTCAAAAACTGCTGTATTAAGGGCTAGTAAGGGGTCTACCATTTTTTTTTTATCACACTATAGGAGAACTGACAAATAAAACCTCTAGTTCTTGTTGAATATTTGAACTTTTGGCATTGATGTCCCCAGTGCTTGAGATAATTATTTCCCCTCTATTGGCTTGGATGCATATAATTGCTGTAGCCTCCTTTTGTACTCTTCAGCAGAAGCTTTCTGGATTTCCTTTGATAAGGATCCTAAAAGTTTGTTTCATTTCACCCCAAACTCAACTGATTGCCACAGGATGACCTGAAGCCAGCCAGTAAGAGGACTATTGCATTCTGAGTGCAATTGTTCTGATGAATTTAGTCAGCTCATTAAAGATGTCTATCAGAACTGGCCTGATGGATTGGTGTCCTTACAAAAGGGACAATGGACCCTCTTCCACCTTCCTTTGGTCATGTGAGAGTACACAGAGAAATCACCAGCATCAAATTGGGTGAGGATCCTCACTAGAGATTGACCCTAATGACAACTTGATTTCAGACTTCCAGTCTCCATAGCTGCAAGAAGTACATTTCTGGGGTTAAAAAAGCATTATTTTTTCCAAGGATAGATGGACTAACACAGGGAGGAACAGAAATATTAAAACTGGATGGTACATAGACAGACATACTGATGCAGAACTGTACTTCCCGCTTTTTAGGAAGCAAAAGCAAGATCATATGTTGAAGGTCAGTCTAGGAAACTTAGTAAAACCCTATCTCAAAATTTGAAAGAGGGCAAAGATAACATACAAAGACATAGCATTAGCTAGCATGCATGACACCCTGGGTCCTATGTACAATAACAAACACAGTAAATAATAAAAGACTGGTGGGAAGAGGTCAACTGCTGAAATGGACTCTGAACTTGTGTATTCCTCACAACTACTGCAATAACCTGAGAATGTTTCATTTCTTAAAGAGTGTGTGAGAGAGAGAGAACCACATAATACATATCTTTATACATGAATATTCAAAAAATTCAAGAAACAAAGTATCCATTGGGGATGGGTTCATCTCTTTCTTGTAACTATCCTCATTATCCTTATTACTGATTTTTCCTCTACTAGCAAAATTATGCAGATTCACTCCCTTTCCTCATCTAGTGTTATGTCATTCTGATTGGGCTTTATATCTCACTGTAACAACTTCTTCATTCCCCCCACAGGCAAAGTCCATTCTCTTATTTCTCTAATCTGACTGTGGTAAGCATACAGAGATATTACACAAATTACTAGAAAGCCTTTTATTCCTATCATTGAATAGTGATTTTTGTTTCAATGTTTTCTTCCTTATGTTATAATTTTAAGAGAAGAAACCAACCATACCTTTCTCATCACTTTATCCTAAATATCCAACACTTATTTGGGTACACCCCAATTAACTATATTTACACCTCATGGAGGAAATTCACAAAAATTCAATAGTTCCAGAGGAAAAAAAGGATATATTAACAACTTCTGAAAAAGGGGTAGGGAATGGGTGTTTCTCAATCTTAATTTTTAATTTTTTATACATGTATGAGTTAGAAAGCAAGAGAGAAAGAGAAAGGGAGAGAGATAATGGAGAAAGAGAGCAAGAAAGTATTATAAGGCTTGCCAGATTCCAGATACATATATTACCTTGTGCATCTGGCTTATTTGGGTACTGGGGAATTGAACCTTAGTCCTTAGGCTTTGCATGCAAGTGCCTTAAGCAATAAACCATCATTCCAGTCCCTAGAGGGAGAATTTTAATAGATAATTTTTCCAATTATTTCTTTTCATGCATAATTGGTGAAAAGTGATGGTAGTACCATATTATTAAGATATTGGTTTTTTTGAAATATACTTTGTAATTTAATTCTGAGCCTATAAATTATCCTGTGCTCACGTAGCTATCAGGAAGACTTTGTATTTGTTACAATTAAATTAAATTATATCTGAAAAATAGATTTGGCACTAATGGGGACAGCTTGATTTTCCTAGATAGAAATTGAAAACTGTTGAGTGGCATAAATACCTGATTGTTAAGATTTAAATCTGCTTGGAGAATTAATATCTTTGTGAATTCTTTGCTATAGTACTGTGGATGAAATAATACTTTAGTGATGAAATCATTTTTTCCTAAGGAGTGTGGTGAAAGCAATCAATGCAAATTCTATTTTCAAGCTAACTTCTGGTAATTTAGCTCCCACCTAGTGTCTTGAACTATCTTTACGTATTTGTATCTCAGGTTGAAATTAAACTTGAACACATCCTGTTTACATATTGTGTTGCTCTTCTTGAAGAGTTAACATATAAATTGATATTTTCATCACAATTGAAACACCAAGGTAATGCATCAGACTTGGGCTTGATTACAACATAGTTAAAATTATTTTTCCACCTGTGACACTTATCATTATGACTGTCTGATTTTCATTCATAGTCAAGTGGGAGTGCTTCTCTGATGACTTAGAGCCTTTAAACCCGAGGATCACAAAATGATGCCTGTGAAGTACATATAAATTCTAAGCAGAGAGAAAACTTAAATCACCATTTATGCTGTTTGTTTTTATCTAATAAGAAAGGAGAGAAAATAGGAAAAGGATTGAGTTGTGCATTCTAGGCAATTTAGCAGGAAAATTCACCAGGCAATCTGCTAAATATATCTGTGCATGATCCAGTGATGGACATGGCAGGGAGCATGGTTCCAGTACTACCTGAAGACGGCTCACGAGAGGCTGGGCTTCTTGCGGCAGAGGGAACTCTTCTTAGTCAACAAGATTTTAGCCCCAGAAGTCATAACTTGGAGGACATATCCAACATGGTGGCATACTGTTTCTCTTAGTTTCTTTAATTACCATACATAGTTTTAGATATCATGGCATTTTTTGAAAGAATGCTTTAGTTGATCTACACCCCACCCTCATCTCTCCCATCGCCTTGTGCCTTGTGCTTTCCCCCAAGTCTCCTTCCGACTGTCAAGCCCTCCACCCCTGCCTCAGCATCTCTTTTTACCCTCTCTTTCTAGTTCTTTAGGTTTTACTCACATTTAGTCCCATGTATGTATGTATGTATGTGTATGTGTATATATATATATATATATATATATATATACACACACACACACACACACATATTACAAGCTAGGATTTGCAACCGTCCATCTAACTAAGAATTTATCTTCACTTTTCTTCAACTATTCTCCCAAATTTTACTGAAGAAGAATGGTTTTCAATGGTTTCTTGCACTAGGTATTGATTTTTATAGTAGTTATTTTTCTCAATAGTCTCATTTCTAGAGAAGATTTAACAAAGTCAAGTAGCTTTGACTACAACAGAGCTCAAATTTATAATAATTCCCAGATAAAGGCTTTAGCGATAGTTGCATTGGACGACACATTTGTAAATCCAGTTTAGTCTTAGGAATGCAATCTGTGATGGCCCTGAAGGTGTGTTGGGGTCTTGGTTGTCAGAACACAGCCTTTTGAGAAAGGACTGGAAAAAAGGCTGTGACCTAATTAATGAATTAACACATTGATGATTCATAATTTAACAGCATTATTAAGAAGTGATAGAAATATTAATAAATAGGGCCTAGTTGAAGGAAGGAAGTCACTTGCTACATTCCTAGACACAATATATCCTATCCCTGGCCTTGTCCTTTCTCTCTCTGCAGATGCCAAGATATGAACCACTTTGTCCCCATTATAACATTCTGCCTCACGATGGCTCTGAACAAATATGGGCTGAAACCTAACACAGGAGCCAAAGTGAATCTTTCCCACTTTAGGTTCTCTCCTTAAGTATTTTATCATGGTAATGAAAATGCCAATACAGATACCAGAGTATCTATGCATATTGTCCATGCTCACTAAAGTCTACATAATAGGTTCATGATAGTTGGCAATTTTGTGTGGCTTTTATTGCTTTCTTCAAAATACACAATTCAGGGATGGAGCAATGGTTCAATGGTTAATGTATGTGCCTTCAAAACCTAACAATCTGTGTTTATCCCACAGTACCAACTTAAAGCCAGATGCGCAAAGAGACACATGCATCTGGAGTTTGCAGTGGCTAGAGGTTCTGGTGCATCCATGCTCTCTGCCTGTCTCTCCTTTCTCTATCTCTCCCTGCTTGCAAATTATATTTATATAATGTCATACTTAATTTAATAGTTTAACAGTGTTTGTGGGGGGGAGGGGGGTTATGGAGATGAATTCCTTTTGCTATTTTGTTATAACAATACCTGAAGCTATTTACCATATCAGCTTTACTTTATTGTCTTATAAAATAACATTGAAAAGTACAAGAGATTGATAAATTAAGGTTTTATGTTTTGTTTTTATTTAAGTACAATTTGAGGGGGATGGACAGTATCACATAAAATATTTCTATGTTTTTGAATTGAAATATTTCTCTTATAGGGCTGGGAAGATGGCTCAGAAGTTAAACGACCTTGGTTACAAAGCCTGCTAACCCAGGTTTAATTCTCCAGTACCCACATAAAGCCATACACACAAAGTGGTGCATACATCTCGAGTTTGTTTACAATAGCAGGAGACCCTGTTGTCCCAGGGTCTCACTTCTCTCTTCTCTCCTCTCTGTCTCTCTTTCTCTCTCCCTGTGCAAATAAAAATATTTTAAAAAACTGTATGACTCTCGTTTAGTCAATCAATTAACTTTGTTTGAATATCTTTCAAATGGTCACTTTTAAAAATACAAATATAAAATGTATTAAGTATGTGCAATGTGAAAAATAAGTAAAACAAGTCCCTAGGTCCCCAAAGTGCTGATATAGTACATATATATATATATATATATATATATATATATATATATATATACATACACACACACACATACATACACACACATATATACATACTAACACAGGATATATATATATGTGTGTGTGTGTATATGTATATATATATATGTATGTGTATGTATATATGTGTATATATATGTATATGAATATAATGTTTTAATTTGACCAATATTTTAGTTTAAATGTGAATAACTACTTTTTGCTTAATTTAAGGCAAACTTATCCATGACATTTAAATACAAATGAGTTTAAACTTTGTATCCAGTGAAAACTTGCAAATCTCCCTCCTAACACACATCAAAATTCACCTGGTTATTTCCAGAATAATACATTCATTTAATTTTTGTGAGTGTGGATAATAAAAATTTCTGTATTAATATTTTCTTCCTTCCTTTCTTCTGCCCTTTCTTTCTTTCTTTCTTTCTTTCTTTCTTTCTTTCTTTCTTTCTTTCTGAGAGAGAGAAAGAGGCAGATAGAAAAAGAGAGAATGGTATCACCAGGGCCTCTAGCCCCTGAAAAAATCCAGGTGCTTGCATCCCCTTGTGCATCTGGTATATGTGGGTACTGGATAATTGAACCTGGGTCCTTACGCTTGGCAGGCAAGTGCCTTAACCACTAAATCATTTCTCCAATCCAATCTCTGTATTAAGGTGTGAGCTTTTTCCAATGGTCTGATGACCTTATACACATCTACATGCTTCTCTCTTGAGTCTACATTCGGTGACCTAACAATGTTAGATTTACATAGCTTTCCAAAGGGAAGATAGTTAAGAAACTTGGGCAACCATGTTATTTAACTTTAAAGAGTGGTAATGGTGGACAAAAGCTATAAGAGAAAAGAATTGTTGTGATTGATTCTAAAATTATGTTAATTGAAGTAGCTAATGCTATAAACCAGGGTCAGCAAACTAAGTCATTGGACAAACTGAGCTTTGGCTTTAAATGCTGAGATGGTATCTATGAATTTAAATAATGATAATTTTTCTCTAAATCTGATGTTCTATATTGTCGTATTGAGAGAGAAATAGGAGCAAGGTAGTCCATTTGTTCTTTCTTTCTTTCTTGGCAAGCAGAGACAGGAGAGAGAGAGAGAGAGAGCATGCACAAATGGGCATTATGGAAGGCCCACCAAAGGGATCCAGAAGATATCACCCTGCCTGCTGTGGCAAAACTGAAATTCAGTGTCTGATCTAGTCTCATAGATATGGCAACAGGGCCTCCTACTGTTATCCCAGTCTAGCACAGTACTTAGATGGGTGGGCCCTTTGGGTCCAGACCAATCTGCTCTCTCTCAGACTCACCTAAGCCTGATGGTAAAACCCATAACATAAATTTTAGTAGGGGCTTGCCTTCTTGGCTGTTCATCTCTTCTGCTGCCTGAACCTCCACACCTGTGTTATGGTAAGCCTCCCCCATGCCAGCCTGGTTGGGATGGTTCTTTTTCATTTTGTTACTCTCTTTTAGGCTGGGGGAATCTTACTAACTGATCTCTTAGTAAAGACCAAAGTCTGTAGCCCTTTTCTGATACTTGGATATCTCTTTTGCTATTCCATCCTTTCCCTGGATATTAATTTTCTCCAATAAACATTATAATTTAATCTTTATGGAATCTGTTTCCCCAAGTCTTTGTTGGAATGAAAAAGGATCTAAAAGTTAGGACTCACAGGCTAGGGAAACTGCCTACCCTGACCCTAGAATTGGAATCCTGTAACAATTAGTAAGTACACTATATCTTTTGTTTTTCTTCGGGAAAAGTCCCAAATATCTATTACTTGTACATATTTTATGTATGAAAAAATGTTTGTTAAATTAAATTCTGTATCTACCAATGTATTTACAGAAATGTTTCTTGACCCGTATATATATATATCTCCATATATTCTCCTTGGACGTTTCACGTGCTACATTTTGAGTTCTTTAGCTGAAGGTTTCTTGCACCATAATGAAATGCGAACAGACACAAGAAACAAAGAAACAAAGCAAAATAAACATCTTTCCACTCCAGAAAACTCAGTTGTGCACACACTGAAGGAACATTGCTTTGCAATGTGAACATTACATTCGGCTTCAAGTGAGAAGCATTCCTGAAAACTCTGCTATGGGCTCACTTTGGTGATTAATGAATGAAACTCAACGACCATTCAAGTGTGATACAATCCCCATGAATCCCCATGTTCCTATAAGTCTGCAATGTCTTTGTGGTTTCAAATTCTACATAAAATATGAAAATGCAGTGTTTCTGAGCTGCAGTATTTTTAGCTGTACTGTAGGCTCTGTAAAACATCCATATATATATGTATATATATATGCTTTTTTTTTCTTTTAGAAGCAGGTGTTAAAACTCTAAATAAATAATCATAATCTAGCTAACTGCTCTATTTCGTTGCTTCTTTCTAGCAGTTCTTCTTTCTCTTCCTTTATATAAATGTACTATAAAATGGTTTAAATATGTGGTCAAACTTTTATAGCAACACATAAAACTGCACTAAAATTCTTCCATGTAATATTGTATAGAGAATACTTGAGAAACACAGATATGATCCTATAAAGCTACTTGTAATCTTACTATGAAGTGCTGTAATGCACAGTCAAATAAATTGCCAAAATAAAATAACTTATTTTTATCTCTCTCTGTTACCAGCTTGCTTATTTAAGTGTTTCTTTAGTGGACTTTTTAAAAATCAAGTCCATTAATTAATACTTTATTTTTCAAATCCCATTCTAATTCTAATATCAAAGATTACATACTTGGTATTACTTTGTGGGTCTCAATGCATCTTTCTTATGACCTTTCTAGTAATTCATCATTTGAATTAAATCTTTTAAGTAACAAAACTAACACTGCACATAAGAGAACTGTATTTTTTTGTTTCGAATAATCTGAGTGTATACAGGGAAATTTTCATATTTATGAACTACTAACCATCTTCTATATTTTCCCTCAGCAGTTTAAATAAGTAGACAAAGTTATTTCTGTTTGAGTCAGACACAATAAATCCAACCCAGGGAAAAAAAATTACATCTAACAAATATAACATGCAAAAACAAAGTTTAGGAAAGCATTTATTCTTAACTTTCCATATTCTATATTCATATCCTTTCCTTATTCCCTGCAGCTTAGAAAAAGTTATATTATCTTGGTTAATGGCCTTCCTTTATGCAGTTTATAAGGCAATATTGGAGTAGGGGATAAAGATAAGAGAAAATAAACAAATGTAAGTTTAGTCTTCTTTCAAACTCCTTCCTAGAGCTCAAGTAGTTGATATATTTCCATTACAACAAAGCTGATTGACTTGCAAATCCTTTAGTGGTAGGTTAGCTGCTACCAACATCACCGTAGCCTGGGGGGCCTAGGTTTGCTTATGAAAGGGAAAAAATACAGAAATAACTGCACAGTGGCAAAGCTCTTGGGATGAGGATATAAAGAGTTAAGAAAGAATGAAACAAGAAATAAAGAAAAAACAAAGAAGAAAGAGAGAGAAAGAAGAGAGGAAGGGAAAGAACAGAAGGAGCAGGATAGAAATAAATTAAGTTTCAATGAAACCAGCTTGCTCCAAATAATGTCTTTTCGGTCATCTTAAAACCACCTGATCAGTTTTAATTGAGCTGAATTTCAATTGTGATAACTCAACACCTGATAGATGGATTACTCAGCTAAGGCTCACAATAAGCACATTCCTACAGAATATGTCAGGACTTGGGGATGTAGCAGAAACAAAGTAGGCTATGTTGTTTTCTATAATTAAGGTTTAATGTCAGAAATCTTACACAAGTTATAGTTATTGTTGATGTATGCTCAAATGATGATACTTGTATCCCCATCTGCGTAAGTCATGCTCTTCCTACCCAAATATACACTCCATGTAAGGACCATTTTATTCAGCCAAATGTGCAGTTTCTTTTTCTTGCCTCTGAATTATCCAATCTTGTTTATATATTTTTTTGTTTATTTTTATTTATTTATTTGAGAACAACAGACAGAGAAAGAGGCAGAGAGAGAGAGTGGGCACGCCAGGGCCTCCAGCCACTGCAAATGAACTCCAGACACGTGCACCTCCTTGTGTATCTGGCTAACGTGGGTCCTGGGGAATTGAGCCTCGAACCAGGGTCCTTAGGCTTCATAGGCAAGCCCTTAACCACTAAACCATCTCTCCAGCCCCCAATCATTTTTTAAAAATATTTTTAAAATTTTTTTGTTCATTTTTATTTATTTATTTGAGAGTGACAGAGAGAGAAAGAGGCAGATAGAGAGAGAGAATGGGTGTGCCCGGGCTTCTAGCCACTGCAAACGAACTCCAAACGCCTATGCCCCCTTGTGCATCTGGCTAATGTGGGTCCTGGGGAGTTGAGCCTCGAACCAGGGTCCTTAAGCTTCACAGGCAAGGGCTTAACCATTAAGCAATCTCTCCAGCCCCCCAATCATGTTTTTATTGGTAGAGGAGCCAGTGAAGGCCTAATTGTTAATGCTGGTATAATATGTGTTCAAAATATTGTCATTCTAAGAATGATTTCATAAAAGTAAAATTTACCTTCACATATTGATATGAGAATTTTGGTGTGTCCCTGGATTCTTAGGAACATGACACATGAAATTAATACACCAAGGGATAAGATTTATTATAGCTTAGAGCTTTGAGAGAAAGGGAGTTTATGGCAAGGGAGCAAGGCTAGGTGTTGCTCAAGGAGAAAAGAAGGGATTTGAGAAGGCCAGAAGTTAGGAGAAGGAAGGTAAGCAGAGCCCTTGCCCAGGAAGGCAAGAAGGTATTTGAAAAGCCCATCTCAAGATTGGGTTTTTTTCATTTGAGTCCTGTAGGTGGACGCAAGCTAGCTAGCATTGATGTCAAGTGCCTGGATGGGGTCAGAATTTCAGAAGAAGAACAATGTTCCCAGAAATCTTGATTTTCTGAGAAGGAAGGGCCTTCTAGGAAGGAACTAGAAGTGATGCGGAATTTGGGACAGTGGGTAGGGTCTCCCAAATAGTGAATCATAATTTGTGAGTCCTTATTCTGATTTTAACAAAGAATTTATGTAATAAAAGGACCCAAGAAGGATTAATTATGGATTTTTGAATTTATTTAGGGAAAAGGCATAATTCATGAGGCTTATTAAGGGAAAATTGGCATCCAGGAAAAGGATGGAGCAGTTCAACATACACATGGAACATAGGATCTAGAAGCCCGTACAAAAAGATTTAGAGGAAACATTCATGCAGTCATGTGGGAGCCAAGCATAAAAGCATCAACTCTATACCTCCACAGAGGAGAAAGTTAAGAGTGTAAGGAGGGTAACAGAGGGAAAGCACCAAAGCAGAAACTGGGAAATTCAGATGAGAAATCAGTGGTAAAGAAAATCAAGAGTTATTACATACAAGTAGATCTTATTCTAATAGGGTGCTAAGTGTCCAGGAAAGTCCTTATACCCCAAGCTCCAGGTTCACTTCTAATTTGAATCAAAGAGTTGAATAAAAAAGAAGAATGAGAAGGATAATTATTGTGTTTACTGAAGGAAATACAGAGCCAAGGAAAGGCACCCACATGGCTAAAGATCCCATGTGGAGGGCCTAGAAAGAAGCATTAAAATAATGAGAAAAGGAAATTCAAGGAGCTCCTGCCATGTGGGAAGCTGGAGGGGATAAAGAACCCACATGGCGACTAAAGGCTAGAGGGACCTGGGCTGGGGCTTAGGTGGAGCCAACCCAGGCCCACCTGAGGGAAAAACTCACAGCTGGAAGTTCCCAAATGGTCAGAGAGCCTGTCCTCCCCTTGCAAAGGCATTTATTACCTTTCAGTGGTAGGCTGTCTTCTAGCTCAGGTAAACCAGAGGGCCAGCTGGTTGGTTAGGGCTGGGGGCTATCTCAGGAAGAGATTAGCTCTGGCACCAAATTCTGGGGTCTGAACTTGACTAACCACAGTGTTTAAATCCTAAGAAAGACCTTCCTCCAAGGAGGAGTCCTGCCTGTTTGTGGAAATACAGGTCTGGGGCACTAGGCAAGAGTTAAGAAGTCAGATCATCTTTGGTTTCTAGCAAAAACAAACTTTCCTGTGCTTTTCACCATCTGGAGTCCAGTCAGCCTAACTCTACTCCTCTCTCGCCATATTTAGAAGAATTATACAAGTAGAGGACCAGAGATTTAAGGAAATAGTAGCCCTAGAGTTTAGAGGAAATACACACATTGTAGACTAGGAGATCAAAGAAAAAAAAAATCATACATGTTATCAAAGTGAGAAGACACCACCAAGCATGACATAGACAAAAGGGAGGCAGAAAAACATACAGACCAACAGGGAAGCCCCCTCTCCATTTCATCATAGCTGAGGGAAGGAGACATGGACATGTGTGTGTGCAGACGGATGAGATCACAGGGCAGAGAGAGCAAAGATACATTTTTGTAGTCAATTAAAAATGGCTTTTATTGTCAATCTAATGTCTTTAAGAGGAAGACTTGATTCACAGATTCAAGAGGCTGACCCAAAGGCTAGCCCACATTGGTACTGTGCTAGATTGTGGGAGCAGCAGGGTCCCCTGCAGCCATTGTAGATGAAATTGGATCCGACAGAGGCTCCATTCCTGCCAAGGCGGGATGACACTGGTTTCTGTCTTTGGGCACCTATCCCTAACTGAAACTGCCATAGAGAAGTTGACTTTCACCTCTCTCCTGCAGGAGGGATTCCCTAAGGGGGCAGGGACCTGTAATAGTGTATGTTTTTACTTACAGCTCCAAGGACAATTTCTGCATTTAGCCAAGAGAAGGTCATTCACTTTGAGGCTCTAACACCCATAAGTTGCTTCAGTGCTGGGCAATTTTTGTTGGTCTATGTGTAAATACCACTATATTTACATGTTTGAAATTTTTCACTTTACTTTATAAAATCATTTTTAACCCTAAGAATGTGATTTCAGGGTAAATTCAAATATATGTCCTTCTAACATTAAATGGAGTGCTTAGGCAAACTGTTTTAATTTTATGTAATGTTCCATTGAATTATGTATGTACTGATGTTTGGTTTCTATTCTTAGATAAATAGAAAGGCAAAGTGGAAAGATATGCCCTTTTTCACCCATTACACCTCCAGATAGACTTTTTTTGTATATAATTTTATTTTTGTAGTCAGTGAATACATTCAAGTTGATACCATAGTTAGCCTCCTCCCTGTCCTCCCCCTTCCAGCAGGACCGTCCTTGTCCTTGTTGGAATATTTGGGTCATGCATTGTGGGGTTAGAGTTTCTGTGTGTCATGACCCAAGGTGTGGCTCTGAAATTCTTTCCACCCCTCTTCTGCAAATTTCCCTGAGCCATGTTGGGTTCCTATTAAGTCTGCTTCCGTCTTGAGATCTTGGGTGCCTCTATGTCTCTGGATATCTGGTTTGGTAGGGGTTGATTGTTCTCTGTGTCTATCTCCTTCACCTTTGTGCTGGTTCCCGGTTTGCCAAGAAAACCACATTCTTGCATGTTTCCCCAATTATTCTTAGTTTCAGCTGGGGCCCTTTTGAGGTACATCCTTATCATGCTTTATCCCATTTCCTTTGTTAGACAAGGAAGGCTACCACTAAAAAACTCTACTTACTAGGATATCATTAACTCAGGAGTTTTCATCATTTTAAACAAATGTGAAAATTTTCAAGAAAGCAGGAAAAACAGTATGGAAACTTTAAGGCAGGAATCTTTCCCAGATCTACATTCTCACCTAGCTAAGTTTTAATTGTTCTGTTGTCAGATGGCACACATGCCTCTTAATACATGACTACGTGGAAAAATTGTCCAAATCTCTGAGGGAGTCATAAGGTCACAGTTCATGGGTCAGAGAGGAGAGCAGATTGAGCAGATAACAACCAAGAAACAAAGAAGATAACCCCTATAGTCAGGGGTATGATCTCATAGCAATACAAAGGTTAAAAATATAGAAAAAAAAAACAATAAATGATTGAAAGCAATAGAAAATCCAGCCACAGAAAAAGAGGTAAGGTAAAATTTCTCTTTTGGGTTTTAAGTTACTTGAGCTATACCTCACTTAATATTCTGTTTAAATCTATAATTTAAAAAAATGTCAATAATTTAGATTAAAAACAAACTGGGGATGTCAGGGGAAGAATATCCTGTGCAAAGTCCTGATTTGAGTCCCACAATTAGGAAATAAATAAATAAGAAACATATTTTTTGAAATAAAATTAATTTTATCTTAGTTGTAAATTTGTGTAGAGCCACTAGAAAGAAAGATCAATGTTACTATTAAAAGTATGCTCTCTTGCCAGACATGGTGGCACATGACTTTAATCCCAGTACTTGAAGGCAGAGGTTGGAAAATTGCTGTGAGTTTGAGGCTACTCTGAGACTCCATAGTGAATTCCAGCTCAGCCTGGGCTAGAGTGAGACCCTACCTCGAAAAACCAAAAAAAAAAAAAAAGTATGCTATCATGTACATTAAAATTATTAAGCTACATAGGCAACTGTCTTGGAAATTATTTTCATGAAAACAAATAATCCATAGTTCCATTCTACTATCAAGGCAAGTCATGTGACAGTTATCCAAGGCATTTCCAAAATCTGCAATCGCGGCTCCATCATCTTCATTGCTCTGCCACAATTTAGCACCAAGTAACCCATCTGCAACCAGAGAGATGATACAGGTATATTCAGTTCCCTTCCAGTCTTTTCACACAGAAGTACACCTACAAGTATGAAAGCATTTGAACCATGTTATATTTTAATTTGTAGAGACAAAAATGACAAGCAATTTATTTACATAAAACTGTACAAAAGCAAATTAAATTATGTAAAGTATTTCATAAATAGTTGGACGAGTGTTTTCATACATTTCGCCATGTGTAGCATAGTTGCGTGCATAGTGACTCATAATAAATGATGAGAAATTGTTCTCTGCTTCACTATCAACAACCAAGTAGCAGAACAATAGTCAATGACTTAACATTACAGACAGATCGTACCACACTGAATGCAAGTGCTTTAAAATGTAGGAAAAGTTGTCTGAAAGTAAACCCTAGGTAGCTTTAAAAAAATGATGCCTCCCCCAGATGTTATATACCACTCCTCTGCCGGGGTCATATAACTAGATATACTCTATTCCTGACCAGTTAAGCTCTTTTTGTCTATTTTTTTTTTTAATTTTACTTTTTTTTTAAGAACGCATCTATTTACCACTGAAATCTGAAAATGACATCTGTCTTTAGATTTCTCAAAACTGTTTTTGGATGGCTGTTTGATTCTTGGTGGTTTCTTCTGGCCTATGTGTTTAATTTTATTTTCCTATAACCCAGCTTCCCAGGGTAGCCTTTCAGACAGATGCCCTCAGTACCGTGTCAGTTCTTCTACCCATAAAAATAATGCCTCCCTTGTTTTCTGAAACTCAGGCAGAAGGCCAGTCAAAAACTATCCAACAGTGATAACTGGAAATTCAGACAGAGTAGCAGATTTTCAACTGATGCTACAGATATTTTAATACACAGAAATTTATATAATGAATTTGTAAATGTGTCCCAATGGATAATGCATGCAAAAGTCCTCAAGAGTGTTGTGTACAGAAAACATGAATTGTTCATATACTGTACAATGAAAAATGAAAGACCAACTAAAAATAAACAAAACAATAAAATATCTAAATCAATAATTTACTTTGCAAAATGGCCTGATGTCTCCCCTGATCATATCTCCTCATGGTGCTATGTAGCCAAGGATCACACCT
Organism: Jaculus jaculus; assembly: GCF_020740685.1. NCBI lineage: Eukaryota > Metazoa > Chordata > Mammalia > Rodentia > Dipodidae > Jaculus > Jaculus jaculus. The sequence goes on from NC_059112.1 coordinate 33,469,310, forward strand.
TCCAGTGAGATCTAAGCAGTCCATATCAATGCCTTAATTTTGTTTTATGAATGAACAATATTTAAGACTGGTCCAGTATCTGAGTTTCCTAGAAGGCAAATTTTTCATATACTATCTATTATTTTCAGAAAATAAACATGGATAAATATACAGAAGCAAAAAAGTTCGGAATAGCCCATTTCCCCTCATTGTCCAAACCCAACAACCATTTTTTTTTCACCATAACATCAGGTATAAAAGGCACAGTTGCTTAATTTGCATTCACTCATTTATTTATTTTTTTATTTTCTTTTTTTTTTTCAAAAGCACTCTATATATGGAGTGGCTCCAGATTTAACCTATTCAAAATAAAAGTCATACAAACACAAAATATATTTCTGTGTCATGCCAGCTCATTATATAATAAACATGTTATGATAGCTAATTCTACTAGAATTACAGTGAATACTTACAGTACACTGAATTTTATTCTTTCACACCCATTTTAGTTCTAATGAGAAGTTTACGAGTTAAATGACAATGACATGGATGTCTTGTAAGTGGTGCAAACATCATTGTGGAATGTGGATCCAATTCATCTGAAGGTCCAGTGTGACCCGTATTAGCTTTATAGACCACAGAAGGGTTTTAAGTGAGAGTGAAATGAGCTATCTAATGGTTTCAAGTGTCCCATGAAAGAAAGAAAGAATGCATTAAAAAGAGTGTTGAACAGCTGTGTTATGCAATTATTTCCTTTGTAACGTGCAAGAAAAATATGTATACATTTCATAAGTATCTTTAGAAGTATTTTGTCTTAATAGGTACTTACAGATTATACAAGGCAAAACTGCTTAAATGCAGTTTCCTAACAAAGTACTAGAATTGCATCTTTCCATAGTGTAAATTATAATCAAACATAAATATGTTCAATTATTGAAATTTTAGTCCCATGTTTTTGTTTCCATTACATTTTTTTCATCCTACCTACTACACACAAACTAACATCAAATGAAACCCCACTGAAGAAATAGAATAAAGAAATGATCCCAAAAGAGTACCCCACCAAACAGAAGTATTTTTCCAAGATAAGTATTTTGATGACCTATAGTGATTTATCAACCCATATTCCAGGTTGCTTCATCTTATAGACTAAGAAACTCTGCAAGGCATGAAAATACCCAAAGCTACATTATGACTACAATTTTCTAGAAAGCCCTCAAGGCTATGCCTTAACCAACTTCCAAACATTCAGAGATGAGAACTTTTGCTCTCTTTACCTGTTATCCCCTTTTCTGTTCATGGATTGTCACTTTCTTTTGAGTGTCCCAGCTTAAGCTGCAATGGTATGAAATCATCTTGCATAGAGCAAATGGCTCAAAATTTGCATGTTCTGTTAGACTTGAAAAAAGTCCGTGTTTTCCAACTTTGAGATGCACAGACTGTGAGAAAGGTTACGTCCAGGACTCTTCTCTTTCATGTTCAGACCGGAATTAAGACAAACATTAAATAATATAGAAATTTCACTAAAGACAAGTCCAGTATGGTCTTGCCTTGTTTAAATGTGAGTTTTAAAATGCTTCAACATTAATACACTTGTGCTGCACGGAAGTGTGCACTGAAAAAGCAAGAGAGACCATTGTGATTTGAAATGATAGTAAGACCAGCAAGAGTAGCTGCAATTCTAAAATGACAATAGCAGACTCATTAAGAGCATTTATACCAGCATGTCTTTTTCTAGTCCACTACCCATTAATATGAATATAAAAAAGTGGAATCTTCCCTGACAGTATTATAGGAAACTAACCTCAAACCTCCATCAGTTCCTTATTATATGAAAAATATGTCTCATAAGTTTTTCATTTTTCTGAGGGTTCAAATTAAACATATTTGAAAAGAACAATGTTTTTGGGCACAGGCAAAGTCACTGTAAAGTAAACTAGCATTTGAGTCTTTCTACGTGTATACTGGCATGGGTTGTTTTTGTACATGAGTGGATTTCCATGTCAAGCCCAAATCTACTTCATGGCATCTCTCATCTTCCATATGAACTTTGGTCCCATAATGTCATCACCATTCACCTTTTGCTGAAAAGACTGGTTCTGTTCCAAAAAAAAAAAAAAAAAAATCTGCAAGTCGTAATTAGTGGAGTTGATATACATAGTTAAATGTGTCTGCGTATCCAGTGAATATATGGACTTGAAGTTGATGCCCTTGACCTCAACAAAATAACCACATCTAGCAGTTTGGGACTAAAATCCCCACTGAGTACTCTTTTCCTCTTAGCGATTGTTAGAATTCCAAGGCCAGTATCTTCCAGAAATGCTTTTTTTCATCATACACTCCCTCCTGTTTATATATAGGGACTGTATCAAATATAGAAGGGTGCTATTATTTTCAAGAATCACCTTTAATGGTGATCACTGTATTTGGATGGTATGTCTGAAATATATTTTGGATGGTATGTCTGAAATATATTTCATTAATATATTTTACTCGTCCTGCTTTTATGAACCAGCCAGATGATACTCGAACAAAATCAAAGTGACTGAAATCATGCTTCCAATTAGGGATGATGAGGCTATTGTGTTCTGCTAATCAGGCTTGTTGCCACGAAAAAGAATACCAAAACAAAAACAAAACAAAAACTTGCAACCATCTTTTTTTTTTTTCTTTGTGGAGGGGGGAGGAAGGGGGCTAGGGAAAAGAGAGTAGGTATTGGGGATCATGCAAGTACCAAGAATGGATTCTATATTGTACATTTTAATCAGGCTAACCATTCACTAATGGCCTGATCTGGAGGCAGAAGTGGCAGGCAAAGGTTTGTGTCTTTGGTAGCCCCCTCTTTGTGGTTAAATGGTTTTGCTCTGTAAAGATTTCTCTTCCCCTCACTCTCCTCCCACATCAAAGGAACACTGCTGTTTCTTCTTGGTGCCTACAGATACACTTCTCTTCTAGTGAGAGTATTGACGGGAGATGGCTTATATTCCCCTGTTTTGGTCAGGGGAATATCCTCGGGGTTGGCTTCCTCATTTTTGCTGAAAGTAGCTGCGCTGAAGGTGTCGTAGGATGAGGTCAACTTTTTGTTCAGGAGGTTTCTGTTGCGGTCACCCATGATGGCGGCCTCCCCGTTGGCCAGCTTTTCCTGGCTTCCTCGTTCATCGACAGGCATGAAAGTGGAGAGTTTGGGCTGGCTCTTCTTCCTCTCCGGGGATGTGCGGACGGGCATCCAGCAGGAGTCCGAGTGGCCATACTCGTCACACTCACGGGTGCACTTCCCAGTCAGAGCTACATCTGGAAGAGGCCTCGAATCTGAAATCAAGCAGAAGAAGCCGTGAGCGCGTCGTGCATGCATCCAAAGGCTTCCCTGACCTGCATGGACCTGCCGCTCAGCACTCCACACGACACTTATCATTGCATATATATTAAAGATAAGGTTTTGCAAAAATAATAATAATAATAATAATAATAATAATAATAATAGGAAAGCTAAGAGAAAATGATACATTTAAGTATGTAGAACACCAGTTACATTTGTGATTCATATGGGACATGCCCATGCAGATATGCTCAAGTGCTAAGTACATATGGATATTTCTATGATATAAATTTTTTTCCACTTCAATAAGAAAAAAATATTAAATCCAGAAAGACCATTTTCTGTATCCATAAATTATCCCGGGAAATGGTGTGCGTTTGCCAATTGGATTTCTTCTTGCTTATACATTATTCATAGATATGCAAATATGCAGAACCTTATATTTAAAATACATTCTAAAACACAAAGGTGACTGAGAAGTATAAATTAATGAACACCACATTATATGGTTAAAAAAAAAATACAAAAGTAAAGGACAAAGTGGCTAAAGGTCTGAGGACATTAGCAATGGCACCACTTGCCACACCCCAGCCCACATATTTTTCCCCACCACCATGACAAATGACTTAACATGTGCTGTAGGCCACACCCTGAGAGTTAAGTGGAAATAACATTTGAAACAAATCTGCTCAGTGGAAATCTGAAGTGTAATGTATTGAGTATATGCAGTTAAGTTCCTGAATGATGAAATGCCACATATTCTTAATTAATGTTGTTTCCCAATGCAATGGGAAATATATTTCATTTCTTAAAAGCCAAATCTTTTCCAAAAATTCTTAGGGTGCAAGATTAAATATTATAGTGAAGAATTACTGTTATGCATAAAATTATAATTGTAGCTGTCTTTGGAGAATGATTGTACATTCTTTTAACATTGAAAACCTTTTTAGGAGCTTTGATTTATGTTGTGTTTGTGTGTGTAAGAGAGAGAAGGAGAGAGGCAGAGAGAGACAGAGATAGTTCTCCTTCACTGCAACAGATTTTAAGAGAATGGGTTTTATTAACGTCTTTTACAGTTTAATATATTGTCATAATAAAAAATTGTAAGACATAACTCCAATGCATGACATATGAATATTATTTTACATAAGATTTGTGACATAAAGACAGACAAATTTTAAATCCTTCCAAAACATTTCCACACAGTGACTTGTTTTAAAATGGAAGCAAGGGATTTTTACATTTTTCCTAACATACTTGTAGCTTTCTTTCGTTTATTTCCATACCACCTTTCACAATTTAACATTTATTAAAGTATTATTAAAGTTCTATTCTGATGGGGAGCGAGGGAAGAGCGTCAAAGGGGTGGGAAACACTAATCTGGACCCAAATGGCAATGGTATCATAAAATTCTACTTCCTAAAAGACAGATCAAATGGCTGAACCTTCACTAGACCCTTACAGGAAACACCTAACCACAAGAGAGGGTAGGATCAAGTCTAACCTAAATCTTCTACATCTTTCCTCCCTCCCTCTCCCCCTCCCCCCCCCCAACTCTTGTACATTAGTTATTTTTTTTCCCTCATTTTCTTAGTGGGCACTGAATGTAACCCCCACTACCAGCATGGGGCTATCATCCACAATGAGCTTTTGATCAGAGAAATCTACAAGGTTTCCTAAAAGAATGACACACTTCTGTCAGAGTACTTGATGATCCACCAAAGGCCAGTGGTAAGACCCTATTGCTGAAGACTCCATTTGCAGCTGACACGTAAAATGGAATGGCATGGCTGGAAGCCAGGAGAAAGTCAGTCCCCAGACAGTCAGCGTGTCTAGTGCCAGAAGGTGCTACATGGGCGACTAGGGGGAAATGACCAATATCTGTCCAAGCAACTCATGGTCTAACCTAATTAGCAGCAACAAATAACCTGGGGTGATGCCCACACAAGTGCAATAGTGGCACACAACCATGGTGGGGAATCAACTGCTCTTGATTTGGCTAACTGATCCCCTCAGTAGTACGGGACCCATAGCTGGAGGTGGGAAACAAGTCAGAACCATATCCAAACATAAGCCCACTCTCCAATATCAAGCTACCATCAATCATTGGGTACAAGGGCCTACACCTATTAAACACTATCAAAAAAGTAAGTGTTATCTCAATTTTCCAGGTGCTAATTTACTCTCTGTTGGAGAATCTGCTTCTCTTTTTCAGATAAATGCAGATCCTAAGGAGAGAGCTGCCCCATCATGTCTCAAAAGGGGCCCGACTGAAACTAAGGACAATTGGCGAAACAAGCAAGGGTGATGTTTTTCTGATGAACCCGATACTAGCACAAAGGGGAAGGAGACCAACACAGAGAAAAATCAACTCCTACCAAATCAGAGAGCCAGAGCCTCAGAGGCCCCCAACACCCAGCCCTGAAGCAGACCAAAAATGAACCCAACATGGCTCAGGGAAATTTTGTGGGAAGAATGTCAGAGTCACATGTTGGGTCATGATATGCAGAGACATTTATCGTACCAATAACTGCGGGCTAACTGCACAGTGCATGACCCATTTACATTAACAAGGAGGGACCATTGGGAGGGGGTAGGTCATGGATGAGCCTCATCAATGGTACCAAACTGCCTGTATTTAAAAATAAATTAAATTTTTAAAAAAGAAAAAAAAATAAAGTTTTATTCTGCAAGAGTTCTAAACTAAAAATTGATGGTAATTATTTTCCTTAATTAGTGGATAGCTGAAATGTTGACATGTGTCAGTCCACCACGACCATTTTATGTGCAGATTTATATGTGTGTAAGCTTTCATGTGTACTTGGGTAGATGGGCAGGGCACAGGTTGGTATCAGATGTATTACTCAATTACTTTTTACCTTATTTTTTGGGACCCAATCTGTCTCTGAACTTGGAATTCACTGACTCAGCTAGACACACTAGTCAACAAATATTAGAATCTTTCATTCTCTGCCTCCCCGGTCCTGGGATGACAAGCGCATGCCACCACGTCTGGCTTCTTTCACATGGGTCCTGGGGACCAAACTCAGGTTCTCATGCACATGTGGCAAGCATTATACACAATGTGGCAACTCTCAGCCACAGTCCATTAATTTTTTTTAACCCTTGGGAAGGGAATTTTATGCTGTGTGTTGAGGTTTCACAAGAAAATCCCAGCAGTTACCATGGGAAATCTGCATTTACTTCTAGCTTTCCTCAAGGTAAATGCAAAGGTAATTTTACTGCAGATATTCATGCTTCTGTCTGATTAATGGACAATTCCTTTTAATTTTACCATCAAATGAAAATAATATTCTTTTATGATAAATTTTCTTTATTACATCTCTTACTACAAAAAAAAAAAAACAAAAACAAGAAAACTGCCAGTTGTAGTGGCACATGCCTTTAATCCTAGCACTGGGGAGACCATGGTAGGAGGATCACAGTGAGTTTGAGGCCACCCTGAGACTGCAGAGTGAATTCCAGATTCCAAGTCAGCCTAGGCTACAGCGAGACAATAAAAAAATCCTGCAAACCTTTATTTTAAATTTGATTTTCATAATCTGGTTGTTTCATGCAAACAAACAGCAAGTTCTTTGGGAATATATCCTATCAAAGTAGTTAAAGTTGATATAAACACAGAAGAAAATTAAAAATGCAAAGTTTAAGGTCAGACATATCTCTTATGCTAAACTTTTATTTTTCTGAAAAAATTCAAAGTTTTTCCTGTGAGAATTTTTATCAAGTACACATCCAACTTTGGAAGTTAGTTACTGAACTAGGAACCATCTTCATGAATGTGGTTGTCATTCCCAAAATTGTCTAACCCAAAATTATTTCTCATCATTTCTCTGTTTATTTATGTCTCACTATGTGTCAGTTTACTTGCACAGTCTGCTGCTTTTGGGGGATATATTTGTGTTTCTGGTTGGAAATTGATCGTTCTTGTTCTCTGGTTTCCTTGAAATGCATTGAGAAACAGATTGGAAATCTATACTGATGATCTAACAACTCCTCTGACCCTTTGCTTAACTTTGGTTCATAGACTACTAGTATGTCAAAAGAAACTATATTCATTCAGAATCATTCATTTCCCAATTAACTCCAAGTAAAGTGTACAATTCTCCACTTCCATTTTACTTCATAATCTAGAGTCTTTCTTGCTAAACATGTTTTCCTCCTAGTGCTCTTAACAAAAGACAACTTCTCTTTTCTGCCATAATCTACATGCAAGCTGCCACATCTCATTCCAAGAAGTATGATTTTTAATAAGGATCTGCTGTCATTTCCAAAATCAAACACTTGATTGGGGACCACAGTGGAAGTTGACAAGCCTAATTGGCTGAGACATGTTGCTGTGTTTGTCATCAAATTTAGAAAATAATCAAGAAAGGCTATAAGGAAGTCATCAAGAGCAATCAGAACTTCCAGTCTTGATGATAGAAATGAATCTTCAAAAGCAATGCCAATGATTAACAAATGCAATTTGTATTATGATGTGATTTATTAAGCAAAGGTGGGAGTGGAATGGTATTTTTTCCTTGAGTATATATTTCTTACTTTAATTGTGCAGACACGTATTATGATTATTTTATTTATTTATTTATTTTAAATTTTTTATTTATCTATTTGAGAGCGACAGGCACAGAGAGAAAGAGAGATAGAGGAAGAGAGAGAGAATGGGCGCGGCAGGGCTTCCAGCCTCTGCAAACGAACTCCAGAGGCGTGCGCCCCCTTGTACATCTGGCTAATGTGGGACCTGGGGAACCGAGCCTCGAACCGGGGTCCTTAGGCTTCACAGGCAAGCGCTTAACCGCTAAGCCATCTCTCTAGCCCTGATTATTTTAAAAACAGAAAAGTTGTTCAGAAATTTGGAAACTGTCAAATTCTTTCTTCCATAGAAGATACACTTCAAATGTCCTGCAAGTTTGTGTGTGGGATTACAAAGGTAGACTTTATAGAAGTAGTATCACTTTTTACTTTTATTAAATATTGTGTTTTCCAACATCTAAGAAAGTTATCGTATGCTTTCAGTCAGTGGGATTCCCCTAGATTTTGACCAGAGAGGAGATGGGAAGCAGGAGCCCTGAATCTGGCTATGTGAGATTGTACAAATGGTTGTAAACACAAAACATTCTATACGAAAATGTAATTCTATGTAATCATTTTATACAATAAAGTCAGTTGCGTTGTCAATAAGTCTTTTTGTTTTCACACCTTCCCTTCACAATCAACCTTACCAAATAGTGGAAAGATTACAAGCAGAAATGCTCTTCATTAAATCTGTCCTCCTCTAACATTCCTTGCACAAGTCTCTGTTTTGAACTATTGATCCGCTTTACTAGAAAGACTGCACCATTTCACAGAGCTAAGTTCCTTTCTTAGGGGGAGAAAAGAGAAATTCCAACAAAAAGTGCATTTATAAGCCATCGTAATGTCAAGGAGTCCCCTACTTTGTTTGTTTCACTTATTGCCTCAGCGGAATACCTAAGAGGATGGAGGCAGGGAGGGGTCACGTCTGTGGAGAACTGAGGCCAAAGGATAAGTGTTTTGACTTTCGCTTTAGTGTTTTCCCATTATGCCACGGTGCTCCCCTCTAAACTGTAAGAGCTGAGTTATTTAGAGGTCAATCGCAGCTCCCCTCCCCCACGCCGTGCCCAGAAGAAAAAGCCCCAAAGGAAAGAGTAGCATATCGGAGCAGCACAGAAACTAGATGCCACAGAGTCACATATTTACTACCTAGTGAAAAGGATAGCGAAATCGCCATAAAAACCGTAAATCTCCTAAACTCGAACAAAACCCCGTACTAATTCGAGAAGTCAAGTTATCTCCTTCACCTACTTTTTGTTCTTGTTAGGCAGGGAAGATGTATGCATGGTGGGCGGACCTCGCGAGACGCTGTGACAATGACCTGAACAAGAAGCCGCACGTGGATAATATGCAGAATCATTAGACGTAACAGGAAAGCCCAGATTTACAGAGGTGCTTAATGTTCCCAGAAGCCGCCCTGCTTCCTTGGAGGCATCGTTATTACAGGGGAACTCAGAAGATTCATTAAGATGACTGAAGACAGCAAAGCGGGAGAAGGGAGCTGGCGTGTGCAGAGGTGCCTCCAGCTACAGCGCCACTCCCGGCCAGTCTTGGGATTGCACATACCCAGTTCCGTCTTACTGAAAGAGGTCATGCGTGTGGACATTTAAGATATGCCCAGTAAGACTATTTTTTTTTAGAGAATCTATATGTATGATTTGCTTATTTGCTTTTACCTTTGTTTTCAAAAATTATTTAATTTTAAGACTGCACGAGATAAATGGATTGCTAGTCAATTTGTTGACTTTTCAAATGCTCACGAGCCCTTCAATTTGTTCTCTAACAGCAAACACATGTACAATTTTAACAATAGTTTACAAAATTCTAAAAGCAGGATATTGTGATTTTTTTTTCTTTCTGTAGAAAAAAAAACACATTTCCACCTGGTTTTCTTTCTTTAAAAATATCTTTTTTTTTGGAATCTAGCAAATGCAGTTTTGAACAATGAAAAGCCCTGACTCAAACAAGGCAGAAGGCACAGATGAACACCCGACGTTGTTCTTTGACCTTCACAAGTGCGTTTTAACATTCACATGCCTGTATTCACACACACATATATGCAAACACACACATACACACCCAAGGAATTGAGATATCATAGAGTCAGTGTGGGGTACATTCTTGGACTTCCAGCACCTGGGAGGTGGAAGCAAGAGGATCAGGAGTTCAAGGTCATCCTCACTACATAACAAAGCTGAGAGCATTCCAGGCTACGTGAGAGGTTGTCTCAAAAAGAAACAACACAGAAGAATTAAGAAATTACACTTGCAATCCCAAAGATTGAGATCTAAAAGCAGGAGGATCAGTAGTTGGAGGCCAACCTTCAGTAGTCAGATTAAGGAAGGCCTATATGGACTATATTAAGAACTTGTCACAATAAATAAGTAAATATCCCTTTTTTGAAAAATAAAATATCAGCCAGGTGTGGTGGTGCATGCCTTTAATCCCAGCACTTGGGAGGCAGAGGTAGGAGTATTGTCATGAGTTCAAGGCCACCCTGAGATAGTGAATTCCAGGTCAGCCTGGGCTAGAGTGAGACCCTACCTCAAAAAAAAAAAAAAAAAAAATATATATATATATATATATATATATCTTATAAACCCAATTTTAAAAAATAATTATTTATTTATTTATTTGAGAGTGACAGACACAGAGAGAAAGACAGATAGAGGGAGAGAGAGAGAATGGGCTTGCCAGGGCTTCCAGCCTCTGCAAACGAACTCCAGACGCGTGCGCCCCCTTGTGCATCTGGCTAACGTGGGACCTGGGGAACCGAGCCTCGAACCGGGGTCCTTAGGCTTCACAGGCAAGCACTTAACCGCTAAGCCATCTCTCCAGCCCCATAAACCCAATTTTTGTTTTAAATCTTTATTTATTTGAGAGAGGGAGATAGATAGAAAGAGGCAGAGAGAGAGAGAGAATGGGCATGCCAGGGCCTCTAGCCAATGTAAATGAACTCCAGACACATGTGTCACAATGTGCATCTGGCTTACGTGGGTCCTGGGGAAACAAACCTGGGTCCTTAGGCTTTTCTGTCAAGCCTTCTCTCTAGCCTTCTATTTTTCTTTTAATGCTTCTTGACTTCATGTTATACAAAGATTATTTTTCCTAGAAGTACCTTAAATTATATTGAAATCTGGTGGACTATGAAAATATCTTGTAACAAGTTGAACAAGAGGAATGGAGAGATTGCTCATTGGTTAAAGTGCTTGGCTGCAAATCTTTACAACCTGTGCTCAACTGCCAGTACTCATATAAATCCAGATGCACAAGGTGGCACATGCATCTGGAGTACATTTGCAGCAGCTAGAGGTCCTGGCGCATCCACTTATTCATTCTCTCTCTCTCTTTGCAAGTGAATAAGAATTATTTTTAAAATATGATAAGCAAAAAAATGAAAAAAAGTGGTAATGATATGAAGAAGTATTTTCATGTTAATTTTGTATTTATTAGTACAAGTGAAAATATCTCTTGCATTAAGATAATTAAAATGTGATTTATGTTAAAGTGGCTGTTCAAAAACTGCTTATGTTAGCCTCATCATATAAGATGCAGGAGGAATCATCAGAAAATGTGATTGAGCTATAACTTTTTATTTTGAAAACATTTATTGCAATCAATAAAATTAGGGGTGAGCATCAATGATACAGAAATTTCATACTTCATTGGACTTGACTTTTTTATGTAGATAACTGAAATGCTGTACATGTGCCTCTTTGAGGAACTTAAGAAGACTATGTTGGTAAGGATGTAACAGACCACTGTCAGATAGATGGGACTCTCTGCTTCATGACAACCATTGACTATGTTAACACTTTTTGATTGAGTAGAAATGTATAGTTCCATTTGTATCAGTCTACACAAAGGTTGTTAAGGTTCCTAGTGTCCTAGACATCTAAATTATCACAGAATTACTTGACCCAACAAAGTTAGTAGGGAATTCACTTCTGAGTCTTCTACCTAACTTCAGTACTTTCTTCAAAGGGTTACAGTACCATCATTGCAAATAAGATAAAATAACATGGATCCAGAGCATAGGGAGCATGCTCACTGGCTAGGGTTGCTTGCTTGCAAAGTCGGCCTGCCCACGTTTAATTTCCCAGTACCCACACAATGCCAGGCACACACAGTGGCACATGTGTCTGGAGTTCACTTTCAATGGCAAGAGGCCCTGGCATGCCCGTATTCATATTCTATCTCTAAAATTTAAAAAAAAATGGATAAGTAAATAAATAAAATGTACCCAATTTAGTAGTCAATGGAACTAAGAGACTAAAAATTAAGGCAAGACATTGTAAGCAGATATTAAAATAACAGAAGGATCATCTTCATTCTGAACTGTGAAGATTTCATGAAGTAGGTTCATCGTTGGTTTAAGTGATGAAGTAGGAGCTCCTTCGGATCTCCTCTTAAGTGCCTCTGATTGTGGTTTGAACGTGAAGTGCACCCCTTGGGCTCATAGGCTTAAGTACTTCAGACCCAGCTGGTGGAGCTGTCGGGATGCTGATGGAACCTTGCTAGAGGAATTGGGTCACAGTGGGACAACACACCTCAGGTTTCATAGCCCAGCCCCACTTCCTGTTCATCCTCTCTTCATCCTGACTGAAGGCAATACAAGCAACAGGCCAGCCACTCGTGACTGCTGTGACTGACACTCCACAATGGAAAGAGTCTCCTGGAACTCTAAGGCAAAATAATCCCTTTCCTTCCTTAAGCCGCTAGTTGGGTGTTTGTTTCTAGCAACAAGTAAGATATACACCTCTTAAGGTGTGACTGAACTGCTCCTAGTGAAGAGATGTTGCCAGCGCTTTGCATCCATTGACGTTGTGTGAGCTTCAACAACTAGAATGTGCCAGAAGTGATGGTAGGCTGTGTCTACACTCCATTTTTTTTTTTTTTTTTTATGTAGGGTTTCACTCTACTTCCGGCTTACGTGGAATTCACTACATAGTCTCAGGGTGGTTTTGAACTCATGGTGATCCTCCTACCTTTGCCTCCCGAGTGCTAGGATTAAAGGCATAGGCCACCATGTCCAGCTAAACCTCATTCTTAAGGAGCCTAGAATTATGTGCATTTTCCACTGAAGCCTGGCCATAGACCTGAGACAAGGCATAGTCTGCCTCTATAATTACAAATACCAGGTAAGAAGGGGACCCAGTTGTCACAGATGCCTCAGTATACCTACACAGCCAGCTCTATAGGTAAATGTAGTCCACAAGCAAGCCAGGCAGAGCTAGCGGAAGAATGAAGAAGTCAGTCCACAGAAAAGTGAGAAGCACTATGTTTTTGTTGTATGAATTATGGAATTATGTTTTTAATTTGTTGTGAGTGTGGAGAGATGAGACCTTACTACAATACTGAAGTAATGACTAGAGATGTACTATGCTGTCTTTTACAGGCTAAAGAAGTGGTATGTTATCTGTAACATACAATCAAAACCGATGATAGCCTGAACTCTGAAAGCAATGTTTCGTACCTCTGTCATGTCTTCTTGTGCTGCATAAAAACTGATGAGTTGTTGTGCAGATATGTAACTCTTTACAAGAAAATACTTGGAGATGGGAGCACATAGTTAAGAAGTTCAAACAGGGGACTTTCTATAAAGCTTAGGAAATCCTGGCCCTTTAATTACAGGAATTCACTGAATTCCACATAGGAGTGTTCTTGCTCAGGCTGACATGTGAAGACAATATTACAATGTCTAAACATGTTTGAGGACATCAGCGACTTTTCCTCATACCTGAGGCTAAACTCAGTTAAATGGCATTTGAATGTATTGCAAGAAGCATTTCCTGCCCTGAGGCTTAGACCAGTGTCATTCCGAATATGGCATCACTGCTGGCCACAGTGGCTCTGCATGCCCTGTCTCAGGCAGGCTTACTGAAACCACTCAAACATGAATCTGCTGGTTGGCACAGGGAAACTGCAAGGCAGCAGAAAAATGTAGGGTGAGTGCTTGGGCGTGCTTAGTTACTGAACATCAAAGAGGGGCCTTGGCTTTGATTCCTCTCTACCCACACAGAATGAGAGGCAGCAGAGTCCACAGTACAGAGCAGAGGGAAAGGAGCAGATGGAAGTGAGAAAGAGTTTTGAAACCCAGGAAGAGAGTGGGGGCATTTATCAGCTCATTATCTCACTAACAAGCCACGTGATTTTAGCTTGTTTCTAGTGTTCCATTTTAAAAACCATTGTTCCTGTTTTCTTTCTTTTTTTTTTTTTTTTTCCTCCCTTCCAGTCTCTTGGGTTCCCTTATGTTGGAAATGATTTTCTTCTGGAATCATAGATTCTATTTCTCTGATAGAAACCAGAGGTATTACTTCCCACCACACTTGACGATATGAACCTACATAATTCCACATAAAATTCTGGTGGAGTTCAGTAGACCTGAGTTACAGTCTGTTTCCAATACCCTTATGTATGGAAGCAAGACCATTCACCTTCAGACATAGATTCCCCCCCCCCCAATTTTAACTATAATTAGAAATACTTAACAAATCAGCCTATTTTCAAAAAGTAGAAGTCATATGTGGTAATTGCTAGTAAGTATCAGAAGATTTAAAAACAACAAGAAGAAAGAAAACCTAAAAAAGAACTACTTAGATTTATTTGCTCTTCCATTTAAGTCAAAACAATGAATTTTTTAAAAAGTGCAAAATTGAAAAATAGCAACTGGAACTGGAAAGAGATGGCTGATGGCCGTGCAGAAAAGAGAACTTTCTGCAAATATGAGGGTGTGAGAGGGCCTGAAAACACCTGTTTGGTTTTGTAAAGCCCATGCAAATAGCTAGCCATAGACATGCACATCTGCAACACCAATCCTGTGGGGAGCAGAGACTACAGAATCACAGCTTGAGAGAGAGGGGGGGAGGGGAGGAGAAAGAGGGAAGGAGAGGGAGATACAGACTCCTCTCAAAGAAATACATGGATGAGCAGCTCAGGATGGCCAACAGGCATCTCTCCTGTGGTCTCTCAATGTACAAAGGCACACGCATCTTCACATATACATGCATACCACACTTCCTCACCCCATACCTCATATAATACACCAAAAGTAGCTTCTGCAATATGTAATTGTTATTAAAAATTTACATATGTAACAAATGCAGTTATGTTAAATTTTTAATTAAATTAACTTGGTACTAGGGAATTCTGTGCCAAAGTCTGAAGTGTACTATACAGGTCAAATCCTGCATGAAGTAGAACAGTAATACAATATGATTACTTTTTGCATAAGGGGCAAATCATAGCAATTTAAATTTACTGAAGTGGTTTTAATTCTTTAAAGTAACATAAACCATGTTAGTCATTCATTTTATCTTTCACAACAGTGATTATGAAAAAGTATGCACTTCCTCTAATGATATAGCTGTTTTCAAAATATGTTCCCAAACCTTTTGGTTGGGATTGCTTATTGAAACATTTCACAAGTCACAGAGAGGAGTGTTCCTAGCTTTAGATATGCAGGTGACAGCTGGCAATATTGTGAGAGAACTCTATTAGTGATTGTGATTTGAAAGAAAGACAACAATCTCAGTCTTTGAGAAAGGTTTTAAGTACACACACTATGTAGTGAAATACTGTTGAGAGTGGGCATCCAAGAGCTTTAGGTTGGAACTGAAAAACCATTTAGTGGAAGAGTTTATAAAGCACAAGGAATGCTGGCTCCTTACCCTGGTTAACAGACTGAACAGTTGAGGCTAAAATTAGAATTATGGGGCTAGAACCATAGCTCAGATGGTAAAGTACTTGATTAACATTATGAAGCCCTTGGCTTAATTCCACACCCTACAAAAACCAGGTGGGTTGACACTCACACCTGTAATCCTAATAGTCAGAAGATGGACAGAGGAGAAAGATCCAAAATTCAAGGTCATCCTAGACTATATAGAACATTCTAGGCCAGCTTGGGTTACAGGTGACATAAGATCATGTCTCAAAAATAATGAGTTAGTAAGATGAAATAATATTGACAATCACAATTGGGTCCAAAAGATGGTTAAAGTTCAGAGGGAAAGCAAGGAAATAAAAGAGAAATGGAAAAGAATGGTAACTGATGATTAACAAAATCCACTGAGCAGCTAAAGTTAAAGGGTAGAAATCAATGGGGCAACCCCAGAATCCTTTGTTTCACTAAGCTTTGCTGATCATTGAAATAATTTCTTTTATATTTCTTGGAGGGTGGTAACATTTTTCCCTTGGGCATCCTGCGTGCTAGGAGGCACAAAATGAAGCTCTTGGGATATCATAATATCTTCATCATGCCCCATGAAGCTGTGTGGGTTCAGTGGCACTTCCCATGCTTGAACACATGTGCTCCAGCCTCCTCTCTGTTGTAGCCAGAATAGACCTTCCCCAAAATGTACATATACCGATTCTCTAGAAATTGGGAACATGTTAGCTAATGTGAAAAGGGGGAAGTACAATTTCAGATAAACTTAAAGTTGCTCATATAAAGGCTTTAAGAGGGAGACTACATAGGATAGGATCATTTAAACAAAGCAATCTGCAATCACTAAGGTCTGTAGAGAGAGGAAGTGAGAGGCAGACTAAAAATGATAGTCAACCTGACATTGGTATCTGTGAAGATGGATTATTGTGCTACAAACCCAGGAGCATGAGAATGTCCTAGGAACTTGAAGTGTAAGGAGAGAGTCACTTTAAGGTTCTAAAAAGGAAAAGAAAATTATATTTCCTGAGATTTCAATTTTTAGCCCCTTGACATGTGTATCAGATTTCTTAAGAGAATGAATTGCATCCCTAAACTTTTGATAAGTATTGCAGGTACAATAGGGATCTAGTGCATATTTGCATCACTTGTCTTGTCAGAGGAGACCATGCATAGACTATTCCTATATCATCATTGAAAGAAATAGAGTGAACAACCTAATCTCTGTTACTCAGTTGAGTCCTAAGGATCTAAATTTTGATTAAGCATTGAAAATTTTCACTCTGTACTTTAAAATCTCCAATCTTGCTGTGGTATGTAGTTGTCTGTTATTTACATGGAATCAGTGAATAGTCCAGTTTGTATCTGATATGGTACAAACAACTCACACTTATGGGATAACTCCTCCCTTCTCAACCATTCAGTAAAATTTGCCCCTGGGTTTATTGCTATTGTAAATTCAGATACTGTGATTCTCAAGAATAGAGAAAGGATTTTGACATCCTTTCTAAGAAGTAGCGTGGAAGGCCCAATGACACTGTGTTCTGTGAGATTTATAACATTTTTGTGACTTTTGGCTTTATTACTTATTGTTATTTCTTTAAAAAAATATTTATTTGAGAGAATGAGAGAGAAATCAGGCACACCAAGGCTTCCAGCTACTGCAAAGGAACTCCTTATGCATCTGACTTACATGGGTACTGGGGAATAGAACCTGGGTCCTTAAGCTTTGTAAGCATGTGCCTTAACTGCTAAGTCATCACTCCTGCCCATATTGTTACTTCTTTATCTTTAATAGTTTTCCTTACAGATATTAGAAAGGAACTTCCTTAATGAAAACAAAAAAAAACTTTCAGAGCACTTAAGAACAATTGACTCTCTAGCTTAAACCTCTCTCCCATACCTTTATTATTAGTTCCAAACCCAATACAGATAGATGATCCTCCTAGATTTTGTCTTTGTTGTAACTCTTAAATCTTCCCATTCTTCTGAATTCTCACTTGTTACTGCAAAAAGAGAGCCCTGATGGTACCTGCTGTGTAGCAGATTCCTCCTAATTGAAGAAAGAAAGGAGGCTCTAGGAATTCAGTCAAATTTGGGTGACTTGAATCTTAAAGGCCACACAAACACTCCCCAAGGTTATGGTAGGTAGAAACTGAAACATCATTTCCTTGGAAGGGAGGGATGGGCAAGAAGGAAGGAAGTTCCAGAGATTTAGGACTACAACAAGTTTGGGGAGAGGGTTGCAAGACCCTGCCCTAAGCTTATGTGAAGGGGAAACAACCACTTGGGAATGAGAGACTCTAAGATGGAGCCGCCTGCACAGTGGTGCAGGGTGCTCCAGAGATGCAGCTTCTGAGAGTGGTCACCTAACATGTGGGCTTTCTGGTTATGCTGCTGACTTTGAGTCAAAGAAGCTATGGGAGGCCGTCATTTTCTCATGTTGTAGCAGTGTTTGATTCATCTGTTGCTCTTGTAAGCCAGCTCTCATTCTGCTGTGTAAGTAACCCCAATAAACTCAGAGGTTCATCCAACTGGTGTTGGTGTAATCATCTGTCATTTGGGCCCTATCTGGGGAGAAAACATGTTTCCTATGACAGTGCCAGTTCCAGATATCCGCAGTTCATTCTGTCATTAGTGTGTTACCTCTTCTGTAATTTCTTAGCACATCTATCTCTCAGGAAGCTTTCGGACTACAGTTCCAAGGTATCTCTATAAACATTGTTTTCTGGCAAGCCTGATTGTTCATTCTCTTGTTTTCTTCCTTTGTCAGTCTCTATCACAGGACTTAATGTCATGTGCCAAAATTTGTTGCACATTCACTGACTCATTTTGTGAGGTATAATTCCCTATGAGAAGAACAGGACTTGTTAAATGTGAACTCTGGATATTAGCATCAGACTGGCTACATACTCAGTAAGTATCTGCTAATATATGAGTGAATGATATGGAAGGGAGACAGCTTTTATGCCATTCCTGATGGTCACCTCTATCCTCATGATGGTCAGAGGAAGCACTGTTACATAAATATCTGGGAATCCTAACTGCCTAAGTGTACTATCCTTGAGACACTGAGAAAGTACAGAGGTTTTGGCTATGTGGTTTGGCCTTTACTGCTGATATGAATGAACTTCTAGCCCCCTCACTCTCCCACCCCTTTCAGAGTCTGTCTACTTTAGATGTCCTTTCTAAAAGGCTAATGTTGTTGACTAAAACAACCATTGGGTTTACTTTAAATGGAACCATTGTCCTCATACTCAGGCCAGGCATGGGGGCTGCCAGGGCAAGTAAAGGGTATATGAGAGAGCTGAAAGGAAAAGTCCTACATCTAGTGGTCCTAAGGCTGCCCATACATATGAACCAGCCTGTGAAGTTTCTTCACTTATCAGTGCTGACAACAGCTCTCTCAGTGTTATCAGGACATCTGGCTAGCAGTCATGCATGTTTTTAAAAAGATTTTTTAAAGATTATTTTATTTTATTTATTTGCAAGGGGAGAGAGAGAGAGAGACAGAGAGAGAGAGAGAGACAGAGAGAGAGAGAGACAGAGAGAGAGAGAGAGAGAGAGGGAAGGAGAGAGAGAACGAACAGACAGAGAGAGAATGGGTGTGCCATGACCTCTAGCTATGAACTCCAGATGCATGCGCCCCCTTGTGCATCTGGTTTACGTGGGTACGGGAGAGTCAAACCTGGGTCCTTTGGCTTCACAGGCAAACACCTTAACCACTAAGCCATCTCTCCAGCCAGCCTCCTAGTCATGCATTTTTTTGAAAAGAAAAAATAAGACTACCGAGTTATATGCAATTTATTCAATAAAAATTTCAAAATCTTGTTTCACTAAATGTATTTTAAATGGGGTGATACATAGACAGGTATTAGACTAGTGCTTTTTGGATTGCATATCATGAGTTGATGGTTAAATGCCTTTACAGAATTATCCCAGCTTTAGATAAAGTTTACATTGTTTGTGAAGATAATATGTTAATTTTCATATGTTAACACATATATGTAATTGACTACTATATGAATTTCTGATTAGAGGTCCCATTGAATGAGCTTCTGAGCTGAGTATGGTGGCCCAGCACTCCAGAGTCTGAAGTAGAAGGTAGGATAATCTCCTTTGGTTGGAGGCAACCCTGAGGCTACAGAGTGAAATCCAGATCAGCTTGAGCTAGAATGATACTGCGTTCTGATACATACATATGTGTGTGTGTGTGTGTGTGTGTGTGTGTGTGTGTGTGTGTGTAAACATGATTCATTTATTCATGGTATAATGGTTACCACTCTGGGCTCTGAAAAAGCTTTTAAGTTTCTGAAATGTAAACATGTCAAAGGCCGGGATGTAGTTCAGCTGTAGAGTACTTGATTATCATGAATGAATTACGAGGTTCCATCCTTAGCACCACAAACAAGAAAGAAAGAAAAATAACTAAACAGACAAACCATGTGCAACAGAGATATATTCTTGAATATTTCTAAGTAAATTATATCCATTATATGGCATTTAATAGACTAATATATTTAATGTGCTCACCAGTTTGAAATTGTACTTTAAGATGATATTTAAAGTTGTCCTTCATAGAGTAAAGTTTTATCCTTCTTGAAAAATAACTCACATGTCTCCAAAAGTGTCAGTTGCATGCTCAATAACAATTTCAACAACTCTACTCTGAACACAAATCTTACCTTGAGATATTCTGAATTTACACTTAATTCCTTAGATTTCAATTTTCTAGAATTAGGTATAATTGAGATCAGCTTTCTCCTAATTCACTTAAATGTTCTGATAGACTTTGATTTATTTAAATCAAGAGAATTGCAACAGACCCTTTATAAAAGGTGGACTTAATGTGAATTCTTAAAGTTATATAGACATTAAGATGCAGGACACATTTAAAACTGTCTAATTGTACTGCCATTCTAATGCCTAAGTATTAATCTGTCACAATGTCAAATTACATACATTTAGGCTTTTTCTTTAGTAAAACGTGTCTGTGCTTAACAAACTCATAGTGTAAAAAAAAAAAAAAAATCATGAGTGCAATTAGAATGTCATCTCTCCTGCAGATGATTTAAGAAAAGCATGAATCAGAGCTTAACAGTCAACATAATTTCATAGATAATCGTGGCAAAATTATGGTACTGCAACAATTCAAAGGGAGTGCGGTTAGGCAAGCAGACAGTGACAACCAGCTACTCATCACCACCATCTGCTGTGCACGTTGTTTATTTGCCTTTTTCTTTGCATTTTTGTTTATGCCGACATTTCTGGCATTTCCTTAGCCAGCAATGGGCCTCACATAGCAAAGTAGGTTTCAGGGTGGAAACAGATTTTCCCTCATGTGCAATGAACTAGTTCCCCTAGCCATTCAGTGGCGCTTAGACCAATAATGACAGGTTGGAGGGAATTCATTTTCCCCATCCTTTGTGCAGTGCCCAGTGTGTCCTGTGCAATTCGATTGAATCTATCTTTCTCAAAACAAAACAGAGAATACAACAAATATTGTATCAACAGAAATCTCCACCCAAGCACATGCTTTCCAAGCTTTTCTTTAACTGACATCCCTGTCACTGATTTGTACTATATTCACCGCTGGCATGTATACTGAGAGTTCTTAGATACATCAGATGGAAAACACTGGCAAGTTCAGCCTTCTAGCTTGTCAACCTTCTCTCTTTTGCAATAAGCCAAGGACAAGGGGGAAAGAGACTAGGGATGGGACATAGGAACTCAGTGGAAATTCTAACATGGAAGGTATATGGGAAGAGAGAGACTCAACTGAACACAACTGACATGAAAGCTGTGGGCTTAGGAAAGATAGATCTCACCCCTGGTGTATTACAAGCTCCTGAGTGTATCCCTTTATATAGTCAACAGGTACTGATTTGTAGGGCATGATTCTGAAAACTTCACAAAAAGATTCTCCCATTTATAAATGGGAAGACTAAGGCACAGAGAAGTTACATGTGCTACCACAGGGTTGTATCTATTGCATGGTGGAATGAGCGCACAGTGTAACCGCAGAGCTGACTCCTAACTACTCTGTAGCACAGCCTCTCAACAAGCACCACATTCACGAATGATGAATTCAAGTTGTAAATTTGAAGAAGAAAAAATGCCAGACAGTATCACCTCTGAGCTGAAATGAGGTAGCATGTGATTATTCTGTACATGGAAGAAGAAAGCTATACACAGCAGGGTGCGTGGAGTAGCTAACATCTCAGCTTGAAATACAAGGAGCAGTTTTTGACTGGAGAGATAGAAAGGTGAAAACCTGGCAAGGGCATGTGTTGGACAGTCCAAGGCCAGAGCCACAGGGTGACGGCTGGAGTCCAGCTTTCTGCCCTTGAGATTTTCTCTCACAGCTGTCCTTCAGTTGTATTTAAATGGGAGGAATTTTCAATCCTAGTGATAAAAGAAGACTAAACTATGGTGTTGATAACAGCCTGAAACTTCTACTAGTACTAAAGCCATATTCATTTAAGAGAGTCTCATCTTCATGGTGTGAGTTTATTGTAAATTCCACATGGCAGGAAAACTACTGCTTAGTTATAAGGTTTTCAGTTGTCATTCCACAGAAAGAAATCTGTTTGTGAACCACAGTCTGCTGGGCTTGGTGGTGGAGCATGGACAATGCTGAGCCTCGCCTGGGTGAACTGAACGTGAGAAGTAGGTTGTTTCAGAACACAAGAAAGGTAGCATGACTTAGAGCATTATTTCTGTCAAAGTAACAAAGACAGACTATCCAGGACCTGTTAATTATAGTTGGGTTGTTATAATTGTAAAGACAGACTGACTACATAGGAAACTGAACATAAAGTGATGTTTTAACTGTCCTCACTCTTTCTCCCTCTTTTCGTCTCCTTAAGCTAATGAAACCATTGAATAATAAAATGTTTAGTTTTGGGAGGATGCATAGTTGCAACCCTTGAAGTTAACATGTCATCTGTAGGGATAGGGGAACACTATGCACATTAAAGATTAAGAGGGAAAATGGAGAGAAACCTTCAAGTTTGTTCCCTGCCCAACTGGATTGTTTATAGGAATCGATGAACTGGAGAGGCAAACACACTGAAGTCTGAGGAAAGCAAGTCGAATGTGAGTTAACATTCTTCCACTTACAGCTGGGTCTACATCACCCCCCCTTTTTTTTAAGGAATAAATAAATGAGAAAGTGTATGTCTAATGCTTCCTAATCTCACACAAAGCAACACCCATATATTTTTGTGCTCTTATAGCTGCTTTTGCATTTGACCATTGCTGAATCCTCTCCCTACATATATGGAAACAACAGAATATATATCCTGTATTATCAACAATTACGTATGTTTACTCAGTGTTTAATTTTCCTGACGGAAACTGAAGGTGTCAACATCTTAAACCTATAGTTTTTCTACCTACTATTGCAAACAAAACAAAAACACAATGTTAACTTGTTAATATGGACAATTATAGATCATGCCTTTCTGTTATAATTTGTAATGTCTAATATGTTTAAAAATGCTCAGAAAAATCAGATGAAAAATATTCTCACTTTCTAATATTGCTTACTTTAAAGGAATTAAAAATTAATAACTTTTAAAAAGGTGGATACTACAAAAAGCTTAGAAAAATGTAACTTAATTCAAAAACTAGCACTACAAAAGCTAATGATTTTTCTGACACTTTGCATTATATTTTATAATTACTAGCTGTTCATAGTTAACTGAAAATCTTTTTGACTTGCAGGTATATAATAATAAAAGATACAAATAGTAATTAGTATACTGTCATCTATGTATAATCTCTCATTTCTCCTAAAGAAAGAATTGTTATATAATTACTATTTTGTATACTTTTAAAGCAATTTTTGGGTTCTTATGTGTCAATTTCCTTTTTTTTTTTTTTTTTTGGTTTCATTTGGAGATATGCAAAGACTGTAAAATTAAAGACATTAAAGTGAATATTTACTGTCAACAAAATAAAATCTATACTCCATTACTTGGGTGAACTTTATAAGTATGTGAGCATTTTAGAAAATCGTTTGGCCTAAAGCATGGTTACTGGATCTGAAAGTGTCAAAGTTGTAGCATCAGTGTATGTAAAGAAATTGCCTTTCATAGGCTGTGGGTACTGGGGACTTAAGAAATTGCTCCTTATATTTCATGTGAACTGCATTCATTCTTGAAAAATTTGAGTACACAAGCAGGAGAATTAAATTGGAAAAAGATATCCTGACATTCCTTGTCTTGTAAAGTAACTGTCAAGGAGAGCTTGCTTCACTGAATTAAAGGTATGAATGCCTTAAGGGATTCATTTAACCTCTGGGCTGTATTAAGGAGTGTCATTTAACTATTAAAAAAATGTTGTCCATTCAAAATGAGGACTAATTATCTGCCTGTGATATACCCACATCCTTTCCAAAGAGCACATGGGAATTTGGCATGTTGAAATGAATTTACAATTAGAATCAGAATCAGGTTCAAGATTCAGCCTAAGATGGTCTTAGAAGTATGACTAGTTATACATTATTCATGATCTTGGGAAAGAAGTAAAATAAAATATCCCCCTCATGGTGTGTTCAGATCATTACTACCACATATTCCAAATTGATCAGCACTGAATATGACTTTTCTTCCTTGAATTAAAAAATAAGTTCTTGCTAAATAGTGATTCAGATATAATGATGATCATATTGAATACTTAACCCCAGGGCTACTTACCAACAAGCAAAAGCACGATAAACACTTACTGCTAGGCAAGATATAATTAAATCTGCTGTCTTGTAGATAACTGAAGAGATCCACATCCTTTTTATTCCCACAAAATGTAATTCTTTATGGATTAACCATGACACTACCATCATTGTACTAAATTAGGTTATATTAAACTAATTTGGAGTAACACAAAATAGATGAATTTGTTTGATAAAGATATTTTCTCACATAAAATAGAATATCTCAAATTAGCTGAGCCTCCACAGATTCGTATATTGCTGCTTGCTACAAGCATGTGGATACAGCCTTAAAAAAGTAAATTATGCCTAACTATTTTTGAATGTTTTAGCAATCATGCACATAAGTTAATCTTTCTTATTTTTCTTTTACAGATAAGGAAGTAAATCAAAACCAGTGATATTTTTCCATTCTTCCTTGATAATGCTATTTTATTGTTTTAAAAAGAAATAGATCTCCTGCTAATTCATAGATGCTGCCACCTCTCCTCAATATTTATCTTAGTGAACCATTAGATCAAGGCCAATTAAACCAGGATGAAAAGGTCTTTTAAACTCTTCCAACACCTGGACATGATAATGAAGACAGTATCCCAGAGATATGCCTGACATAAAACATCTGGTTTGTCAGTTATACATTGTCACATGAGCCGTAAGCAGTGGCTGTGCTAGTTGCTCTCTGCAAGAACACACACCCACACACCCACACACACCCACACCCACACACTCATTAAGTTAAATAGCTCAGTTTACCCTTGTAAAGAAGTAAGGGTAGTTTTATGTCATGAAAGGGTCATATAACTGCAAGCAATCATTGTTATTATAAAATCTGTCATGGGAATTGACCATTGAGTACTATGTCCATTCTAAAAATAAGAAAGATGTGCCCACATGTGATTTATATAATATCAAATCTACACAGAGAAACACAAACAAAGGATTTTGCTTAACTAGAACCCCTGGAGTAAAGACAAACAAACAAACAACAACAAAACACACACACACACACACACACACACACACACACACACAAATCTCTTTCTTTGAGCTGTCACTCACCTCCAGGTACTGCCATTCTCTCTCTATTCTTGTGTAGAGATGCTGTGAAAAATGAAGTTTTTTTGGGTTTTTTTTTTTTTTTACCTCTAATTCCCAGAGCTATGTATTTGAGAAGTTCCAATAAATATATTTTTAAGTAAAGGAAGATGGAAGGGGAAAGGAATGACAAGTCCCGAGTTTCACTTTCAGTGAACAGGTGGGTCATAGAATATAAAGACTAAAACATAGAAAGGGAAAACAGAATGGAAAGAAACACTAGAAGAAAGTGACAAAATAAAAAGTTTAGAGAATTTTTTAAAAATCTATGGAAGAAAAGAAATGAAAGGTAAGAGACACTGAAAGAATAATTCAAGGAAGGAGGGAGGGAGGAGAGTGAAGAAGAGAGCAAAGGTGGTGGTAAGGAAGAAGAGAGAAAATAAAATAGGGAAGGATAGAAGGAGCAGAGAAGAAAATGACAGAGAGAGAGAGAGGTAGAAGGAATGGAAGGAAGGTAAAGAAATGGCCAGAGAGTATAGGGGAGGAGGAAAGAGAGGAAGAATGAAGGAAGTGAATGAAAACATGAGGGGAGGAAAGAAAGAAGGAGGGATAGAGGGAGAAGACTGAGAAATAAGAAAATAATTGAAGAAGGGAGAGAAGAAATAGAGGAAGAAAAGGAATGAAGGAAAGACATGTTGGAAGTAAGTGTGAGAAGTATCCCTGTGTGAGAAAGCCATCTGGTGCCCTGTTTGTTCAGGGTTTGGAAAAAATAAACCCCTAGAATTGCTACCAAAAGCATGTAAGAATTAATTAACAAGAAAGGGAATAAAAAAAGGAAAACAAAGCAGACAAGTAATTAGTATCTTATCTTGGTGTGTTACCTACAGGAAAACTTGTACCTGCTAGTAGACCACCGCATTTTCACCTCTGCTTTGAGGTGTGGTTGATTACAATCACCAAGTCTCCAGTCATGGAGGTTATTAGTGTATGACAAACTACCCTGGAACTGATCACTCACAGGTGTGAAGAAGCTAGCCTTCCCCTTCGTTTTGACATGAATGGGCAAGGTGTAACAGAAGGCTAAAGCATTATTTTTAAAATGTCCCTGACAGAAGTCTGTCATTGTTTTGGAAAACCTTGTAGGTTTCTCTGATCAAAAGCTCATTGTGGATGGTAGCCCCAAGCTGGAAATGGGGGTTACAGGTCAGTGTCCACTAAGAAATTGAGGAAAAACATAACTAATATACAAGAGTTAGAGAGGGGAGAGGGGATGAGGGAGGGAGGGAAGATGTAGAAGATTTAGGTTAGTCTTGATCCTACCTTCTCCAGTGTCTTATAATTCAGGTGTTTCCTGTAAGGGTCTAGTGAAGGTTCAGCCATTTGGTCTGCCTTTTAGGAAGTAGAATTTTATGGTACCATTGCTGTTTGGGTCCAGATTACTGTTTTCCACCCTTCGATGCCCTCCCCGCCCTCCCCATCCATCCTATTGTCTAGTCCATGAGGTGCTTGCTGGGTATGTAAGGTATCTTGGGTAGATTCAGGTTAAGTGTTGTAGATGAGTGAGAGTATGTGTCGATTTTTTTTCTGTGATTGGCTAAGTTCACTGAGAATGATCTGTTCCAGGTTCAACCATTTTTCCTCAAATTTCTTTGTGTCATTTTTTCTTACTGCTGTATAGAATTCCATTGTGTAGATATACCACATCTTTGTTATCCATTCTTCTAATGATGGACATCTGGGTTGATTGCAGCTCTTAGCTATTGGTAAGACCCTATTGCTGAAGACTCCATACGCAGCTGACACATAAAATGGAATGGCATGGCTGGAAGCTAGGAGAGAGTCAGTCCCCAGTCAGCATGTCTAGTGCCAGAAGATGCTACATGGGCGACTAGGGGGAAATGACCAATATCTGTCCAAGCAACTCATGGTCTAATCTAATTAGCAACAAAATAACTTGATGTGATGCCCACACAAGTGCAATAGTGGCACATAGCCATCGTGGGGAACCAACTGCTCTTGATTTGGCTACCTGATCCCCTCAGTGGTACAAGACCCATAGCTGGAACTGGGAAACAAGTCAGAACCATACCCAAACATACGCCCACTCTCCAATATCAAGCTACCATCAATCATGGGGTACAAGAGGGCCTACACCTATCAAACTCTCTATCAAAAAAGTAATTGTTATCTCAATTTTCCAGGTGCTAACTTACTCTCTGTTGGAGAATCTGCTTCTCTTTTTCAGATAGATGCAGTTCCTAAGGAGAGAGCTGCCCCAACATACCTCAAAAGGGGCCCGACTGAAACTGAGGACAATTGGCGAAACAAGCAAGGGTGCTGTTTTCCGGATGAACCGGATATCAGCACAAAGGGAAAGGAGACCAACACAGAGAAAAATCAATTCCTACCAAATCAGAGAGCCAGAGCCTCAGGGGCCCCAAACACCTCAGCCCTGAAGCAGACCAAAAATGAACCCAACATGGCTCAGGGAAATTTTGTGGAAGAGGGGGCAGAAAGAATGCCAGAGTCACATGGTGGGTCATGATATGCAGAGACATTTATCATACCAATAACTGTGGGCTAACTCCACAATGCACGACCCATTTACATCAACAAGGAGGGTCCAATGGGAGGGGGTAGATCATGGATGAGCCTAAACAATGGTACCAAACTGCCTGTATTTGCTGAAAAAAAAAAAAAAAACTAATAAATTAAATTAAACAAAAAAAGATTAAAATAAAATAAAATAAAATAAAATAAAATAAAATGTCCCCACAGGATATATTGCCATATCATGAGAAATAACATAGATTGTGTGAGTTGACCAATTCGTTCCTCTTATAAAGAAGGAAAAATATACAAAAATTCTGGAAAATGAATTAACACTACATTAGACAATTTAATGGAAAATTATAGGCCTACCAAGAAACAAAAAGACATTAAGTAAAAAAATGTAGATTTTCCAGATCATTGGAACTTTTTATATTATTGTGTGCTCAAGAAGTTATCAGGAACAGCCTAGACTAACAATTAATGAGACAACAGCAGCTGCCTTTTAAATACACATTCAGATTTGTAGGCTTTCTTTTCTGTTTTTCATTAAAAATCTTAAGTATCCAAGTATAAGCATAAAGGTCTTCATCTCGCCTCCCCCACACCTTATTTTATCTTTAGCTCTTATTCATTTCCACCAGCCATAGCAAAATTATGGGTTTTAAATGAGGTCAGAATATCCCAAAACAGATTTTAAATTAGATACTACTCAAGTTGACGTTCTGTTCTTTTTTTAATCTTTTTTTTTTTTTTTTTTAATAAAGGGGTTACTAACTCTGAATAACACAAATCCTGTTTAAAACTGGAAAGATGATAGATTAGCTTCCTGGGGAAAGATAGACATCCAAATGAGTTGGCTAGGCAGAAGCTTGCATTTTAGAATAACATTACAAAAATGGTATTTGAGAATTGTTTAATGTTCCAAGAGAAAAGCAACTAATGACCTCAAATTAGTAGATTTAGAGTGTTCCCAGTGGCTGCTCTCAATTCCCTTTCAAAGTCAACCTGAGTGCTGGAATGACAGAAAAGTCTCATTATAATTCACACAAGTCGAGCTACTTTCTTTCAAAACTGGACACAGACTTAAAGAAAAAGTGATGTTTTGGTTTTCCATCCAGGAGACATGTTTAAATGCAGAACGGTGTCTCTAGTCAACAAAGTTATTGTGGGAGTCGTTAGCAAGTACGGTGTGTAGTTAAAAAAATGAAGTTAAATGTGGATCCTGTCTTTTAGATTATGAAAATTTAGGAAAGAGGAAAAATGTAGCAGTAACTGACTTTAGTTCACCTTCGAAAGCTCTGCGTTTTCTGAGAAGCATAATGAATTATGTGAAAGGCTTCAATCAGAATAAAAGTTCACTTCTCTCCCTGGGCCTGTAAATAGCAATGACGACCTGTCTCTATAGCAGTCGTGGGTTCCCAGCACAGTTCAGTAAGAATTTAGTCTTCCATTTGGTCCATCAGAGCTCACCTGTACTGTGCAGACCTAATAAATGCCATTACCCAGAACCTGAGAAAGAACTGTTTATCAGCCCTAATATGGTGAAGGGATACTTTTTCTTATGTGATTCAGTACTTTTTTTTTTTTTCCTGTCATTATTTTCCACAGAGGAACAAATATGGTCTCTTTCAAACTGGAACTTTCAAGTTTTCAGCAAGAGTAATATAATAGTGATGCTAATATACTAGTAAAAGGAAACATATTGGTTTGACAAATATCTTGCCTAGAAAACTACTTGGCACATTTCAGATCCATCATAAATAATGGTAGAATCATCACTTAATGCATGCTAAAATATTGACTGTCTCAGCACCCTAATCCTCACTGTTCTTTCAGATGTTTTCAGAACATTCAGGAACTCTGATCATTGCTCAGAGCAAACTCAGTGCCTTTCAATGGAGAAGTAAACAGTCCTAACATACAGTACTCAGTTCTGAACTAAATTGCAACCAATGCAACCTGTGAAAGATTAGCCCAGGTCATGATGTTTAGTGACTGTTTCACTAAGATGCATCAAAAAGTACCTGAAATTCTACCCTTTTAAACTTTTAGCACTATATACATAACACTCTAACATATATGCATATACACATATATATTTCATATATGACCATATATGGCACTCTATAATACGTATATGTGACACAACATATACAGTATGATGGTATGCATAGATATATAAATAGACACTTCTGGCACTCATACAGTTTGGTTCATATATTTTACCAGTGTGTTAATACTTTTACTGCTTTTTCTTTTATCCTACACAGCCATTCCTATACTACTTTTTGTGAGAGAGAAGAGTCAGACGCAAAGTTATTCCTGGTTAAAATGCTGTCATTGCTTGTGTAGAGTTTTACCGTAAGTAGCCCTATAAGCTACTTGTGGAAATCATGGTTCCAGTTTTACTGAAAATGTGACCCAGCAGTTAAGACTAAGTGTGCCTGCCTCAAATCCCTCGTAGGAAAGGGATGAGAGCAGCAGAGTCCCTCCAGCTTTGACCTGTCTGTAAACTTTTACATCACTGTTACAGAAACACAAGGCTCATAAAATCAGGATTTTAGTTACTACCTGTGAGGGAAGTTTGTGAACAGTGTTTATAGAGCTTTTTATAACCAAATCCACTTTTGAAAATCTCCAAAGCATCTCATGCTTTTCCAGAGAATTACCATTCTAATGGTGTTAAATACAGTGGTACCTATAAAAACTCAACAGCATTCCACAGGTGCTCCTAGATATTTTGAGCACAAGACTGTTTTTTTCTCCTATCATAATCACATATTTAATAACATACAGATCTCTTAATATCATTTTTTCCTCCCTTTAGTGAGAATAGATTTAAAAAAATCAGTCAAACTGCTTATAGAGAAGTATTTTTATATACTTTATATATTTGAGAAAATACAATATGAAGAGACATAAGGCCATTATTTTTTCCTTTAAATTCCATCAAAATGTCCATTTAGAGTAGGAGAGATGGCTTAGCAGTTAAGGTACTTTCCTGCGAAGCCTAAGGTCCTACATTTGATTCCCCAGAACCCATGTAAGTCAGATGTCTATGGTGGCACATGCATCTGGAGTTCGTTTGCAATGGCTAGAGGCCCTGGTACACCCATTTTCTTTTGCTCCCTGTCTCTTCTCTCTCTCTAGCAAATAGATAAATAAATATAAAAAGTCCACTTAAACAGCAGTATCTAGGAAGGAATGGTGGGCAATGAAACAATGGGCTATACCTCAGGTATTTGGAAACAAAGGAAGTTTATCTTATCTATTTTGTGAGAGCAATAATTAATGGATTGCAGTAGGGACAACAGACTGAATTATCTAAACTAGCAAAGCATATTTTACACTCATTTCTGTTATGTTACATCCAGTTACTTCTATTAAACTGTTTTAACATCCAATGTTGCTCCCTCCTATTCATGATTCTTAGGAATGAAGCCACACACTATGTGTTCCTCAAGAATTTTTCGCCTAGACATGTTAGTCAAAATAAAAAATCATTACATCATATTACTATTATACTATAATTAAATAAATAAATAAGAATCCCAATGTTTCTCATCATATTGAATAAAGAGAATTTATATGAGTTTCTATATATTAGCAAGTTTAAGCAATATAAATTAGATAATTAGGGTAACCACAGAAAATTAGCAAATGATCTGAAAATAATTTAAAAGATGTAATTCACAATAAAAATGTGAACTTATGTGAATTATTCAATTAAACTACTTTTTCTTTATCAGCTCAATACCCTAGAAGGAATAAAAAATAACCTAATAATTATATAGTCAGCATTCAGGAAATTGGTAATAATATGACTATTTTAAAAAAGCATTATGCACAAAAATCATCCAAACATAGTTTTCCCATAATCCTGTTTTGTACTT
This sequence comes from Jaculus jaculus, assembly GCF_020740685.1. Classification (NCBI taxonomy): domain Eukaryota; kingdom Metazoa; phylum Chordata; class Mammalia; order Rodentia; family Dipodidae; genus Jaculus; species Jaculus jaculus. The sequence goes on from NC_059112.1 coordinate 33,501,055, forward strand.
TGTTCAATATATGTGATTCCATTAAACTCAAATAAAACATGACAACTTAGTTGTGATGTGCTATTTATTTTGTACTGTATTTATTATATTTGTGTATATTGTTTCTTGTATCTGTAGATCTTCAGAGAATAAAAGTGGAGGAGGGAAGGAAATAGGTCAGAACTGACAGCAACCCTGAATCAGTGCTTCCCATGCCAATGAAGTAATGAAAACCCACACTGTTCCTACAGCAGCAATAATGAGTATAAATAGACAAAGGACTTTGAATGGCTACCAAAAGAAAGAGAATGAAGTATCCATTTCGAGAAAGAACCCTTTTCTGGCCTCACTGATAGCTTTGTGGAATGGTTAAATTAGGATGCTATCTAACAATTTCACGCAAAGAGAGATCTTTGGAAGAGAGCTCTCCCATCTTTCTTTTAAGGGTCTGATTTAATATTAGAAACTTGGCTTGTCCTATTAATTATAACATACCCCCTTTCCTCTCTCTCTCCTCCTCTCCAGTGCCCTCATTTGTGTGTGTATTATTGAAGGTGATTATTTTGTGATCAATTATGTTAAAATATATACAGTAATCTTTATGCTTTATTGATATAATTTTAAGCCTAATGGTTTTACAACCAGATTTCTGGGCTAATATCTGGACTATGGAACAATGATTCATAATGATATGGGTAGGCAATTGCAAAGTAATGTGCCAAATTTCCACATAGTCAAAATGTCTATACTTTAATCATACTGTAATGGATTCTGGATATTTTACATAGTTAGGTTGATATAATAATTCATAACTTAATAAAAGGTGGCACAAATTATTTATCAATTAAATGACAGAAGTAGTATATTTGTAATTTTATTGGATGATTCCTCTTGACTAGAAAAAAAGGAGTAACTGAAAAAATGACAGCATGAAATGAAAACAAATTTGATGTCAGACTTAAGTAATAAAAGTCTTAACTTTCGAACTTTAAAAAATGTCTTTAAGTTACATGGTAACAGATTTAAGATTCTTGTTGATGGTCTCTGAGTTGTTTAGGGTTACATAAAATGTTAGAAATCTTCCAAAACTGGAAGAAAGGTTTTGTGTTTGTTCTATAAGTGGATAATGTATAAGAAAAATAATGTAGACTGTTTAACATTACCTTCCTCATATCACAAGTCCATCTGTATCAGTTACTTTCTAGTTCGGGGACAAAAATGAAAATGGGCCTATTTCAGTTTAAATATTAGAGGGAAAGTCAACGATGTGTGTAGAAACCATTACAGGAACAGATAACCTGTCTTACATGTCCCATTAGCTGAGAAGAAGTAGGCAGAGCAAGAAGAGCTTTTCTAAAACACCTCAAGGCCACCCACTAACACACTTCTTCCAGCAAGGCTCCAACCCCTGAAGGCCTTCCAGCCTTCCAAAATAGTGCCACTGACTGGGGATAAATTACACAAATACATGAATCTATGAAGGCTACTTTTCATTCAAAGCACCACATTCTGCTCCTGACCTTCTTAGATTCGATGGTCATCTGATGATGCAAAACACGTTTAGTCCAACATTAAAGCCCAAAGTTTCATTTTAGGCTCAAGGCAGTTTCTTAACTCTGAGCCCTGTATTTCCATATTTCCAACATACAATGGCACAAAACAAACAGGGAGGAATTGGGGCATAGAAAGGATGATCAGACCAAGCAAGTCCGAAAACCAACAGGGCCAAGAGCATATTCTGGAACTTTATGTCTGGTATATGGGCCTCCTGATAACATCATTTATGCTCCACAAAGCTCAGATGGCTCTGCCCCTCCAGATGTGCTACCTATTGCCCCTCTCCTTGAGCCCACAGCTTAGTTTGGCAGATGTATTGGTACAGTTTTGACATCTCTAACATCTTGGTTTCAACACTGCAATCCACATCCCATCTTCACAGCTTCATGCAATGGCCTCACAGGGCCTCCTAGAAGGTATTTCAATCCTGCATCACATTGTTTAGCTTCAGACGCTCTCTGAATAGTCCATGACACTATTTTATTTTTCATGCTTCTATAACCAGTGCCTGTTAGGGAACACAGCCAGCTTTTACTATTAGATAGAGATGAAACCTAGTGGCCATCAAATACAGCTATAGCAGGCTCTGTGTGCAGGCCTTTAGGATCAGGGAACTCCAACAGCATGTTCTCATTCAGCCTTCTTCTTTCAGGGAACTCCAATAATAATTTAGATTCTTACTAGGTTGAGCCAACAATAGGTTGGGTTTTATCCTCAGGAATTTCCTATTGTCCCAAGGCAGACCAGTTGATTTATGTTTAATGACAGTAGTAATCCTTTTAACAATCACAAAGGAAGTGGCTAAGGCCCCTGTGCCTGGCAATTTAAACTTACTTAATTTCTTTCTGTGCCAAACTTTTATACTTTTTGTATATTTTTGTTCTATATTTTTCATCTGAAATTTTCTTTGTTGATCTGAATTAGATCAATAAATAGACACCATGCTACAAAGGCAGTACTTTTCCGTCTTGAAATTTTCTCATGGAAACACATCACTTTTAAATTCAATTCATTACTTTTAAATTCAATGTTGTGCATTTCTCAGGACAGGGACAGAATACAGCCACGTTCCTTAGCTTTAGCCTAGTTCATGATAGGGGCCTTCCCTGAAGAAACTTCATAAGTCAAGGTTTCACAGTGCAAATTTCTCTTGGCCTTTTCACACCAGAATAATCAGTTAAGCTCTGGTTGTAACATTGTCAGGCGATTTTAGCCCACAGTTCCAAATCCTTCCACTTTCCTCCAGTAAACCAGTTTCAAAAGACAAAGTTCCACACCAGCAGGTTTAGCACAGCAGCTGTCCCTTGTTCCACTACCAATTTTCTGTTTTGTAGCTCGGACAAAATATCTGAACAGAAGCCTGTTATAAAAGAAAATGGCTTATTTGCCTTATAGTTCCAAGGGAAGCATGGCAAGGGCAGACAACCAATGTCACATCTTCACAGCAGTCAGGAAAAGTAGGAAGAGCAAGCTGGGCTGCGCTGTGACACCTCAAGACTGCCCCAGGGGACTTCCGGCAAGACCCACCTGCTAAAGTCTCCATAAACTTTTCAAACAGCACTATCAACTAGAGATTAAGTAACAAACCTCTCTTTGTGGGACATTTTACATCCAAGCTATCACAAATTCTTAACTTTCAAACTTCAAAAAAGTATATTTAAATTACATGACAGTAAACTAAAAAGTCTAGTTGATGGTTGGTGAGAGTTATTTGGAGCTTTATACAATTGTTAGCATGCTCCTTAAACTACAAGCATGCCTTTACAATTTATTTTTTTTTATTTTTAAGGAAGGGTCTCACTTTGGCCCAGGCTGATTTACTATGTAGTCTCAGGGTGGCCTAGAATTCATGGCAGTCTCTGCCTCCCAGGTTCTGGGATTAAAAGCATGAGCCACCACACCTGGCCACATTTTTTATGCTATATGTGAATAATATATAAAAAAAATAAGTCATATAAAAAGCTTATGTTTTTTAGCTCATGTGGTGATTTAAATATGAATGTATGCCCCCAACAGTCTGAGGTACTCAGGATGAACCTCGCAAGTTAAGTGACCAGAAGCCTGCTGGGAAGAGTGTTACAGGGGAAGATATTAAATCCAGGTGTTTCAGAGCAGTTTGAGTTCTGGCTGTTCATTTTCTGGCTGTTTGATGTTGTCTGTCTGCTATGATCTGTGAAAGTGAGCCAGCTTCTTCTGCCACTGATAATGTTTCATTTGGATTCTATAAGTCTGAAATAAGCACTTTCCCCCTAAAGTGGCTTCTGGTCGGATATTTATCCAGCAACATGAAGGTAATGTCAAAAGCTCCCTTATATCACAAGTAAAAATTATAAATCATATATATATATACATATATATATATATATATATACATATATATATATATATATATATATATATATATATATATATATATGAATGAAGATAGAGAGAGAGAGAAAGCAAATACTCCTACACGGAGAAAGTAAAGCTTTTAAGATATTTTGTATATATTAGCCCATAATTAAAATATAAGTATAATTAATTCTAAGAAATTAATTATTTTATACTTGTCTCTTATTAACAAAGTCAGTTTTAGGTTTCCTTTAACAGGCTTCATGGATGTGATTCACTTGAGTGAGGGTATTGATAATTATATGGTTGTAAGTACCAAAGAGTCTTCATAAAATAGAATTTATGGGGCTGGAGAGATGGCTTAGCGGTTAAGCCCTTGCCTGTGAAGCCTAAGGACCCCGGTTCGAGGCTCGGTTCCCCAGGTCCCACGTTAGCCAGATGCACAAGGGTGCGCACGCCTCTTGAGTTCGTTTGCAGAGGCTGGAAGCCCTGGCGTGCCCATTCTCTCTCTCTCCCTCTATCTGTCTTTCTCTCTGTGTCTGTCACTCTCAAATAAACAAATAAAAATTTAAAAAAAAAAAAAAAGAATTTATGGAGTTTTAAAAGTATCATGTATAATGATAGGTATATAAATGAAATGGACAAAAATGCAGTCAGTATATGAACAAATTTTGATCTGTCATAACAAAAAAATTCTAATAACCATTTCTTCATATAGATAAATGTCAATATTAATATAAAATAGAATTTGTGCTTATAATGGTAGAGCTACTTCCTTAAAAATAGGAATAAAAGAATAAAGGCAGACTTTAAAAAAGTGAATCTGCTTTTATCTAAACAGGATCTGAGCAATTATACTGAAATTAATGTAGTGTTCAGAATAGCGTCCTAGACAGTAAATCTGACTATTATCCCAAATAGCATAATTACCTCCTCTCTACTAAATACTCTATGCTCTTTTCAAAAGGATGGGCAGAGGGACTAATTCTCTGTACTTATGCAAATTCTGTCTAGAATGAACACTAACAGTAATAACCATAGGTCAGTTTATTTCAAGATAATATACCAGGTGCCCACATTGTCAAAATACCTGAATTATAATTCCATTCCAGTTGCTGTTTTTAATTACGAGTTTCTTCTCAACAGGAAACAATCCCACAGAGAACTGAAACAATTTATTTTAAATACTATAAACAACAGAGAGGCTTTGCTTCATGGATTGGAGAATGTGGAACATCCTGTGAGCTCACAGCATGTTAAGTCTACTGAACATACAGTACTGATAAAGATAGATTCTCATTTCAAAACGATTCTTATTACCAAGTGGTAAATATTGTATTTTTTATGTCTTTATAATCATTTTATAGCTGCACAGATCATTTTATAAATCAAATAGTCTAGACCTACCTTTCCTGAGTATGAAATCCAAGGAAAGTGTTTAGATAAGACACAGTTCTGGACATATGCTTTCAAAATTTAGAAGAGTTCTTAGAATAATAATGTATACAATATATAATAATAATGTCTATACTCCACATGATTCCTACAACAGATATATACTTATTTACATATATACACTTGTATATATTCTCTGCTTAAGTAAAGGCATAGAAAGCTACCAATCTGCCTCAGTTTTTGTCAACATAGGGCAGTTTTCTCCCACTGCTGGCTGGTTATACATAAAAATCTAATTCAATAGGATTGAGAGATCCAAAAAGAAATAGAAATAGTGCAATTAACTAGCATCTTTCTCAAAATTATTTTCTATAATTTACTAAAAGAACTTTTATAGAATGCTTACTATGTGCCTGTTATGATTCTAAATGTTTACTAACTCATTTAATGTTTGGTCCTTATTGTAGAGAAGAGTCAAAATGAAACAAAACAAAAACCTAACACTAAGTAGTTGCCCAAATTACTTTGTGTGTGATATCCTAGACCATATTTGAACTGTTTGCTCCAGAGACTGATATCACTAGCAGAGTAATTTGAGCAACTATTAGGCATGGTTTCAACATAGAATCACTCATTGTTCTTGGTATAAATCATCAGCTTTATTTCTCCATGTAGGAATACTGTACCTGCCACCCTTGTGAGTCTTATCACAGTGGAAACTATTCGACATGTGCATACTAGAACAGGGTGTGTTTCTTAGAATTACTTGAACCATATGTTTAAGACTGAACCTTGATAAAGTTTCAAATATACTTAGCTGAAAATATAGCCTCGGCCATAGTTATCCCTAGCAAATCTATGAAATATTTTGATAATTCCACTATAGATTTCTATTGACAAATGGAGCTAAATTCAGTATTTTTTGACTAATCCTAGCACAATTGCCAGAATTAACATGAACTTTTACATGGCACAGTTACTTTAAGTGTTTTATGTTTTAAGATTTGTTCTGATATTCAAGGACATGAATGACTGGGACAAAATACTACAGTTTCTTTCACAAGCTTTTATGGTTTATATTAGATAGCAAATTCACTTTAAATCTGTTTGATCAGCAGAACTCCCTATTTGATATCTAATAAATTCAAGTCTTTCACTTTCCATGATAGAGCAAATAAGCATTTGCATATAATCTGTAGGAAAGATAGCCAAGCGTAAGTGTTGTCACATAATCATAAACGTGCTCCATAACTTATGAGAAAGTATCAGATAGTTAGTTAAACTGTATCTTCTCTGTCCAGGAAATCACCTTGCACTATATATCATTCTGCACTATATGTCTTTTTAAATATGTAGTTAAATTTTCCAGATATGACAAACATTAACGGCAGTCGAGACTTATTAATTGAACTTAATCTTGGCCACACATAAATACTTGGCATCGGTTTTATTTCCAGAGAAGCTGTAAATAATCAATACTACAAGATTAGTTTCTTAAGTGACTATTTATATGGAGAGACAGTGTATTGTGGATGTTAAGGGCATGCGGTGGAATTAGAGTGTCTGTTTGATTTTTAGGTCTACCAATTAAATAGGTGGACTTTGAGAAATTTAATCTTTTGGACTAGGTTTTCTCAGCTTCAAACTGGGATAAAAATAATACCTACCCTCCAAGTTGCTCTGAAATACTTAAAGCAGGCATAGGTAGACATGCAGATTTCAGTATCAGTAAATGTCATGCTTATGATTTCTCATGGACCATATTCTGCCTTTGGCACCAGTTTGTGTTGAAGTGAAAACTTTTAGGATGGACTTCAATGAGTGTAGGGTAAAACTATAGTGGAATCTTCCTGGATGTAGAGACAGGAAAAATCAACCTATGAGTCTATCACTAAAATTATTACCTACGTCAGGGGCTGGAGAGATGGCTTAGCGGTTAAGCGCTTGCCTGTGAAGCCTAAGGACCCCAGTTCGAGGCTCGCTTCCCCAGGTCCCACGTTAGCCAGATGCACAAGGGGGCGCACACATCTGGAGTTCGTTTGCAGAGGCTGGAAGCCCTGGCACGCCCATTCTCTCTCTCTCCCTCTATCTGTCTTTCTCTCTGTGTCTGTCACTCTCAAATAAATAAATAAATAATTTAAAATTAAAAAAATTATTTAAAAAAATTATTACCTACATCAGGTGAAAATATTAATATAGCAAAATAAGGTATAAGAAAAAAATCTGGGCTATCCATTTGTGGCAGAATTACCCTGTTGTCCTAGCCAAAGACAAACTAAAGGGTGTAGCCAAGAGCAGTCAAATGGACCCCAGAACACAGAATGGGACATCAAGATCATCACTCTTTGGCACAAATGAGAAAAACCTCCAGCTGTTCATAAATGCTTGGGTAAAGGCACTGTTTCCTTGTGAATGTTGCAGAGCAATGGCTGACAGTCTTCTTTGCTCAGTTTATCCTTTCTATTTAAGTGACTAGTGCCTATAATGCTCAACACGCACCTGTTAGGATGAATAAATCAACCGTTATTCATTAAGTAAACTGCTTTGAGAATTTGTTGCCCTGTTTATGTTAGGCGTTGTCTACATATGTTGCACAGATTATCTTAGTTGATGTCTTATCCAATAAAACTAAAGTTGTGGGTTCTACCTTCTACCTATGAGGAAGGAATCTGTGGAACAATAAAAAATGAGATTGTCTGTTCCATAATTATCACAGAAGATGATCTCAAACCATGCAGCATGGGCAGTATGTCACTGAAAAATAGCAGTTAACTTACTTAACAGGACTATTAGATTATTTGGCACTATGTCCCCTCTTACTGTTTGTCATATAACCAGAAAGTGTGTGCGTGTTTTCCTTTCACTCGTTGCCTTATGCTACAAGATACTATAATTGTAGCATTATTTTTAGGCTATGTATCAAATGAAGTCTATATTTTTCTCATTATAAATTGTTCATACCTTTTAATCCAAATTTTATATTTAAAAAGAAAGATCTTGTTTTCATTTTGTAAAGTATAGGAGTGTAGTGAGTATTTACTGATTCTATGCCACAAGCAGGACTATTGTTGACTGTAGCTTAGGAGATACAGATCTTTTTCAAATGACGTTTCCCTGTACCTAGTATTAGCTAAAAACACATTTCCTTGTCTATAATTTTATTTATTTAATTTTTTTAGAAAGTTAACACATTAAAGTAGCACTCTGTTTTTGGACATAAGGTCTATACATTAAATGCTAGTTTCATTGCTAACACATATATTATTGATACTTTCAGCTATCCTTTGAATGAACTCAATAGTAACTTTTGTAGTTACCTTTTTGTTGCTGGGATAAAAAAAAAAACTGACTAAAGGCAACTAATGGGAGGAAAAGTTTTATGTTAAAGTATCAAGGAGAAGCTTCATGATGTCAAGGAAAGCATGTCAAGAGCAGAGACTGTACATCACCTCTTCCACAGCAGGTGGAAAACAGATTCTAGAAAGGGGGACCTGTCTATAATACCCATAAACCTGCCCCTATCAGCAAACCTCCACTAGCAAGGTTCCACCTTCCAAATTGTCATCACTTGGGGACCAAGTATTCAGAAGACATGAGTTTACAGGATACCAAAACAACTAATAATAAAAATTATTTCAAGGCAAAACATTTTACATGTATTAACTTATAAGTATCCACAAAATTCCCATGACAAAAGATGAGTTCGTACTCATTTTAAAGAATCCAATACCTTATTCATATTGACCAAAATATAGTTTTTCATTCTACTGACTTCAAAGACTATATTTTTCCTGCTTGATCATAAACTACTTTTATTTCTCCCAACTAAGAACTGCAAACTTTTCAAAGATTATATTGAAATGGAATCTATTATCCTAAAGGCAAAAGTAAAGCTAAAGCACAGTAAAAGATTACAGCACCACCGTGCAGACTCCTAACTCAGTGTTACCTCACTCCAAGGAGTAGTACACTGACATCTCTTATCATTTTGACTGATGTCCTGTTTCTGTCTCAGAAGAAAGGAGCATTTTCCTTCTCCTGTCATTTGTGCAAACTGAAGCAGTCTGGAGACTGCTTTTGACTCAATCTAATTATCAAAACTGCTTTGTCACTCTCGTTTTGTGTCTTTGGTCTCTCTTCTGAGCTACACTGCCTCCATGGTTTTTGCACAGCATAGTAGAGGGCCTTCTACGGCATATATTTGTATCATGCTCCTCCGCTTCATTATGAGAAGGAAAAGTAGCAAGTGACAAGGCATTTCTATCTCCATTTAATACTCAATTTACATTCTACCAGCCATGTACTCATGCCATTGTGTGTATACGTAGTGCTTAGTTAGAGAAATATTGCTTGGGCAATTTTATGTAGTATTTATACTGCTTGGAGGAGTGACTATGAACTTATAGATGTGCTGAATTTTTGAACACAGATTTGTATACATGCATTTTAAAAGCTAAAAGAGGAAATATAGAAAATAAATTGTATTCATTTTCCAGTAGTCAATATTTTAAGCATATAATTATACACAATGTAGTAGAAGTTTAAAAAAATAAATAAGAAGCTGGATGTGGTGGCACTGGCAGAGGTAGGAGGATTGCCATGAGTTCGAGGTCACCCTGAGACTACTTAGTGAATTCCAGGTCAGCCTAAGCTATAGTGAGACCCTACTTCAAAAAACCATAAATAAGTGAGTAAGATAGGGAAGTTAAAAAGAATAATGGCTAGGCAGTTATAATGCATGACTAGGAGAGGATAAAATGATAATCTTTAATTAAACGTCTTAATCCTCCAAAGAATATCCAGCACTGAAATCCATGCTCTTTCCTAATCGTATTATATGCCAGGTCCTGAAGCAGTGTATCGTAGTAAATGGACGACCATGTTTCTGAGTCAGTAGAAAGAGCCTAAATAAGATCCTTTTAATGTGATTGTGGTCATTTTACCACTATATATTTTTTCAGTTACAAATAGTTTCCTGATAATTGATGTGAAATAAATAGTCAATTGCTGGCCTTCTGGGGCCAGGAAGTCCGGATAATAATGTTAAAGAGGAAATATCATGACATTCATATTTCTGCCCAAAGGCAGATCTACTTTTAGCCCAGAACCCAATCAGGAAGTGGCTCTTCCATCTAAAGAAAAAGAGGATAAAACTTTCTTTTCATCACTAGAAGGCATAGCAGAGGCTCTCCTCACCATCTTCAGAAAGGCATTCAGAAATACATACAGCAGGAGCTGATAGACTGTGCAAGCAGAGTGACTGTGGAGGGCAGTAAATTGCAGGCAGAAAGAGGAAACTAAGTGTTCTCCATTGTAGCACTTCAAAAGATGTTTACCTTTCTAAGGAAAGTTTGATTAATCTCTGATATAAATTTTGAACATTTCTGCAAATACTCTTAAGGATTCAGCAGGGTTTAGTCACTTGCCACCTTAGAAACAACATTGGCAGGAAGATGTGACAAGAAGGGCAATGGCAGGACCTCCAGAAGAAAAGAAATGGATACTCACAAAGCTGGAACAGAGGTTGGCTTAGACATATTCTAAGTTCTTTGTTTCTGTGAGTTTTTGCTTAAAAGAAAACAAAATCAATAAAATCCCATGTTTATGTAAATTTAAATTAAAAACTATAAATCATATTCTTGTACATAAATTCATAGTATGAGATATACAAGTCTCTATTAGTACTTCTTAGTGGTCGATATTTATCACATTCACAATCCCACAGCGTGAAAAGAGAATGTCTCTACAGCCTTCACTTCTAGAAAATAAAGTTACTGTAATCAAGGAATTCTAAACTCTTGTATACAACAATTATACATAGTTGAGTATTTGATATATGCATATCATATTCTGGAAGGATCTCCAGCTATTACTATGACTTATAGATAAGTAGATTGTAACACAGATAATCTTAATTTTAATACTCATCCACATTATTTTAACTGTACTATTTTTATTATAGTTATTCACATTTGTTAAACTGAGGATATATCTTTTCATGCATATATTGCCATTATTCCACACAACAAGGTTAGTTCCTTAACATATCCTTTGTTTATATAAAGAGACGTATATGATGTATGACAATTACTCAGTGGGAGTAAATATTTCAGTTCCAAGTTAGATTTTGAATTATTTACAACATGTTTGTTTGTTTGTTTTTTTGGTTTTTCGAGGCAGGGTCTCACTCTGGCTCAGGCTGACCTGGAATTCACTATGTAGTCTCAGGTGGCCTCAAACTCACGGCAATCCTCCTACCTCTGCCTCCCGAGTGCTGGGATTAAAGGCGTGTGCCACCACGCCCGGCTGAGTATTTACAACATGTAAGTTCATTTCCATCCTACCTTATATAGGAAGACAGGAAGAGTGCTTTGAGTTTAAATGGTGCACTGCCATCTTATTACATTCATAGGAACGTTTTGAAAACTTATGAAAAATTTCTTATGTTTTTGAAGGCAATTCATACCTTCATATTAAAGAACATGCCCCATATTTTCATCATATTTTCCCAATCCAGCTTTGCATGTGAAGCTGACTTCCTTTAGGTTTGGCGTACAACTTGTTTGAGCTGGCACTAATCGATCGGTACACTCATGCTTCAGCTGTTCAAGCAGCAGCTAACCAGGCAGCCATAACAAACAGAATTCTGGCAGCTCCTAACTGCCTGAAATTCAGAGGCAGTTCACAGAGTTTGAATGTAGACCACGTTGCTCTGAGAGAGCTCAGTGTAAGGATTTTAAACAGAAAGCTTATTAGCCACACAGTCCTGCAAATGAAATTATTATAAATAGTTGATCAAAGTAGTCTGAGAATGCAGAGTGCATGATAATGTGTGTTAGTGCACAAAACTAACATGTTATTGACAAATAGCATATAATATGGCAAGTGAAATTATTCTGTCAAAGGTCACTAATCATTGACTTAATTGGACTATATCTTTCATCTGATAAGAAAAATCTGACTTCTTCATAATGCAAATTACAGAGTTCAAGCCCAAAAGCATGTGTGAGACCACTAGATGCTTTTATTTTCACTTGCTTTAAGTATAGTTGACAGACAATGTTACTTAACACAAATAGATATGAAAATACCAGCTGCAAGCCTCACTCTTTGTTTCATCAAACACTCTGAGTAGATTTATTTGTCAGTTTTTTGAAATAGGTACTCATGTAGTCCAGGCTAGCCACAAACCTGCAGTGTAGGTAAGGATGACCTTGAATTCCTAAACTTCTTGCTTCCATCTCCCAATTATGCTGATTACAAGCATGCATAACCATAGCAGGTTTTCTACACTGCTAGAGTTGAACCTCAGGAGAATGCTCTGTGAAATGAAGTCACCATCATGTGTGCTTTTGTAGGAGGAGTAGCAATAGATTCCTATGCATATGTAGCAAAAGCCATAGCACATGAGGAACACAAATGTTAACAAACTATAGACCATAGCATAGAGTGGGAGGCTGCAGAACCCTATACCTTTGGGTTTCTCCCTGAGGAACTTTAATAAGGAAATAAAGGCATGGAGGCCTGGAAGTGTATTATGTATTTGAGGTATTTCAACTGGTCCAGAATGGATAATCCGGACTCTAAGGAGATAATGAGTTCAGTAAACATAAGAAAAGAGCTAGTGGAAATCAGGCTACATACATAGAAATTACAACACTTTTATGTAAATTGCTAAACTAATACATGTTTCTAAATGAGTGTATGGTATATGACACCCATTTCAGAGTGAATATATATACATGTTACTTCACAAAAAATTAGCATGGAAGAAGTACAAGGATATTCCAGTAATCCACATGGCACTTGGCAGCTTCATAATGAAGAAACAGAGAGACTGGTGGGACATTTTTTTTTTTTTTCAAGATGAACTGGAAATGTGGAATAGAAAATAGAATAAAGAGTTTCAAGAAGAGTAAGTCAAATCATTTTCTACACCAAAATATAATATATAACTACCACTTATTTGATATAGATTCAAAGTGACTACCCAAAATTCATAAGCATTGAACATAAATAAATAAAATTCATTCAACATTATATAACTTTCTAGAAACATCACAAAAAAATATCAGAGAATAAATCTATAGAGCCTGAGGATCTGGCTCAGTTGGCAAAGCGCTTTTAGTGCAGACATGAGGCTCAGTGTTCAGATCCCCAGCACCCAGAAAAATGCCAGATGAGTATGGCAGCCACCTTTAATCCTAGCAGAAGAAATGTGGTTATTTAAACTTACTGGATTAAGGCAGTCAGGGCTCTAATGAGAGACCCTGTCTCCCAAAAATAAAGACTAGAACAATGGAGGGAGACACCAGATATTAACCTCTGACCTCCACATGTAAATGCATACTCTCTGTCTCTCGTTCTCTCCCCACACACATGCACATGCATAAAAAAGAAAGGAGAAACACAGATAAGTATTTTGTTATAACTCTGGTTAACATTGATCAAAGTGAACAGGAGACTGGTTTGACAGTTTGTCAAAAATTTTGTAGGGATACATATAAATACTTGACTTGAAAAGAGTGCTGGCAACATTATTTTTCCATTTTCCATTTAGGAATATTAATCTAAGTATCAAATAAACACTTAACTCCAACCATTAACAAGGGTTCAGTGACTATTTTTTTTCACAGCAATGTCATTCTAGCTCTTACTTTGCAGACCCAATATGTCTTTGAACTCACAGCAATCTTCCTACCTCAACCTCCCAAGAATTCAGATTAAAGAAAGGTGTGTGCCACCATACCAAGCTTATAAATTATATTTTTATCAGCATTCTATAAATTGGATAACAGAAAAAAGTTAGACATGATTGAATATAGATAATTTAGAGCTTATGTTGGTCTTCAGTTTATAGCACTGAAAGTGAGACCATTACTTCTGAGGCAGTTTATATTAGCAGGGACTCCTTAAATGAACTAAAAGTGCCTGAAGGTGAGAAATGTTTATGAGCTTATAAGAGAATATGGTTTTATTCCCTTCTTTCTTTCTGTCTAATGGAATTCCCTCCCCAAATTTCCTTTTCCTTAAATCTGAGTCCCTCTCTAGATCTCTTTTCCATGAAGCAGACTTCTTTCTGAGAAGATACGAAAAGGATCATTTCTTTTCCTGGAGAATTAGGGTTCCTGGGAAGATTTCCCCCTTTCACAGAAAACCTGCTCCCCTTCCTAGAACCCAGGCAATTGGGCTGGACTAGTCAGTTCAGACCCCATCCAGTCCAAAAGAGACCAGAATTTTCGCCTCTAGGTGGGGTTTCCCATTTTCTGAAGGTAAAAGTAGGAGAAACCCTTCAACATATTGGTCTTGTGAAAGACTTTCTGAATATAACCCCAATTGCTCAGGCAATAAAGCTACAGATTGACTGCTGGGACCTCATGAAATTACAAAGATTTTGTGCAGCAAAGGACACTATGAATAAAGCAAAGAGGCAAACGACAGAATGGGAAAAAAATTCTTTGCCAGCTGTACATCTGATAGAGGATTAATATCGAGGATATACAATGAACTCAAAAAATTAAATAATAAGAAATCAAACAAGCCAATTAAAAGTGGGCTATGGAACTAAACAGAGAGTTCTCAAAAGAAGAAATATGAATGACGTATAAGCATCTAAAAAAATGTTCTACATCCCTAGTCATCATGGAAATGCAGATTAAAAGTACATTGAGATTCCATCTCACTCCTGTCAGATTGGCCAGCATCATGAAAACAAATGATCATAAATGTTGGTGGGGATGTGGAAAAAGAGGAAACCTTCTATACTGTTGGTGGGAATGCAATCTGGTCCAGCCATTGTGGAAATCAGTGTGGAGCTTCCTAAAACAGCTAAAGATTGATCTACCATATGACCCAGCTATAGCACTCCTAGGCATATATCGTAAGAACTTATTCCATTCCCTTAGAAGTACATGCTCTACCATGTTTATTGCTGCTTAATTCACAATAGCTCAGAAATGGAACCAGTCTAGATGTCCTTCAACTGATGAATGGATAATGAAGATACGGCACATTTGTACAATGGAGTTCTACTCAGTGGTAAAGAAAAATGAAGTTATGAAATTTGCAGGAAGATGGATGGATCTGGAAAGGATTATACTAAGTGAGGTAACCCAGGCCCAGAAAGCCAAGAGTTGCATGTTCTATCTCATATGTGGATCCTAGCTACAGATGATTGGGCTTCTGTGTGAGAAGGATAAAACTCAGTAGCAGAGGCCAGTAAGCTAGAAAAGAGATATAAGTATATATGTAAGTAGAAGAATAGATTAATAGGGGTGAAAAGGCCCAATATGAGGTCTGGGGAAAGGATTGAGTAAAGAAAAGGTGGAGGGACAGCTAGTCAAAATCTAAGAGGCTATAAATAAAACATATGTAATCCTACTTTTATGGACAATGGAACTCTCAGGAGCTGTAGATTGTTGCTAGAAAATTTTCAATGCCAGCGATGGGATATCTTCCAGTGAGTTGTTAGCCAGGGAGGTCCCTGATGCCCCCAAAACATTATAGGCCATTGCTGAGGCCCTTGATTTCCTACTAGGCATAGATGGTAAGACCCTATTGCTGAAGACTCCATATACTTGGGTTGCAAGGCCACTGAGAAATCCTGCTGGAACTGAGCTGATAACCTCCTCCATGTAGACCAGCTGACAGAAAGCTGGAAGAAGCCATTCTGCATGCAGTTCAATGGGAGAAAGAGAAATCACCAGTGAAGATACTCATCAGTGGACACTGCAAGCCTTATAGTTGGCCAGCCAGGCCAAATGAGCCAATGGGTGCAATAGTGGCACGTCTGTAATGGGGGAAACCAACTACCCTCTAATTGGACTGGAGGCCCACTCCATGGGAACAGAATACATCCCTGATACTGAAAAATTAAAACAGGGGTATTCATGAGCACTAGGGGTGTAACGTCTGCTATTGTCTGGCCAAATGTATATTCTATGGTTATTAAACTGCCTAGTAAGCACTTCTGTTAATGTTCAAACCCTTATATAAAAGGTACTCTCACTTTTGGTTGAGAATCTTCTCTTTTCAGATGGCAGTGACCTTGGGATGACTCAGAAGGTTTCATGGTGGTGGAAAGAAATGACAGCAGTGCTCAATACTGCAATATCTGTATCACACCTTCCAAGGCTCAGGGTCTAATGCAGAAAAGGTGGCGGAAAGAATGTAAGAGCCAAAGGAAGGGCAGGACTCCATACAACGTGCTCCCTCCAGACACAAAATGGCCTAGATATCTATGGCCTCGCAGTGCCTGATACTACCTGCATAAGACCATCATAAAAGGAGGAAAAGATCAAGACATCAAAAGTAAAAGAGAGACTGATTGAGATGGGGAAGAGTGTATGATGGAGAGTGGAGTTTCATAGGGGTAAGTGGGGGGAGGGAGGGTATCACCATGGGGTATTTTTTATAACCATGGAAGTTGTTAATAAAAAAAAAAATTTAAACTTCAAAAAAAAAAAAAACATTATAAAAAGACCAGAATCTTTGCCTCTAGGTGGGGTTTCCCATTTTCTGGGAACCCGACACCTGCCCATCTTATATAGGAGCATCCTTTCTCCTCTTAAGTTGTAGAATCTCTCAGTATAATGTCTATATAAAAATCTTTGTAAACTTTATCCTCTTGTCTGTGGGTTTCATTCTTTGAAATTCATAAGACAAGAACCTGGAAGCCATTCATTCAGTGGCAGCTTTGTTGTACCATGAGTGCCCAGCACCCCAGCTCTCGAGTTACTGCCCACCAAAGAGTTGGGAAAGGCTCTGTTGAACTCAAGGAGCCCCCATATTCTTTGCTATAATATAAGAAATATTGAAAACTGTCTCAGAAATGAAAACTACATGTTAACTTTTGTATACAGGTATACACATGGAACTTGTTATCATGATAGTTAACTGTCATCTGTCTTCAGAGCCACTCATATAGCATTCTCTACTGTGCAAACAGCTTCCCCCCATTGCGACACTTGCAGGTAAAATGTGCAACATGGTAACATTGGAGGCTTCCCCAAATGCAGTCTGTTCCTCTTAATCTCAACACCCCTTCTCCCATCTTTTCTAGCAGAATCGAGTTTTGTTTGTAGATTTTTCATGTGGTTTAAACTGAGCCCAGGTGACAATATTATTCTGGATTTAGGAGCTTGTTTGACTTAGATAAAAAATAAAATAAAGAATAATATTATTTCAAAATTGGCTGCATTTTTGGGCTACCAGACATAGCAATTTTCATTTAAAATAACAATCCAAAGACTGATGCCTGTTGATGGAATTCTCAACATCTTATTCCATTTTAAATAATTCTGTTACTGGCAGATATAAAAACATTAATAAAGCTTGAAGAATGCTACACACGGGTAATATTTAAGTCATTAGGGTCAGAGCCAAGCGAAGGTTCTCATGCATAAAGAGATGAGTTTGTTAAGGCAATATATCCCTACCATGTCCTATCATTTGTAACAGAGAATTATGTTTGATTCGTCCATATTTTACCATGAGAAGACACAGACGCAACACGTACACAGGGGAACCATCTCATATATCTTTGAATCGTTCAATATGCTCTGCAGTGCCTCGCATTTAAAAAATGTGGGCTTAATGCATTTCTATAATATGTTCAGATTTGAAACATTTCAGTTGAAAGGAAGATTTAAAGGTCAGTGCTTACTCTGCTAAGATAGGACATTTCCTGCTCAGATACAACAGCCCAATATGCAAGACTTCAGCAACCACATATTGTTAAGAATCTAAGTGATAACAAAGAATAGTGGGGTTTTCAGAACACCTGAATATATAAGGCTTAAAACATTTGCACTTACATAGATATGACAATTAATTGCCTTTTCTTAGGAATGCTTATAGGAAAGCAGAAACAAAATGTCCCTGTTTCATTGTAACACACACCCACACAAAAACCCTCCAAATCTTACCACTAAAATATATGACTATCTGAATTATACTTACAGGTATAATTTAAGGTGATGTACGAAATAAGTCTGCTAAGAAAAATCTTTTTTTAAATAAAAACTATACCACTTTAGATACAGCACTTCAAAACCCAGTACATAATTAAATACATATGATGGATTTTACTGAGTGCCTAATGCATGTAAAATTTCCTTTGACAATTCAAATTTTAACTCACTTTACTTCTTATAAATCTTGCAAGAGTATAATTGACTTAACATTTTTCCCTAAACAGCTAATATATTACTTTCCTTTCTATCTAGATTTTCATATAAATGAGAATAAGAGATGAAAAAATGATTCCTGGTAATAATCAACAGAGAAGCAGCTTGGGAAACCAAATGCATTTTTTCCCTCTTTCCTGCAGTCTTGCAATAGTCTTTTGTAGAAGTTTTTGGTGATTTTGCATATGATTCATTACAACTAACATAGCAAGTAGGATAAAATTAATTTTAGAGTTGAAAATATTCTGATAGGAATCAGCAAAGAAAATGCTCCAGGCAAAAATTAACAATTTTTCTCTGGAGATTATGAAACCAATTTTCCACATGCCAAAGATATAAGCAAATGCATTTGCAGAGTAATCTAGATAAAAGAGTGTTGTTCTATAACTTTGCTTACAAGCCATTTATATCACAGTTCTACTGCTCTGACTCTTCTATTTCTGACTAGTCCAGAAAATAGGAGGTGAAGGCGACACTAGACAGGCCCTAGGAGCATCCTCCCACTGTTTTATAAACTTAGATTAGCTCTGAGACATTCCTTTATCACTCACTTTTCTCCAAAATTAGAGAATAGAGTTAATTTACCAGACATCCGGCATTCTAAAATTCTGCTCCTGGGTTCCAATGCTAAGCACCTGATACAGTCTGTGTGTCACATAAGAAAAGCTATATTTACCCTGCGTCAGCTTCAGAAAATGCAGAAGCTCATAGATGAATCTATGCAGAGCACAGATGTACTAGATGCCATCATAGCCTCCAAGTCATACTAGAATTCATTAATCACAGAAATATGGAATTTTTCATTTGTATTTTTCTTTGATGTTTACATAAGTGACCTCCTATATTTCTCAAATCTGAAGTGGATATGGTAATATTTTTAAGTCACCCATAGATCTCAGCTAAAATGCTCCTGTTTAACAAATCTACTCTGTATTGTGATTAATTCCCAACTACGCTAAATCATCTACCTGGGGCCTTTCCTGAGTTAAAGAAGTCAAGGTTATTTTCTTTGGGCACAAGTTAATCTTGCGTGTGTGTTTGTGTATATGTACGTGTGAGTGTACACATGCATGTGAAGTCAAAGGATGACCTTGAGTATCATTTCTCAAGAGTATCACGCATATTTTTATTTTTTATTTTTCTGAGACAGGGTCACTCATTGGCCTGAAACTCACCTACTTAGATAAGAAGGCATGGTCTACCTGCCGAGAGATCCTCATCTACCCTACCAGCTCTGGGGAACAGGAGCTTGCTCCCACAACTAGCATTTTTTTACATGAATTGTTAGAGTGAAACTTGTATCCTCCTGATTATGGAGTAAGTGTAACAATGACTAATCTATTTTTCTAGAAATCAAATTACATGTTGCTTGCATAGAGATGTATTTACATGTGGTCTGTTTTGTGCAGTTTATATAATGCATCTTAGCAGGACACCAAGAGTGAGAGCTACATTTAGCAAAAGTTCTTTCCTCCTTTTCTTTCATCAATCTCTTCCTTAAGTCTGCCTTCCCATTCTTTCTACTTCCTTCAATTAAACCTATGTCAAGTCCAAAGAAATCATCTAATAAAATTATATAATTATACCATTTCTGACATTCAGCTGATGAATAGTTTCATATTTCCATGAGATTTTAAACTAAATAATAAATTATTTTATGAGGTAAAATATCCATAATCCATTATAATATACATATATTTTGGGAATATGGGATCTTGGTAAATTATTTTGATTCAGACTTATAGTGTTCTGCATATAAGAATAAGAAAACTATAATTTATATTGTATATTTACTCTCTGAACTCTATAAAACCTTTGCAACAATCATTAATGCAAAGCAATCAGTCTGATGGGAGACCCAGCAGTCTGTTTCCAGATCCCATAATATCATGATAACTTTGTTCTCTGACCATGTCTCATAATCCAGTGGGGGAGAGGATAAAGCAGACATTGAAGAATAGGACACTCCTTCACCATGCAGGCCCTTTCAAAAGAGTCTACATTTTTCCTATTGTACCAGTCTCAAACGTTGTAATCTCTCATATAATTGTAGCTAAATATGCAGCAGCTTCAGCCCAAAGATTTCATTTCTGTGCCATATCCCTCTGTTCACACCAGTCCATTTCTATGCAATGCATCCCCGCACAACTTCTCAGAACAAGGGCACAACAGAAAGCCTCTCACACAAACTGTTTCTATCCCAGTCCAGGCAAAGCTGTCTCATCTCCATAAGCCAAACCTTATAGTCCATAGTTCTTACTGTATTCAGGGCTTTCAACTCTGACCAGAATAGTCCATCAAGCTGTACTTACAGCACTGCAAGGTATCTCTTAGGCCATGGTTTCAAATCTTTCCATATTCTTCTTGAAAATGAGCTCCAAAAGGCCAAATCCACACAGTCAGGTGTCTAACAGCAATCTCACTCCTCTGGTACCAACTATACTGATATATCATAATTCTAATTAGTATGTGGTGTTTTTAAATGCTGGCTGAAATTGTTCTAAAATATATTCTTAAATGCAGCTTATGATTATGTGTGACATTTTATAGTGGTCAACTATGAAGACTAGAAACAAAGCAAAACAAAACAAAACAAAAAAACACTTAGAGAGGTCATACAGCTTAAACATGGAAGTTCCGCATGGAAGTGATCCAGCTCCTTGGCCCTGCCTGGGTGTGCAGACAGAACTGGGTGGAGTCAGTAGCTGCTTAGACATGAGCTACAGATCCCAAGTACATGTCTGCTCACCGAATGGAGGACCAAGGCAAGCATTCCCTCAGCAAAAGTATGTGACGGACCTAGTGATGTAGTATTACCCAAGGAATATTCCTTTAGGACAATCTATGACCTGGAAGGACTTTCCTGCAGAATCATTCTATTGTACTAATCATTTCACCTTAGACCACGCACATGTCCTCACAAAGAATAAAGCAACAGTGACCTATGCCCTCAATATATTGACTCTCAGTAAACTCAGTTAAAAACAAAACAAACAGACACAAAAGAACTTGATTTTATAACAAAGTAGAAGTTTGTTCTCGATGCAGTTTAGATCTGAAAAAAAAAAATTGTAAAAAAGTATACAAATCTCCAGCTGCTTTTTAAACTAGGGCAATATTCTTTTCTTTTTCTATTATGCTATCACATTTGTTTGATTTGCCAGATAGGTTATGGCCGTAAACTTCTATTTGAGAAACTACATAACAAAGATTAGTGATGTAGATTTGGAAAAGAGTATTTGTTGCCTTCGTTCAGTAAGTACCATACCTATTGCAATGTACTGTGGAATCATAGCGAATAATACAGCAGAAAAGAAGGCATAATGTATACATCTTTAAAACTCAAATACATCCCTATGTCGCAGGCTGGAAGATTGTCATGGATATTCCTATTTTCTTTCAGTCATTAGTGAATGGCATGCTATATTCTCTGTCTCTCTTTGTCTCTTTATCTTTGTCTCACACACACAGCAACAGTTTATTAGAACAGCATGTTGTATGTACCCCTACACACACTGATAGAAAACTTACTGCAGCAAAATAAAAGAAATTAATTGGTATTCTCACAGTCATTAATCATTAACTTCAACTGAAAGTAACTTTTAGGTTATATATTTTTTGCTTATCATTATGAGGACAAAATAAACCTAGTAAAATTTTTTATAGCAAATGAAAGTAATAGACAATCTATGTACCTGAATCCCTCTTTTTCTCATAATATATAGTTTTGAAAGTCCATGAACTTTTTATTTGTTTCAAAACTTTAGACATAGACTGAATTCAACTTTCTGAGGCTATAAATCCTCCAGGTTGATTATGTGCTACAAAAAGAAATTCTAAATTTGCTATCCTCTAATTAAGAGTGTCTACATTGCCTAGTATTTTTGGGGCAAGGTGAAATGGAGATTCTCTTTCATATACTTTTTATATCTCTTAATTGCTTCCCAATGTTACCTCCCTCCCCCGCTGCATTTCAGAACTAGTGATCCAACCTTCCATTTTCATATAAGCTTGATGCCATCTTTTTTATTTCCCCTTACTGGAAAGGTGATATGAAACTTGGGGAACAATATAAAGTAGATTTGCTTCAATATCTAATGTAAACTTACTCTAGGAGGTAAAAATAATTCCTCTTACTGCTATGAGCATTTTATGTCAGAATATTTTTACATGCTGTAAATAACTAAAGATAGTTGGCAACTAAAAAAGAGATGGTTTGCACAAGAATTTGATGTATTGCATGGCTCAGATACATAATATGAGGGAATCATGCTAGACAATATTTCATTATTTGGAGCTTATATTTATGTGGGTTCTTTCAGTGTAAGAGATTTATAGTTATCTGCTTACATAGTTAAATACAGCATCTGAGTGTGATGAGCACCATGGCAAGTAGCTAAGCTGTGCTGTGTATAATTCCATAGGCCCATATTTGGTTACCCAATGTCCTGATACTTAGTAAAGTACATACTAACTGTTCTATTACAGCTACCAGGAAAACCGCACTAATTTAATAATTGGAAACACTAAGCAAGGATGTAAGTTAGCAAAATAATTGCCACATTCCATACCTTCCATGATCTCTAGTTTCATTGCTTCTTTTGAGTTGTTGTTTGCCTGTTTTACAAAGGATAATGTTTTCCTCTAAGAAAACATGATTACTCAATTTCTAGGCCTTACTACACTAGTGTGCAGCTGTCTGCTAGAACCTGACTCTCCTGTGCCTTCAGAAGAATTGATTTTGGTGTGCAAATAGAAACTTGTGAGTGGGTCCCTGAAACACATGTGCTCAAAATGTAACCCCCAATTAGACAATGTTAAGGGGTAAAACACTGAAAATGTGATGAAGCCAAAAGTCATGGCCGTGTCCTCATGAATGAATTAATAGTATTATTCTATGACTGGGGACCTTTTGAGAAGATATGTTATATCTATTTTCTGCCTCCAACTTCATCCTTCCATCCTTCCTTTCTTGGAAGAAGTCTCTCACCAAATGGTATTTCCATGGCGTTAGCTTTACAAGATTCCAGAACACAGGACAATTAATTTTTTCTTCATTATAAATATTACATTTCCTTGGCAGGGTGTGATGAGGCACACCTTTAATCCTGCTATTTGGAAGGCAGAGGTAGGGGGAATGCCTTGAGTTTGAGGCCACCCTGAGACTACATAGTGAATTCTAGTCAGCCTGGGCTAGAGTGAGACCCTACTTTTAAAAAATCAAAGCAAAGGGCTGCAGGGATGGCTTAGCAGTTAAGAAATTTGCGTGCAAAGCCAAAGGACCCTGGTTCTATTCTCCAAGACCCATGTTATCCAGATGCACAAGGGGGCACATGCATGTGTAGTTCATTTTCAGTGGCTGGAAGCTCTGGTGTGTCCATTCGTTCTCTCTCCACCCCCTCTTTCTCTGTCAAATAAATAAATAAAAATAAATTTAAAAAAATCAGTGAAAAAAAGAAAAAAATCAATAAATAAAAGAAACAAAATCACATTCCCACTAATTTCTCAAGTGGCATAAAAGAGAATAAAACAAATACCTATGCTATATTCATTTTTAAATTAAAATGAATGGCTTATAATGCTTCAACATCGAAGAGGACCTATTGAAAAGATACTAGAGAGATGGCTTAGCATTTAAGGCACTAGCCTGCAAAGCCAAAGAACCTGGTTAAATTCTCCAGAACCCATATAAAGCCAGGTGCATAAGGTGTCTTATATGTCTGGAGATTTGTTTCCAGTGGCTGTAGGCCTTGGCGCTCTCTCTCTCTCTCTCTCTCTCTCTCTCTCTCTCTCTCTCTCTCTCTCTCTCTCTCTCTTTCACCTCTCTCTCAAAAATATAAATAAATAAATAAATAAATAAATAAATAAATAAATAAATAAATAAATAAAAGTTAAAAATAGACACTAGTTATTTTGGATTATAGAACAAGTACACACATCTCATAAGAAACTATGCTCTCTATCCTACCTTCCCAAACCTTAAGAGCCCACAGGGTACAGTTAAAGGGAGAGAGTCAATTCTGAGTAGAAACAGAAAGTTATGAAAACCATTTGTGGGCCTGGCCAGGCTGTTGCACTCCTTCCTCCCATCCCTTTGGTTCCGTGGTCTTAATCACATTCCCACTCAATACATCAGGGGAAAGCTAGGAGGACAGAAAAGAGCTCTCTGAACCAAAGGAATATAATTTAAGTCAGGTATAAAACCTAATATGGGACCAATTTCTATTAACATGAATAATAGCCAAAAGGAAACAAAATGGACTAGAAATAGTTAAAGTTGAGGTTGTAACCCTCAAACTATTCAGAGTAGTTCATCCATAATTCACTTCTCAATGACATCTTTAGCATCCCTTCAATTCAAGGTGTTTTTGTCACTGAAAGTATGAACCCTGTATTTGATGATTGTGTGTGTGTGTGTGTGTGTGTGTGTGTTGTTGTTGTTGTTGTTGTTGTTTTTGTGGCTTTTTAACTTACACCTTCACTTTTATCAAATTTTTACCAGTTTGCCCATCAATATTTAAGCTCAGAAAGTTCATATTTTCAACAATAGAAGAAATGAATGGTAAATTCACATTTGATGTTAGCTCCCAAATCATGCATTCCTGAAGCAAATGGCTTTGGTAACATGAATCGTAAGGCTTAACCTGAAGGCTTTCAAGGATTAAATCACAGTTATATTGTGGTTGCAGAGCGTGTTTGGGAGGAACACCCTGCAGCTGAACCATACGCTTTTTGTTTATGCATTCATTATCAGTGGTATCTGGACGAAGGGCAAGATCTTCACTAAAGCTCCCCTCGGTTCCATTTGCCTCAAACAGATGCTGTGCAGCTGCACTGGGTCCCACTGCAGGGTGTCTGTGTCTTGCTGATCTGCTTCTGTTTATGAGGAATTCTGTCGGTTATCTTCATGTGACCTCTCTGTGATTCTACAGAATAAATTAAACCATTTCTTATCAACAAAAACACATCTCACCTCACATTCCATTTCAAGGATTTTTCATTCTATAAGACATGCATTGCCTGTTATGTTGCTGTTCATTGATTTGCTTTAACATGTTCTTATGTAATAGCTGGCGAAGTGGAAGTTTTGCAGCTATATGATTTTTTAATGCAAAATCGAAATGGATTGGTTCAGCCATATGCCAGGATGCCCAATAGAAAGACTAGTACAGAAATACAAATACTTGATTAAACAAATTGTTAGTTTTGATGGCTTTTATTTACACAGATATAGAAAGATGGAGTCATTATTGTTTTCTCTCTAGTCATTTATAAATACATTCTCAGTCCATAGGGCACTACGAGGCAAATACAATCACTGCTTTCAGAATGTGGAAGTTATACAGAGAGGAGTCATATGACATACCCAAATATGTATATATGTATGTGTGTATGCCTGGATTCATGTTTTCTGGAACATGTCCACCAAAAATGGAATAGAAGAATTAAAGTGGAGAGATCACATAAAAATTCCAGTATTATTTGAGGACACAATAAAGTAAGCTAACAAAAAGAGAAAGCCAGCTCTTTTTTCTTATTTTATGATATCCTATTTTGAATCTAAAAGTTTCTTTATACACGGTCTCATTTAATTCTCACAGAAAACAGGGAAATAGGTTAAAAGGAACTAAGTGGTGCATCTTGATGCCTTTTCGAGTCTCAGAAGTTTGATTTCTTTAGGATCAGAGAGACATTAATTTGCTTACAGGAAGCACTGGATGCAACTTATAATGACTTATTGTTCTGTACACATGTTTGAATGAAACTCTTTAAACACACCATTTTTGAGTTTTAAGTTAAAACATTTCTCCTTCAACAAATATATGTGCAATATATAACATTTCTTATATGGTATAGCTAGAGGTATTTTATCTCCATTTGAATTTAGTTTAGGTCATTTCCAAACAAATTTATAAAAATGTAAGTGTTCTTCTTTGACACTGAAGAAAATATTAGGTCTTTATGATTAGCCTCCACATCAGGAAATTGTCTCAGAGGTATAACTTTCATAAGAAACACACAGAAAAGGAAATAAATATATAGGTTATTTTTTCCTTATTGAGTTCTGTTGTATGTTGTTTAAAAAGAATTATGTCATTTGTAGAATTTACTTTTTAAGTCTCACTCAGTGCATAGGGAAGCAGGAAGTACTGTCATTGATACTCCCTAAAATGACAATAAAACGCATGCAATGAAAATGAATAGCCCTGTTACTTTTTAGTTGCCATGGAGTTCATATTGTAGAAGATTCAAAATAATTCTTTTTTGTTTGCAACAAAAACCACTCCTTTTGCCTTAAAGTCAAGAAATATCCCTGAGAAAGAACAATGTTCCATCCAAGTGCCTGTCAATGCAAAACAGATTCTCTACTGCACATTATTCCTTGACAGGTGCAGGAGAAGCAAATGACAGAGAGGTGAAGCTGCCTGTGCAGACAGAGCTGGAAAGATTATCTCTCTCATATAAACATGCACAAAGAACAAAGATGGAATGCACCCCCCAAACACAAAGTAAGGTCCTAGATCTTCACCAGTCTCTAGTAGGAAGCAGAAATTGCTCTTCCACCTTTCTCTTCAATCATGGGAAGTGGAACACTGTCTGAGATGTTATGCAAAGGTCAACTGAATGGAGTAATCAGTTCTCTAGTTTACTCAACACATTTGTAAAATTAACTTTGGAGAATTAGAGATATTAAAATTGCATATATATATTACCTGGATTAGTATTTCTGTAAATGTTTACAGAAGTATGTGCCATATTTCAATTTCTTGGTAACTACATAATTTTGCAGTGAGAGGATTTCTAATCTCATCATATTCACAAATCATCTCACAATCTCAAACCAGCTAAGAGTTATTGGAATATATGATCTCCAAGGACATTTTCAGTACCAATGTTTTATGATTTTAATGCAACAACAAGTATTAGATTAATGAATCCACTTCTCTCCAGGGACTAAAAATAGTATCAATGCTGACAGATTAGATCCGGATCTTATGTTTGTAGCTTACTCTAGACCCTCTTTTTTTTTTTTTTCCCCAAAGTATATTCCTACCAGATTCTACAATTCTCATCTATTATCTCAGTCTTATAGCTAAACAAGACAAAAATTTTGGCATTTTCCTTTTTCTTTATATTTTCATTTTCTTTATATTTGTATGTGAAAGGATAATCTCATTTTGGAGACATACATAAATGTGCATTTTAGGAATATGCATAAAATATTTATAGATTACATTTCCTTTTCCTAACTGAGTCTTATTTCACATCAACATTGTATCTGTACTTCTCAGAACATAGAATTTGGTAGATTTTCAAAATGAAAGATGCAGAAAATCCAAACACGTGCAAGGGACAGAATAGCAACAGCATCAGATGGGACTCTAAAACGACCACTGCGATGGAAATTATAGCACTTTACATTGAGACTGATTATAATTTCACAATCCAAAGATTATAAATACTTCTAATTTTCATTTCCTTTAATCATGCAAACATTTAGCTCCAGTGTTTAATTATATACATCTAGAAACTCACATTCTGTGTTTCTAAGTTCTGAAAATCTTCAGTTAAGTGGAAATTTTATTCATAAATTTATAAGTGGAATGAGAATTATATATTATATATAATTGCAAAATATAATTTGGTTGTATAAATATTCCCCACAATAACTGGGAGAATAAATAAAAGTTCAACTAGAACATACATTTTTCTTGGCATCAGACTCACTTTTGTGATTTTTTTATTCAATGTAGTCACATGTAATGATATGCTATATTTAAATTGCAGATGTTAAAGCCATTATTGATTAATAACAGTGGGAAAAATCAAAGGAAATTGGAAGCTAATTAGGCCAGCGTAATTAATTCTCTTTTTAACATTAAAAATATTTATTATTATTTACAAACAACAAGAGAGAAACATAGAGAAAGAAAGAGAGAGAATGGGCACTGCTAGGACCTCCTGACACTGCAAAAAAAGTCCAGATGCATACGTCACTTTGTCCATCTGGTTTTCCATGGTAACTGGAGATTTGAACCTGGGCCACTGGGTTTGCAAGCAAGTTCTTTATCCACTAAGTTTTCTCTTTAGTGCATGATTAACCTTTTAATGCTCATCTGTTTTTTTCATCATATCAACGTCATAAGGAGTAACATAAGTTTCTTTTCAAACTAAAAAGAATATTTTCTTAATTTTTTATATTTAATGTTTATGAAAATATATGAAAGTAAAAAAAAAAAAAACATTAGTATGTTCTTAAATACAGGTAAGAATTTAAAAATCTCATTCAGCTAAGTAACACCCTAATGTTAAAACTTAACCTTAAATCTATTTTCAGTTATGTGTTTGAGATTCTCTGTTGCTTTTTCTAATGTGTTTGGATGCCTCTAACAGTCAATGAAGACATTGCCTCTGCAGAGCCCACTACCATCAGCAAATTCAGAAGGTTATTTCAAGGATTTGGCAATGATAAGATATGATTCTACCCAGAAGTTTTTTTTCTAAACAATGCAACTCTAAAAGATATGAACTGAGCTAAAAGTGTGCATTGATAACAGCTATTTTTTTTAAAGCCGGGCGTGGTGGCTCACACCATTAGTATTTTTTGTTGTTGTTGTTTCTTTTTATTTATTTATTTCAGAGCAACAGAGAGAGAGGAAGAGGCAGATAGATAGAGAATGGGCACGCCAGGGCTTTCAGCCACTGCAAATAAACTCCAGATGCATGCGCCCCCTTGTGCATCTGGCTTACATGGGTCCTGGGGAATCAAAGCTTGAACAGAGTTCCTTAGGCTTCACAGACAAGCACTTAATTGCAAAGCCATATCCCCAGCCCCACCTTTAATACTTTTATTTTTATTTTTATTTTATCTTATTTTATTTATTATTTGAGAGCAACAGACAGAGACAGAAAGAGTCAGATAGAGAGAGAATGGGCATGCCAGGGCCTCCAGCCACTGCAAATGAATTCCAGACATGGGTGCTCTTTGTGCATCTGGCTAACATGGGTCTTGGGGAATCAAGCCTCAAACTGGGTCCTTAGGCCTCAAAGGCAAGTGCTTAACTGCTAAGCCATCTCTCTAACCCAATAATAACTAATTTTTATTTTATACTTTATGTTGTGCTAAAATGTAAAAGTTACTGATTTTAGACAGATCTTTCAAGTATATAAATTTTGTACTCAAACATTTTGATATATCATAAGCTTCCTGAAGTCATAAAACATAAGTTTTAATAATAATAATATTCATTGGTATTCTGAAAAGAATGGTCTAACTTTACTTAAGTATTAATCAAAAAAGTTAGAATTACTTTATTCTAAGTTGAGAGGTCATTCAGAAGGTACTTTCTAGCAAAGCTTATTGGCCTGGGTTTAATTCCTTAGTACCTGCGTAAAGCCAGATGCACAAAATGGTACATGAATTTAGAGTTTGTTTGCAGCAGCAAGAAGCCCTAGTGTGCCCATGGTCACTCTCTGTCTCTCTCTTTCTCTGTAGCTCTCTTTCTCTCATTGCAAATAAATGTAAACATTTTTAAAGAGCAAAAATAATAAGACATGGTAAATTTCTTATGAGCTTGTAAACTTCAAAGTTTAACAAACACTCTTTATTGTGTATAAAATTTGGTGTCATGTTTTAGAGAAAGATGCCTTTAACATCCTTAGATTGTTGTATATTTGCTGTTCAGACGAGACAGTATGTGTTCATGGTGATACAGCTTCACTATGTGACAAACTTTTTGAGCTGTTTCTGTCAGGATTTTATAGCATTTATATTAGAGATGTCTTTCAAGGAAGATAAAAAGTAAGTCCTTTTTTCCCTTTTTGAACACATTCTTTCAGAAAAATGTATGCCGTTAATTCTTACATATGTTAAAGGTTCTCTCTCCTTAGGGTTGCTTAGCATAAGTGCAATGGCCTGAGTGAACTATAAATGAAAAGCTAGTTTTGTCAGCCTGCTGATTTGGCATTTAGCCATTGAAATCAAAGCAAAGGAAGTGGTGTTGACTTGTGGTTTGCATTCATACACGACTGCCTGAGTCAGGTGTTGCTTAATCACACCTTCAAGGATAATTATTAGGTCAAATCGCATTTGACCAGCAGCTCTAATATCTTAGTAAGGTGTCTTGGGCCTGCAAAGGAAAATGAAATCATTTTATTCAACAGAAATTTGTGAAAGCTAAATGCTAAGCTCATTATCATAGCCATTTTCAGGGTCTTTCCTTTTGTAAGATGTTGACAGTTGATGGTACTCTGAATGTAATGTTATTTCTTCATTAGCTAAAATTACCATTTTGAGAGCATTTTTAAGTAGAATTATGTTAAAAAAAAAGAAAAATTGTTATAGGGAGCTCTTATAAATGGCTTCAGAGTTTCTCAAGTAAAAAGTACTATCTAAATATGTCACTCTTCTAAACTTAGCCATTATATTTCTATACTAGCAGTTGAATAATATAAAAACACAGTTGTGTTTTAAGCCAGTTTTGAGCACTTGACACAGTACCTATCAGAACCAAGATTAGTGTATTATCAGATTCAATTTCACATGCAAACAATGCCAAGAAAAGTGAAGAATAAGAATAAACAAAATACCTTGGCAATTTATATTTTGGTAAAGTAGCCAGAAATCATTAAACTGTTGAAAGAGCAGGGTGGCCTTTAGAAGGAATATATGTTTTCACTGTTTTTATTACATGTTCTTTTTCTGTTCCTAAAATACATTATATTATGTTCTTTTAAAACCATAACATTTTAATGCTTTATAATAGAAAATAATGTTGAGAACACATAGCCTGGTTATACCTCCTGGCCTAAGTTTCTGTATTTTTGCCAACAACACAATGTCAGTGGAGTGTGACAGAATGTGAGAGGTGATGAATGACTAGGAATGCATTTATCTAAAACAAACAAGTAGTGCTGTGAGCTGGTTTTTGACTGAGGTTTACAAGATAACATGTCCGAAATAGTTCAAAATATGCAGTGTAAAAACACCATATTAGGAGACCAAAGTTGAATATCTAAGGTGCAAGACATTTTGGGGTATAAATACAGAACATACTCTCTCATGTCGCTAAAATAACTATTGGAACATAAAGTTATGCTATCTTTATGAACAGTTAATCAACCTATTGATGTTTTCATTATACTCACTAGGTACATGAAAAGAATTAAAATTGCATACTTTTAAATGTTAACTCACCAAATTGACTACATTGAAATGACACTAGAAATTATGCAGAATATAACATTTTTAAATCAAATGTTCATTTTAAACAACTCAACAATAATGTTTCAAGTCTTATCACTCATAGAATGTTCTTTCCACTGATAATTTTGGTAATTATCACTGATGTCTATGACATTTATTCTTATTTTCACTAGTGGGAGTTGAAACTACAGAGTCTGGTTCATATCTCTAGCCTTCAAGGAGCTTGGAAACTGAAGGAAGGCATGCAGAAGCAGAACACACAGTGACATCTATGGCATGCATGAGTCACAAAGAAAGGTGCTTGGAAAATTCAGAATGTTAACCAACTAAGAGATTGCTTTATCAATCTAAGTTTACTGAAGGGATTGCACTGTTATGCATTTTACTTATAGACTCCGGGTAGTGGCATCATCAAGAACTCTGAAAGTCCTGAGCCTCATTTGCAGCAAATAGGCTTCTCAGTTCCAGTTATAGATGGCTGAGAATAAGGCCCTATCCATGCAGGACACACACATCAAACACTCTCAGCTTTTCTAATGTTCAGCTGGTAGCATAGGATCTGGAGAAAGAGCTGATTTCAAATCAGTTTTACAACAGAGTAACCTCTGCCATGTTACCTAAAATATCTGCTTTAGTTTTCTTACACAAGCAATTAGGGATTTTCTAATTGCATCTACACCTTGAAAGTACTATACAGATTCAGTGAGTTAATATGTATAAAGTGCTCCAAAGAGTGCCTATGGTACAGGATTTGCCAGTTCTTCCATTAACTAATTAATGACTTACCTACTCAAAATTAATGATAACTGGCTGTGTCCTACTATCAGTGTTCTAGGAAACACAAGTACAAAACCTTGCAGGATTAAAATAAAATGTTTGCATGCAATTACTTTGAATGAGAAAAGGCTAACCAGTAGGAAGCATTCTCAGTTGATCAACATTTTAGTCTCCCTTGTATCCATTTCCAGCTTTTCTTACTGTGAGCAGTCTTTTCATTTATATCTGTATTTCACTCATTTCTCACACTTTTCCACTTTTCCTGCCTTCCTTCTGTGCCATTTCTCATCTGCAGCAACCATTTCTGTGTCAACTGTCAGCAGACTACTTTTCTTAAACAAAAATAAAACAAACAAAACCCATGTTTATCCCAGTAAAGGATTCGTCAAAAAATATGCAGAAAAACAATTTTTACCCCATAGGAATTATAGATCTAAATGTAATGGTGTATCTGAATTATAACTTAAGTTTATGCATCATCCATCAAACTTTTGACTGAATATTACACAGCCACCATTTGATTATCTGCATAAGACATAATATGTAACAGGAGGGATCATGCATTCTGAGAGTGGAAAAGGCACTGATGCCACAGCAGCTGAAGAGTGTTCATCCTCCCTTGGCTAGTTGTTGATAGACTGACTTAGAAGTTGTTCAAACAGGGTCACTACCTGCCACTCATTTATTTACTCCCTCCCACTATCATGAGCCATGCTATGTAATTAATCACACCCTGTCCTGGCATTGAGGGAGTCTGCTCCCCACAATGCAGTGAATAGTTCTCTGCCTCTCCATCACAGGGTGTTTCTGCATCCCTGTTGTGATTTTGTTTCCTGAAAGTCTTCTCTTCCTGCTGTTTGGGAAAATGTATCTATAATGTCTTGATCCAAGAAATTCATATTCAACAGATGGTATTCTTGGCTATGAATTCAGTATAGTGTCTCTGAATGATTAATATTACTTGTTCTCTGCCAATCATCTCTTAGCATGCAAGTGGACCTTATCTGTGACCCTTTTGAAATTCTGATGTTTGTCTAGCATGAACTGGGAAGATACCAAATAAACTGTGGTTAGGTTTTGTCTTAAGAAAGAGATTCAACACTATATACACACATATATGCAGAGTAAACATAAAATATAGCTATACCAGCAGTGACAGGATATGTATATGAACATTTTCATAGAGATAACATTTTTTTTTCTGACAGCAAAACTTTTTCATCTTTGCTTGTCTTGGTGTACTTAACATCTATTAGTTCCCAAAGCTAGTGAACCCAAATGAAATGTTTATCATGCATAATGATATATTTGTGATTATCTTTTAGCCTATAAATTAAATACGTACACACATTCCTATATATAAGGAGACAAGGTGATGTTGGAGATGTGTGTAAAAACAGACTTCTCAGAGAAATCTATGGATAAGCAGCATATGACAAATAGTGAGAAATACTACCAGTCAAGAATTTTGATTTGTGCAGCGATTTTAATTTCTTGACAAAATTGTAAACAACTATCTCTGTTTTCTTCCTTCCTGGGTTTTGCATTCAAAACGACAAGTGGAGGGAATTAATAGTAGAGGCAACATAGAGATTCTGCGAAACTGGGACCCCAATCTCCACTCATCTGTCTTACCTTCACCAACCTGTCCATGTCTACCTTGCAAAGTCTCTATTTCTCCAAACAAGGTAAGCTGGAACCAATAGATTCAAAGCCCACAGTTCTTAATGCTTTCCTAGCTGGAAAAACCCAATTTCTTTTTCAACTGTGCTAGTTACTTCCTGGTGTCCTTTGATGTGCAGCTTCCTTTTATGCACTAAATCCATCAGTTGTACAACTAGTCTGGCCACCTGTACACAAAAACCTGGGATTTCTGGGAGAAGAGAAAAAAGTGACAAAAAAAACACAAAAAACAAAACAGATGTATAGGATGTCTAAATGTGCTTTTGACTTGACCATCATTTTTATCCATTGCTAAGATGCTAGTTTCATCCTTGATAATCAGGTGTGGCATCAGGCATGTTGATGAAAACATCCTGCACTAGTGATTAAATTCTCTATAGTAAAGCTTATTAGGCATACTTTTAAATAATTTCACATCTCAGTCTATTAATGCAGGGCAATTAAGTTCTTGTCTTTATAAATGAACTCCTCATATATTTTCCAGTCTTTAAGATTTCTCTTCAATCTGTCTATAAATTCATTATGGGCAATCAAGTACAGCCTTCCTTTGCAGTTAGTGTTTTATATCCCTATAATATAGTCATCTCATCCTCATTGTAGAGACATTCATATCATAAAAAAATAGTGGTCTTTTTTAACAAACTGTATGAAAATGTATACCAAATCTCTATGTGTAATGTCTGGATAAGTGTTCTGCTAATATGAAAAATATAATAAATAGACCATATAGCAAAAGTAATGGGCCAGAATATGGTATTAAATGAATGACTATTGATTTTTCATATTTACTGATACTACATCTCCACATAAGTATTTTAAAGGAAAACATTTTAGTGGTAGCCATTTGCTGTCAATTATTTCCATATCACTGAAAGGCCTAGAGAGAAATTGCTGAAAGAAAGATTGACAATATAATTCCCTCTGTGTCTTAATAAATTAAAGGTTGTCACACTTGGACATGTCTGCCTTTTTTGATGAGGTAAAGGGCTTGGGAGTTTGGTTCTGCCCTGCCTCTCTACTGAAAACTCAGCATATTTAAGGCAGGTTGGAGAGCTCTTAGAGATACTGCCTTCTCTCTCCTTAATCCTCCAGTAACATTTATAGCATTGCGGGATGTCTCCTTTGAATGTCAAGATTAGGAACATAATCCTTTAAAATTTGGCTAAGACACAAACAAAAGCGAAGTTAGGTCTTTCCTTTAAAAAAAATAGAGTAAAAAATAAAGATGCTCTACATAACTTGAGAAGCTCAACAAAAGCATGATTTTGAAAACAATCTCATCAGGTGGCTTATTATAAAGATAAGAAGTACATGATTTTAAAGGACTTAAAACTTGGTAATAAATTATCTACTGTTCATATTCATATTGTGAAAAAGCACAAGTTGAAAAATGATTTTTTTAATATCACTAACATAATCAGTTCAAACCTTTTATTTGAAACAGAAATGAAATCAAATTCTGATAATATTATGATTTGTCCAGGCACCTCAACTTATTTATTTGGCTCATTTTTTATTTAAATTTTAAAAACTGAGCTTTAAGAGCAACGTGTTTCAAGATGGCAGTGTCACACATACTTTGGTCTTTCTTCCTTCCCCATTTCCCTTCCTAGTCTCCTTTCCTCTCGTTGCCTCCCCCAGTAAACTCCACTTCACTTTTGGGTCATATGTTAAACTAACCTACCCTTCTGAAGACTTCTCCCCTCTCAGGATCCTCTTTCTACTATCATCATCTATACCTCCACCCCCAACACATCCACACACAGGTCAATATTAAAATCTAGGAGCCAAATACAATATAAAACATAGTATTTCTCTTCCTGAGTCTGGGTTACATCACT
Organism: Jaculus jaculus; assembly: GCF_020740685.1. NCBI lineage: Eukaryota > Metazoa > Chordata > Mammalia > Rodentia > Dipodidae > Jaculus > Jaculus jaculus. The sequence continues at coordinate 33,537,015 of NC_059112.1, forward strand.
TAAGAGTTTCTAATTTCCTGGAAACCATGTCAAATTTTCCATTCAGTCAACTTGTTTCTAAAATATAAGTTATTACATCATTATTGACTTATGCAATTAAAAATAAAGCACACATCTATATGTGGAAGAAAATAATCTACTATATTTTGTATGTGTTTTTAATATGTTGTTTTCCCATTGGCTAGTCCAATGGCTGTAAGAAACCCCCTGAATTTTGACTATGTTGATTAGTATGTGCAAGAAACTTGCTTGAAGACTAAGCAATGCTCAGCTGGATGCATTCTGAAATTTAAAAACCAGTTCTATAAATTATACATAATAAATTCTATTTTCCCCAAAATTTGTTTTCAACTTAAAATTAAGGAAAAAGGTAGGATGAATCCTTTCTTAACCAAGTTTGTTTTATACTTAGTGAGACTCAGCATTGTTTTCTTGTGTTTGCTGACCACTTAGATATTTTCCCACATCAAGCTCTACTTTTGCTGTTCTAAAATTAGTTTATATCCCAGTACTTTTTACACTCTGCTGCTTTCCATCAACCCCCTCTTGTTTAATATATGAACCTCTCTTGGAATACTGAAATCTCCAAGTATAATTAAACTGAATCTATTAGAATTTTAGTAGTTTGATATTAAAAAGTTTAATATGGAACAACAGCAAAAACAACAACAAAGCCACCTATCTCTGAAGTTAAAATGTTTTCTTATGTTTCTTGTGGTTTCTTATGTTTTCTTATGGTTTCCACTGAATTTTAATAAATCTCGTTGTAAGTTAGTTATTCATATGCATATGATCATCATATGTTCTGTTTACTTATTTTTCTTAATATTGTACTAACACTAAATACCTCACAACTCTGTTCTTTAAATAACGGTTTTTTTGTTTTGTTTTGTTTTGTTTTTTTTTTTTGGTTTTTCGAGGTAGGGTCTCACTCTGGCTCAGGCTGACCTGGAATTCGCCATGGAGTCTCAGGGTGGCCTCAAACTCTCAGTGATCCTCCTACCTCTGCCTCCCGAGTGCTGGGATTAAAGGCGTGCGCCACCACGCCCAGCTTAAATAATGTTTTAATATCTGGTATGGAATATTCTATTGATCATCAATTTTTTTTCAAAACTTATCATGCCAGCTTTTGGATTTCTAGTTAAAAAACCTGGGATTTTTTTTTTTTTGATTTACTGAAAAATAAGTCTAAGGAAACAAATGACTTTATGATGCTATTATCTGACACACAACAGCTAATTTTCCAGAAGGAAACTGCATACGTTCAATATCAGATTTGTTTCTTAGTCCCCTTCTACTGCAACTCCCACGAAAAGGGGCCATACTATTTACTTCTAGCTTCTGTACCTGGCTATATTCCTTTGTTGTCAAGGATAGCACAAAATCTACTGCTACATCCTGACATCAAACCCCATTTAAATGGGATTAAAATAGTGACAAGGCCTCTCTTTCCTGTGCATGACACAGATCTTATCCCCAGGAAGCAGTTATGCCACTTTTCACCTAGCAATCATTGGTGCTGGTTGATCCTAAATTAGCCATCTGATTTTAATTCTTCTCTCAAAACAACTTGACAACTCATTCCTCTTTATTTTCTAGATTTCTGTCTAGGAGGTAATCACTGGACCAAGAGTTGCCTCTTAACTGTTGGTGTCATGTATTGAATTTTCTAAACAAGATCACTTAAGTTAATTTTTGGCATCTCAATGTACAAAATATGCTTTACTTTTCAATCCTATAATACAGGGCAAGAAATGTTATGTACATATGTTATGTATGCATAAACATCACAATAAGTTTATGCCCTCCTTTAATTCTATTTCCATCCTCTTTTGTAACCATGTAGTGGGGAGATTAATGTAAGGCAGTATAAAAATATTTTGAATGTTTTCATTTAAATTTCTCAGTTCATTTGGCTATTACTCTCTTGAACCTGTCAGTCTAGTTTAAGTATTTATTTTAACTTCTGATTTAATTTCTTTCTGTAAAACAAATGAATATTTGAATTTAAGTTTCTATGTATTTACCATATCATCAGATTTGTGGGTATGTACATTTTTACATGTTTATGTATATAAAGCAAATTACCAATCATTGCATTTTCACCCATTTTTGGACTGAAGATCTCAAATAACATATATTGAAGATCACATCTATGTGGTTAAAATCTTGATCATTAAATATAAGATTTCATAAGGACTATAGAAAATCTTTTTGATTCCAAGTTTTAAAGATTTTGTTAGACATGAATGACAGTTATTGCAGCTATTGATATTATTTTCTCCTTTCTTTTCCTTCTTTTTAATAATTCTTTTCTAATGTGTTAGTGTGTATAATACACTAATAAATGTTTTATGTAAAAAAATAGCATGTCACCAAGCATGGTGGTACACGCTTTTAATCCCAGCACTTGGGAGGCAGAGGTAGGAGGATTGCTGTAAGTTCGAGGCCACGCTGAAACTCCATAATGAATTCCAGGTTATCCTGGGCTAGAATGAGACTCTACCTCGAAAAAAAAAAAAATGCATGTCATCTTCCTTGACTTGCTTTAAATGTTTATGAAATGATACCTATAATAATACTAACTACAGAAATCAAGAAAAGGGTTATTTTGACCATTTCCTTTGGTTTATGGAGAATTTGAGAATATAAGACTAAAACTTAGTATTTCTTTGCATAAGCTGCCAAAGAGTTTCTAAATAGAAGGTTATATAGACAAGTTCAGATAAGAAAATTTTAGCACCACAAGTGTATTTTGGGCATTGTTTTATAGTAATATCTTCTTTATGTTTCAGAAAAGTACAAAGAAAGAACCTTCTAGGTTTAAGATTTTCCTCTGGGAGATTTCAACAGGAGAAAGTACTTTTATAGGTATTTTCTTTTCATAGTTAAGAGGGCATGGAGGACAATAAAATAAAGTATGAGTTAAAATAAACCCTTTTGTAAATGATGTTATAACAAAAGGGTAGAACTCTATATCCTGGATGAAGGATTAGGCAGCGAAATATGATATGTGCTAAGGGAGTTGGTGACATAATCATGTTCAAAAGTATGCTTAAGTAGGGCCCTCAGCATCATGTCAGAACTTACACAATTCATTACAGAATGGCTATCATCTTACTTAGGGACAAGTGTAACAACTATTTCACTTGGATAAAATACATATGCCAAATACATTTAGGTGTCCTTTAACTTTAAATATATTGTTGAGGAATACAGGTCCTATGATTTCAGAACTCACATTGAGACATACCCATCTGGTTTAACATGTCCAGGAAGTCTGTCAGCTCCTGTTAGAGTAGTTCATATCCTCTGCACACTTGATCGTAGCCCAAAGGCTGAGAAGTGCTTCATACCCTCTCATACTTACGTAAACATTATGTACAGAATGGTGGTGGTTTGATTCAAGTGTCCTCCACAAACGTAGGTGTTCTGAATGTTAGGTTAGCAGGTGTTGGAGATTTGGGAATTAACGCCTCCTGGAGGCAGTTTGTTGTTGGGGGTTGGGCTTATGGGTATTATAGCCAGTTTCCTCTTGTCAGTGTTTAGCATACTCTCCTGTTCCTATTGTCTACCTGATGTTGGCAAGGTGGTTATGTCCACCTTCTGCTCGTGCCATCATTTCCCCCTGCCATCACAGAGCTTCCCCTCAAGTCAATAATCCAAAATCAACTTTTATTCCCACAAGCTGCTCTTAGTTAGGTGATTTCTGCCAACAGTGCCAACCTGACTGCAACAGTGAAGTTGATACTGTGGAGTGGTCTCATTTGTACTAGACACCTGACTCTGTTGCTTTAACTTTTTGGAGCTGATTTTCAAGAGGAATGTAGAAGGATTTGAAACCTTGGCCTATGATATGCCTTGCAATGCTGTAAGTACAGCTTCATGGACTATTCTGGTCAGAGTAGAAAAACATGAATGCAGTAAGAATTAAGGTCTGTGAGGTTTGGCTTGTGAGGGTGAAAAAGAGCTTTGCCTGAACTGGCTATAAGCAGTTCATGTGAGAGACTTGCTGTTATGCCTGTGTCCTGAGAAGTTGTGATGGCATTATTTGGGCAGGTTGTAGAACATCTAGGAGGTAGAGTCTCAGTAGTAAGTGGGTCACTGGGATTGGGCCTTGCTGTTTGATAGCTGGCCCCAATTGAGAGAGAGAGAGAGAGAGAGAGAGAGAGAGAGGGAGGGAGGGAGGGAGGGAGAGAGAGGAATGCCAGGGCCTGCAGCCACTGCAAACAAACTCTAGACACATGTGCCACCTTGTGTATCTAGCTTATGTGGGTTCTGAGGAATCGAACCTGGGCACTTAGCTTTCACAAGCAAGTACCTTAGCCACTTAGCCATCTCTCTATCCCTTGGTCCTAATTCTTATTCAATCGTTTTGCTTCCTGACTGTAAATAGAATGTGAATAGTCACCTCCTACTCATGTCTTTGATTGCCTTCCTCTCATGAGTTGCTTCTTGTCAGATTTTGGTCACAGAAATAGGGAAAGTGATTAATATAATATTCCAAACACAAGTAATCCAGGTCTTCATTATGTGATATGGATGTATGAGAGATTATTTTTAAAGAATTTTTAAAAATTATTTTATTTATTTATTCGAAAGTGACAGAAAGATAAAGAGGCAGATAGAGACAGAGAAAGAATCAGCACGCCAGGGCCTCCAGCCACTGCAAACAAACTCTAGACACATGGGCCCCCTTGTGCATTTGGCTAACATGGGTCCTGGGGAATCGAGCCTCGAACCAGGGTCCTTAGGCTTCACAGGCAAGCGCTTAACCACTAAGCCATTTCTCCAGCCCGAGAGAAGATTTTATAGAGGCAAGAAGAAAAGTTCTTTGTCTAGGTTTAAACTGGCCCAGATCAGCAGTAGAATTGGTGGTGTGTTGTGATCTTGTTACTCTGTTCATTTACTCTTCATTCCTTGTTATTGCTGTTGCAGAACATGGATAATGTACAATAGCACTGTGGCAATCTTATAACTAGAATCACTCCAAGAAAGAGGATCACTTTCAAGTATCATTTCATGATGATGGAATAGAACTGAATAAATCAAAACACGAAAACAAAAACAGCAAAGGTATTTATAAGGCAACTTTTTGCTATAAACAGGGCTCTATACAATAAATGCATGCCTTTATTTACATTTGTCTCTGTTCGTTAAAGAAAGGGTGAGGCCTAGACATGCATATCCTTACTGTAGGCTCCCTTTGAAAGTCTCTTTCAGCAAAGTCTTAATAAGCAGTCTGCAGATGAGGATATGGCTGATTATATACTAGAGGAGAAGAAGAAAGGCTACTAACACTGTATTGGGATTCCCATTAATTTTCCTGTAGAGATGATGAACAGTGTATCAGAAGGCATGCATCTTATATATAGAACAGCAGAGCTACCGCACAAAGAAACTCATCTTTTTCATGATGTAGAGAAGACAAAGAAGTGTGTGCATGTGTGTGTTTCTTTTTGTTTTGACTTGACATTAACATCACTTAAAAATGATCTCACTGTATGATAATTGTGTATTTCCATTCATTCAACTGATCATGTGGTATCTTAAGCCCTCAAACGTAGTCATGAACTGAATGGACAGGTCTACTTCTAATATTTTTAAATCTAGTGTATGTGCGTTATGAAGGGAGCAAGAGTTTGAAAATGCAACTAAACGCATATAAAAAATGAGATGAGTGAGTGATTTCAGACAAGAGTGAATAGCTGTGTTTTAGCATGACAGAGTGCAACTAACCTAAGAAAAATAGGCGGTGTGGACTAAGTGAGAATCTCAGGGCAGAGGAGCCATGGGAACTTCTGAGGCTGAGTAAGTGCAAATGGCCTGCTGTGCTCAGCTCAGTGTGTTTTGCAAATAAGACAATAAAAGCAAATTTGTTGGAAGGCAGAAAAGGCATGAGAGAATGACAGGAGACAGCTCAGACATTTGAAATATCCAAAATGGAAAGCAGTGAGCTGGACTGTAGAATTTTATACAAAAATGTATATACATGCTGAAAGAGATTATTTACATGCACTTAAGTAAACTACTACTGTATAAGCGTTGTAAAGTGATGTGTGCATACAGTAAGACAGGTTACTGCAAGGGATCATTGTATATCATTGACTCACATTTAGGTTTCATAGGAATAAAGTCTAACCTCCTACACCCAGCACTCAAGCCTTCCACCCTGATTAATCACACTCCTTTATTCTTACTAGCATTTACAAATATTTATTTCACTCACTCAGATTATTCATCTCACAGCCTGTCCACCTACTGCAGTATTTTACATGCCCTTAGGATCCAGCCTAAATGTCAGGTTCTCTGTTAGTTTCCTTGAGTCTCCCAAGTAGATTGAGTTGGTACATTTACTCTACTTTCATAACTGTCAGGGTGCTCCAAGTGAAGAATTTATTAATTGCTCATTTTCATACCTAAATTCCATGATAAGGAAGGATTCCTTACTGGACTGGTATCATATGTTGTTGTCTTTTCTCTTCTGTTTTCTAACAATGCAACATTTTTTTTATTCATTCATTGAGTTCACCGAGGTTTTTCCACTCACTGAAGGAAAGCCATGGGCTTAGTGGGTGAATGAACAAGTGAGTGCATGGGTATCAGCTACCCTTCATTTCATCCTTATATTTGACGTGTGACTTTCATGTGACCTGTGGAATGTAGTTGAGATGAAGCAACCTCATCAAATGACTGGGGCCTCCATCTACTTGTACTTGGCAGTTTGCTATTGCATTATCTCCTTCCACCAACTTGATTCTTTTTCAAAATCTAATGTTCTCACTCCTCTGGTATATAATAATGACCCCTACCTACCGAACATCATTCCCATCTCTGTATTCCCTTCCAGAGTCAGTTATTCCTTTAAAAGCATCTTTTTGTCATGTCTATCTATAATAAAGTATAATTATTTATGCATAAGCCTTTAGTTCTCTGCAGCTATAAGCTCTTTAAACAAGACCACATGTGATTTTCTTTGTGCTATCCTCTCTCCTGTATCTATACTAACAGGAGAGGATACCTTGGGGCTATGTAACTGTAATGCTCAGTAGAGTACCAACTATAATTATAAACTGTTTCCCATTGTAATTTTTTTTTTTGCAAAATAGCTTTCAGTTATTATTTCTGCCTATAGTGGTTTTAGAGAAGTCCTTCATTGAATTGGGCATTTTTCATTTGTCTGAACTATTTTCTTGAGATTTGATTTTTAATTATGTTTTCCTAGAGGTGTGTTAATTTGTGTGGGCTTTAGATTACTACCATATTGTTTTCCCAAGAAATTGTGTTACATTTCTAAACTTGGAGAAATAAATATAGTAAAAATGAGTCATGAATGTGATACTGGCTTACAACTGAAAGTAGTTATTTATATCAGCTAATTTAAAGGGAACCACAGCTAAATAAAGTGTTATTGCTCTCTCTAGAATATACAGAAAAGCAAATATTCTATTATTTGTATCCACTATTAACTTCAGACTCTCCTAAATATTAAAGGAAAAACTCTTTTTGAATGTATTACTCCTTTACTTCAAAAGGAACAAAAGGAGCAAATCTAAGTGAAATGTGAAAAGTTTATGCCAAGGAGGATGATGGGAACTTGTTCTAGCAAAAAAAAAAAAAAAAAAAGAGTTCTTAAAGATGAACTGCAGTAGGTGGGACGGATGCAATGAATTGCACTCTCTCTGCAGACTTACCCATTATTTTATCAGTACTGAATTGATTTGTCAAACATCAAGAGCACAGAGAATAGAACTATGATTTTCCTGCTTTGCTCAAACCTTCATCTTTATTCTGTAACTCCTAAGTATCATTAGGATGAAATGATCTTGTCAAAAGTATGTTATTCAGTTTATACAATGCTACCTCATTAAATTCACTATCTTTTACCAAAAATTATTCTTTGGTGAAAAAAATCAAGTGTTTTTCTTTCATATGGACAAAAAGAAACAAATTTTCTTCTAAATACACAAATGCACACATATAGAGGAAACACAAAAGAATTGCTACAACACTGGGCATAGAGGGGAGGGGTTTTGGAGGAAAGCTGTGAATTAATAATCTTCATCTTCTCTCTATATTTTCTTCCACCACAGACTTTTTTAAAAAGAATCTATTAAAGACCCTTGTGCTTGTGAATGAGCTTTGAATTACCTTTGCTTCTGTCAAAGTCATTTATCAACCTGACAGTGTGAGTTTCTAACAGCAAATAAGGGCAAGACGAGGCCCTGCACTCCTGCCTTGGACGAACCAAGCTCCTTCTTCCTAGGGAGGCATCTGGAGACAGGACAGGATTTCATGAAGTCTCAGCTAAATACGGCTCCTTTTTGTAAAGCCATATAAAAATTTTGTTTGAAATGATTCTGAAGGCTCCTACAATGAAACACTACCAGACACTTGTTCAATTTCATGAGTCTAATGTATTCAGAGTTAAGTTATCTTTAAAGTTCCAGGATGAAAACAAATCTCTATTTTAGCCCAGGCTGGCCTCGAACTCCTGATCCTCCTGCCTCTGCCTCTTCAGCAACATCCTACCGGCGTGCGCCACCACAACCGGCCAAATCTCTATTTTAAAGAAGGTATAATTGTGCAATATTTTGATATTTTTATATTTATGTAGAAATATAAAGATTAAACAAAGCATTAAATATTTTAGGGAGTATGTGTTACAGAGGCTATACTGTGTTTTTTTTTTTTTGGGGGGGGGTTTAAATCTGATTAGGTCTAAAGAAGTCTATTTGACACAGTCACCATTTTGTTAATAAAATCTATGTATTTACAGAACAGATACCTTGAGCAAATGTTGACATACAAACAGTCAACATCTAGAGACAAATGTATTATTGGCCAGTGTCTTTGAGAATGTATCTATGTATCTGAAGCAATTCCTTTTTACTAATGTGATAGAACATTCTAGAGAGAATTCTATTAAACAAAAAAATCAGTCTTATTACTGAATCTTGCTGGATCAATGATGTCAGATAACATGACCCAATCACATTGAAAATTATTTACTGTCAGATGTTTACTTCAGTAATTATAGCCATAACACCTAATTGAAATAACTCAAGAACTACACTGTTGAATGAGCTATTGGTCAATCAAATCCTACTACATGTGACAAGAAACAGAACATTCAGGGTACAAATAGACAGTAGGTAAAATGGCCTCATTCTCTCACACATACATATTTCACACACTTTTTGGTATTCACTTTGTATCCCTTCAGCCTCCTGTGAGAAGAAAGATTTCCTAAAGGCTGTGTTACCTTTACATTTTTTAAATTCAGTGTGACAACATCAGCTATGTACAGTGTAAATGCAAAAGCATTTACCTTCATGTTAGCTAAGTACCTTGATAAGTCAAAGTACCTGGGCTGTAAAGGAGTTCACACAGTAATTCAGTTTTTGAGAAGGTCAAAATTGAGCTTAATGCTTAACTCCTAAGAGAAAAACTAAATGAAAATTTATTGGTCTGGGAAAATTTGATATTAAATTTTAAATTTTAATGTGTGCATTGGAAAATATTTTAAAATATTTGACATGTATTGAAATTAATACCAAAAGTAAGTCATATATATACACATTTAAAAGTTAACTTACATAATGAATATATTTTAACAAATTATGTCTATTGGATAAGTCATATAAAAACACTTCTTAATTTTTAATTTTTAGAAAGGCTTCAACTTCAAAGAAAACTTTGGCATAATAGTTCCATGCTTTTTTTTATTATTTGTTTTAGAAACATTAAGCAACACCTAATGGTGTTTTCTAACGAAACTCTAGTTCTAAAGGTTTCACTTGGAAGGAAATGTATCATAATTTTTTTATTTGTTTGTTTTTACCTTCCTTACACTTTTTTTTTATGATATGTGAGGCTATGTATATTCCTTCTTTCCATGCCTTTTCTGTTAATTTTCTTTTAAAAAATAACTATGTATGGACATATCACATATTTGCCATATCCCCATTGAGTTATACTCTTATATCAACTCTCCCCTGTCCCCATACCATTTTTTAATGTATCATTTAAATGTCACAAAAGTTCTAACTTCCATGGGAAGAAGAAATGAGTCACAGGTGAACATGAAACCTACAGAGTCACCATTCCACTTGCTTGTTTAGCAGAATGAATGGACTGGATGAAGTACTTGTCCTGCATGGCATGAGATAAAGAAAATTTCTTTATGGATCAATGTTTGAAAGTTAGAAGAGCACTGTCTGCTAAATTGGCATGAGAGCTACTTTATGAGCCAATATGGTCCCTTTTCTGAAACCCTTCCTTACCCTCAAAAATAAAAGCACTGGGAAGAAAACACTATTATTTTTAAAGGAGTTTACATTGTTTGCCAATTTAGCTCAAACACAAAAGCTATGTCAATGTGTAAGTGCACACACATATACATACATGTATTATAAAGCTATGCATATTTAACAAAGAGGTTGAATTTTCTGTCTCCTCAACATTTCTAGGATATAGTCAAAAGAGTATCTGGAATTGTATTTTAAAACAAATGTTACTGCCAATTAGAGGCCTTGAGTCCGTTCTGGAAATAGATGCATGGCCACTGTAATTATGGCTTACATGAGTCACAGAGGCGGCTCTAGGCACTGTTGATCCTATTTATACCTTCACCCTGGAAGAATATTCAGAAGCTGAAGAAACTATGAGCAATGTCAGGTGGAGTTCACTGGACACAGCCTCCTTTCTTAGCACTCAAATGCAACATAAGCATCCTGGCAGACACTCTAGGAGACATCCTGCTGCCCTAAAAGTCCTCAGTGGTTGTGAAGGGGCATGCAAGCAGGTCACTACTTCCTTTGAGGTGTGACCTTCCTGGGTTATTAAAGAGAATTGATTCTACTGAAAAATTTGGCCAGACCAATTTACTCTACAGCCGAATAATACACTTCACAAGAGAAGTGTTGAGTTATTGAATTCTTTGTGTTGAAATGTGCTTTGTACAGAGTGTAGATAGTGATGCCTATAAGCCAACCACGTTCTGACACATTCTCTCTGTCTTCACAAAACTTACTGTTCTGAAAGTGTTTGCAAAGTAACAACTTCTTAGTTTAATACTACATATTTTTCTTTGTTCTCTCTTCTTAATATTAAATATTTTACTTTTTAAAAATAGGTTTACAACAAAAGTTAGGAGAAAGCATAGAAATATCAAGAGTAACATATGCCCCTGATATGTGGTCTTACTTCCCATTGTCTACTATCTCTTAAATTAGTAAGATAAAAGAAATAAAGAAGATTAACATCATTTATAATTTATGAAGTGAATTTTTTTAAACTCTTACATTGTTATATGACAAAGTACATTTAGAATGGTATCTCCCCATAGCTGTTCTACACATAAGTATCAAGTGAATTAAAATATAGGCCATTAGATATAAAGGACTATGTACTATAGGAAAATCCACTGTACAATTACATCCTTTTTATTCTGTGGCAGAGACTTGTTCTACAGCTCAGGTTGGCCTTGGACTCCCAATCTTCCTGCATCAGCCTCCCTCCCAAGTACAGGGATTATAAGCATGTACCACTTCATTATGGCATTTTCAAATGTGTTACTAAGGAATAAATAACTATGGAAAAGTAACTTAAAATGTGTGTGTGTGTGTGTGTGTGTGTGTGTGTGTGTGTGTGATGGGGGGGGAATGAGAATTGGTCCCCTAAGGCCTCATGCTACCATAAACTCCAGATTTGCTACTTTTTGCATCTGGATTTATGTGGGTACTGTGGTTACAGCAGAACTGAACCCAGGCCAGCAGTCTTTGTAACTAAGTGCCTTTAACCACTGAGCAATCTCTCCAGCCAAGTAAAAGTAACTTTTAATATCTGTGTAATCTTTAACTTTAAATAGTCTTTGAGAATGGGAGGTATTTTTGCAAATGCCTTTGTCTTGCTGTACACATTATTTATCTTCTCAATGAAATATATTTTGGTTGTCAATATTCTATTTAATCTGGAATGGATTTATCAAGTTTCCAGAGAAATCTTGTTTGTTTGTTGAGCATTTTTCGGGTGCTATAATCTGATAATGAACAGACTAATCTACTATCATTGAAGCTTTGCAAACATTTCACTCCTCACTTTATACATTTATGTTTACACATCTTCCTGGTCTGTTGATAAGACTTCATTTTGTGACATCGTTACAAGTTTTCTCTCCCTCTGTCCCTCCAGCTAATATTTACTGACAATCTGCTAAATATTATAATCCCTACCTTAGCCCAGGGCAACAAAACTCATACTATCATCACTTCTAGAGAGTAAAAAACAGAAATGTATCTCAAAATTTCAAGGCAAGTAAACAGCAGAAACCAGACCAAAAAAAAAAAAAAAAAAAAAAGCTCTAACTTCTGATTATAGTTAGGCATATTACAACTTAGCTATGACATTATGACATTTCTGTTACTTGCACTGTGACAGTCATATCCGTTTTGAGCTAAAGTAGGTCTTACGAATCACTGGAAGAAAAGTCCCTAGTCTTTATACTGTTGATCCACATTATTTCTTATATAATATATATATATGTTTTTTCTTTGTTTTCTTTCTTTCTTTTTTTCAGGTAGAATATTATTTAATAGCATAGGTGCTACCATATTGTCAAGATTACATAACCTGCTCAGTATTGTGTCATTGGCCTGTCCAGAACAAACTTAGCCCATTTAAAATCAAAGTTTATATAAAAGTGTCTTCAAAGAGCAACAGTATCATGAAATTACAAGGACAATGGTGCTCACAACTAGAAGGGCCATTGCAAGATGTCCTAGACACTGTTATGTTTGAGAATATGGCTCTAATGAATGAGAAAGGGTAATCATGACTCCTGGAATGATTTCCCACAAGAATTCTCACTTTGCTTAAAATCCCTTATTAAATAAGAATATAAAGACTAAAAGATTGTACATTTTTGTGAATGATTCCTAGAACTTGAACAGGAAAATAAATCCCACACTTTACTCTTCTTTTTAGGAATGATTTATGATAAGATTTATCATTACATAGAATATCATTAGTGTTACATTATCAAGGTGTATAATAGGTGACATCCAACTCATATGTTCTTGGCTCCTCATATCACAGAAGCAGCAATTTTCTATCTAAACAATCACACTTATTGTCTTCTAAGTGAGAGGGGGAAAAAAACAGCCTTGTATTGAGTTGCCTAAGCACCACATGCCTCCTTGATATCACCATTTCATGCATGAGGTAGCTGGTAAGAAACAGGCTGTCCATTGGTTAGTGTGATTTTTCTAAGCATAGAAAGAACACTCACCTAGGAGACACTGGACTTCAAAAATCAAGGGAAAGTGTGGCACCACTAGATCTAACCCTAAAATGATCAACACATGTGCTTTCTACTTCACCTTTATGGTTAATGCACTGCATTCTTAACATGAGGTTTGCTGAGCCTAAACGAATCCTAATACATTTTTTTTTTCCTGATTGCAACAGATTCAGAGGCATAGGAGGTGTCTGTTAAAATCATAATTAAGTTGGTAGATAATAATGCCTGCCAATCTCACCTCAACAGAACATTTTTCAGTTTCTTGTGAAAAGGCTGAAAAACAAAAAACACAAAAGATTAGATGAATTGCTTATATTCACAGTGGCAGATTCAGGATTTACTACTCAGTTCCTGCTGATTCATTTAATAACCGTCTGTTAAATGTCTAGTAGGTGTGTGATATATCTCTCATGTCATTTGTTTTTAAAGTTCTTACCTACAGGCTCCATGCTACATTTTCTTCTCCATGGCTGACTACATGCATTGCCATTAGAGAAGCATTAATTTTTTCTTGAATGTGATTTCTTAGCAAAAGGTAAGTGAAGGAAGAGAAAGTTGAAAATTGTGACCTGACTTCAAACTGCAAAGCGAAGACAATTTTCAGTGAAGTCCATTTAATTTCAAATCTCTTCCCTTCCCCTCAGACAGCCTTGCCACTAAGCACTGCTGGTAAAGTGCCACTCATTTCAACTCACTGAAAGCTTGCTCTCCTGAATGTGGCGCTGACACACAGCTAAGTACACTCTGTGGAAGTGTTCCCATGCATCTTATATTTATTGCCAATATGCGGGCAAACAATGAGAACCATTCAAATTTCTGGTGTCCTTACACTGGCTGAGGGAAATGATAACAGCAGATTTGCACAGCATCTCTCAGAGGGGTATCTTAATTCCTCATCAAGGCACCATTGTGGTGACAGAAACACATGGTCACCTTTCTGAAAATCAATATTCTAAATTCATAACCTTAACCATTAACACATGGAAAATCAAAACCAACTTGAAAACAGCAATCTAAATCAATCATAGTAACAGGGTCATTTGTTCACAATAGAATAGGTGAAAGAAGCTCTAAGATATGTGAACTAAACTTTCAGTTACTCAAAGGGATTAAATGTGAGTGGGAGGAATCATCTCCTAAAAGACTGGCATCTGGGACAAGGTAGTTTAAGGATTAAGGCAATGATCAACACATGTGCTTTCTGTTTCACCTCCATGGTTAATACACTGCATTCTTAGCAGGGGGCTTGCTGAGCCTAAACGAATCCTAAAATCCTAAAAGATTGGTATACCTTAGCATATACTTATTTATAAATCAGGTCTTGGTAAGGTAAATAAATTCAAGAGGGCTTATATTGGAGGAGGTTGGACACTTAATCTGCTGGTGCCCTTTTAAGGGTGAAGAGATACCTTAGAAGTTAACTGTGCTTCCTGTCTAAGCATGAAGACCTGAATCTTTCCAAGTTCTAGAACACACATAAAGAGCTGGGCATGGCCACACAAGCCTGTAATCCCAATTTCTCAAGGGGAAGTAGAGACCAAGGAATTACTTCACCAAAAGCAGCAAGTCAGACAAGAGACTCCAGCTCATACAAGAACCACAGACGTGTCAGTTATACTATCTTCTAAGCACCTGAAGAAGGGAAGGATATATACCTGATTTCCCACCATGGCCACAATCCATCCAGCACACACTTTTACAAATGGTTATCAGATATAAATGTACAAATAAGTGAGTGTGAGCTGTTGGATGGTTACATATTTGTAATCAATTTTAACTGGGCTCAAAACCATGCAACTTTCAGAGTCTTCCCTTTTAAAGTTCAGGTTCAAGTTTCCTTATTTCAAAATCTTCCCAGAAACCTATAAAGCATTAATTCACTAGCTATCTCTCTCTCCATCTCTCTCTCTCTCTCTCTCTCTCTTTCTCTCTCTCTCTCTCTCTCTCTCTCTCACACACACACACACACACACACTCACACACACACAAAGTCTCTCTCACACACACACACACACACACATGCACACACAACATACAGATCTCAGTCCATTTTAGGTTGTATCAACATATTTGAATCTGGTTGGCCTCATGAAAAATTCATGTTTCTTTAGTCCACTATTTGGATGCTGAAAGTACAAACAGCATGGAAGCTAGCAAGGGAACTCCTTGTCACCTAACAAAATGATGGAGACAATAAGGGATACAAGTGCATGTTGAAGTCTCCAAGTAAATGGGTGCCCTTGCTTTGTAACACTTGATCTCATAAGAGTAATTCACTCCTGCAAGGATAAGCTCCTTCTAACAGATCTGTATTAATCCATTTATAGTAGAGTAAACCATATGTATAACCTCATCCACTTATCCTAGTGCCCACTTCCTGAAAGCACAACCTCAGTGATACCACATTGGGGAATCATGCTTGCAGTATATGGCCTTTTGGACATAGGCCATATCCACTCCATAGAAACTCTACATATATGCATTCTCATTTATCCCCCTTTCTCACTGTTTCTCTTCTTGTCTTTCTTGGTGTATTGCACACAGTTTATTATATACACTTCTGTAGCCTCAGATTTTATACTAAAACAACATAATACCACCAATATTTTCAAAATGACGCAAATATGAAGCTTAAAGAAAAATTCTTAAAGCCCCCAAGGTTATACTTCATACTAATCAAAGTGCACAAGAAAAACCAGATTTCATGGGATATACACACAGAAACACAAAATTGCATTTTGTATGGCCCTGTGGCATTTTCACAAAATGGCCCTGAAAAGAAAATGAAGAAAAGGTATGAAGAGAGGATCATGAATGTAGAAGGAAATTGTTTTTATTGATTTTCATTGGCACATCAGTTCATATCATGGGGCTAAATTTATAAAATCAGTTGTCAGTTTGGCATTGAGAGGCAGACTCATTGAGAACTCAAAGAGTTTGACTTTCATATCCTTCGCATTATTAATTTCTGAGATCCAGGCCTGTGCCTGATGCCCAAATGATAACAACTAGGACAAAATAAAGGAAATTAGATGTTTTAAATGAATAAGAAAACTATTATTCTTTGGAAAATCCTACATCAAGATCTTAGAAACTATATTTGTTCTTTTATGTATTATTTCATTTTATTGCACAACACAACCTAGTACAAACAATAAAAATTTGACTAGGATGCCCAAGAGATAGAAAGCAATATCCTTTGTATATTCAGATATATTCTACTATCCTGGGATAAACTCTATTTTTTAATGCTGGAAATTGTCCAGTTATAATAGATGGTTATCACATTGTTAATGACTAGTTTATTTCTGATAACAACTTTGCAGAAGGTGAATACTAGATGTTGTCTTTAAAATAACAAATAAGTGTGATATACCAACTACAAAAGAATCTGAAATGACTTGTAAGATTGTTTCTTGGGATGTTAAGCAGTTGCACAATCTAAGGTTATTCTCACTTGTGTATGGCTCCATTTCCATTTTTTTTTCTGTGACACACTATTAAATGTAATCATAAAGTGAAGCATTTCCTGGAGCTGAAGGAAGCAGAGGGAAATTATGTTACTAAGAATGTCTTAAATTTAACAAACAAAGTGTGTGTATATTCACAACCAATCTAACCATGTTGACTCAATTGGTCAATCAATTCTCATTTAAAGCAAAGGTCAGCTCAATCAAACCAGCAATCAATTCAAAGAAAATGTTCATTTTCAATTTGCATGGCTTGAATATTAAAGGTGATACAGTTATTCCAGAAAAAAAATAGGAAATAAAATCTCAACTTTGTTAAAACTGACCTTAAGATTATTGAATTTTTAAGTTTGCACAGTTAAATTAGCATTTTTCTTTACCTTTCCTCAAGAGATTTTGCTACATCAAAAACAGAAGTTAATTTAAGTGCCCAGAGACATAGTTTCTCACTGTTGAAATTCTGATAAATTTTATGATGAAGAAAAGTGTATATGATTTTAATTTATATTACTTATATATCAGAGACCAAAAAGAAATAAAAAATGTACACCAGGAAAGAGTATTGCACATGTTGTATAAAGATATTAACTTTAGAAGAAAATTAAAACTATACTCTTTGGGTTTTTAATCTCATCACTATTTATTACAAGCATTAAATGATCTTAAAAAAAAAAAAACAATAAATTAACAAAGATGAGTTGATGTTCCATAACTATTGTGAGGCAAGCCTAATGCATGAATAATCAAAAGTTCACTTCTGCTGAAATGGATTTAAACATAAAAGCACAAGTTAGCCATTTAGGGCTACCACACGTGATACAAAATACATGCTTTCAGACTGTGTGATAAAGCACTCCAATTTTGAATGTTCTTTAATTTATTATTACATAGAAACTTAGATGGCAAAAGCTGGAAGTTCATCAATAGAACACAACCATGCTTTTTCACAAAGAGTTTTTAGTATGAAATGTTAACTATGAGATTTTATTATTCTATCCAGGAGCCAACTCTCCCTTTTTAAAGGGCATTAATGTGAGCAAGTTGTTTAACTACCTAAGGCCTATTTCTTCCAGAACAATGAAGGCTTTAATGAAAATAATGTCAATTATTATAATCATCATAGAGTATGTTGAAAAATTGGCATTCAACCAATAAATGACAGTAATATGAGAATTGATGAATCATGTAAATTAACTAACTGAATTAACATAGCCATTCATGTGGCTGATAATTTTTCTGACAAAACAACATGGAAATAACTATGTATGTGTGCCTGTATACAGTTAAAAGAAGAAATTACACAGTAACTTTCAGATTTTCTATCATTGAATACTGAATGATTACTCAAGGGAGTATGAAAACCTAATACCCATGGGCAGTATTATATCAGTGTGTAGAAGTAGGCCAATTTCATAGCAAACACTGGGTGAGGAAAGTGGTGGATACGTATAACAGCAAAACATGATAACTGGTCTCTCAAAAGACTTTGATTAAATGTTTGGCCACTAAAGGTCCTCCAAACAATATGGGGAGAAAAGAGAAAAGAATCATTTACAAATGTAAATGTATACCAGGAACTCTGAAAATGCAAAAACTAGGAAATTGTCTCCAACTTAATGCTTGCATATGTGTATAAGTGACCTCAAATAATTAACGCTCTGTGAGTGGGAGGTCGGATGCTTAAATGTTAAGAAAAGTAATTTATTAGCATGGAAATATATCTACTTTCATGACTGAGATTGAAGACATTGAAGCTTTCTGAAAAAGTCGACATTATGGGGCTCACTGGTTAAAGGATCTTAATAGCAAAGCCTGATGGCCCATATTCAATTGTATACTACCAACAGAAAGTCAGAGGCACTAACTGGTGCACACATCTGGAATGTGTTTACAGTAGCAGAAGGCTCATGCATTCCTACACTCTTTCTGTCTGCCTCTTTCTCTCTGTCTCTCTTAAATAAAGAAATAAAATATTTTTAAAGTGTGAGATAATATTTCCTATTATGTACAAATTGGTTCAGCTTGTATTACTTTTGTAGCAAATGAAACAATATTGAAATAATATGGAGCTCAATGTTAGGAAAATATAATAAAAATGTTCTAATTTTATAAAAGACTTGTATTTTTAAAACATTTACTTGAAAGAGAGAGAGAAAATGGGCATGGAAGTGTCTTTAGCCACTGCAAACAAACTTCAGACACATGTGGCACCTTGTGCTTCTGGCTCACATGGGTCCTGGGGACTCAAACCTTGGTCCTTTGGCTTTGCAGGTAAGTGTTTTAACCACGAAGCAATCTCCCTAGCCCAACAATTTATTAACTAATATGAATTATATAACTTTATTAGGTACAGTAAGTACTGTCATAATCTCAATAAATATCAAATATAACTGAATGATTATATGTAACATACTTTTTAATAATAAAATCATAATATTTCAGAAAACTTATTAGGATAAAAAGAGCTCTAATTTTTATACTTTAAGAACATATTTGTAAGAAATAATAAAGGCTATATAGAGGCTAATTGTCAACAAGAACCTTTCTTATAAGGGTGAAAATTAGACACAAAACCGGTTGTTATGAAAAGCTAATTCAAATATTAACCACAGTAGTCCTCAGAAGCATAAGTGAAATCCACAAATATAAAACTAATCTCAAGGTATAATGAAATGAAGAGAAGATATGTCACATTCTTCAACAGAATATTCTTAAGGAGAAATTTGCAATGTTTCTTAAGCATCAGATATTTCTGTATAAGAAAAAAAAAAAAAACAATGCTTCATTTTCCATTGTGCTTAGTCTAGGGCCAATGTCTTTTCTACAATAACAATGAAATAATAGTTTTAGGTTTGCAGTCACTCACATGTGGCAGTAAGTGTCAGCACATAAATAGCTTCAGAATTCTGTGCATCACTGCCTCTGTTGTTCCTTCCATTTGGCTCTGCTCCTTCTATTGTCCCTTTTCCAATGACTTTATCTGGAATCCTCTCCTCAATGACTCCATCATTATGTGAATCACATGTGTCTATATGAGAGTGTTTATGAAGTCTGCCACTAGAATGCTAACAGAGTTGGTGTGAAAAGCTGCCAGGCAATTAACTTTTTCATTCAGTAATTTCCAAAAATATTACCTAGATTGTTAAGAAGGTCTTTTATATCCTTAATGAAATCAGTTGTCAAATTATATTTATTGTCCTCAGAAAGCTTATTAAAATAAAAGCAATAAAATTGAGAAAATTATCTTTGTAACTGAATGTCATACACATATATCATGCACTTGTAATGCATTCTGACCAAGGTTTTGCTGTATGTGTATTGTGTATATTGAGTTTATAAGCTTTTGGCTAAATTTTGCACTGATGGACTGGTCTATGCAAACGAATCTATAGCAAATAAAACAACACTGCTTATGTAACCATCAACAATGAATTCTACCAAAATCACCACTGGGCAGTCTCAAGTGCATCAAAGAAAAAAAATAAACATAATAAGAACATTAGTATCTCTCTGAGTTTATTTGGTTGGTAAATCTTTTACCATTTTATTTGTTGTCTGTGGAATTTTTGTGAAGTTACTTGGTTTTGTAGTAACAACTGATACATAAAGTTATTTCAATGCTACTAATGTTTCTTTTAATGTAGATTTCTGTTCAGAATCCTATGCATTCAGTTGCCCACCATCTTTAAACTTCACCAGACATGGAACATATACTAGTGGTCTCCTTTCTTCTTTGGATTCCCCATTATGTCTTTTGTGCCTGTAAGGGCTTTAATAATTTAAAAATTTTCAAGTTCATATATTCCCTCCCCTTTGAAAATATCTGTTTGTGTGGTCTGTATTCAGTAAGTAATAATTAAGCCTGTAATAAATAAATAGCTGCATGGATGAATAACTAGTAGTACTAATGGAGATATGTCCAAATAAATTTATAAAATTTTCCAGGTAACAATTTAATCAAGTAATGTTTTTAAGTAATTCACATTTCTGTGGTCATACATAATTGATTCCTACAGGTGGGTATCTATATGGTTCTTTTCTCATATGGTGCCAGTTTAGTAGCTGAATCCAGTGACATCAGATTCCTACAGTATTAACTGGCATGTGTTCTTAATTATGTGGTAAGCAACATCACTCGAGCCAAACTCATCTGTCAAGACATGGTGACATTTTATTTTACTCTTTGATCAGTACAAAAAAGTGAATGCATATATGTGATATATGACAATTAACCTCTCAATGCTTGAGATACCTTAAGTGAATCTTTACTATTAAAACTGACTATGTTTATTCTATTTAGCAGACTTTTCTATAAGTCTTTTCTCTTATTTTCCATGGTGATTTTGGAGAATGATAGAGAATAAGTTATTACTTAAATAAAAACCAGAAAAATAATCTCAATATCTGCTAAGTATAGAATAATGAAATATAACAAAATTTAACTAACTTACAAAATTCAGCATATTTTTTTAAATTGATGGAAGATTAAAAGGATTTCATGAGTTTGTAAATATTTTGAATAATGCACATTTGCACATATTTTTCTGAATAAATAAGCTTAATATAGTTCATATTTATTTAATAAGACTGCATTTTAAACAATAAACAAATTCACAATTGTGTCTCTCTAAAATAAATTTAAAAATTTTTGTGTATTCATCTCATATCTAGATAGAAAAAAGATTATAATTTGGTAGCATTTGGAATCTGCACAAAACACAATTCTATTTTTCTTATAATGAAACTCAGGTATGTCCCAGGTGTGTAAAATATATGCAACTCATTCTACTGATTGATGAACAACAAAAACATTACACATTTTTAAAGGTTCTTTGAATCAAAGTATTTGATTCACAATCATACACTTTTTCTTTGAGAGAGAGAGAGAGAGAATGGGTGTGCCAGGGCCTTCAGCAGCTGCAACATATATATATATATATATATATGTGTGTATATATATCTCCAGGCTTGTGTGCTCCTTTGTGGTGCATGTGTGAAATTGTGTCTTGCATCACTGGATGGCTACATGGGACCTGGAGATTCAAATATGAGCTCTCAGGTTTTGCAGCAAGCATATTAATTGGTAAGCCATCTCTCCAGCCCTCACAATAACACACTTTAAACCATGGTGAAACTTATAATGAACTGATTATATACAGTTTTGAATGTTATTTATTTATTTATTTATTTATTTATTTATTTATTTATTTGGGGTTTTGTTTTTTTGTGGAAGAGCAAAACTCTAGTCCAGGCTGACCAGGAATTCACTATGTACTCTCAGGGTGGCCTTGAACTCTCAGCCATCCTCCTACCTCTGCCTCCCAAGTGCTGAGATTAAAGGCATGTGCAACGATGCCTAGCTGGATTGCTGTTTTCTTTAGTTCACTTCTAGGATGTATTTTTAGCCTTAATGAAAGAATGTTGATAAGTACAACTTTAAATTCTAGAGGTTGAGAATTATGTTACAGTGCATGAGGAATAATCGACTGAGTACTTCATAGGTTATCTTTAAGTGATTTTAAATTATATTCAACAATAATGATAATAAACTGGCTACTTGAAACAGGTGGTGCTTTTGGACACTGGAACAAAATTTGCTCAAAAATTAAAGTAAAAATTCATGGAAATAACATTCGATAAAAAGCAGCCACATCAAGTCTGAAGACAGTACGTTCAAGTTAGTATTAAAAAAGTATTAGTAATTATTAATCTTACAACTTGATTTATATGACAAGCAAGATGATGCATGTTATTCTCTTATCATGTGTAGGGATTTTCCTTCTAATGAGTAGGGATTTCAAAGAGGGATGGTTTTTGTTGTTATTAAAACATCTAGGGGCCGGGTGTGGTGGTGCACACTTTTAATCCCAGCACTTTCAGGAGGCAGAGGTAGGATTGCTGTGACTTCAATGCCACCCTGAGACTCCATAGTGAATTCCAGGTCAGTCTGGGCTAGAGTGAGACCCTACCTTGAAAACAACAACAACAACAACAAAATTTAGGGAAGAGTAGTTAGAACTGATGCCATATAATAGCTAAGAAAAAAAGCTAATATAAGGTAGTAACATTTGAGAGAAAATAGCATGAAATAAGGCCAAAGTAATAGTAGTTTTACAATCATTTGTAAAATACCTTAATCCTTACATAAAGTTCTAACACATATAACACAATTTGGAATAATATTTAAGTGAACAGAAATTATAAAATATATAGAAATAAATTAGTCTAACAGAATCAACAATGATGTATTGACAAAAAACAGTGATTCATGCAGCTTTCAGGCATCTGACCACTATTCCTCTCCTTTAAAATGGCACCACCTTGAAGAGAAATGAGAAGTCTAAATTTGATGGATTGATTTACTTTAATATTATTTCTTAACGTCAACCAGTAGAAATGTATCAGTAACCTTCTAATACCTTTACCATGGTCAGGAGAACTTTAAGATCTTTCAAATTAGTTAGAAGGAGGAGATCTAGATATTCATAAAACAAGGTGGCTCCTTTCAAATTTGGTACGGTTTAAGGTTAAAGGATCTGATCTGTCCCTCCTTAAAATCCATATTCAAGAGAACAGTCTGTGTCATCTTGCTTGGCATGTAACTCTAACTGTAAGATTAATAATCACTAATTCTTTTTTTTACATAATAACTTGAATATATTGTCTTCAGATTGGATATGGCTGGTTTTTAAAATATATATATATATATATATTATTTGCAAACAGTGAGAGGCAAAGGCTTAGAGTGACACAGAGAGAACTAGGCACACTCGGGCCTCCAGCCATGGACAATGAACTCCAGATGTATGCATCACTTTGTACAGCCTGCTCTGCATGGGCACCGTGGAACCAAACACAGTTTGTTAGGATTTACAGGTGAGTGACTTACCTATTGAGAAATATCTCCAGCCCAAATATTTTTATTTATTTATTTATTTATTTATTTATTTATTTAATAGAGAGAAAGAGGCAGATAAAGACAGTGGGCACAACAGGGCCTCAAGCCACTGCAAATAAACTGCAGACACAGCACCACTTTGTGCATGTGACTTTATGTGGGTACTGGGACTTGAACCTGGGTCATTTGGCTTTTTAGGCAAGCACTTCAGCTGCTATACCATGTCTCCATCCCCTTTGGATATGGTTGTTTTTATTTCACATATTACGCTCACATATCTGCTTTGATTGCTGGGCCAAACTTTGTTCTAGGATGCACGTGTCCCACATATTTTGAGTAAGCATTTTTTATTGTCATTATTGTTCAAAGTAGTTTCAGATCACTAGTAAGTCTAACTGTGTGACTTTTACATTGAATATATTTTGCTAACAGATATGGGGAAGTACAAAAAGAAAATGAAACAATGGAGCAGCCAGACAATAGGAAGTAAATATTAGCCATAGGAATGGAACACATAATAGGAGGGAAGACAATCTTAGCTGATAAGTGACAAATAGCAAATGAGTGTGAATATACAGAGGGTCATAATTCACACTAATGAAGAATATAGAGACCTCTGAGGAACAGTGATGAGTCAAGCAAAGATAAGGAAAGGAAATTTTGTTTTGACACAGCAAAGGATCTGAATGACCTTGGGAAGAAAACTGAGGAAACGGCAGGAACAGATGCGTGGAAGCAGAAAGAAACAAAAACAACAGTGAAAAGTGTCCAAGGAATGAAGAAATGTCTTAGTGGTTAAGGTGATTTCCTGCAAAGCCTAAAGATCGAGGTTTCATTCCCCAGTGCACACATAAGCCACATTCACAAAGTAGCACATGCATCTGGAGTTCATTTACAGTGGCTGAGGGTCCTGGGGCACCCAATTTTTCTATCTCTTTTTCTCTTTATTTCTCATCTCCTCTCTCTCAAATAAATAAATAAGATGTGTTTTGAAAAGCAATCCTGTCCTGTTGAAAAACAAGCTGTAGTGTTTGTAAAGTGTCTGGAATAGTTTACAAGACTGTAATTTTGTAAGAAGGTAATGAGTAAAACACTTTGCATAGAGGGAAGTACAGTGAAAATGCCATTATTCCAGTATGAAACTGGGCTACGCATGCTGAAATCTGGCAATGGGGAGGGGCTGAGACTCGCACAGTAACTCAAAAGTCCAGATGGGCAATGACAGGAGTGAGGAGGTGTGGAGAGCGCATTTTGCTACTGTTTGGGAGAATCGACAAAGAAACTATAAATTCCCAGTAAAAAGATTTTTTTTTTTTTTTCCCACCGTTTTTGACACAGAGTCTCTTATTGGCCTGGAGTTCACCAATAGAGGAGACTGACAGCTTGACAGCGGCCGTCACTAACACTGGGATTTCAGGTGTGCACAACCATGACCAGGTTCTCATGAACACTTTATCAAATTATGCTGTCTCTCTGTCATGAAAATGTAAAAAGTAAAGAGGTATCTTAATTGCTTAACTAGTGGATTTCTGGAAAAAAAAATAGTCTAAACAGCTGAAAAATCAATTTAATATCTAGAGACCAGAGACGGTCACAATATAACATTGACCTACCTATTGTGTATGTGTGTATGTTTGTGTGTGTGTGTGTGTGCATATAAGAAAAACTGGGAGGGAATTACTTAGTATATTGTTTGCAATTATGGAAATTATCAATAAAAATATATTAAAAACTGTGTGGTGGTAAAGTATTCATAAATCATATATCTGGCAAAGAATTAATATCTCAGATATATAAGGATATCTACATAAGGAAAATAAAATTTGTTTATGAAGTTATTTGGGACCATTAGAAATTTTTTCCAAGAAGGCATACCAGTGATAATTCATACTTGGGAAAGTATATAATATCACCAATTATTGTGAAGATAAAATAAATTATAATTCTATATAACCTTGGACCTGTAGGAGTGACCATAATCAAAAGGATAACACAATACATGTGTTAGGCTGAGAAGTCAAGAAGGCTTGCCCATGTTGATGGGAATGCAAATTCGTGTTTACTATTATTTAAAAAAAAACAGTATTAAGTTTCTTTCATAAAAAAAAATAGAATTAAGGGGCTGGAGAGATGACTTGGTGGTTATAGGTATTTGTTTGCAAAGTCTAACAGCTCTGGTTTGATTCCCCAGTAACCACATAAAGCCAGATTCACAAAGTGGCACATGGGTCTGCAGTTCATTTACAGTGGCAGGAGGCCCTGGTGCACCCATTCTCCCATTCTTTCCCTCCTTTTCTCTCTCCCTCTATCTCTTTCTGTCTGCCTCTTTTGCTATCAGAAAGAAAAATATTTTTTTTTAAATAACAGACATCATATAATTCACCAATTACTCTTCTGTGTATCTATCCAGAAAATTTGAAGTTAGTATGTGGGCCTGGTTCATGTATTTAAATGTTCACATGATTAATCCTAACAAATTATGGAATCAACGTGAATGTGGATCAAAAGGTTAAATGGATAATGCAATACTAGTTAGGCTTTAAAAAAGTTCTGTCATTAGTAGCAATACGCAGGGAGTTGGAGAACATGCTAATTATTGCAGACAGCCACAGAAGATAAAGAATACATATTCTAACTTTCTAACTGGTAGAATATGTAAAGCAGCAGGGCCCAAAGAAACAGAATGTAGACCCGAGGTTACCACTGTTTGGAATTGCTTCCTGAGGAAGAGACAATGATAGTGGAAGGGTAAATAGTAAGATGGGTGAAACAGTTTAATTTTATGTTTCATATGCTCAATATCATTTGTCAAGGACATAGCTAAGTTCAATAATGCTGAAAAGAAAATTTCAATATTTTATCACTAAAAATGTATATTTGAGGCGATAGAAACACTAGTAACCTCGATTTAATTATTCAACATTGCATTAAAAATAATAACACAAATTTATATCCAAATAGTATATTCATAACTATGATATATAAATAATAAAAATAAATAAATTTAAGACTATATTGTGAAACTTGTCTTTATTCCAATAAGACAGGCTTGCTCATAATATTTTTCCTTATTCTCTTCTTTAGAAGGGTTTGAGAATCAATCTTACACAAGTAGATTCGATGACAAAGAAGTCATAAAGTCAGATGCAGGCCTGAGTAGCAACTCATCCAATTCAACAAAGTTAGCACTGTGTCTGAACAAAGGTCCTTCTGTAATTGCCTATGCAGATAGAATTTTCAGAATCACTCATGCTTGTTATGAGTCTCCTGACTCTGGTCACTTACTATATTCTTATTTCCTAAATAGCCATTTTTCCTTGGGAAGATCGTTTGAAGGTAACTATTAGATTCCTAGGACTTACATATTTTTTTAAATAGAAAAAGACACATTTTAAATTCTCATTTTTGGTCTTCTTGGTTAGGTTTGATGGGTTGGTTTGCTATGCTGACCCACAATGCAAGGCAAGTGCTCTAATACTGAACTCACTCCAGCTACTTTAAATCTTTTCCTAACAAAATGACTCACAGATTGAAGTCATTGTATGACTTGATTCATTTCCTGTCAATGAATTTATTTGAAAAGTATTTCAGCTTCATTGTAAACTCCAAGTCTAAAGTCAATAAGTTGTTCATGTCTTATAATACATGGTGACAAATTGTTGTTTTTATGCCAGTATTTCCACAAAGGTTAGAGGTGAGGGAAATGTAACCACTCGAGGTTGAAGGTACTGGAGACAGGAATATTCAGTATCAATCTAACAGAGTCTCCAGACATAGGTACTGAGACCATTGCATTTAGAGGACACTTAAGATGAAGCCCTGGTAGCCCAGGACCTGGCATGAGAACTCATTCCCTACCAAAAATTCAACCCCCTTTTTTTTTTGTTTCAATAACAAACTTCATAGTTCCATTTCATACCAGGACATGCAGACCATTAGCTTGGCATTTGTACATAAAGATGTACTTTTAATATTTGTTTAGAGACTTGTGAAACTAACAATCATAGTCTCCTATGAATCCATAGTAAACTACCATGAAGTGATTAATGTCCTAATAATGACATACAAACATCACAAAAGTCGTGGTTATCTATTTTATACAAATCTATTTTGAACCCATTTCTTAACTATCAAAACTATTCCACATGCACACACATACACACACGAGGGGGGGGATATTTGGTTTAAAAGAACATCAAGTCTACTTCTATTGAAGACAAAGTGTTAGATCTTTGCTCTGAAGATTGGATAACTAACCACTGGAAAACAAACTGATGAGGAGGCGACACAGACTACTATTTTGATGTGGCAATAGTTTAACATCTGAAGCTATCCATCAAAACAGTGTGGTTTGGTGATGTTTTATTGTATCTGTTAATAATTAAATTTAAAATTCAGAGTAGTGAGCAAACTGGTAAGGTGACTTATGCTTTCTTTCCCAACACTGGGGATGCTGAAGCAGGAGGGTTGCTTTCAATTTGATGCCAGTATTGCTACATAGTAAGACCTTTTCTCAAAAATGAACAAATTCAAAAAAAAAAAAACACTTTAATGTGAGCAATTTATACATATGAGAGAAAGACAGAAACCAGGGGGGTGACATTATGTCGGCTGGCTGAACGCTGTAGCTCTAACTTCAGTATACTTCAGGAAGGCACTGTAGCAAGACAATCTTGCTGCTCTGTTGTGTGTGTGTGTGTCGTGTGTGTGTGTGTGTGTTGATGTATGACATTCATCAATTTATCAAACTTCAATTGTGCAATTCTCAGATGCCAGTAGCTGTCTTTAAGAAGCTAACAGTTCAGTAGGACACTACCCTGAAAACACATCATTATAACAGAGTGAGAGGTGATAACAGATGCTTATACAGTGTGGCTATGACAAACTTTTTTGCTTGGGGATTCTAAGAAGGCCATCCAGAGGAGTGATGTGTGAGCAGAGTGTAAAGAAAGAACTCAGTTTTCCAAGCACTTCAATGAAAACTAATGAAAAAAAAAAAAAGACAACAGATAGTTAATTTAGAACAAATTATAGGATTCATGTGCTAATCAAAAGCCATGTAAGTGGAGTGGAGCCGAGACATGTAAGGCAGAGTATTGGTTATAAATGTGTTTAGTGCGATTTTCAGCCTCACAAATACAGAATAAATCTATACATCCAAAGGGTTTGTGAAGAAGGTATGCCAACTTATAGTTTGGAAGCACTTGCAAATAGGCTCTACTTCATGATAAGAAATTTTGTCCACCTGATTAGAAATATAAATCATTTAGTTATAAAGAAGAGGTTGTGAGGACAACAAAGCCAAGAGTCAACTTTATGCATTCCTCTTTAAGTATCTTTTTCTTAAAATGTGGGAGACATAAGATAGGGCCTCTTTATAGTATGTTATCATCAGTAACTCTCATGAGCATAATCAATTCTTCAGCATGGATAGCCATGGTAATGCAAGGAGTCATCACGAGGAAAGATCATTGATAGCCGAAGAACTCCGGAACATTTTACCACCTTGGTTCCCTGGTTTAGTCCATATATTCTTATTTTTCTTCCAATAAATTTACTTTATTTCTTGCAAGTATAATTATGCCATGTGTATTTTATTTTCCATACTTACTTCAGCCTGAATACTGTTGGTATAGACAGTAATGACATGGTAGTCTTTGTGGTGGACAGCAGTGATAATAGAATCAATATCCTGCCCTGAAGTAAGGAAACATTTCTAAGCTGTTCTTCAAATTAATGCCCTGAGATTCTGACACTAATCTAGCATTTGGCAAGAGGTTGCCTGGGGCCACTCTTCTCCACCTCTACCTCCCTGAAGCACATTTTCAAGGACAAAGGTCAGCTTGAACACAGAGAAAGTCAACAGGAAATACAGAATCACTGCACTCAGTGTCACAATTATAGACAGAGGGCTTCCCTGTCCAATGTAGCCACATTTATGGTGTGTTTGTTATTTTATTATTATTATTATTTTAAAATTTAATTTATTAGTTTTCTTTTCAGCAAATACAGGCAGTTTGGTACCATGTTTAGGCTCATCCATGATCTACCCCCTCCCAAAGTCCCCTCCTTGTTGATGTAAATGGGTTGTACATTGTGGAGTTAGCCCACAGTTATTGGTATGATAAATGTCTCTGCATATCATGACCCAACAATCTGTTTCTCCTATTTTTGGCATCTATGAACCAAATTGCTTTGGAAAACTGTCCTCTGTTAGATTTGGTCTCTGATGTTTCTATGGAGATAGCTCTCTCTGTTGAATAAGGGTAGACATTGATTTAGATCTAAATCAGTGTTCTGTTCCTATTTGACTAGTTCAACCTGGATCTGTGGAGCAATGGATAGTGCATTGGACTTCTGTTTGACTGGTTCAGATACATCCAGTTTGAATACAAGAGGACTGTGAACTGATAAAATGGCTGTTATATGGTGTATTTTAATTCCAGAAGGAAAGAATTTCTCCAACTATGGAAAGAGAACAAGAGATGGAGGGAACAGAACTTTCTTAGCATGCTTGGAACTCTGAGTTTGAGCTCCAGCATTGCATTAAAAGAAATCAAATGAACCAAAAGACAGAGATGGGAAAACATCAAACAGACCCCCTATTTGATCTCATTCTCTAGTGTACTATATCAAATTCCAATTTTTTCAGATGCCGAAACAGGTGAACTCCATTTAGATGATACTAGGTATTGAGAGCCTGTTTTCTGCCACATGCCATGTAATTAACAAGTACAATCAACCATGAACAAGTATAACATATCTCTGTTGCTATCAGGAGAAACAAGAGAAATCTAGCTCAATTTTGGCTGTGTTTATTTGTTGGACTCACCTTTGCCTATATAGCCACACCTGGCTCCTCCTAACCATAGCCCTGTGACTTCCTCTTCCGAACTGGTAAACTGCATGTCTGGTGTACGTGTGGGGGGCTTGGATCTAATGGATTCTGCTTACCCATAGCTAGTTGGTGATCCCGATGCACAGTTACCATGTTGTCTCAGTATTTCATCTGCTTTGAAGCCCCTTTCAAGTGGCAATGTCCAACTTCACCTTGAGGTTATATTCACAGCTTGCTGATTTTGTTTGTTTGCACAACTTATATTTATTATCCTGGTTACCTTTGTCCTCTCTAGTTCTTTGATTCTCCAAGCGATTTTGTTCTCTTTCATTGTGGATCTCTGTCAGGGTGGCATTTGGATATGATGTTTGTAGTGGACTCTTTGGAAGAAAAGTTTACCTTGTATTGGGTTAAGTGCACTTCCTGTGAGAGGCAACAACAACCTTTCCTCGGGACTTATGCTTTGCCTTTTTTCTCTATTCAACAGCACCAGTGGGATGCCATCTTCTTAAACGCTAAGTGTCTGGCATATGAAAAGTCAGCTATTTGTACTGAAAGCTTGAGAGTTCTGAGGACTTTTGTGGGCATCCATATAAAACCAGTGAGTTGGAATTAGTGGTTTGCTGCTTGTATAAATGAATAGAAAGCCTATAAAGTGACTTTATGCTAATCATACAAAATTAATCTTAAATTCTACTGACATGGAAAGATTCTAACTTACATCAAGCCTGAGGACTAGAAATAATAATACTATAATTGATTAGAAAGTGTCAGTATTTGTAAAATCCTATTAAGATGTAATCTTTAATGAAAACAAAATATTAAGTTTCCATTAACATTGTGATAATTAAAAATATATATTTACTTATTTATTTGATAGAGGGCAGGGGGAGAAAGAGGAGGAGAAGAAGAAGAGACAGATTGAGAGTGAATGGTGCACCAAGGGTTCCAGTCACTGCAAACAAACTCTAATCGCATGGGCCTCCTTGTGCATTTGGCTTACATGAGTCCTGGAGAATCCAATTTGGGTCCTTAGGCTTCACAGGCAAGCACCTTAAATGGTAAGCCATTTCTTCCACAACCTATTCATTTATTTATCTTTATGCGACACGGACAGAGAAGGAGAGAGAAAGAGAATTGTGACATTTTGATTATTAAAATGCTTTATTATTTGTTTGAGGACTTAGTATAGCCATAAATAGTCCAGGAACATTTACCAATAAGTTCTCAGTTTTCAAAACTGTTGAGACCTTACACTTTTGTCTTCCATTTTATGGGGTTTAGAGACTGATAAGAGCTTTATTTTATACATTTGTTCACTAAATATTGAGAGCCTATCACTGTACCTACCTGTAACTGAATAGCCAAGTTATAACTGCATGAAGAAGAGAAGTCTATTCCCTTCTAGTCCAGCAAATGCTCACACAGATAACTACTTAAATGCAGGAGGAGTGCAAGTAAGTTCCATGCACTATTAAGATACAATGTAGTATTCTTATAGACTGTACGTTACCATGCATGTGACTATTTAAATTATCAATTTAAAGGCTAAGGATGTAGCTCAGTCGTAGAGCACCTGACTATTCATGCACAACCCTAGGTTCAGTATTTAACACTGCCAAAAGACAAAAAAAAAAAAAAAAAAGTAAGACTAAGCAAAACAGATTTTCAATCAAATGGGAACATTCCTGTCTTTGTAGTCAGAAATTGTAAATACATTTGAATTCTACAGAAGGCAGAAGTCAACTCTGGTCTCAAGAAAGGAATAATTAAAATGAGTGAAGGCTGGGTAAAGGCATATGGCTTTTGTGATTATGAGAAATATCAAGTTAAATAAGACATGGAACTTCACAAAGTAATGCTGGTTTCAAAAATTACAAAGCTATAAACTTCTTTAGAAAGTTCTGAGATAAACCAGCTATCTCCTCAGTCAATATATTAATTAAGAAGTCCCTCCCCTTACTCCTTCTGCATTCTTCTTTCAGTACTAATGAGTACATTTGAAGAAGTGAATGTTGAGAAGGGAGAAATGACAATTGTTTGAATCCTATGGAGAAAGAGAAATGAGATAATCAGGGAAAAGCAGGGACAGTGTTTCCTCTTACAAGTGAGCAGTTGTCCCAGAGAAGCAGCTGTCCACATCTCACTGTTGTAATTTCTAAATTAAAACAAACAAACAAAGATGTAGCAATTACTGAGCTACTTTTATCATTGACTTTTGATTGCTTTCCTTTGCGCTTTGAAGCTCCTAAGTTGGCAGTCATATTATAGAGTAGTGTGCAAAGGCACGGTAAGTATGCTTTGAGTATTTGCCTGAAGCAACAGCTGAGAAGAAATCACATGAAGTTATTCATTACTTTAATCTTCCAGAACATTGGTGTCCATTCTGTGTAAGTTTTACAACTGATGTTTCATAATACTCACATGACTATGAGGAAAGAATGTTCATCTGCTTAAAAGTCAAGCAAGAAAATCAACCAAGTATGTTTTTGTTCACTGGAATCTATCCAGATTTAAGTATTCAACCATTTTAAAGTCAAATATTAAAAAAAAAAACATACAATTAGACAGAAAACATCACAATGGCCCTTGTGTCCTCTTACTTTTTTATAACAATAATATTTAGTTGTAAATCCTGAAGTTGCATTTAAAATGTGTAATTTTATATTTTCTTTGTAAAACTGAATCTATGTTAGGACTAATTGGGTTCCTTCCTTTTCAATATTATTCATGAAGGAAACATTTAATATGCTGGATGTAACCACCATTTAAAAATAGCATTTAAGAATGTTTGGGGCTGGAGAGATGGCTCAGATCTTAAAGATGATTGATTGCAAAACTTAATGGCACAGGCCCGATTCCCCAATATCCATGTAAAACCAGATATGCCAAGGGGCACATGTCTCTGGAAGTTCATTAGCAATTTACATTCTGTTTCCTTGGAGGCCCTGGCGTGTGCATTCTCTCTCTCTCTCTCTCTCTCTCTCTCTTTCTCTCTCACACACACACTCTTTAGCTCTCCCTCCATCTGTGCTTTTGAATATAAATAAATATATTTTTTAAAGGACTGTTTATGGAAGGAGGGATGGCTTAGTGATTAAGGCATTTGCCTGCAAAGCAAGAGGACTCAGGTTCAATTCCCTAGGACCCACGTTAGCCAGATGCACAAGGGGGCGCAAGTGTCTCGAGTTCGTTTGCAGTGGCTGGAAGCCCTGGCGCACCCATTCTCATTCTCTCTCTCTCTTTCTCTGTCAAATAAATAAATAAATTAATTTTTTTTTTTAGAAAAGGACTATTCTTTTGGATATTAAATTCAAAAGATTTTGTTTCTCTGAATGCCTAGCAAAAAATTCCACAAATCTGTACATGTATGTAAATGTATACTTTGGAAATGATTTTGAAAATGGCATGTTTTTAATCTATGATAATTATTTAAAAGCATTACAAACACTTCAAAATTAACTAAATAATTTCAACCATCAAGGAATAACTAAGCTTTTCAAAATAAAAATAAATAAATAAATAATAAGCTTGAAAATGCATCTTTGTATATGCCATAGAAAAACTTGACAGCATGTGAGAGTAGTAGGATTGATGTCTTGCACATGTGATGGTTAGGATCATCACAATACCCCAGGGAGAAGTTCTTCGACCACAGTCACATGCATGATGGAAGAGCTAGTGTTTGAACCCAAGAAGAGTGATTCCACAAGCCAGCATGTCATGGGTACACATGTTATTGAAAATGAAATCATTTGCCTAAGCTATATTTTAATGGAAATGGAAAGAATAGAATTTAGGAGATTATGTTGTGAAGGATTCTTAATAAACAGGCCTAGACTGGACTCTAACCTAGGTAGATTAATATATGAAATGCTAGTGATATAAAAACCTGTGTACTGGTGTACAAGTCAACACATGGTTTGTAACAATGGGCCTATGGGAGCTGCTGTAGACAGCCAGATTTTGTATGATACAAAAAATGCAAGATTAAATTTCAGATCAAAACAGATTACAATCACCATCCAAATATTGTAAGGGGTCTTAGTGAAAGGACACAAATGATAAAGACTATAAAACAGGTGACAGTGCCCTCTTGAGGATCCTACTGAAATGTGACACCAGCTATGTGTTTTAGAATCCAGCAGGTAAAATTGGTGCTATTTCATGTGTTATAGCATCACTGTGATTCATCTGTATGGTGTTAAGAAAATTACATGCATAACAAAACAATGACTCACACTGATTATTCAAACTTTTTGTTCAAAGGTAGCCTCAGTTATACTACTTAACAACAATTGTTTAGAATGAGTAGTCTTGGTCCCAAACCTATGGTAAAGATACATCATAATAATTGAATACACAGTAAAAAATCATGTCTTGGTACCAAGGCTTTCAGCCTGACATGTATTCCTAACCTGTGTCTGCACTAATCTCTAGAAAATCAAGACCTGCATTTGACAAGAGATTCTAAATTGGCAAATGTTCAAAAACAACTTTGCCCTGCCCCATTTTTATATACTAGCCTATAATATACTACCCTATAATATGATAGCCAATTTACAAGCTTCAGGGTGTATTTTAGTGTTGTCAAACCTTGGACCAACTGCTGTTCTGCTTAACACACTATAGCTTCTCACAGCTAAGGGTGGAATGTCCTGACTGCTTGGTGAATCTCCTGATTTATTTCCTGGGCTTGGCATCTACTTGCCCCTCTGGTTCTTCTGATGATCGCTAGAGACAACCACATATCTGTACGCACACATGCACATATTCCCTGCAATCCCCTTTTAAATCTTGGATGCTACAGAAATGTTGCAAAGAAACAAAATAAAACCCATGAAAGAATTTTGCAAGCCTGTTAAAAGTAGAAATTTTAAGAAAAGACAGAGAGAGAGAAGATGAACACCAGAAAAGCAGGCAAAGTTTTATCAGAAAACCAGACATTAACAGATTCCAGTTGGGGAAAAAATATATATCATAAATTAACCTGGCAAGGAAACAGAATGTAATCAAATAGATTTTCTTCCTCAATGCCATCATAATTTCTATGTGTTACCATTCTGTTAGAATAAATGTATAAAATTCCTCTAAATTATAAGTCCTTCATTACCAGGCTGGCTGGCTTCCTGGAAAAAAAAAATCTAACTGCTTATTTGTATTTCTTCTTTGATTTAAAGGAAGTATGGAATAGGTAAAAACAAAAGTACAATTAAATGAAATAAAATATAAGGCACAGGAAGGATTCCTTCAACATTGCTATCTGGAGACCAACAGTAAAGGGCCAAATGAACCACTGCACATCCCTGTTCATTGTTTCAGTTCAAGGAAAATCCACCAATAACTTCCCCACAATATCCCCTCAAGGAATGATAGCCCAGTGGGTCTTATATTTATTTTCCCATAGAGCTACTACCAAGCTTACTAAAAATAACCAATTAATTAACTTCATATCCTTATTTTGTTTGTAAAACATCAAAGTATATGACTGGGATCACTCATCTTTTTCTCTGTTTCACTACTTAGGAGAAGGTAATAAATGTCATATATAAGTATGCAAGTAATTAACTACATATTTTAAATCATTACTATCTTTTAAAAATCCATATAAAATACATAATAGCATAAAAGGAGAGATTTAGTATGGGGAAACAGGGATAATGGTTAACAAAATATCAAATTAGTCTATGTTTTATGTCTGTATGGCTGATAATTACATTAAAAGAATATAGGAAGGGAGAAGACTGCTGTGATATGGCTCTTTTTTTCTTAATATGAGGGTGAACCATGATGTTAAGAATATACACATAAGAAAACATCACAGATGTGGTGTTAGGCGTGTGTGTACGTCATACCCTTTTCCATGGGCTTGTACAAAATCATTAAGGTCCCATTGTCAGTCTTGAGAATCACAGGTCTTCTGCTCAGCCAACTAATTTCTTGCCTCCCCCAAAATGTGGCAGCTGCAAAATTCTGCAAACCCACTCATTATTTTGTCTCAATGGCAGGCACCACTATTATGTCCTTATCTGCTTATTAATTTAAATAGGGAGAAACTGCCTATTACAGAGTGCCACTTTCATGCACGAGTTACCTTTGAAGCGAACCTGTTCTCCTGGTTTCCTCTCATCATTAGACAGCCATGGGGAAATGTAAGCACACAACACACAACAGTTCCCCCCCCCTTTTTTTTTTCCTCCCCATTCAATTTTTTCCTCTTTATGCTTTGGTCTGTTCTGTCCCATGACACAGCACTTGTGAAGTGTTACAAAGATACACTTTATAAATTCAATTCCCCCCTTTGGCCTCACCCTCCTGATTGTTGAGAGATTTTTTTTTTTAACTTCCGGGCTCTCTTTGATGGTTTTAATTTTCTTTTCTTGAATGATCCTGTCAAAGAAAACCTCACCTCTCCTCTACTCCCCCAGGCTCAGCCCACTTCATCTCCATAAGGAGTTTCTTATGTGCTTCTGTGGTGATTTCAAGACACTGTCCCATCCCTTATAGACTGAATGTCTGAACACTTGGTCCCCTGCCAGGTGGCGCTACTTGAGATGGCTCTGAAACCTTTAGGGGGCTGGACCTTTTTCAAAGAATTACATCACTGCCAGGGAGGACTTGATGTGTTACAGTGTGACCACTTACTATGTTCTCTCTCTCTACTTCGGCTATGCTGATAGGAAGGTATGACTCTGGCTTCTCACTGGTGTCATGTTCTCCCTGCCAAGATGGGCTGTACTTTCTGGAATTGTTAACTGGCATAAACTCTTTCCTTAAGAAAGACACTTTGGATCAGGGACTTTGTTCTAGCAACAATAAAATGAAGGACATACATGTTTCTCAACAGTGCCATGGCTTCAAATATTCCTTCTATGAGGAGGCTTTGTGTATCCACATGTCTAAACTACCTTCACCCCTTATTTAAATCCTTATTGTCCACCACTGTCCATTGCCCTGCTCATCTTTATATTCCAAAAATATTTTAAGCACTTCAAATACTATACTTAAAGTTAAATGCATTCCTTTCTCTCCATAGTCAAACTTCCATTCTGTTATCTAAATGGTTCAAAGATCATCCAATCACATCTAAAAGGATGTAATTTATCACACTGAGGGCTTTTTGTTTCTTTATATCTCTCCTTTGTAACTCCCTCCTTAATTCTGTTATTGCTTCTTTGTTTCATGCTCAGTGTATGTTTTTTTTTTTTTAATATTTTATTTGCTTATTGGAGAGCAGGAGGGAGAGAGAGAAAGAATCTGCACACCAAGGCCTCTAGCCATTGCAAAAGAACTCCATATACATGTGCCACCTTATGCATCTGGCTTACATGGGTCTTGGATATTTGAACCTTGGTCCTTAGGCTTTTCAGACAAGTGTCTTAAGCAAGAAGTCATCTGTCCAACCCTCACTGTTAATTCTTTAGAGAAGGCTTTAAGGCCCTCCTCCTGCCATTTCACTGGACTCTATTCAGTATATTGCTATCACTTTAGTATTTCTAAAGCCGGAAGTGTATAACTTGTCACTAGACATAATTTAGTCTCCATTTCAAATGTGAATTGTGTAGTTTTGTATGATTTGGTCCCATTTTATGATTTCATTATTTTATAATGTTCTATTCCCATGCACACTGTAATAGTAGTTGACATGAGTTTAGTGTTTAGAATTTAGGTTATTTTTATTACTTTTCTGAGATGTGCTTACCTATTGAATTCATTTATTTAATCATAATATATTCTCTATTCCATTTTTTTTTCTGGAAGTGACTGCCAATAACTCTATGGAAACTTGGCTAATAGTCTGCCACAGAAACAATGTTAAGTTGCAATGGCACTAACCATTTTACATTCATTATTTGTTGAAAGCAATCTTTATGTAACCCATTACTAAATAGTATCAGTTTCTCTTCGTGTCTCGTGGAAGTCATTGTTTTGTACTATAAATTACTTTTATCTTTCTGTTACCATCTCTTGCTAAGAAGTAACATTCTTGAACTCAACTTTCATATATCATGATTGTTTCTGAAGGATGAGTAAAATTTCCAAATGATCTGAGAGCAAATCTACAAATATGCCTTTATTTGGGAAAAAAAAAAAATACTTGTATGAGCTAAGGATAAATATGTAGACACAAATGAAAAGATTCTGTCTGTGTGTGTGTGTTTGTGTGTGTGTGTGTGTGTGTGTGTGTGTGTTAGCTTTCATGAATTATTACAAATTATTCATCAAAAAGTTGTCTTCATGTTAACTTGATTTCTCATTAAATAAAGCAGCATGCAAAGTCCGGGAAGAGATTAGACACTTCTGTCAGGCAAGAAGACATGGCTAATCCTGTGATAAGAATGCCTATCCAGCTCACTGCTATGAGCTTAATCACTTGATGTATACCAGGAGGAATGAAAAAAAGTTTGTTTTAGTTTTTGTTATCTTTTTATCGTCCCCAGGAAACGGGGAAGAGAGAAACAAAGAGGATAATCACATAATATAAAATATAAAATAATATAAAATAATCACCCATAAATGCATGAATATAAGTCATGTCTTAAACATTTGTGTATGTTCCAATGCTATAAAATCTGAGTACATTTCTATATTATAAAGCAAGAATTATAGATTCAGCCCACAGAAACCGTGGAGGCCTCATTCAGTGAACACTAGATTACTGAACACTGTCAACCAGAAACACTAGTACCTCATTGCAGAGGGATTGCCACTTGGATTCGCATGGTTACCTTTTTGATTAACTTTCCTATTCCCATTGCTGCCTTGTGTCCCCCATTGTGAAACAACTACTTTAAAGGAAAAGATAGGCAACTGCACTAACACAAAGATTTTTCAAATATATTTTGTTTTAAATATAGTTTGTAGTTTGTTATACTCCTTAGAAAGCATTTATTAATTATTAAAAATTAGAAAATATAAAAGCAGCACGATCAGTTTAAGGATAACCCAGTGCACATGTTAGCATGTGCCTTCAACGTGAGGAATCATAATGACTGCAATAGAGCACTACAGGAGTAAATTAGGACAGTATGTTTGAAATTGCTCTGACCTGGAGAAAATGCGTGTGAGTAGCAGCAAGGCAATGCTAACTGAAAAAGCTGCTGCTGGGGGCAAGTTTCTCCTGCACAGGGCTGCTCCATGCACGGCTGGAGCCTGCGTTGACTTATGCTATCCTGTGACTTTTCAGGGCTTTGCCAGCTTTGCATGGCTTCCAGCAACTGAGAGTCAACAATTTCATTTATGCCTGTAAAGTTGGAAACTGTAACCCTGAAAATGAGGATAGACCACAACATACTAGGTAGAGGAAGGATCTTTTGAGAACTTCTAAGGAGAATACAAGATAAAAGTAATCAAGCATCAGCATGCAAAATCAATACAATTGTAGTAATCAAATTGCTGCTGCTCTAATAAATCACTTAAAGCAATTAACTTATGAAAAGGATTTTTTTTTTGGCTCAGTGTTCTGGTGTCTTCATCCACAGTCAGCCATTGCTTTGGGTCTGTGGCAAGGGTGACACACCAAGGTGGAAGTGTACAACAGAGCAAAGCACTCAGACTATAAAGCTGAACACTGAAGAGAGAAGCTCCAGAAACAAGCCTACCTCAAGTTCCATTCCAGTTTATATTCCTCTTTGACCTCAAGACCGTCCAAAGAGCCCCGCCTCCCATGAGTGCACAGTGTCCTCCAGCATGGAGACTCTGCCAAGAAAACCTTCTACATGTGAACTCCGTGGGGCATTCGTCATGCCCTGTGAACCATTTTTTTTTAAATTTTTGTTTTTATTTTTATTTAGTTGAGAGTGACAGACAGAGTGGAGGAGGAGGAGAGAGAGAGAATGGGCACGCCAGGGCTTCCAGCCACTGCAAACGAACTCCAGATGCGTGCGCCCCCTTGTGCATCTGGCTAACGTGGGTCCTGAGGAATTGAGCCTCGAACTTAGGCTTCACAGGCAAGCGTTTAACTGCTAAGCCATCTCTCCAGCCCTGTGTGAACCATTTTTATCACTCATAAACCATCTTAGAAAAATCACCAAGGAAAGAATCCTACTACTGGGTTGTCAGGACCATGTAATCTATTAAACTATCACTCTCTTCATGAAGTCTTAGTAGCAGAATTTCCACTGAGTTGTTTTGGGTGTTCTAAGTTCATTCAGCATTGGAGAATTTTAGAGAAGAATATTAGTGTAAGCCCTGCTGGAGAGAAGCCCAGGTTATCAAAGGCTTCCTGAAAACTTCTTTGTTCATATGGAATATCCTCCCGCCCCATGTTTCCCTCAGTGTTTTGTCTGATCAAGGTATCTTCTCAGAACATATGGTATCTGTATACTGTCAGTAAAGTACCCATGGTTACTAAAAGTGCCATAGGATTCTGTTTTTTTTTTTGTGGTACATGGTCTAGCACGACAATCTAGACTGGAAAAGAATTCACTATGAAGTCCAGGCTGGCAAAGAACTCACTGAAATCTTCCTGCCCTACTTTTCCAACATATGAGATTATGGGGGTAAGCCACTATGCCCAGACAATTCATTTTTTCTTAATTTGACTTTTGTTTTCCAAACCAACAAAACAAGTAGTAGCCTGTTTCTGATTATTGGTGGATGTGCTTTATGCACTTAAGTGAAATCACTTAGCACTTTGAATAAACCACATTGAACTAATGCAGCATTCGAGTGAATGTAATTTTATTTAAAATCTGAAATATAAACCTTTCCTTATAAGTATCATGTATATTTTTTTGAAGAAAGAAACCAGATATGAAAGTTTATAATATTATACTTTAAAGTACATGGTGCTATTGAACTGCCCACTTTAAAACAGTGACCGCAGATGGTTTGGAAGAAGTGGGGAGAGCTGGAAAATAGGAGTGATAGCAACATGGGTCTGTCAAATTGTTCGGGCTCAGTATCATTTTCATTGAAAAACATCTGTGTGTTTCATCAAGTGCAAATGAAGAAAATTATTTCAACAATGTTGGCTTATGAAATAAATAAATGCTATTCAGCCCTTCGTTCCCTGTCTTGATACAGAAGACATATAATTCTAGAACCTCTTTCTGAATGGTAGATGATAACTATACATACAACCTTTAAACTCTTTCCAGATTTTCCCGAGAGAAACACAATCTCAGACTACACCTCGATCAGTCTGATCTTTTGGCATTAATGAAATTCACTTTCCTTTTTAAGGATGTAAAATATGCCCATTTCTTGTCTAAAGAAGAATGTGACCAATTATGTTTTGTAATTATATAGTATGTTGATACACACACACACACACACACACACACACACACACCATGTTAAGAAAAAGTAGGCTTTTCAGTTCTTGCAAGGATGGAGTGTGTAGACCCAAGCAAGGCCATTACTTTTTATTGTTCCAGTAGCAATAGCAAGGACCGATGAGCAGAGCATATTGGAGGCTATAATTATGTACTGAGAAGAAGAGGTGCCAAAAGCCTAAACTGTAAACAACATACTAGCCTTCATCAAGACACATTCCCTCTTCTGGAAAGAAAACATCTGCTCACTGCCTGTCACCCTTTGGATTGTAATGTTCACAGCCAATGGTGGAGGGAGTTTTACTGAACACTCAGTTGTCTGCACACTTTCACACAGAAAAGTGTCAAATCAAATTTGTGATTTTGTGACCTGAACACTGAAAAGAAATGTCAGCACCTTCTCATCTAAAGGGTAAATGAACCTCATGAAAATAGTTCCATTTCTTTTGAGTAATACTAAACATGATAGCTGATATTAATTTAGCACCTAAGGGAGAGGCTATTCTAAGCACATGGTATGTGTTATCTAATTTACTGTTGGCAAGCACACAGTGCTACCCTTATCAATTGTATATTACCACTAGGATACCTGTGTTTTGAGAAATTAAGTACCTTATCTAATTTGGCTGCCGACTTCTGGTGGCTGGGACATCAAACAACAAAACCATCAAATATTGCCTAAGAATATACACTGGAAAATATATGTCTAGTCATAGGATTGAAGGGAACCCCAATCTAATTAATGCCTACCAATAGAAAAGCTCAGAAAAGGGCTGGAGTGCTTGCAAAGCCTGACAGGCTGGGTTTGATTTCTTGGTATCCACATAATACCAAATACACAGATTGGTGCATGCATCTGGAATTCATCTGCAAGTGGCAAGATACACGGGGCATGCCCAAACTGTCTTTCTCTATCTGTCTCTCGTAAAAAGTAAAAAGGAAACAAAAGTAATTGCTGATAAAGACACTCTCCTATAGGTTTTGAATAACATATTATCTGCAGGTACATCAGCTAATCCCATGGACAAAAGCTCTGGGGAATTAACTAAATCACACCAACATATATAAGGTAAGAGTATGTTCATAAAATTCAAGAGTAAAAATGTATGATAATAAGTTTGGGGATATGCATGCTAACTTTTTAAGATTATAATGAAAAATATCATATTGTAAAATTCCATACCTTTTCTTTTCCTTTGCCTTCTACCCTTCCATCTTCCCTTCCTTCCATCTTCCTCTCTCCCTCCCTTCCTTCCTTCCTTCGTTCTTTCCTCCACTCCTCCCTCCTCCTCTCCCTCCCTTTCTTCCTTCCTATTTATTCTTTGCTATTTTCGAGGCAGGCTCTCACTCTAGCACAGCTCAACTAGCAGTCATGCTGTAGTCCCCAGCTGGCCTTGAACTCACAGTAATTCTCCTACCTCTGTCTTCCTGAATGCTGGGATTAAAGGCATGTGCCACCACGCCTGGCTATTTATTTATTTCCTTCTTTTTTTTTTCTCATTCTTTTGTCTCATTATTTCTTTCTTTTATTTTTTTTCTTTTATGGTACTAGGGATTGAACCCAGGGCCTTGCAATAGTGAGCAAGTGCTCTGCTTGTAAGATTCTCATGTTTCAATAATAACAATAGTAATAATAATTATTACTCCTATCATTAATTTTGGAACAAGTTCCAGCTATGTGGCTGTATCACTGTCAGCTTGGCAGGTCTTACTGTCATCTCAGAGATGGACACCTGTGGGTTTTTCATGAGATTGTTTCCAGAGAGGTCTAATTGAGCAAGGAAAACCTACCCCACATATGAGTTGTACCAGCCTATAGGTTCCCTGACAGAATGAAAAGGAAAGAAACATAGGAAAGCCAGCAGAGCAGCAAGGCTCACCTCTTCCCTCTAAGCAGACAGGGGCAGTGTGAGCCGCCTTCGTACTTGCTTGCCTGTGGGCTTTGCCCTCCATTATGCTGATGGTACCCCTCAAACCATGAACCAAAACAGAACCTTCTTTCTTTAAGTTTTTTCTTTGATCACTTTTTTTTTTTGTTTGCTTGTTTGTTTTGTTTTTCATGCTAGGGTCTCATTCTAGCTCAGGCTGACCTAGAATTCACTATGTAGTCTCAGGGTGTCCTGGAACTCATAGCAATCTTCTTACCTCTGCCTCCCAAGTGCTGGGATTAAAGGCGTGTGTGCCGCCACACCCAGCTTGATCACATATTTTGTGAGAACCATGAGAAAAATAACTCACATTGTTGCTGAAGCATTTCTCAAACATAGCATCATCCTGCTTCAGTCCTTTGAGTCCTGGGTCTATAGGAACACTTCATTGTGACCTGTGTTGAAATCAGGGTTCAACCATGTAGTGTCTATAATAGTGGCTTTTGTGACTGTGCCTTGTCTTGCCTTGAGAGCTTCCCTTTTGCATGCAGCTTTATTTTTATTCAAGAGCAAGAGAGATTGAGAGAGAAAAAGAGGGGGAAGGGGGCTCCAGCCACTGCAAATGAATCCCATTTTGAGAGTGGAGAATGACACTGATCCATGCTGGACATGTGAATGGCACCATCATTTATTTCTAGCACCATCCATTTAGCAGTAACTAACACATGGTTTATTCCGAGGAGTAGAAAGTGTGTCACTCCTGCAACATTTATTGGGGCTGAATGGTAAGTATAGCAGCCTATAAAAGTATTAAAATCAGATCAGCCAAACCAAACCCAAGAAGATATTGGGTCTACCAGATGGAGGAATGGGTGTAACTCTCCTACCTAGGTCCCATAATGAAGTGGAAACCAAGCACTGAATTGGCGATAGTTCCCACTACCTGACTTCCATCTGACCAATTTGTATGCATATCAAAGAAATCCCCAGTGCCCTAGGGCTCTGTCCCTGACATTGGTGCCACCTGATTAGTTTCCCTTCCCCATCCACCTGATCCTCTGTATGGAACTATTTACTGTCTATCCACATGCCCTTTCTGATGAACCCAGTCCTGCCCTGCTCTGTCCAAGGTCAGCAGCTGTCAGATATAGCAGTCTCTCCAACCTTTCACACAATAAATCGCCTTGTAAGTACAGAGGCTTTGTCTTTTTATCACTTTCTCAGCTCTGGCCTCCTAGGCCTCTTTAAATATATTTTATTTATATGTATTTGCAAGGAGACAGAGAGGGAGAGAGAGAGAGAGTGCATAATATAAGTGCACCTGGGCCTGT
Organism: Jaculus jaculus; assembly: GCF_020740685.1. NCBI lineage: Eukaryota > Metazoa > Chordata > Mammalia > Rodentia > Dipodidae > Jaculus > Jaculus jaculus. The sequence continues at coordinate 33,582,002 of NC_059112.1, forward strand.
AGCCACTGAAAGGGAGCTCCAAATGTGTGTGCCACTTTGTGCATCTAGGGAATTGAACTCAGGTCATTAGGCTTTGCAGTCAAGCACTGTAACTGCTGAGCCATCTCTGCAGCCCTCAGGCCTCTTTAGAACTCTTCAATTTTTCAATTCTGTTACCTACACATATATACAGATCTATTTCTTTGTGATGTGAAATGTGTAACTTGAAAGTTAACCTTTGTAATTATCAGGATAAAAGAACCTGTGTTTTCCTCTGCTTGGGCTACCTAGGCATGCCAGAGTATCTGGCAAATTGCAGCCATTGAAACTGCATTACCCTGTGAATGTATTGCTACTCAATGATAATATCCATTCAAGATCCAACTATGGCAGCTACATTTACAACATAAGGCTGAAAATCTATGTTTCTGAGTGTGAAGGACAGAGAACCAAGCAATGGTATGGGACAAAGTGAAGTCTAGGCAATTAAGAAAATGATATGAGATAATTAAGACTAAAGAAAGTTAATTTAAAAATTGGAGGATGGCGTTGGAGAGGTAAATGGGGTAACATGATGTGAGCTATTAAATTCCCACCTACTTCAGTTATGAGTATGGTACAATGTGATGCTAGTTCTGGGGAGGGGAGGGCTGTACACATGACAGAGTGCTGAGAAGTGTTTTAATGAAACATCGTTACATGGCTCATTCCCTAACTCAATTTTCTTCTTTGTCATTTAACAACGTTTATCACATATATAATTTCAAATGCTATTTCAGAGTATTTTAGATGAAATAGGCTATTGTCTTTATACTTCAAGAATTACAGTTTCTTTAGCTTTTATTATCAGTGAAAAAGATCATATAATACTTAGCAAAATTCAGATTGCACTATTATATTAACAAAAATAATAAAAACTACACATTTATAATACCTTATAAAGTTTCTGTCCTAGATTTTCCTAAGGGCTTGTTCAATTTCCAAGTCACAGAAAGCATATAAATCCAGGCAACATTCTCTCTGGCAGTGAAAAATCAAAGGTGAAAGTCCACTTACACTCCTTATGAACATCTAATGATGTCTGCCAAGGAAACACTTATCACTTTCAGAAACATTTTACTATACCTGCCAAAAAATAATTGCACACAAACATTCTGAGATCACTTGAATGCCAAGAAAATCCTTGCAACATCCTCAAGGAACTTAAAAGAGAACACACTTTAAAATAATGAACCACTCTCCATTTTCCTCTATTAAATGACTATCTGATGTCAGATACTTGTCACTTGGTTGTGGCTTAATTACATGGCCATTTTGGGAATTACAGTCTAATGTCATGCTCACCTAAACGCAATTTGCATGCCACCTGCTCTTTGGTTTTAAAGATGACATCAGCGAGTGCAGAACCAGAGAGCAAAAATGTTATTAAGAAACATAGATGTTCTCTGAGGTCATATCAGATGAGTGCTGCAGAAGGAGCCAAGGAGAAGCACATCGCTTCCTGGAAGGGACACCTTCGCTATGACTTCTGTCACGAGAAACATGGATTCCTAAAGAACCTCATCAATCCCTCCACGAAGATGTGACCTGCATTACAATTTTCTTCTCCAGAAATCTACTTTGAAGAACCAGGAAAGCTCCTGATGTACTGTGCTCCATCGCCCAGCCTCAGGGCTGTGGCTACGTTGTGATATGTCACAGGGCTATAACTATAATTACTTAGGTACAGATACGGGTACTTTATAACCTGTGCATGATGGTAACAGGTGCAAATTACCACTTTAAAGACTGATGCATGTCGTGGAGCCTAACTGCTGACTAGCGAGTTCCAAATCAGCTCAACTGGAAGTTCTTTGATGTTTTAAATGCTGACAGAGAACACACACTTACATACAGTATCTCTCAGATAAGATGTGCCCTCTGCCTGCTCAGCCGACCATTTTGGTCAAACAGATGCTGCAATCATGGAATGGATGTGGAAGAAACACTAGGCAGGGAAACATGATAGATTGTTTTGTTTGTTTTTGGTTTTTCGAGGTAGGGTCTCACTCTAGTCCAGGCTGACCTGGAATTCACTGTGTAGTCTCAGGGTGGCCTCGAGCTCACAGTGATCCTCCTACCTCTGCCTCCCAAGTGCTGGGATTAAAGGCGTGAGCCACCACGCCTGGCAACATGATGGATTTTGACTATTCTAAAGATCTTCTGCACTGGCATTGTTGGTAAGGAAATGAAACTGAAATAACAGCAACTTTTATTTGAGTTTTGAAAAGGTACTGAGAGCCTTGGCTTTTCTAGGATGTCTTCATTTAAAAATATACATTGCCTATGTTAATATTTACAAAAATTGAAAATAAATATTTGAACATATTAATTCATGTGATTGTTATTTGCTAAATTATCATTGCTAAAAGATATTTACCTTACCACAGTAAGGATGGCAAACATCAAAAAATCAAATGAAAATAAAAGCTGGTGAGGATGTGGAGAAACAGGAACACTCATCCACTGCTGGTGGAATGTAAGATGGTACAACCGCTTTGGAAAACATTATGGAGACTCCTAAAAAGGCTGACAATAGAGGACTATATAGTTACCAACAGACACAGTTACTCTCTTACTGGGCATGTACCCTGAAACCTTCAAGCTTAAGTCCAGAGAGATTTGCTCAACCATGTTTATAGCAGCTCAATTCATAATAGCTAAGAGCTAGAATCAGCCCATATGTCCATCAGTAGAACAATGGATAACTAAGATGTGGTATATCTACACAAAGAAATTCTACACAGAAGTAAGAAAAAAATGACACAATGAAATTTGAAGAAAAATGTTTCAACCTGGAACAGATCATTCTTAGTGAACTTACCCAATCACAGAAAGATAATTGCTGCATAGTCTCGCTCATCTACAACACCTAACCTGAATCTATCCAAGCATACCCAGCAAGCATCTCGAGGACTAGACAATAGGGAAGGTAGGGAGGGAAGGGAAGGCAAGGAAACGGGTGGTGGGGACAAAGACCTATACACAAACGGCAATGGTATCATAAAATTCTACATCCTAAAAGGCAGACCAAATCGTTGAACCTTCACCAGGCCCTTAGAGGGAACACCTGAGTCACAAGGCACTGGTGATGTTATGACCAAGACTGACTTTAATCTTCTACAGCCTCTCTCTCTCTCTCTCTTTCTCTCTCTCTCTCTCTCTCTCTTTCTCTCTCTCTCTCTATTTTCTCTCTAACTCTTTTATATTAGTTATCTTTTTATTCCTTCTCTTAATGAGCACTAACCTGTAACTCCCAGTACTAACAGGTGACTATCATCTACAATGAGCTTTTGATCAGACAGACCTTCAAGGTTTCCTAAAAGAATGACAGATTTCTGTCAGAGTACTTGATGACACACCAAAGGTTAGTGGTAAGACCGTAGTGCTGAAGACACCATATGCGGTTGACATGTAACATGGAATGACATGGCTGGAAGACAGTCAGTCCCAAGACAGTCAGCATGTCTAGTGTCAGAAGGTGCTACATGGGCAACTGGGAGAAAATGACCAAAATCTGTCCAAGCAACTCATGATCTAACCTACTTAACAGCAAATAACCTGTTGTGATGCTCATATAAGTACAATAGTAGCACACAGCCATGGTGGGAAACCAACTGCTCTTGATTTGGCTAACTGATCTGCTCAGTAGAAGAAAACCTATAACCGGAGTTGGGAAACATGTTAGAACCATATCCAAACATGAGCCTGCTCTCTATTATCAAGCTACCACCAATTGTGGGCTTCAAGAGGGCCTACACCTATTAAATTCTCTATAAAAAAAAAGGTTATTCCATTTATTTCGTGCTAGCTTTACTCTCCCTTGGAGAATCTGCTTGTCTTTTTCAGATAGATGTATATCCTAAGTAGAGAATCACCCCATCATACCTCGAAAGGGCCCCAGGTTAAACTAAGAATAATTGGTGAAAGAAGCAAGGATACTGTTTTCTTGGTGAACCTGGTACCAGCACAAGGGTGAAGATCGACACAGATAATAATCAATTTCCACCAAATCAGATATCCAGAGACACAGAGGCTCCAAACAACTCATCATTGAAGCAGACCCAAAATGAACCCAACATTGCTCAGGGAAATGTTGCGGAAGAGGGAGTGGAAGGAATGTCAGAGCCACACATTGGGTCATGATAGGCAGAGACATTTCTCCTACCCATAACTGTGGGCTAACTCCACAATGCATGACTCATATACCTCAACAAGGAGGGGCCAGGTGGAGGGGCTAGGACATGGAAGAGACTAACAATGGTACCAACTTGACTGTATTCACTGAGCACAAAACTAATTAATCTTAAAAAAGATATTCATAATGAGTAATTATTTTCTTTTTCTATTAGGTAATTTGATTTTGATATGGAGGCTGTGTGCAAATGAAGGTAATTTTCTATAAAGAGAAGTATATTCATGGACCTTTGAGGATAAAGGGAAGAAAAAAATAAAGACAAATGGAGGAGAGAGAAGAAAGGAATGGACATGAATAGGTCAAGAGACTGTGAACTGCATTTTGGCTTGATGGAGTTAATTTCAACAGGTCTTAATGTTAAATAAAGGAGTTGGTTGTGAGGTTTCATGCCTATAATCCCAGCACTCAGTTCAGAAAAGTTTTCCATAGGATGTCAGAGTTAATATGAAAGTGAAGGTGAGAAATCCAAGAAACACAGGGAGAGGAATGTAGGCTTGCATGGCAAAATTACTGAAAGAAGTGGAACTTGATTAATTCTCAGCCCTGCTAATTTGGGCATGCAAGCAAATAAGGAGCTGGGCAAAGTGAGTGGTACTGTGGAAATTTTATTTAAACAATACTTTTAAAATTATGTATTTATTTATGAGAGAGAGAAGGAAAGGAGAGAGAGAATGCCAGGGCCTCCTGCCACTGTAAATGAACTCCAGCTGCATGCACCACTTTTTGCATCTAGATCTTCCAGGCCCTGAAGAGATAGCTCAGTTGGTAAAGTCCTTCTTGCTCAAGTATGAGGAACTGAGTTAAATCCCTACAACCCATGAAAAAGCCAAGTGCAGTGGCATTTGGCTATTATTCCAGCACGAGAGAGGCAGAGGCAGGAGAATTCGCAGGGCTTCCCAGGGAGCTAGTCTAGCCACATTGGTGAGTTTCAGGTTCAGTGAGAAATCCTATTTTAAAGACTAAGGCGAATAGTGACCTAAGAAGACACTCTGTGTTGATCTTTGACCTTGGTTCCACAAATGCACCTATGCACGTGTGTGGCAAAAGGCATAGGGATACTCATATAAATATGCATTCATACTACATGCACATATACAAAGCCAAAAAAAATGTTTTCTAGACTTTTCTTGTCTATTCCTCCCTGACACTTTTGCTAAATAATCTGTTCTTTCTATAATATATACTAATTTTGCTGGGCATGGTGGCACACTCCTTTAATCCCAGCACTTGGGAGGCAGAGGTAGAGGGATTGCTGTGAGTTGGAGGCCACTCTGAGACTACATAGTGAGTTCAAGGTCAGCCTGAGCTAGAGTGAAACCTTACCTCAAAAAACCAAAATACTACTACTAATAATAGTAAAAATAAAAATAAATAAAATATACTAATTTTTATTGTTTACATAAAGGTTCACCAATCTTAATACATTTCTTAATAAAACTTCAATGGATATTAAATTATCAAACCATATTTTCTATATCAGTTGAGTTGTTCTACAATGTCTGAATGTGGTATATGTTGTTATAAGTGATCATCTATGAGGCCCACATCTAATGGTCACATAGGATATTTTAATTGGTTTTACATGATAAAAGAAATCTTAAGAAAAACATCAGAGAGGAATTGGGAAGTATAAACATTGCCTCTTCACTGTATGATTACCTTTTTGTATTTATTTATTTAAGAGAGAGAGAGAGAGAGAATGGGTGTACCAGGGCCTCTAGTCACTGAAAATGAACTACAGACACATGTACTACATTGTGTATCTGGTCTACTTGGGTACTGGGGAATTGAACCTGGGTTCTTTGGCTTTGTACACAAGCACCTTAACCATTAAGCCACCTCCCCAGCCCAACTTTTTGCATTTTGAGCAAGTGCCTAGTCAGATATTATTTTAAAATAACATTCTGTAAATATATTTGTGAATGCCAGCCAACATAATAGTTACTGAGGTATCTATGCTTTGTGTCACAGACTCTTCAATAAGAAGGAAGTAAACAGAGTTACAAAGAAAATGCATAAACTATTATACATTTAACAATCAAAAGTAGTCTTGATGAAAAGAGTCATAAAATCTAATTTTCAGTGAACCCTAACTCAAAAAAAAAAAAAACACAATAAATACACATTTACTAGTGTGTATTAAACAGAGCCTAAGAAAAGACTTAATTTCACGGCAAAAATCCTGATTTTTAAGTTTAATGTTAAATTTATCTACAGGAATTTTATGTTTAGAAAATTTGGTTTGTTGGATATTTGCAAAAAAATTAAAAAGTAATATTTAAAGTATTATTTTAAATCACATTAATATGTTTAAATCTGAAAGAGAGTAGAGGCTCCATAAAGTTTCTATAGATAATTGACAGATATAATTTATATGTATGTAATTCTACAATTAAAGACCAACCCTTTTAAGAAGGGTGTTTAATCTGATAAAAAACGAAAGCTTCCCTGATCTTAATAGCTTGTTTACCATAGCTTGGCACATGCAGGTAATTATAAACAAATCATTTTACTAAGGCGAGTAATTTTTTTAAAATGTTAATTGAAAGTGAAGTAAGTAACTATACATTTTATCTTGATTCAATTGACAGTTGAGCAATAAGGCTAGTTATCCATGCACAGATACTGCATAGTACTTATGTGCAATTAAAATAATCATAAATTGTCATAAAATAATTAAATAAGTAGGGAAGGCAAGTCATTTCAGAAACATGAAAGGTTCGAGTTAGAATTCTAGAGTGTCTCACAGGAAGCAATCTTTAATTCTTATCTTTTTTTTTTTAATTTACATTTTTGTAAGCTGAGAGATAAGAGAGAAGACAGAGAATAGGCATACCAGAATCTCCAGCTACTGCAAACAAACTCGATATACTTGTGTCACTTTGTGCATCTTTTTTACATGGGTACTGGGGAATCGAACTGCGGGCCCATCTGGGTCATTAGCTTGGCAGGCCAACCACCTTAACCACTAAGCTATCTCTAGATCTTTAATTATTAATAAATATTTTGCAAGGCAATGGAAGTGAAAGCATTTTTCATCGAAGTTCCTTGACTGTTTCTTAAGTCCATGTTAATTTTGCACTAAGGAAAAATAATATATTTGAAGAAAAATCTATTAAATATTTTGAATGATATTTTTGGAATAATGAAATGTGTTTTATAATATGTAGAACAAGTTTAGGTAGTATCACAAAGGACTATTACAAAAAGTCATGTATCTGGGACAGAATTTGCCCACATTTGGACATCAATTATCTTTGGGTTCACACCCATTTTGTGGTCCATCCATTAATCGAGAGCTGTGGTGAACTGCATCACACATGCTTCCCCACAGCCCCAAGCTTTGGTGTCAGGGGTATACTTCCACCCACATTTTTTTTCAGGGTCAGTAATCATTCATGTTTGCTTTGAAATGGGGTCTTCCTATGTAACCCTTCATGACCTGGCACTCTCTATACAGCCAGGCTGTCCTCAAACTTGCAGCAATTCTTCCGCTTCACTTTTCAAGTACAAACATTAGAGGTGTGCACCATTTCACCTGGCTTCCTGTGTGGACAATCCTGACAGCTATGTAGCTCATTCTTCGTACTGGTATCTATTATGTAGATGGCAACATCTTTAGCAGAATCCTTGACCATTTACCCATTAAATGCAGGCTACATTCCCCTAGTTGTGATTTTAAAAAATACATGTACAACTATTACCAGTGTTTCCTCCTCAAGGTACAGTACCCACTTTTCCTCTGTGAAAATCACCAGTCAGTATCTTCATGCACACTTGATAAAAGATTAACCACTATCCATTTCTTGATCTACACAAATATGATGTCCCTTTGTATTGGTGACCTTTCTTTTTGCTGTGATAGAATACCCAAAAGGATGAACTTAAGGGGAGAACTGTGTGATTTATATATGTTTCAGGGGACATGGTCCATCATTTGCTAGAAGTCATGGCAATGGGACAGCTCTGAGCTGTGGCAGACAGACCTAGCTCATTCACAGCTGAGAAGATCTGGAACAGGCAGAGAAGCCATGCTGAGAGCTACAGACTTCAAAGATGTCTCCCAGTGACTCCAACCCCTAATGGTTTCACAATCTCTTAGAACAGTGCCACCACCAGGGACCTATAGTGGACATTTCACATTCACCATACACTCAACCATCTTATAATCCTAATAGAAATTTATGTCTTAAAATAACCTGTTGATCTTTTTACATTAAATGTGTTTATGAGAAAAAACTTACGTACATCACCAAAAATCAACCTAACTAAAAACCATGATAATACAATTCCACTGGTATATCCAAAAGAAAATTTCAGGGTCAGGATCCTATAATATTTATTTTTTTAGATACTATCACATGACTTTTTGTATTAATATTCATCACTACCACCATTTATCACCACATTGAACTTTGCTCTTTATACCATTGAGTGTGTAAGAGTTTATATTGTTGTGTGTGCTAGATTTTATATCATTATCCGTGCTGAAGTTTATACCACAGTGTGTGATAGAGTTTAAACCACTGTGTGTTGTGGAGTTTATAGCACCGTGTGTGCTTGAGTTGTTTTTTTTGAAAGTGAAATGTGATTATCCATCTATGTGGAAAATAGTAAAGACAATACTTGTTTTCTTGAAACTGGAGAATGTCTTGCTGTTGGATTCAGTAATACTCTTGTCTTCCCTCTTTGCAGATAAAGTTCATTACTAAACAAATTAGCTTTTCAATTATTGCTACTAAGCTGTCAGTAATTGGAATTCACTAAAACTTCCTCAGTCTTTTTTTTTTCTAATTGTTCTTTTCTAAGTACCAGTAATTTAAAATAAGATGAAATTATGCTCCTTATGATTTTAAAAATACATGAATAAACTGTAACTTGACGCTTAGCCTGATGTCACAATTTAGGTAACAAAATTGAACTTGGAGTACGCTCACTCTCTCTCTCTCTCTCTCGCTTTCTCTCTCTCTCTCTCTCTCTCTCTCTCTCTCTCTCTCTCTCTCTTATGTGTGTATGAGAGAGAGACAGCGAGACAGAGAGTGGAGGAGATGAAGAAGAAGGAAGAGGAGGAGGAGGAGGAGGAGGAGAAGGAGGAGGAGAAGCAGCAGCAGCAGCAGCAGCAGCAGTAGCAGCAGCCTGGCTAGTCTTTGAAAAGGAATTTTAAGTGAGAAATTTTGGGTTAATGTACCTAGCTGGCAACTAACATCATGTCTGCCACATGTGTGGCCTTATTATTTGTTAAAAGGAGGGCATCTTTGTACCAAATTGCTAGACTATGGTCTAAAATGGAAGAAATGAGAATGGATGACATATTTAATTTAATGGAAAATAAATGGTCACAGGACTTCGAAAATATGTTAAGTGGCAGGGAGGTGCTGTGAGCCTCTTCCATGTACTAAAATCAACAAACGAGATCGATGCACCTCCCTGAGTTCAACAGGGATAGTTCCAGAATGAGAATCCCTAAGACAGTTTGGGGGCATAAGGAGTATTTATGAAAAGATGATAAGGAAAATGGATACAACTGTCTATCTTGCTTCTGAACACATTCATCTACTAATACATCCACAGCCAGATACAGCTCACTGACTCAGTCGTGGGGAGCTAATACAGGGACAGCTACAGTCTCTGCTTATAGTTCAGCAATGGGTATGTGGGAAGTTGATTTACCATGCAGACCTAAAAGACTTAGTCTCTCATGTAGTGGGTGTGTTCCTTTTTAATTTTTTTTTAAATTATTTACTTATTTATTTGACAGAGAAAGAGGGAGAGGGAGAGAATGGGTTTGTCAGAGCCTCCAGCCATTGCAAATGAACTCCAGACACATGCGCCCCCTTGTGCATCTGACTAATGTGGGTACTGGGAAATCAAAGCTGGGTCCTTCTGCTTTGCAGGCAAACTCCTTAACCACTAAGCCATCCCTTCAGCCTGGGTCTATGACTTTTTAACATGAATCATTATCTTGTTTGTTTGCAGTGTAAGAGACTGGTCCATGGTTTCTGGACACAAAGCAGGAATGGGAACACTAGAAACATTCCATGCCTTTACCACTGGCTTTTGATGCTTGTTAGTCTTTGTTTTGGTCTGTATTGCCTTTGTTTTATTTCATAAAATATGTGTTTTCCAGAACTACTTCTGAACTACTGATTCCCAGGCTAACATTACTCACAGGACCTACATCTTTCAGACCAGTCTAGTCCTTAGAATCCAAGCTGATATCATATTTTCTTTATGAGGCCTATCTATTTGTCTGGGGGTTCCACATGGTGCCGATGTTCCCCTTCTGTCATTCTAGACATTTGAGGGAATTTCACCCCACCCAGTCCAGGACAAAATGGACATTGGTAGATAAAAGAAACAAATCCAAATAAGTCTCACATTAAGGTCTTCAGTGAAGTTCCTGGCTAGACCTCTGAGCCAAGACTTAGAGCCAGGTGCAACTATCATTTCTGGAAAATATGGAAATTACACTCTTCAAGGCCCTCACCTAGACTGTAGATATTTGCCTTTACTAGATCCAAGGACTTTCTTCTAAGCTCTATGGGTTCCCGTCTGCTGAGATTTGCCCTAGCTGTCTCGATTCCTCAGACACTTCTGGCCTTGTTTTAATCTTTGGATTCTAATTTCTCAAAGTAAGACTATCACTTTAAATTCGTTATTAGTTAATTGGACATTAATATTTGAACATCACGCCCTTCATGCACTAAAATAAACAGAATTCCAAGCCTTTAATATGGACAAAATCACTATTGATACTCTAACAACTATTAGTGTTTACTCCCGGTCACAAATATCCAGGGACAATGAGCAGCAAAGGGAGTTGAGTAACCCTTTAAAATCAAAGATGTGTTTAATATGAGCTACATTTCAGGAGGCAGAAGATAAAAATTCATAATAATCTATGAAAATTACTACTAGTTGTACCAAACCACATTTGTGCAGCCCTGATTAATTAGCTATTTTGAGCATAGTGATACATCAAAACAAATCAAAACCACAAAGGCAATTTGGGTTGCTTTTACTCACTGAATCTGATATTTCTGTGACATAGAAATCTTTTTTAAACTTTTCCCAAACCTATTATTTTTCACAAATTTTCTCATTTTCTTAAAGTCAGACATGTTAAGTTCTTTTTGCAAGATTAGCCTTTTTGGTGTTGTCAATTTGATGCTTGATCCAACATGAGGGGGAACATAGATAACTTAAGTAAGACCAAGTTGAATAGATTGGTAGTAAAGTCATGCTAATCTTTAGGCTTGGGGAATTTTGCAATGAAATTTATATCTACTCTTCTGCTGTAAATATTTTTTTCAATTTTAATAAACAGTTTTGGACACATGGAAAAAAGAGAACTGTGAAATAATACATTTATGCTCTTTAAGAAATATCTATATATTATACTACATACAGTATCATTTTTAGTATGTCTTTTTTAAAAAAAACAATTATTTACTTATTTATTTATTTGCAAAAGAGAGAGAGAAAGAGAGTAAGAATGGACTCATCAGGGCCTCCAGCCCCCACAATCAAACTCCACATTCATGTGCCTGCCACCTTGTGCAACTGGCTTATATGGGAAGTAGGGAATCGAATCTAGCTCCTTAGGCATTGCAGACAAGCACCTTAACTGCTAAGCCATCTCTCAAGAATACATCATTTTTATATTTTAAGGCTAACCAAAGTCATGTCAGCATATATTCAAAGTCAGTATCAAATATAATTTGGCATATCAACGAATATTTTCTAGAATAATTTATTGTATCTAAAAATATCTTAAATTGGAAATAAAGTTATTAAAGCCATACAATGATCATGTACCTTACTGAGTCACTGAAATACAAACAAAATTGCTATACTTTGCATTCAATTGATTAATTCAATTTCCACAAGAAATTGAAACATTTCCATAGTTAAATTAAATCAAACTCATAAAACACCAATAAAAAATAGTCAGCATTCATATAAAATATTTGTGTTCACACTGTAAAATAGTACAATAAGCAATTGACACTAGAGCTAAAATTCAGAGCCTTATTTAATTCTATATTTTTATATATTGCCTACATATATGGACATTTTTATATAAAGTTTGGGTTTTCCAGGGGTTTTATATAGAATAACTAAGAATACTATAAAGAATAATGTACAATAGTGGTAGTGGTATGTAGAAATAGCTCAGTGGTTAAGGTGTTTGCCTGCAAAGTCAAAGGACCCTGGTTTGTTTCCGCAGGACCCATGTAAGCCAGATGCACAAGGGGGCGTGGGCATCTGGAGTTCATTTGCAGTGACTGGAGGACCTGGCCTGCTCATTTCTCTTTTTCTCTCATTCTGATTCTTCTCTCTCTCTCAAATAAATAAATAAATTATTTTTTAAAAATAATAATGTATAATATTATACAGAGTAACTTATAAATGCTATAAGGAAAAATACAGGATAATCCAATATTCAATCCAACACTGTTCAACACAAAGTAAACTTTCCCACCCAGGGAGCATAGTGCATCTCTGTTTAGCCTTTCAGGAGTTCAGATGGGGATTCAGAGTCCTTGTAGAGATGAGTTTAGCTACATTATCCAGACTTAACAGGGAGTCAAGGAGTTGGGTCCAGTGAGGAAAGAATTATCTTAGTAGTGATGAGGCATGGCTTCCTTATGGTAGAATATGACTTTTGATGGACTTGGGTACACAGTTTTTCTGCAATAATTATTACAATGGCAGAAACAATAAAAAGTTAGAAATAGATGTCAACTTCTTAGTTTCACTTACTTAAAAGTTTATAACTGAAGGCCTTTGAAAAATACTTCCAAATAGATTACTTTCATTAAATGATTACATATGCATAGATCATTGGAAGACAGTCAGTGGTTGTGAAAAACTGGACATGCATCTTTCAGCGTAGGCTGGATTCTGAAAACGAAGCTATAGGTACGTGTGTTCACATGCTTGTTTGTGTGTTTTAATTTTCTTTATTTCATCAAAAGACAGTCAAGTTAGGCAAAATAATTTTATGCCAAACAGAGAGGTGTTGCAAGTATCAGTGTTATGTGGGAACATTTCAAAGGCACGGCTGGCCAAGGTGACAGAATGTTGCTTCTTTAGAGAAGGAAAGACGAAGCAGGCAGAGAGGCACGTATGCTAACACATATTTGCTCACAGACACATAGTTGCAGCATCAAAGGGAATTCATAAAAATTATGCTGCAAACAATATCTTTATACAAATTTATCATAGCATCTGTCAGCTCCATAATATGTTCATAAAATGAGGAACATGAGTCTTCACAGTATGCTCATTTTGGTGGGCTCACTGTTGTTATCACAACTGCCTTGTTGCTTGCTTGCCTGGCTGTTGTCGTTCAGTTCTCAGCCTTGGGTTACTTCATTCCCATACCAAAAATGTAAAAGTTAAAGTTTAATTTCATCAAAGGTACAAAGAATACAGGGAAATGGCTCTGTGCTTAGAAATATGATTCCAACAAAACCTTGAGAATTGGGGAGAACTAAGGAACAATCTCACAGATACGACAATTAAGTGGGCATAAAGAAAGAAAAGAAATGAAGGTCAATGAGATCATAAAAGTTAAATGCATACAAAAATATGGCTGTAGGGAAGTCAATAAAAACACAACACAATTTTCAGTTACTTAATGAAAGCACTGGAAAGCATGATATACAGTAGTGCTTGGTAACTTGCTTGATATATACACATAGCAACAGTTAGGTGAAATTCTCCAAGAATCTGCACATTGTAGGTAGATGGTTAACAATCTGATCTCACCTTTCAAACTTCAATCCTTTGGGGGGAAGTAGGGGTATCTATTTGTCCTAAAACTTCTATCATCTGCCACAATGATTTAATAGTAAAATATTTTTGTTTTTGTCATATTTTCTGTGGGTGTTGTGATGTTTAATTTGGAAGATGTACCTTTACAAAAATTGGACTTGCAATTTTTATTAACCTTAATAAAAATTCATGAGGTTCAGTCATTTAGAAAATTCATCTTGATATATTTGATGAAGAATATGACCAAATTAAAAAAAAAAACACATTTGGTGGTCTGTATTGTAGCATGAACACAGAGTTTATGAAATAGGCAAATGGAAGTATTTCTTCTTTCATTCATCAAGTAACTACCTATGATACTTAGGAAATAATTAACCCACTTTAAAACAATCTAATAAATATGCTTGGTGCTCAGGGAACAATAGAGATTTTGAGTTCTTCTTAAGTGGGATCAAAATATTTCAGCTGAGTGATGGGCAAACAAAAATATAATTCCTCCAAATACTTATACTCTTTGCCAGAGTTGGGATTTTTTCCAACTCTTAGTAGAACTACATTAGGAAACAAGTCACTCTCTTAATGCTGTTTGTACACTAATAGCCATTTCATTTAGCTGAAAATTAAGGGCAGATGCTTTGCAAGATGGAAAAGTCAATGTGTCCTAGAAGAAAGGCAATTTCTCTGAAAATCCTATGAAATTTATGTTAACTTTTTCCTTGTCTTTGATACTTCCTAAGGGAAAACAGACATGAATTTGTGCATTTAGGCAAGCCAGCCAAGAACAGTAGCAGATATTACTAGCATCATAAGTAGACCACATCTCAGTAACATTATATATTATTTAACTTTTTAAAAATTTGAAAAAAATCATAGAAAACTAAGTATGTCTAGAATGTACATAATTCTTAAGTAAAAGGTATGAGTTTTCTCATAATAATAGTAGGTGTTGTGTAGTTTCAAAGACTAAATGATTTGAGACAATAAAATGTGAAAAAAATTGACAAGAAAGAAAGCATATGAGTGTTGTATATGGACACGATTACTTTTTACAATGAATTAATAATGATTTATGTCATAAATTTGATTATAAAATCTTCCTAGCCTTCAAATTTTATATTTCTTAAGTATAAATGGCAAGAATTTATTATAAGAGCTACTCTTGATGGGTAAATCTTAGCATGTTTCAGATATGGGACTGAGTTCATTGCATCATCAGCTCTGAGTTTGCAATAATCCAATCATACTGATCACAGGTTTCAGCAGAAGTGGAACATGAGGTAAAGAAGTAAAAGGGACTACAGCCGGAGAAATGGCTCTATAGTTGAGGCACCTGCCTGAAAAACCTAATACCCAGTACCTCTGTGTAGCCAGATATACAAAATGATGCATGCATCTGGAGTTTGTTTTTAGCAGCTGAAGGACCTAGCACACCCATTCTGTCTCTCCTCTCTAACTCTATTTGCTTGAAAATAAATAAATACAAATATTTTTAAGAAAAGGGGAACTAAAATATGAATAGTATCTACTTTGAAGGCATTTTCAAGTATTAGAGGACTTGTCTTGTTTGGTGGCTACCCTCATTATAATCTGACATGAAACCGATATTCCTCGCAATTTTATTCCATCATTTAGTTTTCACTTCAGTTTTATGACATTTGTCTCTTTTCAAACACAGAACTCTGCAATCACATTCTTCTGTACACAGAATGTTAATGCAATCCTGCCTGATGATTATTAATCCCGGTTTCAGTCAAAGACCTCCAAAACCAATGAAGGTGCCTCCCTGTCTCACATCTCACTGCCTACCCAGACCATCACTGAAATCGTTCTGACAGGTTTACAAGTATCTTTCTTTTGCATGCCCTGAGGGTTTGTTCTGTGTTCAACTACTCCTAAATCTTGACTATGATTCCTGTGAACACTTTTACATTCAGTCTTGGCTAACTCAGAGGCATCTGCATCATTTCACTTATATGTGGTAATTTTTCTATAATTCTGAAATAAAATCAGAGAAAAGAAGCAAGTGACCCAAGAATGAAGAAATAAATGGACTCTTCCATGAACATAGAGGGGTAATGGAATGAGAAATGAGTCCAATATTTTGTGCTTGTGTTGTTGTAGATATAATTTCCACACACATTTATTTCACTTACTTCTGACATTGCCTCTGCAAATGACATCTTGGTTTTATTTATAATTGATTTAGATTTCATAAGAGAAGTATGGGCACCTCAGTAGCCTATCTATATTGATTTCCATGCCTATATGCCTCTGATAAAGTTTAATTTATGAATCATGCACATTAAGACATTACCAGTAGTAACTAATAAAATAATGCAATGTAATGCCGCTATAAATGGGAATAATGAGAACAGACTCTCTTCAAATATTGGCAAGTTTTCCCTCCTGAGCTATCAACAGTTTCCCACCCCTACTAAGAATGTAAAGTATCATATTTAAAGTATTATAGCAAACAGCACAACATTCCATTTCTTTTTCAAAAATTCATGGCCAGAAATTTCATGTTTATTTTAACCATTAGCAACTTTATCATAGAACCATTTCCTTTCCTTATTGACCTGAGAACTCTCACCTCCACACTTACTGCAGATACTGTCTGTCTTCTCTTTTGCTCATCAGAATCATCAGCATCAATACTCTGGTGCTTTGAGATTGAGATTGAAATAAAATAAGGGCCCCTTGAAGACAGGCACCGAGAAGCTGTGACCATCTAATAATGGTAAGGGCACTGGGTGTCAGGTGTGTAATGTTCACTGCATGCCTATGATACACAGGAGAATCCTCCTGACCAGGGAAGACAAAGCCGCCAGTGAGACATTTCATTACAGTTCAGAGAGCAGTACATTTTGTAGTTTACGAATCATGCATTTTTTGAATTTTCCACTTGTATTTGCACGCAATGTTTAATCTGGTATAACTGAAACCACACAGAGCAAAATCATTGATAACAGGGCCTTCAGGGTACTGATAATTAGAGATACAGTGAGAATTTGGTCCAGGTCTGAGGACAATATTCTTCTTACTAGAGATTCTCTTGGGAGAGTTTAGATGTCAAGGTAAAAATAGGGACAATGAAATTTCTAATATATTCAAGGGCTCTGTTTTTACAACCTCTAGCATAGACTTAACAACAGCCAGCTCCAAGCAGTCACTTTGGCTTTGCCAATAGCAGAGTCTTAATGCGGATGTCACCATATCAGCTCTGCCACAAACTTGAGCCATATTCCCAACTCACCATCTCCTTAGTCTCAGACAGGCAATCTCTGCATTCTTCAGACATGTCACCTGTGAGCCCTTGCCAAGTCCACTTCTCACTTGCCTCACCTACTAACCAAATCCTTGTGTCTTCAGCAAAACAGATGGAGCCCTTGATAGGATTATCCCATTTTCCTGTCACCTCAAACTCACATTTTGTCTTGAATGATATTTTCATTATCTTGTCCATCTTAACTCTTAATCTGTTTAGCTGCATTTTCCCTAGCACAATCACTATGCTCTATAGATCTCACATATTTCTGTTCATGTGCATAACCATTTTGAAAGACAAGGTCAAAGTTTGAGTGGAGACTGTTTTTCTCATGGTCTGATATGCTAATCTACACAAAATAGCTTTGATCAACACTCACCAAAATTCAGATTAAATGATTGCACATTCTTTTCTACAGAAAACTGAATCTAGAAATGAGTAATAACTTATAAATTCCATTTACCATTCAAAATGATGTTATATCGATTTCCAGTTGAAATCCCTAGGAAGAATAGCTTGCCACCTTTTACTTGGCCCACCTTTGATCTAAGAATGAGTTTTTATTAAGCTAACATGTCAGAAAATACAAAGCATTCAGTCATGCATCACTTTAACTATATTTTTTCACTTTCACACCATGCTTTAGAGAAATGTTTTGCTTCATTACCTAAATAGATTTAATGATATAGTAAGCAAAATTATGTACAATAAAACTAAGCACTAGGAATTTTAAATCTTATAGTATGAATTTTTGAAGTCATTACCAACTCTACCATTAGAAATAATCATCATGAACTGTGCAAAGTAACACAATCTCTCCAGTGCCAGCATGCTTATCAGCAGACCGAGGAGTTGTTTTCCATGTGGAACACATGAGATTTGTAAAATTATTATTAATCCCCAGAGGGCACCTGCATATAATAAATTGCAAATAGGGTCTATTGCTGCACAAAAAAAAAATCAAAAAACTCACTAACTATTAACCTTATAGAGCCTTTAAATTTTGAACACTGATTTCTCTAAGGGGTAATTCAAAGGAAGAGTGTTGTATTTTACTGCGGGATAATACAAACAATTCTCTCTAGAACATTAATTAAAGTATAACATGCATCATTTCCTAATTCAAAGAATTATGAAATTTATCAGTTAAAAAAAAAAACATTTTTATTTATTTGCAAGCAGAGAGACAGAGAGTGAGAAGGAAAATGAGAATGGGTTCACTAGGGCCTCCAGCCACTGTGAAGGAACTCCAGGTACATTGCCACTTTGTATATCTGGTTTTATGTGGGAACTGGGGCATCAAACTCCAGTTATAATGCTTTGCATGCAAGGGCCTAAGCTGCTGAGCCATCTTTCCAGCCCTGAAGGTTATCATTTCTAAGCAAGGATACTGTGCATATGGATGAAAATTAGTGCTTCTGCTTATTCTCTTTATTTCGTGGTATAATGAATACATTTCTCAACAGTCTCTTATCCTGTGAAGGAAACTAAATGGTTTCTCTAATTATTTGTTATTCTTTCAGAACTCCAGCCTAGACTACACATTTTCCATCTCTTCTCAAAGGTGGTTCTTGAAGATATGAGCTACATTGAGGACTGGACTGAAAATGCACAAACAAAAAGAAAGCTTGTATGCTGTTCATTTCCTATTTCCTTGAATCCCTGCAGAAAATGACTGCAAAGTGTTAACAGGAAATGGAACTCTAATATGAAAGGAGGCAAGAAAGAGTAAAGGAAATCTCACAGAAACCACCTCACAACAACCACTTGATAGCCAAACATAAAGTAAGTCGGAATCTTTTGGGTTAATAACTAACACTGTGAGATTGTTTATTACATTGACCCAAAGAGACAAATAGGTTTCAGAGATGCTTTATCAAAGGAATAAAGGCCTTCTGTTGGTTTAGTACATTTCCCTGGCCCACTCTGTGTAGAGGTAAGACACCCCCTGGAAAAAACAAAACACATGAATGGGGAGCAGAGAAGCTAAGGGTTTTTGTCTGAGAGTGATGGATACCGATTCTCTAGTTACAACATGCATTTCCCTGTGGGTTTCCATGAGCCCGGTTACAAAAACAATTGAAAGTGTCTTAATGAATTAAAGGTAATGGCCTCTGCTACTCTGGGCTCTGTGCCCATGGAGAAACTTAGGCCATACTGAATCAGACAGAACTGTCAAATTCGAATCAATTTGTTCATCCAATTTTAGCATATGGCCTTATCTTCTAGATGGATTAAGCATGTATGCAGTTGTTTCTAATTTTAAGTGTGAAACCATTTTGGCAAAACACACAAATATCTTTCCTGAATACTAGCATTTACAAAGCAAAATAAAGGAGAGAGAGGAAGAAAAAAAATCAATTTAGATAAGAATCTTTGCACACAATCAGTGGATAGAAATCAATGTGAATCCTAATCAAGTGAGGAGTTTACAGTGTGAATATATACAGCTCTGTAATGCTCAAACAAATGGCTAATGTTGCTATGAATAGTCATAATGAAGCCAACATTTCATTTGTATTAATGCAGACAGAATCCCACTGCTAATTTACTTTACCAGAATTGCTGTGGTTTTATAGCCTGTGCTATTTTATAACAGACAAAGGATTGAGCTTCTTAATCTAACATTGTCCTACACACCTGTCCTAAGTACAACCTTGGCCTTCAATTAATTGCTTTGTGCTGACAGCCAGCCATAGATGCTGAGGAGAGCTGAAGTGCTTCACAGCTGTAGTGACTCCAAAGTTTAATTTTAAATTGTTTCGCTACTCCATTTCCTTACACTGCTCATGGTACATGCACACCACAAACACACACACACACTTCTTGATATAAAATGCAAACTGACAGACATATTTTTGTAAGATATGACATAATTTAATGATAGAGTTTTCATTAAAAAGATTATACTTATACTGGCTTGTGTACAGTGACATGGGTATTTAATAATGCTAAAATGAAACTTTAGGAATTAACTTAGGGTTTTTGTTCCTTTGTTTCTATGAGGTTAATGAGATAAGAGAAGGGCTTATGGATCCATTCTGCATATATTTTGTGTGTCTATATATTTTCCATGCCACATTATTTGCTTGGTTTGCCAAAATATATTCAAGATAAAAATTTTATGTGTTCACCTTCTTTCCCTTCTAGTCAGATTAACTTTATCAAATGTGCCCTTCTAGGACCGCAGACATTTTTCTTACAGGCACTGAACAGAATACCCGTCTTGTGCTGGTAGTGGGGTGTGTGTGTTTCTGTTTGTGTGTGTATGCATATGTGTGGACATGTTTGTAGTTGATGGAAAACTTCTCCAGTTAACTCCTGTCTCCATGAAAGCAGAGACATTACTTTTTTGGTCTTATCTGAAAGATCAGAACACCAACCTTAAACAAAATAAATTATTCAATATTTTGATTGACTTACAAATTAAAAAATCTATATTTATAACAATAAATTTAACCACAGAAATTTTTGTAAGACTTTACATTTTGTTTAATGGTATTACAATTTTTTTGACAATACAGTTATAAAGACATTTATCTGAACTGGAGAGACAGTTTAGTGGTTACGGAGCATGCCTATGAAGCCTAAGGACTCAGGTTCAATTATCTAGGTCCCATGTAAGCCAGATGCACATCGTGACATACATCTGAAATTCGTTTGCAGTGGCTAGAGGCCCTGGTGCACCCATTCTCTCCCCCCCCCCCGTGTGTCTGTCTCTCTAAAAAAGCTTTACAAAACACATTTATCATTTTTTTAAGTTACTCATATGGAGTGAATATACATTTATACACACACATATGTTTTTGAGTACTTCTTTTATTCTAAGATAAATTTCCCAAACTGGAATCTTACATCAGTTGCATATACTTACTTGTGAGAGATATCTTTCATCTATCTCATAAAAAATCAGAAGAATTTATATACTTTTACCAATTGCAATTCAAAGTACACATTTCTTAAAAACTTCATCAACAAAGTGAGATACCTACAATTTTACATATGTAAGGTGGAAAAAAAATAATACTACTACTACATATTTTGCTATTTTCTTATATCTTTGAACAGTTTGTTAATAATTTTATATACAAGAAGTTTATTTTCAAAAAGATACCCTATGTTTTATCTTTAAATAAGTTATATATATATATATATATATATATATATATATATATATATATATATGAAAATCAAAAATATGTGACATATACAAACAAATAATGAGACAATAAATTGTCTCAATTTATGTCAAATGCTATAAATTATAGGAATTTACTTGATAAAAAGATATAACTAAATTTAAAAAAAATGATATGTAAAACAAAAGCATGAATAAGCCATTGTCTCAATTTGTGTCAAATGCTATCAATAAAAATGTTGCAATATCATATATACTTTCTGAATTAAAACATATGGGTGATTATATGGTATAGAGCCATGTGTATGACAGGTAAGTTGAAACTGAGGAATAAAGGGGAAATTGTTGCTAGCAAGAGAGAAAACTAGTTTAACAAACAAGAATGTTGTCTTGCACAAGTGCAGTTAATTTCTGCTGTAATTCTGTTTAAGCTTGGTGACCTTTGCTTTCTCATAAATATTGTTTCACAAATTATATTGATGAATATTTTATTTATTGATTTATCAAAATGAAAGATAAATGGGAGATAACTGATGAAAGAAACTCACATCTGGCTTAGTGTATCAGAACTTTGTAAAGGAAAATTTTCATTATCCTGTCAATCACCACCTGTTGATCATCTTTTCTAGCCTTTTCTTCAAGATAATTAAGGTTTCCAATTATTCATAAGAATAAAAATGTCAGTGGTTTGACAAATAAAGATTCATGCTTTGATGTTACAAACCTGGGAATTATTAAAACTGTTTAATATCTAATTAAAGCAGGGTTGAATTTAACTTTGGAGTTATTCAGGTAAAAGGAAAGTTTTATTGGTATAATATTGTTGAATAGAAACATAATTATGTGCATTTTCAGTGAAAAAAGGTTCTTTTAATAACAGCCTCATGCCCTTCCATTGTTATATATTGATATCCACCATACCTACAATCACACGCAGAATCAATAGGCTTTCAACTTTTAAAAAGGATGTTATTTCTTCATACTTCAGTGTAAATACTCTCGGCATTGTATAACTTCAGTTTTCCCTCTCTAATTTGTTTTCACTGAAGCAACCAATCAAATAGACCATATTGATGCTGCTATATGACTCTGTTGTTGCTGTGCTATAGTAGCCATCGTGGTGATGCTGGTGGCAATTGTGGAAGCATCTCTGCATAAGGGAGCAAATGAATCTGAATACCATAGCATCAAAAAATAAATGATTGTGCTATTTGTACTTGTCTCCTCGGAATATCTGCATTGAGTCAGTTACTGATTTTTTAAGCTTACTTTTATTTGAGTCAGTGAGAAAGGGAGAGAAATAGAGAGAGAGAGGAAGAGAAAATGAATGGGTGTGCCAGGGTCTCTAGCCACTGCAAACAAACTCCAGATGCCATTTGGCATATGTGGGACCTAGAGAATCAAACCTGGTCCTTAGGCTTTGCAGTCAAGTGGATTAACCACTAAGCCATCTCTCCAGCCAAGCTATTGCTTTTGAATGCCAGTTGTATGTTATGTGTTATGTATTATGTATTATGTTATTATATGTATATATATGCATATATATAAAATCTTATTTATAACTACTTAGTAAACCAGACATATATACGATTATTTTTCTCAGAGGTTAGATTATAACCTATATCATAATGCTATGAGCAAAATGTAACCAAATATTAAGTATGACTCATATTCACATATATCATATTTAATGTTATATTTAATCCAAATGGATTGAAAACATAATATTGAAAATCAGTAAGACCAAAGACTATAGTAACTGATGTACAGGTATTACTGTTGAGTAAATGGCCTTATGTTTTCCTCTATTACATTTCCAAATTTGTAGCAACTTTTAAAAAATGTACTATCCTACCAATTAAGTATAACACTCACTTGCCCCACACATTCTGGAAGAATTCAGTGTTGGAAACAAGAATGCAAACACTTTCTTCCTCAGTATCAATTTTCTGTCTCTCTGTCTCTGTCCCTCTCTCTCTCTCTTTTATGCACACATGATCTCTCTCTCTCTCTCTCTCTCTCTCTCTCTCTCTCTCTCTCTCTCTCTCTCACACACACACACACACACACACACACACACACACACGAGTTTCCATATTCTATTCTTTTATTTACTTTGAGATGCTGTAGGGATATTTTGTAGGACATTATTTTGTCATCTAAATTATACTTTATAGAGATTCCATGATTTTTTTTTCCATTTAAAACTCTATATGACCCGGTTCTGTTCCCCAAAGGATAGTGCATTGACTTCTAAAACTCTATGCAAACATGTATAAAATAATTATTTCCTTAAAATCCTCCCATTCTTAGTTTAGCATTAATCCTAGTAGCCTTCACCTCCTGTCAAAACCACCATATTGCAGGAATACCTTCCCTCATTCCCACTGTGGTCTGAGGAAAGCTGTGCCTCCTGAATGTCATGAAAGCAAAATCATGACTAGATCCTGGCCTGAGCAGTTGGTGCTTTCTCCTCTCCTACCTCAGAAAATCAGTCATTGTATTCTTTAAAAAAATGGGTTGAAAAGTAAGTTGCCTTTTGAATTTTTTCCATTGTTAGCTTATATACTAAATTATATGCTTATAAAAATATCAAGTGAACTTTCAAGAGGAATTATTTAGAAACACCCCAAAGAATGCTTTAAAATCTGTGACTCAAGATACTCTTCATACAGTGATTTTACATATTCATATTACCATTGCAATCTCATAAATGTGAATATGTAGGTATCACATTACCAGTTATGAACAGACAAGTATATATTTTCATTAGTGCACTGGGTATTTAAGTATGCATTGCACATTAACTTGAAACTGTAAAAAGAACCTGAACACTAGCCATTAATAGGTGTTACTTTAATGTCCTTGGACATTTAGAAGCCACTTCATTACATTTTTGCAATAATTGGTTGGATTTGGCAGGAAGAATGCTGGCCTTGAATAGTTTAATTACATAAAATATAATAGATTATATTACACCCACAGACTATTCTGGGCCATTCTTTTTCTGTTGCCAGAAGCTATGTATCTTAGTAACCACACCACAAAATTAATCTGTAAAAATTAATCAATGCACATATCAGCACAAAAAATAAATTCCAAAATAAATTTGTTAGATTTTGACATTTTGTGTATTGAAGGAAGTCAGTTTTTCCACACATTATCTATAATTGAATTAAATATTTGTAAAAATGGTGTTATGAATAAGACATTTTGCTAGCTTCTTTGGAAAGTGCAAAATAAACAAATATATAAATATATATTGCCATTATTTCTTTTTTTTTAATTTATTTATTTATTTATTTGAGAGCGACAGACACAGAGAGAAAGACAGATAGAGGGAGAGAGAGAGAATGGGCGTGCCAGGGCTTCCAGCCTCTGCAAACGAACTCCAGATGCGTGCGCCCCCTTGTGTATCTGGCTAACATGGGACCTGGGGAACCAAGCCTCGAACCGGGGTCCTTAGGCTTCACAGGCAAACACTTAACCACTAAGCCATCTCTCCAGCCCTATTGTCATTATTTCTAAAAATTTATATCATAGCATGGGACTAGTTATGTTAAAGACTTATGCACTAAAGGTTTTAATATATCAGAAGAGAATGTGTTAGATGATATGAAGCAGGTGCAGAGAAAGCCCGACAAGGGGCTTAAAGACAGTGTTAAAGTTCTACATGAGTTTGGGAGAACAGCAGAAGAGGTAGACTCTGTTCTGGGTTTTGACAAATTAGGATTTTTGACACCTTGGTTATAAAACGTCCTTTTGTAGATGGTGATCCTTTTATTTTCTTTTTATAAAAATATTTTATTTATTTATTTATTTAAGAGAGAGAAAGTGTCAGATAGAGAGAGAGAGAGAGAGGAGAGAGAGAGAGAGAGAGAGAGAATAGGCACACCAGGGACTCTAGACACTGCATACAAACTCCAGACACATGTGACCCCTTGTTCATCTGGCTTACATGGGTCCTGAGGAGTCAAACCTGGGTCCTTAGGCTTCACAGGCAAATGTTTTAACTGCAAAGCCATTTCCCCAGTCCCTAGATGGTGAGTCTTGATGGACAGGGAAAAAAATATTGTATGAGTTGTTATGCAGTTCCATTTAGTGGACATATCTTACTTATAATGTCAATAAAACTTACAGAATCAGTGCCAGGCTATTCCTCTGTAAGCTTGTTTTATATATGCAGCTGTCATGCACTGGCATTTCATCATGGAGTGTGAGGATGAGTCAGAAACAGCTGGATCATATTTATTTGCTCAAGGAAGCAACTGGAAGTTTGCTGAGAACATGTATTCTGATGTTTTGACAGAAAAAGGGCAAGAGAATGAAGTAGAGCTGTTTACATAAGATAAAAAGAGAAAGTTTAATAAGGCAGTTGTTGCTGTATGTGCAGCTATACACATGGAGTCCTGATATCATTTTCAATGAAGAAACAAATAATTTTTAGTCAAAAGCTATGCTATCAAATTAAATATATGTATTTAAATCAACAAGAGCTTCCCAGTTAGTGTACAAATTCTGTACAGAAAATAATACATATACTTAGAGAAGAAGTGAATGGAGGGACAGAGAGAACTTTTCCAAGCAACACTGGTTGAGAAAATTTAAAAAATATCTAGTTGTGCATAACAGGTAATTCTCCTGTGATATCATTTAGGAAAAATATACTAGTCTATCTTTACAGAATCCACTGCACAGCTAATGTACATTCTGCATTTAAATGCTTCTCGATATCACTGGGAGGTGACAAACTGATTGTTTTCTCCTTTAACACTTCTGTCAAAAATTATTAAGGCAAAAACAAATGCTGACTTGAACACAAAATATGCGATTTTCTAAACGGCAGGCAGCATGTACATTTATATATTTTTTCCTTTTTTTTTTTTTCCTTGAGCTTCTATTCCCAGTCTTTTTCTCTTAGTCCGCTCTCCTCCTTCCTCTTTCCTGCCCCTTCCCTCTCCTCACTTCTGTTTGTCTTCTTGCACATGCATTTCTGTTTTCCTACATGAAATCTCACTAGGTGTCACATGGACCACTCTATGAAGTAGATACAGAAACAATTTTAAATTTTAAAACATGTTGGTGTTAGCCTTTTGGTTAAGTGAACACAACTGATGCCAGTTGACTTTCTATATGTTTTGTAATTAAGTTTCTCAGTTTTTATGATCACCCACTTAAGGCTAGCTATATATATTCCTCTAGTTATAGTAGAATTTCAAATGTTTGTATAACTATAATTTTTTATTACTCTTTTTTCACTTCTGGTACTTTTCTTTTAGGTAGTGTCTTGCTCTAGTCCAGGCTGACCTGAAATTCAATATGTGGTGTCAGTGTAGCCTCAAACTCATTGCAATCCGCCAACCTCTGCCTCCCAAATGCTGGGATTAAAGGCATGCGCCACTGCACCCAGCCCCTAGTAAATTTTCTTGATATAAAATTTAAAGAAGTATCTTCTCTTTTTTTTTCTAAAGCAATAAAAGTTTGGATGTAAATCAGAATTTTAAATTATTTTACAAGGTATCGTATATTTGAGCATTTAGAGCTTGCTATTCTCCAAATAATAATGCATACACATTTTTTCAGGAATTTCCTGATGTATGATTTTTTTTAACAAAAATTTGCTTAAGATTCTGACATCATTAAACTAAAATCATAGCCGAGACTGGAAATCATATATATACATGTATGATATATATATATATATATACACACACACACACATACACACATATATATATACATATATATATGTATCTTGTAAGCAAAGCCATATATATATATATGTATATATTTATATGTATGTGTATGCATGCATATATATATATATATATATATATATATATATATATAATATATATTCATATTGGAAATCAAATAGAGGATAGCAAATGTAAAATCCATTCTAAAAGAAGACATTAAAGAACAGTGCTCCTATAAGAAAGTACTTCAGATTCCTTTTTCATTCAGTATGCCAACTGAAATGCAGACACTATTCTTGGAATGGGTTCTGTTTATATATATATATGATATATATTTATAGGGCTTTGCTTACAAGAGACTATAAATAACTAATGTCATTGTAGAGAAAAAGAATCATACATGATAAGAATGTATTATTTAAATGAAACTTCTTTGACAAGTGAATTATATAATATCAAAATGATTCCATCTTTGTCTCAAAATCAGGCCTTCCCTTGTCTTACAGAATTGATAGTTTTAAGATGCATGATAAGTCTGTTATTTATGGGAGGCAAAATACAATTATTTACAGAAATTCACTTTGATCTCCTTTCTCATAGAATAAATATATTTGAAACTAAAAACAGGGAAACATTTCCCTTCGTGCATCCAAGTATTCTTGTTTCTTAATATCATCTTTTTATTCCTTCTCTGTTTTGGTGAAAAGTAATGAGTACATAGTATGTATAGCTTTTATATAAGTGTGACATAGGAAAATAGAGGAAAATAACTTAATTGAAAGTATTATAAATTATTCAATCTCACAATATATCCAGTTTAAGGATATGAATTTTACTTCATGAGAAGCTATTCAAACTTGAAAATGTGCTGTCTGCATTCTTTGCTATGATTCCTGGCAGGGGTTCTAAATTTACATTTTTCTATAACAAGAATATAAGAAGCATGCCTGAGAGTATGTGTGTGGGGGCATTTGCACCTTTTATCTCAACAAGCAACAGTTACTTAATTTTTCATGAATATGTTAACATTCTAAATACTTGCTCCTATGCTTTTATAAATTCTCATAACATGAATATTTAATGTATTATTTTTTGTCTGTGTTGTGGCAAAATACCTGATTGAAGCAACTTAAGGGAGAAAGGATTTACTTTTGCTCATGGTTTAGGGGATTCACTCCCTCATGGGGATACAGAAGATGGGTAACGGACACTACTCATGTATGGATGGGAGCCAGAGTTAGGAATGAAATACCCATGCCAAATAGTACCAACAGAACCCATTCCAAGAATAGTATCTGCATTTCAGTTGGCACAGTGAATGAAAAACGAATCTGCAGTACTTTCTTATAGCAGCACTGCTCTTTAATGTCTTCTTTTAGAAAGGATTAATACATTTGCTATCCTCTATTTGATTTCTTATAGGAATAGTCTGACTAGGAAGTGTATACTTGCTACAAAACTGCAACTTCACCATTGCCCTGGTCAATGGAACTAATGCCTGCTATTTACCTCAACTAAATGTGACCAGAATGGTTAATCGAAGGGTATTATAAGAACTCTACAGAAATATGGGCTTAATTTCTGTGTAAGTCCAGTGTGGAAAAGATGGTTGCTGTCTTTATTTACCTGAAAACTAGATTTTAACTGATTTATCAGGGAAAAAAAGAGAATGGCATATATTTTTTTTTCAGAAGTACATACATTTGCATTACAGTTGCTTGAAAAGTTAAAATTACCAACACAATCATTTTATTTTTTTAATGCAGGTGAAAAGAAATGAGGCTTGAAATTATCAAATTATTTTGAAATTTTTTCGTTATTTCTTGTAGGTGGAGATCTGATTAAAATGCCCCTTCTGCATTCTTTGAATACTCTTTCTCTACTTAAGTGGATGTTACAAGATAGACAAGTTAATATAAAGTCAAATTTTCTTCCCAAAATACTTAATATTGCTCTATAGTTAGATGGAACACAGCTATTTTTTAATGTACAACAGAAGTACTGTGAGTTTTTAACAGTGTGATTCTGAATGTTGACTCCTGCATTGACAAAGTAGGGGTGATTCCATTAAGCTAAAATTCATTCTTATCGATATACCTCATGGAACCTTATATTTCCAATCAAATCAGAAGGTTATGATTTTTAAGTATTTTTCTCATTTTTATCTATAAAATGTCCTAGATAAAAGCAAAAATTTGCATGCAAAATGATTGAATAAATTTGAAAACTCCAAAAAGCCTAGACAAAAAAGGATTATGTAAGTTATGTCATCCACATGAAACTTTTGATTAACCTTAAGTTTCTAAGTCTTATCAAAACCTCATAATAAAGAGGTTTGTTTGAGCAGGCCAAAGAAATACTTTTAAATGTTCAACCAGGCATGAATTTTAAAACCCTCTTAGCTTTATAAATGATAATGTAGATAGCTTTTGCTCTCAACAGGTTTTTCTCAACACAGTGTGTATGGTACTCTGAGCTTGAAATTCCTACAAGGCATTTTGTTGTTGTTGTTGTTTAATTCCACAGACATAAGAAAAGTTTAGAATCTCATGGCTCAGGAGGGTATCACTTACTACCCATTCCTTCCTAATGGATACCACAAGAGTGGCAAAGCTTGCTTGCTATCTAAGCTAGTCCAAATTTCTTGTCCCCAAGTCAATTAAAACAAAACAAAACAAACAAAAAAAAAAAAACAACTAGAATCACGTATTGGAGTTTTACTGAGAAAAGCATCCCAGTTCAATAGTGAATATCAAATGTCCCTCCATGTTTATCACCACGCCAATGTGTTTCTGATCAAACAAAAGGTGGGTTGGTGGCTGGGGAGATTGCTCAGCAGTTAAGGGACTTGCCTGCAAAGTATAATACTCCGTTCTGTTCCCCAGTAGCTGCATTAAGCCAGATGCACCGAAGTGGCACATGCATCTGGAGTTCGTTTGCTGTGGCTACAGTCCCTGGTGTGCCCATTCTCTTTCTATCTCTCTCTCCATTTCTATCTCTTTCCACTTGCAAATAAATAAATACAATTTTTTTAAAGGTTGGGCGTGCTGCAGTCTAAAAAACATTTATGTGGCTGAATTTATGAGGAACTGAGCCCAAAAAAGACTTCCTGGAAATAGTCCATATATGCTTGCTATTAGGATAGAGATGCTAAATACATGTAGATCTCAGGTAGCCATATATTTTCACTGAAAATGAATGACAAACTCTAGGTCTTATAATATATTCAGTTCATTGTTCGGCATGTGCTTCATCACAAGTTGTCAGATCCTGGCTACCATACTTGTGTCATGGTACAAGCTGCCATGAATATTGGCAGATGTTCAAATGTTGTGTTTCTTCATACTAACAGTGACACGAAGTGGGTCTCTGTGTGTACGTGTGTGTAAATAACCTCAGTCATCCTATGATTGGTTACTTATTTCCCATCAATTCAAAAATCACTCTTCATTGACACTCCAAGCACTTGCTTCAATGTCACTAATTTCAGTGAGGGTCCTAATGCCAAAAAGTGGAAATAGGGGTTTCAGT
The DNA here is from genome assembly GCF_020740685.1 of Jaculus jaculus. Classification (NCBI taxonomy): domain Eukaryota; kingdom Metazoa; phylum Chordata; class Mammalia; order Rodentia; family Dipodidae; genus Jaculus; species Jaculus jaculus. The sequence continues at coordinate 33,612,637 of NC_059112.1, forward strand.
GAGGGCTTAGTGGTTAAGGCACGATCCTGTAAAGCCTAAAGACCCAGCATAAGCTCCCCAGTACCCACATAAAGCCTGATACACAAAGTGGCACATGGGTCTGCTATTTGTTTACAGGGGCTAGAGGCCCTGGTATGCCTTCTCTCTCTCTCAAACAAATAATTTTTTTTTTAAAAAGTGGAAACAGTGAGAAAATACCAATTAAAGAAATGCCATCCTGATAATGTGATAGGTTTAGCAGTTTATGACTTAAATAAAGCTCATGTAATGCACATTACACAATATCCAATACTAATATAATTTATCTTTTGATTACCTAGAACCAATGTTCTGCAAACAAGTATTCATTCTTAATTATTCTCATTATATGTCAGTGAGTTTTCAATTTTCTCCTTATTTTGATTATTAAAACACATTGGTGGAACTGTTTCATAAACACCCAGAGACTTGGTATGTTATTTGGTGGCCAGGGGACTTACCTAAAATTACATTGGCCTGAAAAATTGAGAATGCAGTGAAAGTTCCAAAGTTGAAAAAGACGTAATAACTATCTAATCTTGCAGTGCAACTTATTTCTTAAAATTATTTTTGAATGGCTTTCCCTTAATGCAAATTTTACAAAGTTGTATTAAGCAAAGAGCAGTAGGCACAGAATTGTGTAACATACAAACCTTGGGTGTTGGAGCTAGAGCAACACAACTTTGACCACTGGTTTTAGAAAATAGGACAATAAGGGTAGACTGGAACTCAAAATGATATTTTATAACATCATTCTTTAAAACAAAACCCTATAAATTAACAAGAGAAGGACTAGAGGAAAGAAATATTAATATCTCTTTTCTACATTTTAATATTTTATTTTCACCATTTTCCCAGAACATCTAACTTAAAAATATAAAAAACACATCCCAAGGTTTAATTCATGCATTTAGAAAGCAAATGAATGGACATGACCTGTGAGGATGACTTTGAAAAGTAAATCATGTTAAGCAAGTAAAAGCAATTCTGTGTTCTATGAACCACAGTAGCATTCCTCAAATTAATCATTTGGGTATTATCTTCTGCCTGAAACCTAATATGCAGTTTGTTCTTCAAATGTACACCACCAACAATCACAGCAAAAATCTCAGCTAATGACTAAAGTGAAAATTCTTAATTGTATGAAAATATGTCAGCACCTTTCTGGCACTCGATTTCAGTTTTAAGTAAGTCATTCGATGAATGTATCTTCTGTCTCTACACCTGCTAAGCACAGTCTACCTTCTGCCTGCATATCACATGATATGCAACTTCCCGCAGGTGACATTCTAATGGCTGTGCTGATCATCCGCTGCTCAAGACACTCCCCCACCCGCCTGCAACTGCCATCTCATGTCATGCTGCAGTGACTAAAGAGTGCATACTAGTTGTGAAAGACAACTTTCCTTAGCATGAGTCATAATCAGAGAGCCCGCTCACACTGGGAAAGAAGGCTGACTCTGTAACTCACTCTCCAGTGAAGCATGAAGGGGAACCATGGAGAGGTTGTTTTTGAATCCTTAAGTAATATGCTGAAGTTATTACAAATAGTTTAATAAATACATATTTAATTATTTAATCAATGTCAGTGCACTCTCTAATTTCTTCCCCTTAGAGAGCACACAATTATGAGATTTACTCAGGTTTCTGAATCTCCATTCTATAGATGAAAAAATTGAGGAGCAGTGAGAGAAATAATTCTAAGTTTCTCATTTAGCCAGTAAATTATCCTAAGACCTCAGCTTCAAGAACATATTTCAGATTTCTCTATATTAGCTTATATAGCTTTACACTAAATATGTTAAAACTGATATAGTGTATATTCTCACAGTTCTCCCTCTGAATCTAGAAATTAACAAGTGGTTCAGAAGCCACCCAACCATTTATAACTAAAATAACACTAACAGTGAAACAAAATGCCACTTAAAGTAGTACCTTCCTGAGCCTGCATTAAACACTTGAACATAGTGAACAGCATTTTAAGAAACAAACAGGGCAAAGCTGAACTGTGTACTACTATAGTTCAAGAAACACTTAGTTCAAAACAAACCAGAAACATTCTGCCACATTTAAACAACCAACATAACTAATATTTGCAGGACAAGTACTATCAAAGTATAAACCACTGAAATTCAAAAACCCTGAAAGCTGTAAGGTTCCTTTTCTCCTTTTTTCTTTTGAAAGTGAACTAAACTCAGACACTTGGCTGCTGTAATTTTTACAGAAAAACTATTTCATAGGGTACAACCACCCACAAATATTTCAAGACTTTTCTTTCTTGCACTGTTTTGTATTTCGTTTGAGCTCTGCTAACACTGTTGTCCTGAGTGCTCTGAAATGAGACTACTTGACTTTGACGAGTATTTTTGTCATTCAGATATGCAATATGGAACAAACAAATTGATGACTTTGTGCTTCTGTTTTCCTGCATTTTTCACAAACTGTGTGTGTCTGTGTGTGCACACATGTATGTTCATATGTCTAATTGCATGTGTATTTGGCAGTGCACATAGAAAGCAGAGAACAACCTCAGGTATCATCACATAGGAAAACCATCTACCTGTTTGTTATGTACTGGCAAATAAGAGAAATCCAGGGAGTCTCCCTTCTTTGCCTTCTCAATACACTTACTATGAGCACAACACGACACAGATTCTGGGGATCAAACCAAGGTCTCATGCTTGCGAGCCCAACATTGCCAGCATTACTATCCTTCTAATCTTGTTCTCCCACCTCTAAAATTGGAATAATACCTGTCCCTGGCTAAATAGGGGCAGATGAAATAGTGAGTGAGTATAGAGTATTTTGAAGTGTCTAATATGAAGTAACTGTATAGTAAATACCAGATATTACTGTTAATTTGTATTAATCAATCTCCTACCTCTAAGGAGAACGCTTCTTGTGATAACCTTTCAAGCTAAGGTTCTATCACATCTATTTCTTTGTCTCAGTACCAAATTCTGCACCTTTCACTTCTTCCCTCTCTTGTCTATAAAGTAGGAGAACACAACACACAGGGTATAAACAACAAGTGCATGCATATGTAAGCAACAAAAAATGTTTCTCTTCAGTGCTTTTAAAATATAACTTATTTTTATTTATTTGAGAGAGAGAGACAGAGAGAATGGCCATGACAGAGCCTCTAGCCATTACATACGAACTCCAGAAGCATGCGCCACCTTGTGCATCTGGTTTATATGTATCCTGGGGAATCAAACCTTGGTTCTTTGGCTTTGCAGGCAAGTGCCTTAACCACTAACCAAACCACACAGCCTATTTAGTGCTTAGTTTTTGTTTTTTTTTGTGTGTGTTTGTTTGTTTTGTTTTGTTTTGTTTTTCTGGTAGATAAGACAAGTTTTCATAACAATTGGAGAACAGGATACTTGGCCACAGTTGTTGTAAAGTAAATTTCTAGGGACCAAAAATTATCTGCTGTCCTTTAAAATGTATTGTTGGGCTAGAGAATAGGCTTAGCGGTTAACACACTTGCTTGCAAAGTCAAATAACCCATGTTCAATTCCCTGGGGCCCATGTAAGCCAGATGCACAAGGATGTCCATGTGTCTGGAATTCATCTGTAGTGACAACAGACCCTAGCATGCTGCTCATTCCTTTTCTTTCTTTCTTTCCTTCTTTTTTCTTTCTTTATTCCTTTCTTTCTCTTTTTTTTCTTTCCTTCCTTCCTTCCTTCCTTCCTTCCTTCCTTCCTTCCTTCCTTCCTTCCTTCCCTCCCTCCTTCATTTCTTTCTTTCTTGTTCTTTTTCTGCCTCGAAAGAAAGAAAGAAAGAAAGAAAGAAAGAAAGAAAGAAGGAAGGAAGGAAGGAAGGAAGGAAGGAAGGAAGGAAGGAAGGAAGGAAGGAAGGGAAGGAAGGAAGGAAGGAAGGAAGGAAGGAAGAAAGAAAGAAAGAAAGAAAGAAAGAAAGAAAGAAAGAAAGAAAGAAAGAAAGAAAGAAAGAAAGAAAGAAAGAAGGTCACTCTACTGGACTGTAGGATGTTATGGAAAGCAGCAATACATTGCCTGTGCCACCTAAAGTGCTGACACTGAATCGGCATGGAGAAGACCGTGCTGCTTGATGTAATGTTAGCTAGCATGCAGAAATCGCTATAGTGTATCTCATGACAATGCACAATGAAGACTAGGGCCATTAGCGTGCTGTCTGGTGCAAGTGATGAAGAGAATGCGTAAGTATTGTTTTGTGGTGAAGTGTTTATGGAGTGGAATCTACTTTTCAATGCCATGTCTACTGAAGAGTTCTTAGGAAGTTGTGAGAAGTAAACTCTTTCTATTGCAAGGTCTGCTAAGAAGCGTGCAAGGTGACAGATACATTTAAATGAAAATACATTAACAGCAGAGAAACTGGTAGGTGATCAGCAGGATTAAAACAAACAAGAACTGGGTTAATTATATTTAAAGAAAAATTAAAACAAAATGTTAGATCAAGTGTGCCCTATTTTTCAACATATTACACATTGATGGAAAGTTGTTATTTTTAAGAGGATACATTTGTCTATAAAATATTAAGATTTAAGATAAGGTAATTTATCCTTACGTGAAGTTTACAGTAATTACAATACTTAAATTCCTTTTTTTTTTTCTGACCTCAAGGAGAAAGGCACAGGCTGGCATCAGCACTAGCCACATCTCAGGAAGGGAATTGTGATTAAATGTGTCAAAAATGTGTGAGGGTACAGGAATGCACATGCCAAAATATTTGGGGCTGTAACAACAGATCAAATCAATACAACAGGCACAGCATCATTGCCCATTTGAGTTTTCTATTAAGTTGTTTTGAGAATAACTCAAGGGGTAATTAGCCAATACCAAAATTGCAGTAAAATTCACATTAATTACCAAAGCATAATTTTATTTTTAAAAATTCTATTTTAGTGAAATTTTGTTATTGGCTTACAGAATGAATGTATTTTCCAGTTTTCTTGGCTTATATCTCTATTCCTACTCAAGTCATGCATCACACAGTAATTCTGTTAGCAACATTGTTTAAAAAAATTCTCTTCCAGTATACCCAAGAGTCATCTAAGTAGAGCCTGTAATGCCATCAAGTTTATTTACGCCAATATGCTTTAAAAAACCAGTGTATATTAAATATGTTGGAGTACTTTGAGTGGTGCAGTGAAACTGCTGGGCTATTAAATGCTATTAGGTCGTGCATAGGGCTTGAAATAGGAATGATGTGTCTCATTTGGAAGCGTGGGAACATGCCCTGCTGGTGAGACCATGGAGCTTGGATGTTTATCATTCTTTCCCCTAGAGAGGCCAACACAGCTCCAGAGTTAACTTTTCACTCTAAGCATACCTTTCTATTTGCCTGTATTGGTTACATTAAGATCTGCATATCAATTTTTCAGCGAATATTTTTCAAGTATGTGCATTTAATACAGTGTGATAAGGTAAAGAAAAAGTCAAACTGACTCAGAATGGGCTGTTTGATTATGGCTACAAAAAATAGTTTCACAGATTAAAGGAAGGAATAATCTATCTTATGGGTTCAGTATACTAAAGCATTATTTTCAGGGATTTGGATTTGACAATACTGTCCAAATGATGCCATTTTACTTGTGTTGGCAATTATTTAATTAGACTTCAATATTATACTAGTTAAGAAAATAATTACCATGTTGATCACAGAAATCTGGGTAAATATTGCTGTTTCCAACATCCAATTTGAACATATTATTGGACTTCCCCTTCGTTTATGAAACTATTTTCAATAAATAAATAGAAACAAAAGGTACTGTTTCCAACAGCTTCTTTATAATCAGAATTTGGCTCACTTTCTTCACCTCATGATTTAATGACTGAATATTAGTAGGCGTGCTTATTTAATTTCCTTCTGTGTTTAAAATGTAAATCCATGCTGAGTTATAAATCTGTGAAATCATATTATTGGGTCCTTATATATTTCAGTGTGTGTGTGTGTGTGTGTGTGTGTGTGTGTGCATGCGCACACGCATGTGTGTAAATTTAGTGGTCAATAAACTCATTAGATATGAACTATATAGAGAGACAAAGAAATAACAAAATTTTAAGTCCAACACTGACTGCTTACCTTATATAAATTAGTGTGAATATATGTTGCCTATCCAGGCTCTCACTGTTGCTCATCTCATGAATGATATGTTACCATTTTATTATGAAACAATTAAACTACTTGAAACTATATCCTCAGATGACTTCAGTATAATCATACATTCAAATGCAAAATATGTCTCACTTTTTTGCATTAAAACATATCATCTTATTTTGACAAATATATTTTTTGTATGAGAATGTATAACTAGATCTGAGGAACATTTTGCACTCTGTTTTTCCTACATCCTTTGGTTATAGATGGATGAATATTTAGCCAACATGTCTTCACTACAATCTGTAAAACTAATGGTATATATTAAGTTTAATCTGTGTAGTAGATACCTGTACATTGCTGGGATGTACTTGCAAACCAAGCACAGTTTACGGGAGGAAAAGGGTATCCCAACTCTTACCACAGAAGAAGTTCCGTAATGGTGGAAGAAGCAGGCCTCCTTTCACAATTCCATGCAGAGGAAAGTATCACCAGCAGCATAAGCAAGCACACTCCAGGAACCCTAGGCAGAGCTCATGCACTCTGCATGCCTTTAAGAAGTCCAGATTGGTCCTAAACAGACCTTAGAGTTGGACCCTAGGATCTGACCACAGTGACACCTCTTTCAGCCAGGCAGCTAGAATTTCAAGAAGCTTTAACAAACTCTGAATCTATTGTGATCACCTATTAAATCTACCACAAATATTATTAGACATAATTTCATCATCAATGTACTTTTCCCCTCATATTACAACTCACAGTACCAATAAACCACAAAATAAACATATGTTTGAAGTTTCACTCGTTATAAATATGAATACATGTGTATACTTATACAGCTTACTGCAAAAATATCCCTTCACAGCATCAGGCTGAGATAGTCTGAAAGATAATAATAACATCATTGGTCATATTTTGCCAGATATAAAATAACACCTTTACAGAATATACTGTTTGGTTCTCAAAATTCATACTTTTTTTCTTTTCCTTCTTTCTTTTCTTTTCTTTTTTTTTTTTTTTGTTTTTTGTTTTTTCCCTAAGGTAGGGTCTCTAGAATGTCCATACCTACTTCATATTTCTCAATTGAAAAGCTAGTCCAGATAGGACAATGAAATCTTTACATCAAGTTTCACAGCACATTATTTTGTTCAATAAAGTTATTAGGCTACACACAGCTGTTCACTGCCACAGAAATGAGCAAAACAATTCTGATTGTAGGTTTCATAAAACTACAATTGAATGATACAGTCACACACAATAACTTATTTGAAAGGTCAACATGTGTGTTGCTCTAGGGTTACTCAAATGGTGCTCTTCCTTTTCCAAGAGAAAACGTTTGCCATTTAATATTCAGTATTAACACAAATGTTTTCCTCAGAATTATTTTCCAAATTAGGTGCTCTAAAATACATCAATATGTCATTAACTTCTTACTTTAACATATTAGATCTGTAGAAGAATCAATTCTCCCTAACAATAGTAAGAGAAGCTAATCACTCTCTAAATTTACTTTTAATTAGCCTCATCTGCATTAATTGGTATAGCTGATAGCAACACATTACAGTGCACTGCTATTTTATATCTGAAATGTTATATATCTTTTGCTCCCAAATCTCCCAAAAAGAGTCTTAGTCATTGTACTGCACTCCCTCAGTAAATATTTTCTGATGAACTGCTTTAGAATTTCCTCAAAGACACTGTCTACATGAGAATATCTTAGGGACACATTTCCAGGAAATGATTCTATTTGCATTTCCTCTGCATGTGTGGAAATATTCTAGGAAATATTTGTTCTTATCCTCTACTATTTTATCCCAAATCTATTAATTTTTCTACAAAATATCTGAACAACTTAAAAATATAAAAAGCTTCCTGTCGCTGAAGAGATTACATAGAAAATAAAGGACCTTGCTTGCAAAGTATTTTGGCCTGGGTTTGAGTCACTAGTACTCAAGTAAAGCAGGATAGACAAAGTGGAACATGTGTCTGAAATGTGTTTGCAGTGGCAGAAGGCACTGGAACACACTCTCTCTCTCTCTCTCTCTTTCTCTGTGTGTATGTGTTTCTTTCCCTCCTTCTCTCCCTCCCTCCCTTTCTCTTTCAAATAAACAAATCATACTTTTAAGAAGCTTTCTGCTGCTCGTGATTGTGCTGTTTTCAGATATTTGTGTTTATTTTATTATTGTTGCTTTGTTTTATTTAATTTTGAGAAAGGGTCATACTATATAGTCCATAATGGCCTCAAATTTGTAAGCCTTCTGCCTCAGCCTCCCTAGTGCTGGGAAACAGATGTGTCCCACAAGGCTCAGCTGTGTTATGTGACTATAATTACAAGAAGATTGGTAGTGTAAGTATTGTCCTCATTGAGAACACACAAAAGTCAAACAAGAGTTCATATCTCTAGGAACAGAATTTACTTCTAAAAATGTAGCTTAGCTCATAGATATATTATAGGCATAATACCATAGCCTAAGTTCTTACTGCTACATCACATAGTCTAAAAGCATCCCAGTCTCCATTCAGGCTCCTTTGCAAAGGGCAATTACAAACACAATAATAACACACTTTTTGTCTGCAATAAGAAAAGTAATTGGTCTTATAAAGGTCAAATCATGACAATTGACCCCAGGTCTATGGCTGTGTTTGTTTCTAATAACAGCTTTCTTTCTAATTACATATTTCAAAATCTCTTCTACAATATAAAGTTTAGTTGTTCTTACTTATGCCACCTTTCTTGTCTTAAAATACAGTTAACTCTTCAACTCCACAGATTCTACTGTAGAACTCCATCTCTAAGACAGTTGACTTCAAATATTCTTGTGTCTCAGATTTCCCAGAACATTTGCTACAACATGGATTGCTGAATCTAATCCTCACAATTTCTGGTTTGATCATTCTGGGATGGACTCCAGAAAACTGACATTTTTGGCAACTTGCTAAGCAATATCAATATTTCTGACCCACAGTCCACATTTTGAGAAGTATAATGTCGAGGATCATTTCGCTTTTTGAACACTTATTGATGTATGCTTTTCCTCCCCCTACAGACAACCACCAGAGCACCAACATTGGTAGCTTAATGATTACCTTCCTGGTGTGTAGCTGCTTCTCACAATCGAAGCTTTCTCTCCTGAAGGAAGAGGAAGACTCATAGTACTCTGAAAGCTTACCAAACACACAGAGTTCAGGAAATTCATGAAAGTTTAAGATTCAGCAAGCTCAGAGAGCTACAAATTTCATTAGAACTTTGCCAAAGTTAAATAAACAGTAAATAACTGCAGCAACAACGGGCCTTTCTCGTGGAATTTCCTGGTAGCTGGTCAGGAACCTGCAGGGATGCAGCTTCCTTGAGTTGTCAATCATATAGGGAGGGCAGCTGCCCAAGTCATTTATGCTTTTGGAAGTAGCCCAGCCAAACTCACTGGCCCACCATACTGGATTTGGATGTAATGAGGTCTTTGGTGTATGAGTGCTATAAAAATAGACTATCAAGATTCAAAGAAGGTACCTTGCATGGGTGGATAAAGGTGCTCCCAAGAGCCTTACGGATGTTCAGTGAAAATCCTCCTACCAGGGATGGGTTATTTCTCTACAAGTTGGTGGCCAAGAAGGTGCTTAAGGTCTCATACATGATGGATGTTATCAACACTGCTTTTGGTTGCATGCTCAAACTAGAAGCTAAGCCCCTTTTACCAAAGATACTACATCTGTGGTGGTAGGAAGGAAGAAATTAAGCTGGCACTGAGCTTGAAGCTCCCTCCCTACTGGTATTAGTATGGAGAAAAGGTGCTATCCAACTATAACCTTGTATGATACTTAATATTATATAATATAGGCTCAGGGAAATTTTGCGGAAGAGGGGGCAGAAAGAATGTCCGAGTCACATGTTGGATCATGATATGCAGAGACAGTTATAGTACCAATAACTGTGGGCTAACTCCACAATGCACGACCCATTTACATCAACAAGGAGGGTCCAATTGGAGGGGGTAGATCATGGATGAGCCTAAACAATGGTACCAAACTGTTTGTATTTGCTGAAAAGAAAACTAATAAATTAAATTTAAAAATATTATATATATATATATATATATAATAAAATATTAAAAAGATTGACAATTACAATATGATGTCAAAATATTGCTTAATTTAAAAGCATGAGCTCTTTCCTTTAGAAAAAAAGTTTTTGAGACTTTTCTTTGTATAAAAATTCAATAGTCAGATCCTGACCTGAAGCACCATTCTCAGCATCAGCCTTATAATTATATTGAGTTAGTAACACACATTATTTTTACATAAACCATTAGTGAATACTGGGTCTATTAAGTCATACTTTGACAATAAAACACAATTTCCCAGCATCTGACAAAGTAAGTATGACCAAGCACCTACCACTTTTCTCATTTCTATAAATACACTTTTTATTCAACTGCTGCATATCCCAAGGCAGTCCCAAAACGTATGAGCAGGTGCACTAAACTAGCAAGGTCTCTAGGAGGGGCATAAAGAAGATTTTCGTCTTTTTCTCAAAGCCTTTTCTTCTCCATGAAATGTCCACAGATTCTAGCTATGCTGAAACATGTGCATGATCACTGAGGGACAAATTCCCTCCTTTTTGCATGGCTACTGTGCCCCTTATTCATCGACCCAAGGAACACAGTCAACAAAGCACACTTGGAAGGACTATGCTCTAGTTAGAATTTCCAAATTAAAATAGACAGCATGGCGTTCCCATGTTTCCATATGCTTCCTCTGGATATGGCTTGTTGGGTGAGATGAAAACTATTTGAGGCTTTTAGGAAAGAAAAGAAACAATTTCAAGAAAGACACTGAAGTAATGGGAAGAATAAAATGGTCACCTAAAAATATCCACATCCCAATCCCAGGAACATGTAAACATTTTAGGTTATGAGGCAATGGGTGAATCAGAGTAGATCACTTGATCTTCAGATGAGAAAAGAATACTGTGGTAGCTGGAATGGATATTTGCCAATAGACAGATATTCAGCAGTTTACCAAAGCTTGCAATTTAGATCTCCAGCTGCCAGCTGCCTGGTTGGAGGAGGTGGCACTGTTGTGTATCCTAGGATCCAGCCCTAAGGTGTATGAGTGGATCTTATTCCAGAAAAAAAAAAAAAAAAAAAAAAAAAGGAGAGTTCTGGAATTCTGCCATTATGGAGTTCTTGAGTGTGCTTGCTTATGAAGTTGTTGGTGGGATTTCTCTCTATGTGACCTGTAAAAGGGAGGGGGGCAGTGTCTGCCATTAAGGAACTTCCCCTAGATCAGCAAGCTTCAATAAATAATAAAGCCCTTCTTCCTACCATAAACTATGCCTGGTGTGGAGGTTCATCTCAGCAACAATGTGAGGTAAACTGCCACATACACTACTTAGGAGGCAAAGACAGATATGACAGTTGTAGAAGTATTGGGTGCAATGTTCTTTTTGAAGACGAACAAAGCCACAAGGAACTGAAAGTAAAAAGGACCAGAAAAACAGAATTCCCCTCAAGTTTCTTCAAATGAAATGAACTTTTGCTGACTTGTTCATTTTAGCATAGTGGTATTCATATTGGGATTCTGAATTCCAGAACTGTAAAGGGAAATTTAAATGTTGTCGTAAGATTCTAAGTAGATGGGAAAAGCAGCAACATAGAATGTTACCTTATTATTAATATTTAGAACTATAGAACTTTTCATATATCCATAAAATAAACACTATCTGTATTAACTCTAAATAGTAAAAATACAGTGAAAATCACAGCTATGAGCAACAAAGATTACTTAATAAAGTCAAGTTTAAGAGACCAGAAGGAAATAAGAATGTGACTAATTCTAGTAAATTTTATTCAACATAATATATGCAAAGTATTGCCATGTCAGTATGAACTCATTAATGAGATAGCTTCTGTTCTTACTCATACCAGGACCTTTAAATATGGTATGGTTTATACACTTAGCCGTACTGTAAATGTCCTGTTTCTACAGCTGACCCATGGTTGTGAAAGGCTTTATCTTTTTAAGAAAGTGTTTGTGGAATTTTAAACATATACATGTGGTTAAAATTAAACCTTTTCAAAATGGTAAGACTCTGATTTTCACAGAGACATTACACAAATGATCTAAATATGAAAACAAATTTAAATGTATTAAATGGAAAGATATATTTCAATGTTAAACGGAACCAGTTCACATAAGAATCACTGACAAGGTAGGTCAGGGGATGTAGCTCATTCGAGTGTTTGCTTAGCATGTGGTAAGGCTGGAGTCCCAATAAAGACATCACATAAACCAGGCATGAAAATGTGCACCAGAACTTCAAAGGTTAAGGTAATCTCAGGCTACATAGTGAGTTCAATGCTACCCTGAGCTACATGAGAATGTGCCTCAAAAATAAGAAAAAAAAAACAAAAACAAAAAAAAACTTCAAATAACTAAGTAAAATTTATGGAATTTTATCCTTCATGCCTTCAGATGCTCAAACAAAACAACTAATCATTGAATTTCATGCAAACATAATTATCTACTATCTTTTCATATATGTTTCTGTTTTCCTATTCAGTTTTGACTCTTATAAGCTAGGGCTTAAATATTTGGGGCACAAAACAAAGAAAAATAAAACTACATGTGTAGGTCATAATGCCTAATTCTAAGCTGAAATAGCTACAGTATGACAGGTGAGAGGTCACAAAAGCCACACTGTCCCATGGGCAAGAAACATCTATACATTTGAGATAAATTATGTAAATTCAAGTGCATATTTTATTCTAAATATCATTTTGTTTTTGAGAGCGACAGACACAGAGAGAAAGACAGATAGAGGGAGAGAGAGAATGGGCGCGCCAGGGCTTCCAGCCTCTGCAAACGAACTCCAGATGCGTGCGCCCCCTTGTGCATCTGGCTAATGTGGGACCTGGGGAACTGAGCCTCGAACCGGGGTCCTTAAGCTTCACAGGCAAGCACTTAATCGCTAAGCCATCTCTCCAGCCCCTAAATATGATTTTTATGCAGGCGTTTTAATAAAAATAATAGGCAATTTTAAGGTTGTGAGAAATGATAATCCTTATGAGAGTTATTGCATTAGCCTAACAGATCGAGGATAGTGTCCTTACCAATCCTGTTCCTCTTACAGAGCTGATGTCTCGAACATTAGCCTCTTTAGTGCCTTCACTGTAAAACTTTTGCTACTTTGCTTTCAACATAGTCAAGTAGTTACATGTATACTTTCCTCTCAGTTTTCTCAGTCCATCTTTCTTTTTCTTTGACTAGTTTCAACTTACACATCATGGGGAGTTTAAAAAAAAAAAAAAAACTATGAACATTGCCATCTGTGATGATGCATGCCTTTAATTCCAAAACTTGGGAGGCACCGTGAGTTGGAGACCACCCTGAGACTACATAGTGAATTCCAGGTCAGCCTAAACTAGAGTGAAACCATACCTGGAAAAAAAAAAAACAAACATAAACAAACAAAAAACTATGAACATGTACCCACACTAAACACCCTCTTCTAAACATTTAATGGGCATTAAATAGTCTGTAAAATAAATGATATCTCAATCTTATATTTAAAATAATACAAACAGGGCTGGAGAGATGGCTTAGTGGTTAAGGCACTGGCCTACAAAGACTAAGAACTTACGTTTGAACTTCCAGGTCCCAGGGAGTCAGACGCAGTGACGCAAGCATGCAATGTCGCACATGGACCAAAAGGGGGCGAAGCGAATGCATCTGGAGTTCATTCACAGCTGCTGAAGGAGCTGGCTTGTCCGTTTCCTCTCTCTCCCTCTCTCTCTCTCTCTCTCTCTTGCTCTGTCACTCATCTTTTTATCTCTCTCCCTCTCAAAAATAAACTAAGAAAAAGATAGAAGAATATAAAATATTCCAAACGTAATATCATTTTTAAAAATTTTTTTAAATTTATTTATTTGAGAGCGACAGACACAGAGAGAAAGACAGGTAGAGGGAGAGAGAGAGAGAATGGGCGCGCCAGGGCTTCCAGCCTCTGCAAACGAACTCCAGATGCGTGCGCCCCCTTGTGCATCTGGCTAACGTGGGACCTGGGGAACCGAGCCTCGAACCGGGGTCCTTAGGCTTCACAGGCAAGTGCTTAACTGCTAAGCCATCTCTCCAGCCCCATAATATCATTTTTTAATGGTAATAAAAAGGTTTGGCTAGAAATTTACATTGATTTTGTTTTACCAAAACCTTATAATATTTTCTTTAAAAATATATCTAAACATACAACAACATTTTTGCTTGCTCTGACTTTTGTGAGCCTTTTCTTGAAGTCAGGATTAAACTCTGAAGCAACAGGATACTCTATATGTCAGTACTATTTGTGTTTGTCTACATTGCAGAAAGACCTTTAGAATGACATTATACCACCATCATCATCAGTGGTCCTATAACTTTCCACTGGGCTACCTAATTCTCCATGAATTTTCACAGTCTAGCTTGTAGATACATCAACTTTCACATGCCACCAAGAAGTAAGTTGCACTTCTATAACTTGTGTGTGTGGCAGGGGTATAAAGTTTGTTAGCCATGAGACAGTGTGATCTAACTTATCTGTGCTCTTCCCTGTAGTATTAGAGCTACTTCAGTTTCACATTTCTGAACAGACAGACTCATATTGAAAGACAAAACATCAGAACCAGATTTGAAGTTTCTGAACACCTCATTTCTTAAGTTGACCTAAGAAATGCCAAATATTTACCCCTGTATTATCTTTTACATGAGGAAATAGAAGCAAGTGTTGTAAGAATCATAGGCTGGAGTATATATCAACTCCTTGATATTTACAGTCAGCTCACGTAGGATGAATTGAAAATTTTCAGAAGTTCTGAGTGGTAGTTTAATGTCTAGAAGTTGTTTAACCAAACATAGTGAGCCAACTGTCCACACAGGGCATTGGTATTAATGGTAGCTGGGGCCAGGAACTAAAAAAGTAAAGACTTTGTGAAATATATATACATACATATATATATATTCTTTACCCCTACTTTTCCAGTAAGTATTAGTGATCATCTCCCACTCAAACTAACAAAAGTGATGAAGGTATTTGAAATTAACAGTTGTAAAGCCAGCTTACCTCTGTTATCATTAAATTTGACAGCATCCCAAGAGGAAGTATTATCATGTTAATTCCTCTTTCCTTGACACAGATCTTTGAACACTTGAAGATAGTACTTTAATCAAAAACTATAGTATTAATGTCATACTGGTGCACATGGCAAAAATCATCATAAAGCTTTGTGTATGGACAGTGGGAAAGGAGGGTTAAAATCTACCACCATCGTTTAAATTTAACCTGTGGGAAATATCTATTGTTAGACAGTAAAAGGAGAAAAGTATGCCAAAAATATTACTCTTGAGGACATGTCAAATATGGCCTTAATAATAAGGCAAGCATGTATACCGAGGTCTACATACATAACAGACACCATGAGATAAGCATGAATAAGCTCCAAGCTCACTAGTTTTCAAAATACTTACACATATGGACACTATCACCCTTCTTTATTTACAAAAAAATACCATGTAATTTGAAAGGCTTAGTTATTTAATTTATTTATTTATTTTGGTTTTTCGAAAGTAGGGTCTTGCTCTAGCTCAGACTGACATGGAATTCACTGTGTAGTCTCAGGGTGTCCTCAAACTCACAATGATCCTCCTACCCCTGCCTCCTGAGTGTTGGGATTAAAGGCATGTATCACCACACACCATGCAAGGCTCAGTTATTTGTATAAGGTCAAGGCAGTTAGTCACAAAACTAGAATTTTATACCCTGTTTGACTCAGCACCATAGCCCTACCACTATAGAAAAGTAGTTTGATGGACAACTACATGATAATTTCATTAATCATTGTCAATTTTTTTTTACTGAAAATTCACTAATTATGAAAAATTTTATGTATATATGTATATGCATATAAATTCCATATAAACATAGGTAATTATATGTCTACAAATTTTACATATGTCAAAGATATATTGTAACATATTCAATATGCATAAATAATATCTAAATATATAATTCACATAAATATTGATGTTTTAGTAATAGGCTTAGTGTATTTAGTGAGTATATTAGGAGGCTAAAAACACAAGAAGCCAAGATAAGTAAATTGAATTTACCATGGGAATACGGATTGGCCACAACAACGATGACCAGCTTAACTGTTTATAATGTTAACTGAAAACTTTTAACATTCCCATTTAAAAGTTCCAAGAGAACATGAGTATCTGAGGCTTCACTGTCCCATCTGGCACATGCTAGCCAAATGTGACTATTTACATGCAAACTGTGATTAAATAAAATTTTTAAAAATTGCTTCTTCAACCCTAGACTGGGAGCTATGCTCTGAACAGATAGAAGAATTAGAGTGACAGTTGCTTCTTTCAATTATATTCTCCCCAAACTCTTCCTCCACTTACAGTTTCCACGCATTCTGACACAGTGTGGCCTTTGCACAGATGGACAACTGTGGCTCACTTACATACTATCTTTCACAGGTGTGTCCAACATGACATTCACAAGCCACCTCTGACCAACCTAGTTATGAATGCAACTCAACACAATTTGCAGACGATAGTGCCACGTTATGATAGCAAAAAGATGGACCCTAGAAAAGATGACTGGCAAGACAGAAACTGACCTTCAATTTGAGACAGGGACCCAGGCTATACCAGGAACATATTTGAGGACATATTTTTCTTTGTCAGACTTTGTTAAGTACTTTAGAGGTGGCTTGGGTGCTGTCATGTTAGGGTAGAAGTGGAAGATTTTTTTTTTTTTATCAGTAGTATTTTGAAAAGTTTAGATATCTGAATAGAAAGAAAAACTGAGAAGCAAGAAGAAGATAAACAAACCTACAAACATTTGACATTATGATGAGAAAACATACTCCTTACAGTGAGAGGATGAGGATGCTTCCCTTCCTCACTGTGCTCAACCTCAATTGTCTTTCATTATATATAAAATTATTGTGTGCTCAATTATGAGAGAGGCGATGAGATTATTATTTCATGAAAGATTTATACAAGAGTTTGCATAATATGGGAGATTGAGGAAGATGGTATTTCAGCTTATGAAGCCATTGCATAGAACAATATTCATGTGATGTCATCCTCCTGAATCCTTGCAAACGGTTTCACCGATAAACACTAATGGCATTGGCATCATTGAGCCTTAATAGATTATAACAGTCATAGTAGCCTTGGCCAGATCTAAGAATTCTGATAGCTTATATGACTGGTTTGGCTGTTTACTCAGGTATACGGTAAAGTTTATTCCAGTTAGATCTAGATTGTCTTAAACATTGGACCCTAAATAATAAAAATCATACTTATAAATTAATGTTACTATTTTGACAAACTGAAAACTGGCAATATTATTTAATAATATTCAACAATATTTTGAGGGCCTGGATGGAAAAAATATAAATCAAATTCTTTTTATCCTTGATTCATGAAATAGATGGATGTATAGGTAAATAGATTACAGATGACAAATTAGATAGATAGATAGATAGATGACAAATAGTAAAGATAGAGATACACACTCCTTAGTCCATTACTTTTGACCTTTCCCACCTTATAATTACAAAATTTATACATTCTATTAAGAATAGAAAATGTGAAGTAATGTCAAATGTTTGATTTTGGCTACATTATTCTACAGTTTCATAACTATAATGAAAATCAGCCCAATTGAATTTATTATTAAATCCTTAGAGTTATCAATTTGTTTATAATCACTTAGTCTGTTCATTTCTATTCAAAATTCTGCCCATGTGAAAGTCTGTATTACATTTCCATATGCCATAGATACTATTGTGATCACTTTAAAAAATTAACAGCTTATGATTAAATTCTGATGCACATTTCTAGGCCCATGTTGAAGAAATTCTTTGATGATTGATATTTAAATCATTGATCCATTTACCTATATTCTCTCTCACTCTGTTTGTCTCCTTGAAGTCTGTAATGTAAGAGTTCAGGGATTGATGGTGTCAAGTAACTATAAATACATTTGCAATACACAGCAAGCACCATGGCCTTCATCCATTCATTGGGTTCCATCTGTTTCACTTATTTAGGTTGGTCATGAGTATCTAACATACTGAGAGGGCAAGGGGACTGATTAGGTTCTCAAGGGTAAAGAGCCTCCTTTGTCATTGTTAGTATTGCCCATTCTGTCAGGACCCACGGTTCCTCAGAACAGTGCAGCTCCTGTAAAAGGGTAGTGAGCATAGAGACTTTCAGGCATAATGAAAATCACAGGCAGACATTGCATTGAGACAGACAAGAGGCATGCATGCTGCAGGCTTCAGGTAGCAGGTGCCACGGCAGCTACACCATGGAGAGATGTTGCAGAACATACATATTTCTGAGATAGTCATGCTTCATGAGTCACCATTTCAAACACTGTGTTATTAAGAGGGAGTAAAAAATCACGTTTCAACAGCCTTCAGGTGCATATATTTTAGATGGGTTTCCAAGCAGTTATTTCTACTGTCTTTACTATTAAATCATTAGAAATCACCCTACTTTTACTAAATAAAATAATTAAAGGAAAAAGATATTCTTTTTGCAAAAGTAGGTTGATGAACTTGTAATTCAAAAACGTATTAAATTTGCAATTCTGGCACCTTGTCTTTACTATATTAAACATTTCACGGCTGAAAATGAATTATAGTCTAAAATATCTGTAATAAATATTTTAAATAGAATGGAACTCTGATCTGTTAAAAAATAGAGTGAGTATTCTTGATGAATCACAACTTAAATAAAGAAATCAAGCTGTCAAGTTTCATAAAACTCTTGAATTGTTTGCTTTCAAAATCTCCCTCTTTGCTGTGTGAGAATCATTAAGCATAATGAACATGCATCAATACTAGCATCACTGTGGAGGGCCTGCCGAGAAAGAGTTCTTCCATTCCCAGTTTCATTTTTTAAACAAACTCTTACTAATTTTGTAGCACTAAACACTAATATAAAAGTAATCAAATTAGCATTAGTGATTCATGTTGCAAACTTCAATTTGTATTGCTATGACATCAAAGAAAATATTTGCATATAAAAGCAAAAGAGGTGGGATTTAAATGAATTTAGCATCATAAACAAACTAACTAGGCCTTGATGTTAACTTAAATGATAAAGTGCTCAGAAATATAGAAATTGAATACATATTTCATTTCAAAAATACCCAAGGCCTGTGTACTAAATGCTAATGAAACATGAATATTAGAGAATGGATTATGACAGTGCATATGGAAAATGTTAGGCTTCTGAAAAACTGAGAACTTATTACCTTCCATTCATACTATATAGTGTTTGAAATTGGATATAACTAAGAATATATTGGTGATAATTCTGTCTCTCCACCCATGTACCAACCTAGCTATCATATTACAATATTCTGAGTCTAATTACGATCAGTTTTTACCACATATGGGAATGAGTGGGATAGATACATGATTCTGTGGTATAAACATCTTAAAATAATGTGCTTGGTCTGTGTTCCTCAGTCTTTATCACATGTCATTGTCAAGAATTTCCCATCAGTGTAATGTGATGTCTATGGTTTCACTGTCCCTCTCGCATACTGTGATTTATATAGCCGAATTAGGTGAAGCACACAGGATTTATGAATTTGCATTTTGTGTAACTTCTGCCTACATGCTCTTCATGGAGCTATGTTTTTGTATAGTTGCAACAGTGGCCTTTAACATTATTTACTTTCCTCCTTTATCTCAATGTCATATTGATGCTGAGTGAGTTACTGACCACAATTCATTCCATAATATACTTCCTAGAAAGGAAATTCCCCTAATGTGACAAGAGGGTTCTTTCCTCCCCGACACACATTTTTGAATTGTCCTAGTACATATTTCTAGGTTTCATTAGTATTTCGTGATGCACTAATGTTTGTGTTTCATTCCCATATTCCAACTAATCTCTGCAATAAAAGCTATCCCTATGCTACTATGGGTGTACATATATACATGTATATAAATGTAAGTATGTACATGTATAGTGAATTCAGTTCTATTTTACTTATAATTTCTTTTAAGTGTTGAGAAAAGAAAGAAAAATCTTCTCTATCAGTTATTTATATCATTTTAAATGATGTAATACAATTCAAATACCAGAAGCTATATTTCCTAGAAACAGTGTTTATGAGACCCTCAATATTTACTGCTCTTTGGTTATATTCATGGAGCTAATTTGCCATCTGCAGATGGAAGCTTTGAGGCATAGCTGGTGTTCCTAAGGAAAAGGCACACCAGGGATAGGCTAACAAGAAAAGGAGCTGTTCAAATAGAATCTGGGGATAAAATAGACATGGGTTATTCCTTCTAGGCTTCTTGATGTGCTGTAAATTAATTATATAATACTCAGAGAAGATAAGCAAGCAAAACGAAGAGAGCTACACACATTTATTAAATAACAATTCTTATTTGAACTATGTCTTGGTTTGGGTGGTATTTATATTTGCCTTGAAGTGGGCCAAGAGAAAGATTGTATAGTACTGTAGGAGATTAGTATTAGCTAGGTTCAGTCTTCATAAAATTCTAATAGACCAGGGAATTGGCCAAGTTTTCTATCCTATAGCTGACAATCATAAATTATATGCAGATGTGAAGTATTGTATTATAATAATAGTATATATAAATATAAAAATAGTATCATGTATATTCTGATTATGGTAGAAAAAAATAACTTTTAGGTAAAAAAAATTGAATTGCTCAAAGATCACCTTTGTCATTGTTCAACCATTTCTTCATAATGTACATATATATGGTCACTAGCTTTTGGAGGGAACAAGGAAAAGGATTGTGTATGTATTTTGCATAGGTTTTTTATTATAAATTTGTGATAGTGTCTACAAGCACTGCATTACTTGATGATATAGTATAAACAATTATTTTATTTGTCCATGTCCTTTAATAAAACTATGGAAACTACAAACCATCTCCATGGGAGATAAAAGTGATTCTAGTCTCAGAGACCAAAGGCTAGTTTTTTAAAAGACCTCTTGAATAGGCAGGACGGAAATTTGAATATTAATGTAATCAGTAGCTGGCATTAGCATGTAAGGGAAAAATCAATTGCAGGTCAAAGAAACTGTAACATACTTTTAAAAATGAATGGCAAAAAACTCCTTATTAATAACTCAATATGTGAGTGGGTTTTTTATTTTTAAAAGAGAATTAATTATACCAATTTCAATTTTTCCTAGCTCAGGTCTCTACTATACCAAGTGGAGATTATACAGTATTTTGACTTGGTTCCTGAATATGGTTAGTTTGGGATTTAAAGGGCTAAAATAATTAATGCATCTATCAGTTATGACATGTTACATAAAATTACTGTAATAAGCAGAGAAGGGATTTTACTATATCTATTTTGTTGTTATTTATGTTCTTTTATAATTAAATAGACCAGAAGAAACAGGGGTTAATGAATTGACAGTAGAATATCCAACCTTAAATAGTCAAATCTCTTTGCTTTATTTTGCAAACACTGAAGCCAAAAGAGACAATGGGTTACTCAAGACCACATAGCCTGCATCAAGATAAGCATGGATCAGGAACTGTGAATTCCTGGGACTCTAAGGACTGAGAATTTTCTTATTTCAGTGTAAATATAAATTTAAGATAATTCAAATAAAAAGTGAAGAATGTCTATTTCATGAAATACTGTACTTTGTATACTTCATATAAATTCTTTTCCTCTTTCTAACACAATCTAAGAGACCAAGGGTATATTTAATTTTTCCAAATGGAAATAATATCAGAGACACTATGGAAATCATCTAAAATCACACAGCTAGTTTAGTTGATAGATACCACTAAAATACAAAATTGGCATGATCTTTCCTAACATATGCAATTTGTATTTTAATACATGGAAAAGTATTTGAAACTTGAAAAGCAATCTAGCCTGTAAGGTCATTTTTTATATGCGAAAGGTGATGAGCTATACTTCCTGGACAGGAATCCAAATGCATGTTTAATAAATTACCAGCTGATCTTGGGACTCAGAACAAAGACAACTGAAATTTCTAGGCAGGACCACATGTAAAACCACACAAGTGGATGCTTCCATAATGTTTTGCAGTCCCTGCCTTCTTTGAGACACTGGGTTATCATCACAGAAACATGGGCTTCTAAAGCTGATTCCAGAAACCCATAATGTTACTGGGCCCAATTACCTCTTGTTCATGAAGATCCAAGATCCTAAAAGCAAAACTGACTGAACTGGGCTGGAGGGATGGAGTAGCAGTTAAGGTGTTTAAGGTGTTTAGCTGCAAAGCCAAAGGACCCATGTTAGCCAGATGCTCAAGGGGGCACAAGGACCGGGAATTCATTTGCAGTGGCTGGAAGCCCTGGAGAGCCCATTCTCAATCTCTCCCTTTCTCTCTCTCTCTCTCTCTCTCTCTCTCTCTCTCTCTCTCTCTCTCTCTCTCTCTCTCTCTCTCTGTGTGTGTGTGTGTGTGTATCCCCCTTTCCCTGTTAAATAAATAAATACAAAATATTAAAAATTGACTGAAGGGCTGGAGAGATGGCTTAGCGGTTAAGCGCTTGTGTGTGAAGCCTAAGGATCCTGGTTGTAGGCTGGATTCCCCAGGCCCCACTTTAGCCAGATGCACAAGGGGGTGCATGCACCTGGAGTTTGTTTGCAGTGGCCAGAGGCCCTGGCACATCCATTCTTTATCTCTCCCTCTCTGCCTCCTTCTCGCTCTGTCTGTCACTCTCAAATAAATAAACAAACAAAATTAAAAAAAAAAAAAAAAAAAAACAACTGATGGACCCTCACCAAAGAATGACCTGTTCAGGTCTATGTCTATATGTCCTAATTCACTGTTTTCTTCATATGTCTTCATTCACATCATCACGAAGCACACATTCCATGAAAAAATTTCCAATTGTTGGTAATTTCAAAGTTTATTAATGAAAGAACACTCTTTTTTTTTTTTTTTTCCCCTACAATGTACCATTGAGACATTTTCTTTCACTAGAGTGTCAGGATTTTAAGCAAAGACTTCATGTTAATGCAAAATACTAAATGTTTTGCCCTCCTTTCAGCTCATTTTATCTTCTCTGTGCTCCACTGGTGTTATTTTTTGTGTTATGTTTTAAATATCACCTGTAATTATCACAGTTGAACTTAGAGTATGTTCTACTGATTCCCTCAATGTTCCAACTCTGTAAACAATGACCACATTTTCTCATCAATGACTATCAGTACCAGGGATCCCTAGGAAAGAGAAAGAGCCTTCACTGCAGAAGGTAAGGCCTAGAATGCTTTTTGCTAAATTCATATAAATACTTCAACTCACTAGTGTGGGCACAGTGATGGCACTGAATATCAACAGACAAGCAGCAGTGTATGGCTACAACACTATTATTAGGATTTATAACAGCTTGAGTGCTCTTGATAGATGAAGCCACATTAATTAGTTTCTGGATTCATTCTCATTTTGGCATATCCACTAGCACTTCTGAACATGGAATTAAAATATTTCAAAATGTCACTGTTTTCCAGTCTACAAGAAATGCATAAATATAACCTGATTTACACTAACCCATATGCATTTAGATACAATAATATGTTAACATTTTAGGGGTAAGGAAATCATTAAACCAGTGTATGTAATGGAGTTTGATACTAAATAAAGCTGTCAATAACTGTGCAAATGTAAAAGAGTAATGTTTTTAGGAGGACAAGGTATTTCCTTCTTTCATTTTAAGTTTCTGAACTGGGAATTTTTTTTTTTTGCCTGTTATACTGGAAAATATAAAATCCAAGACGTTTTTAAATTGTAATTAGTGAAAATGGATACTTTTTATTTTTTCTTTTACTTTGTTTTGACAAGAGTGTTTTTGGGGGCTTTTTGTTGTTGTTTTTTTTGGGGGGGGGTGTTTTTTTGTTTTTTTTTTTTGAGGTAGGGTCTTACTCTAGCTCAGGCTGACCTGGAGTTATTCACTATGTATTCTCAGAGTGGCCTCAAACTCAGCGATCCTTCTACCTCTGCCTCCCAAGTCCTAGGATTAAAGATGTGAGTCACCATGCCAGGTTACAAAATTAAATTAGCCTTTCATGGAACAGGTGACAATCAAGTTGGAAGATAAATGTGGAGATATACACTGGCTTTAAATAATAACTAGTGGTACCTCATTAAATTTACTTAGATGTGTTTTTAACAATTTGCCTGTGTGTGTGATGTGAGCATGTGTGTCAGGGATATATGCATATGTGGGCATGTACATGGGCAGGCGCCAGAGGTCAATGTTCAGAGGTCAATGTTACATGTCTTCCCCAATTGTTTTCCACTTTATTCTTTGAGACAGAGCTTCTAGTTTAGCTTAGGCTCCACAGCTCATTTACACTAGCTAACCAGTAAAACCGCTGGATTCCCTATCGACTTCCAGGGATGGGATTTTGCATAGGCTCTCAGGATTTCATCTCAAGTCTTCATCCTCACTTATAAAGAACTTTAACCACTAAGCCATCCATATACTTCCAGAAAACTAAATCTTTGATTAGGAAGGTGATGATACAAATACATGTATGCATATATCCATATAGAAATATATGTTTGAGCATGTTGGTATGTGTGTCCATTTGTGTATATGAGAACTTAGATGGCATGTCTCTCATTTATTTGGCCTATATAACTGCACCTTGAGTTCTTATATCAGAATGGAGACCAAAGTCAGGCCACAAAAAAATGTCTTTGCAGCTCTTCACTTGATCACAGCAGCAAGTAAGTGATATCTGATAAAAATAGAAGCATGTTGTCTATTATTTTTTATGAGTGACAAATAGAAATTTATGAAGAAAAATGTCATACATCAGTGAGATGAAAATTATAGTTAATATTGTATTATTAAATAGGGAAACATTTTTTTTTACCTCTCTAAAAGCAATAATAGAGTTTGTATCTTCTTCAAATCGGTAGTACCCTCTGTTTGTTCTATGAGAAACAATTTCTGGTGGTCCTCTTATCTTGGATATATGAAGGACAGCATAAGAGATAATTCACAGAAAAGAATAGAAGTTAACATTAAATATGGGTGAGGTCTATAAAGTAGCTAGGAATGGAAACAGATATTCTGACATCCTTAAATGTATGTTATGCATAATGAAATGTCCCTACTATTACCCAGAGGGTTTTGGGGTAATTTCCTTAATTTACATTCCAAAGGAGGCAGTGTGAAATAGAATTTCCAAGCCAGGAGTGTGAAGAGAGGTGATAGCTTTGTTCTGAAGATGAATCCATGCTTTGGTGTCATGCTTGGTGGCACAACACTTCTGTGTGGGACAGAAAGTAGATCAAGTTTCTCAGGATGAAAGGCAAAGAGTAAGTGGACCATCCAGGAAAAGTGGGACTGAAGAGGGACGTGAGGGAAACAGAAAAGAAGTTTTTCACAAGAGCTTGCTGACAGTACTTCATCAGAGTTCCCAAAGTTGCCAGGGGTGATAGAGCATGCTTGTAAACCTAAGCACTCTGGAAGTTAAGGCAGACTATTCTGAGTTTGTGGCTAACTTAGGCTACTCAAAAAATAAATGTAGGGCTGGAGAGATGGCTTAGAGGTTAAGCGCTTGCCTGTGAAGCCTAAGGACCCCGGTTCGAGGCTTGGTTCCCCAGGTCCCACGTTAGCCAGATGCATAAGGGGGCGCACGCATCTGGAGTTCATTTGCAGAGGCTGGAAGCCCTGGCGCGCCCATTCTCTCTCTCTCCCTCTATCTGTCTTTCTCTCTGTGTCTGTCGCTCTCAAATAAATAAATAAAACATTAATAAAAAAATAAAATAAAATAAATGTAAAAAGGAAAGAGAAAAAAAATAAATGCATACAAATGATACAAAGTAATAGAGAAAACATCCTTTAATTTGACTGCCCACTCTTTTTTGCTTAATTTATTAATTTATACCATATATATTTTCATGTAAGTTATGATATTTGTACTATGCACACGCAGTAGAATACCTTAGTGGAATTAAGGGACATAGGAATTATCTCATGCAACTATCAAAGTTTGTAGTGGAAACATCTAAATTATGTTTTCAAAGACAAAGATTCTGTTTCAAGAGTACTATACACTATCATTAAGTAAAGGTTTCACCACAAGTCACCAGGTTACACAGGGGAATTACTTAAATTCATTTTCCCTGTCTACCTGAATTCCTCTTTCAATAGAGTCAATGTGCCAATAGAAATGATATGGCCAGGCCCAGGAAGATTAATGGGATTCTAAAATGTTGAAAATTGATGAATTCTGACTATCACCAAAGTGGGCAAAATAATAATAATATTAATAAAGATGATAACATTTTTACAAAAGAACAGCTCTGGAATATAACAAAAGCATTTTCATATCAGATCAAGGCTGCCATATGACTTCACAGAGGCAAGGTTAAGATGAAGGTGAACAATGCATTGTTATTACTCTGAGGTGTTGTATTACAAATATAAACTGATAATGCACTACTACTTTAAAAAGGAATCTTTGAAGAGGTTATATTTTATTCACTGATAGGATATGGGCTCTTTGTTATGTAAAATTTATTTGAATTTTGTAAAATATTTGCTCCAACTTTTGACTGCTAGATGCTACATATTTCAATGTGAGGGAATAATATTATGAAAGTTTGTGCCACTTCTCATTTAGATCTAAGATTCTTATGTTTCCCATCAAATTCATATCCCCTGTAATGAAGTCTGTCATATGAAATTTACTTCCCCAAAATAATCTACAGTCTATAAAATGAATAAATCCTTTTAATAATAAAATACTTTCTGATAACTTTGAAATGTTTCAAGACCTGTTGATTTTTGTAGTAGATGGTAATATTAATAATCTAATAACAGTAAAAAAGGTGATTAAAGAAGGATTGATTGTTCCAACAACTGGAGCTCTGTTTTGCTTTTGATCTTCCATTATTAAATGTAAGAAAATATAATGATAACTATATTCATATTCTGTTATAAGCTTAGATTGATTCCATATACAATTAAATCAACTTGACTCACCTTTAAAAATAATAGTTATTTTGAAAGTGCATTCACACATAGGAATAAGAAGTCTTATTTTCTAACTCAACACTGAATGAGTCATATGTTTCTGAGTGTGATATGCTATTTCTTGTGTCTTGGGGCGTCGTAATAAACAAACGTCAATATTGATGTGAGGATTAATACTCCATGTTCGTATGTGACTGTGTTTTCTTTCTGGATGCATCTACTGGCTGGACTAAGTGGCCTTAAGCATGAAAAGAAATCATGCTTATCTGTCATTGCTGAATCTGCACTTTGTAAAGTATACAGAATTGATCTAATGAGTTAAAGATTAGTATAATGCTGAGTTATTAGTCTGATATTTGGGGAAATGTATGTTTGTTTTCCCAAGAAGTTTTAGAATACTGTCACAGCAAATATCATTATCCTTTTCATTATTTAATATGGAATATATGCCAAGTGATTATTGGCACACTAATATATCTTTTTATTTTTGTATCTATTCATGATTCTATCCATATAAATAATGTATTCTGATCATTTTTACACCAGTAATCTCCCATGTACTTCTCATCACACTCTAGCTGGACCTCTCTTCTTGTTTTTTCCACATCGTCTCTCTCTCTCACACATGTCTTTTTTTCTCTTCTCTTCTTTCTTTCTTTCTTTCTTTCTTTCTTTCTTTCTTTCTTTCTTTCTTTCTTTCCTTCTTTCTTTTTTTTTTCAACCCACTGAACTTAGTTAGGGTTGCTTGAACAAACTGCTAAAGCATGGGCAACGTACTTGTGGCTATGGTTAAAAAACAAAGAAATTAGAAAGTTCCTCATTACTTATAATCACTAACATTATTGGTCTTGGAAAGGGGAAAAACTAACATATAATTTTTTTACCTATAAAATCACTATGGAAACAAATATCTTTTTTTCAGAAAATTCCAGTAACATGGCAACAGTGTTGCCCCGCAGATAGGGAAATGAATAGCATCAGGTTGAGGATTGTGACTAAAACCTTACTAGAAAGGAATAGATTATCTTCTGTGTATATACTACAGAAGAAACTGATCCAGGAACTATTGAGGAATTCACTTTATGTATGCTTGTGACCATTGAGAGAGGGACAAAACACAGAAGATACCATCCCTGACTTCAAGAACCTTCCAATATAGCTAGAAGTAAAAATTGTGCAAGTTAAATAATAAGGGATACCTGTAAGTGGGGAGAATAAAGTAGTGATGGAATTCTTTATTCAAGGCAGTATCCATTTCAGTAACATGCAGGAGGAATTATATGTGTGAGTGACAAAAAATCCTGTTGGGATTTAGGAAGAGATGCATCTAATAATGATCATATTACTCTGCTCAAAGCAAGCCATTTTTAACACATGGTCCTAAGAGTCTAATACTCCTAATATTTGATTTATTGACCTTTTTATTGTATATTCTCATCTTAACATTTCCTTATGTGGCAAAAGAACTAGATAAATTATTGGTCCAAGGTTGAGCTTCAATACTACGTAGTGCCAAAATAAAGTTGAAAGGATCTTTCATTCAGCTACCTGATCACTGTCTGTCTTCACTCTCTGAACCTATTATTACACAAGATTTCTTTGTGACTTTATTTTAAAATGGAATTGTTTTTACTATAATTACATATAATAATTAATTTCTCTGTCCTTGCTCAAGAATAGATTTTCATTTCAATCTCTTGTTTTTGGCAGTAGTAAATGCTGAGTTTTCACTATGTACTATCACAGTTGTCTGAAACTCATACCAATCCTCGTACATCTGCCTCCCAGGTGCTGAGATTAAAGGCATGTACCATAACACCCTGATAATTCAGATTTTTAATAGTATAACTGCATGAGTTTGGCTGCATATATAACTTTCAGTCTACTGTGGCAATTTAAAGTAATACATTAAAAAATCAAGAACATTCAGAATATGGAAGAACAAGAATCATTCAAGAAGTTTGAGATTGCCAACAGTATAGACAATGCCTTCAGCCACAGTGCCAAGTTGTTTTTGTTTTAATATGGCAAACATAAAAAGTTAATTATACTTCTTGTATTTTAAAAAATAATTACCATGAAAATAATCACATCACTAAAGGTCTTTTGTGGTCAAGAAATGGGCACTTGGACAACTTAATAAAGAGAGCAGTATTGAGATGGCTAATGCTCTAAAGAGAAATGGACAGAGATTATAAAATGATGCCAACATGGAATTCAGATATAATATGTTAGAACAATACTGCCCTTTTGCTAAAATACAAGTCAATTTTATCCTTGTGGATGGAAGTAGGAGAGGAAGGGTCAGAAGTAAAGAAGACAGGGAAAATCTTATTTTGTATTCTGAAGAAAATGTTCTATTGATTAATGACACTGATCCTAGCCTGCTTTCAGAACAGCTCACCAAGTTCTCCTCACAGGGCCATTGGCTGTGTTATCTAGTGCACAATGTCATGAACAAAGGGCAACAACAACAAAAAGCAGTGGGGGATATTTAAGAATAATTTTCATAAAAGTAATAATTACAAGAAAATGAGAAGATTTAGGAACAAAGAAAAAGGTCACTGAAAAAGAGTGCTACATCATAAGATGCTAGTTTTGACTTCAAACAAGAGAGGAGATGTTCCCTTAACTCTAAACGACTTACAAAGGAAGATAGCACGGTACTTACCTACTTTTTCATGCTATGTTTTTAATGTGAATCCATCCACTTACTAAAATAATCTATGGACAGAATATAATGAAAACAAAGTGTCCAATGTGAAAAACTGTTTACAAACACAGTACAGATTTAAACAATTTTCTATTTTTTTATGAAATTTAAATGGGTGAACGTGTAGATAGTAGCTACTAGGTTTTCATAAAAGCTGTTAATTATGTTTAGCTAGTAAAATAAAATAATATAGGCTGGAGAGATGGCTCAGCAGTTAAGGTGCTTGCCTGCAAAGGCTGAATTCATGTCCCCCAGACCCAAGTGAAGCCACGTGCACGAGATGTCACCTGTGTCTGGCATATCCTGAAGGCCATGGTGTGTCAATTGTGCACCTCCCTTCTCTCTCTCTCTCTCATTTATCTGCCTCTCACTTGCTCTCAAATTGTCTTGCATTGACCTTGAAAAACTCAAGCACTATCAATATCTACTGTTCCCTAACAATAACTTTAGTTATGAATCGTGGCAAGAATGAGATTAAAAGCAACCAATAACACCCTGGAGATGACAATTTTTTTATTTCCTGGTTTTTAAAAACATCATGCATATGCTAAATTGTATAAAAATATCTTGGAGGAACTATAAATCCACCTGATTTCTAAACTTATTTTTGGACACTTTAGCTACTAAAGTGCACTTTTATTTTTCATTTTTTAAGCCCAGAGATCCTCATTGTGAAATGACACTGGGCAATTACAAGTAATCACAAAGTAAATGCTACAAATTCTTTCAAAGTAAGACAAAAGTGCACCTAAGGAGGTCAGGATTTGCCAGGTTAGAGTACCCAAAGACATAATTTAAATACCAGCCCAAAGACTACCAGGGAAACTTTGGTAAGCCAGTTAATAGCTTCTATCAAAGCATGCAATGTCCTGTGGAGCTAAATGTAATTCAACAAATGATTGAGTAAACAACTACCTCAGTGTGCCAGTGAATGAAGAATTAATAAATATAACAAGTAAAATTGGGGAAACTATCATCACCTTTTTTTGGTAAAATAGAATCACTTTAAACACAAAACAAATGGGAAAAGGTAACATCCCGGGTGAATACCTCTGTCGATAATTTTAACATTTAGTAGTCTTCCTAAGGTAAATGAAAACACAGGAGCATGCCAGGGCTCTTAGGCTGAGGGACAGTTTTCACATATAATAAAGATGTTACAGGGCTGGAGAGATGGCTTGGCGGTTAAGGTTCTTGCCTGCAAAGCCAAAAGACCTCTGTTGGATACCCCAGGGCCCACTTAATAAAGATGCACAAGGGGGTGCATGCATCTGGAGTTCATTTGCTGTAACTGGAAGCCTTGGAGCACTCATTCATTCTCTTTCTCTTTGTCTGTCTCTCTCTTTTTCTCTCTCTCTCTCTCCCTCCCTCCCTCCCTCCCTCTCCCTCTCCTTCTTTGCCTCTCTCAAATAAATAAACAAAAATAAAATACTTTAAAAAACAAGTTACCTGTATGAAGAGAGAGCCAGTATTGTATTATACTACTAATGAAGAGAAAGAGGGATTCTGATGACTGTGGAAATGGAATATTACTTACTATTCCTTGCATTAGAACCTCCTGCATGCTATGTTCTGAAGCATGATTAAAGCTTTTCATAAAGCCACACTAAGGGTAGTTTGAGAAAATTAATATTCAAGGAAACTTGGGATGGAGAGATTGCTTATTGGTTAAGCACTTGCCTGTGAAGCCTAAAGCCCACCATTCAAGGCTCAGTTCCCCAGGACCCACGTTTAGCCAGATGCACAAGGGGGCTCATGCATTTGGAGTTGGTTTGCAGTGGCTGGAGGCTCTGGTGTGCCCATTCTCTCTCTCTATCTGCCTCTTTCTCTCTGTCTGTCGTTATCAAATTTAAAAAAAAAAAAAAAATCAAGGAAACTTAAGCTGTTCTGCTTCCTCAGTAGGGACACACACACACACACACACACACACACACACACACACACACACACCATATTGGTTTGCTACCAATTCCTGGACTCGCTTATATCTCAGCTGTCAATGACGGATTCTGGCAGGAGCTGTCCCCATTCTCTCCCCTCTGAAACTTTCTGAAAAGAGTAACCTTGTTTCCAGCGAACTGTGGTTTTATTTGTGGGTTCTTAAGCTAGCCAATAAAATAAGTTTAAAAAGGAACTCAGAATGAAGCTTGAGTGCTATTGTTTTTTAGAGTTTGAGAGGAAAAAGCATAAGGTGGATAAGCTGTAAATCTCATCCTCAGCAAGAAGGTTGTGGATACCAGGAGGAGAGTTAGGGCCGGGCCAGCAGGGGAGGTCTCCAGGCAGCTGCATGGGGACCAGGTTTCAAATAAAGAGCAAGAAAACAAGAGCATCAGGACAAGCAAGACTAGGCTTTTTTTTTTTTTTTTTTTTTTGGTATTCAGAGAGTTAGAAAGGGGAGAAAATGAAAAGGTATGCTTGTTTGAGTTGGGCTTAGAAGTGTTTTGGCATGCTTAAGAACCTTATCTC
Source organism: Jaculus jaculus (assembly GCF_020740685.1). Lineage (NCBI taxonomy): Eukaryota > Metazoa > Chordata > Mammalia > Rodentia > Dipodidae > Jaculus > Jaculus jaculus. Next base: position 33,644,954 of record NC_059112.1, read on the forward strand.
TTAAGGGGATAACGGTTCCTCATACCTCCTTAGTATGTATTTAGGTGGTCTCTTGCCAAAGAGCTGAATGGCTAAACTAGACTAGCTCTTAAAGATAGGTACCATGATCTTATACTTGGGTAGCTTAGAATAGCATGTCCTCACCCAGTACAGGAGGAAGTAGCTTTCCCCGAGCAAAGCCCAGATACCTTTTTTCCTCCCCTTGTTAAAGGAAAGGGGAGGTGAGGCCCAAAACTGATCACAAGGCAGGGCTCCCTCTACAATTAGATTAAAAGTCTGGTAATATATGCATACTTTCCCTCTATAAAAAAAAAACAAGAAACATGAGAAATATTGAGGTCAACTAAACAAGATAACTTCCCCCTGCCCCTTTTCTGGATGTTGTTAATTTCATCCCAATCCCCACTTCTGCCTCCTTCAAAATAGGACACATAATGCATCATTTAAAAGGTAGATATTCTAATGCTTTTGAAGTCATCATTTCCATTAAATATGGCCAAAGCACAGAACATATTGAGTGGAAAGACTATTTCCAAAGCAGGTTATAAAATGCTACCTTATATGCTTAATTTGTCTTGGCACTCCTGGATATGCTGGTTAATTACCAGAAATTAGCTTGAGGCAAAGATTAATCATTTTACTTAGCCAACACACAACTGGTAGTTTCTAGTTAGTGTCTCAGGACAGCTTCTAGATTCCTTATCATTATCAAGAAAAATGAGAGGTTTGTGGGCTAAAAGAAAGTCCCTATTATCATTAAGTATCTGGCTTTCAACTATGAAAGAAAGCATGTCTGAATATGCCTTTTAAAGCTTTCTTAGTTTTCATAGTGTGAAGTTATTGTTTTGTGGAGAATTTCTGTTTTGTTTTCCTCCAAGGAATTACATCTAGTCATCAGAAAGAAACTTATATTTTGTTACTTTTTAGAAAAAAAGAGAAAATGGCAATGTTCCGATTTCACCTGCAGTTGCCTAAGTTTATGACTAACATGAGAAACAAAGGAATATGTAGGAGTGTTTTTTTGTGTGTGTTTTTTTCCTCACTGTGGTTTTGGAGTGACTTGGGCCAGGTAACATAAATGTTTATACATGTCTACATCACAGCAAAAAGTCCTCACCAGTGTCCTTTAGTCATTAATAACAAATTGTTTATGCGAAAAATAGGAAGATAAATGAATATTAATGTAAAGTGTACAATTTCTTAATAGATCTCAAGGTTGTTGTTCTCTTTTTTCTTTCCAGAAAGACGTGACACTTCTGGGGAAGGATGTAGCTTGGTTGTATAGCCCTTACCTCAAAAGCATTGGTAATATTTTCAAGACAAGATGGAGATCTAACCTAATAGAAACTAACAAAAACTCAAGCTTCAACCATACATTGGACACATTCAAATTTGAAATAATTTAAGAAAATAAAAGCAAGTTAACACAGAAGTGGAGGTTGCAAGCTCTGTGTGTTCTGGGGCATGCTTGGTGTACCTGCTGTCTGTGGGTTTTATCCCACATTAACCTCATTGACTAATTCTCCTGTAATGCAATCTTTTAAGAAAAATTAAAACTGTACACAATCATCACACTGAAAGATAAACCTGTCTTATAGTCAAGGTGTGCTAGGATTTTATCCTAACATATCCATACAAACTGTTCTTCCAAGATTATATTCTCGCAAGTCTCCCATCAACTGCTTTGTCCTCTCAAGTACATTCATGATGTATAATTCTATCTCTGAATACTTCATTTTCTCCACTCAGCTATACACATGTTAGTAGATCTGGAGTTCCTTATATAATTTCTCCTGAGTATGAAAATCTTCTGTTTTTGTGATTTTTGGCTCTACTAATCTGTACAGCTCATGGCAAATTTATTATGAATTTAATGTAAGCTTGATATCCTAGTCTTACACATTTTAGAGAACTTCCTCAGTCATGTTATCTTTCCTCTGTCAGCAAGGATACTGATCATTTCTTCATTGATCCTTAGTGACAAGCATCTATTTTTCAACTATAAATTATTCAGTAAATATCTGAGGATGAAAGTGCCCATGCTAGAAACAAACAGGAAAAATAGTAAGGGATATACATTCAAATTACTTTACTTGCAGATGAATATGAATTTAGTTTTCAAAGATGAATATGAATTTAGTTTTCAAAGAAGTCCATCTCTGTTGGGTGGGGCACAGCCAGGACAATATAGAGCTGGCTCTGCCCAAGTAATTACATGTTAGGCATGGGGTGTGGGATGATGTGGATGAGGCCAGTGATTTTATGAGCAAAATAAGATCTGTGAAGGGAACTGACTTTCAGAGATAATTTTGTTTGTTTTGTAGGAGACAATTATATAAAATAGCTTAGGTATTATAAAAGTTATAATGACCTCACTCTTTGCAGGATCCTTAGAACCACTGGAAGATATGTTTAGTGAAACTACATTAGAAAAAAGTTTGAATTTCAAACTGGCAAGAAACCCTGGATCCTATATTTCAACATTTTTTTCTTCCAGATGATAGAAGTGATCTTTCCGTGTTTGCTAAAATAGATAAATTCAAAATTTCAATACACTGACCCATTCCAACAAGATGGTGTATGATAATAATGGTCCACAAATTTTAACAACTGTAAATGAAGTATCACTGTCAGGTTAAGAAAAAAAAATTGGCACACTTGATTACCATAATAGGATTCTGACAATTAAGTGGAGAATTGTTTTAATTACAAAAAGATATTCCCTTTTATCTTGAAAACATGATATGACTAGCATGCATTATCATTGAACCTATTAGATTTTCCATAAATGTTCAAAAAATTATAAATAAAACTATCCTAATATTTGACCGCTCAGAAGTTCTTTGTAGCTTGCTATATGAATCATGTTTAGATAGTTTATGGAGAACTCATGGCTCATGTGGCCACTGCAGAACCCTTGTAAGAACAATCTATATAAATGATACCACTGACTATGTGTCCTTGTGAAGATGTTTGTAAATGATTATGAGGCTTCTTGTCGGAAGAGAATGGCAGGGAAAGTGGTAGAGATTCTGATTCAAAAGTGTAGAAGGCTAAGAAAACTGGACTGATGGGCCATAGATGACAGGGACACAGATGGCTGAGGAGTGTGTCTTAAGAAGCACTGATCACATTTATAACAGTTGCCTAGAACACCAAAACTACTAAGTTGCAATTGACTGGGATTTTTTGAGAAACAATCCTTCCTGAACTTGGTTTATATAAGCACTTAGCAGGTGTTTGGGTTTATTTTCCTATTTCTTTGTGTCCAGCATTCACACAGTAATCAGAACCTTGGTTTCCACTGACATACAGATAATTCATTTTGTTTCTCTTCCCCCATTCAAAAATCTATTTCTTTCTTTCTTTTTTTTTTTTTTTTTTGAGATAGAACCTCACATTGTAGTCTAGGCTAACCTCAAACATGTGAGAATCACCCTGACTGATTCTGACAATCCTTTCTTGAGTTTCCCGTAACTACACATGCACTTCACTTAACAAGCATATTAACAAACTCGGGGTCATTCTAATCATTTCAGGACTTATTCCAGTCCATGTTTCAACCCTACACAGTTGCACTTTCTCAGTCACCAATGAAAACAAGAAGTCATTTAATTATAGCAATGTGGATCTGATTACCTTAAAAATTAGAAGATTATATATTTGATTACCAAACTGTCCTACTGAAATGCAAAAAATATTCCTTTCTATGACTTTATTTGCCTAGAGTGCTGTATTCAGAGTGAAAATGAAGTATCATTTATGTCTGACCTTTGTGCTTTACACAAGACAGACTCAAAGCTTAGGTACATGAAATCAACTCAGCACTTCACAGAATCTGAAAAGTTTAAATCTTAATTCAAATGTTACATGATTCCATTTCAATTTGCTCAAAAGCCACGCACAATATACTAAACCAATATTCAACTGACAAACATAATTAATAGCAATATATGTCCTATGAATCAGTACAGATTGCCTGCATCACTTAAAGTAATGAAGAAAAATGTAATAGGAGGAACAAAATATTCCAGACGCTTTAACTGGTATCATTCAACTTACAGGAGGTAATGTTTGTGCCTGGAAGAAAGCAAAACTATCACTACCATACTTCAGTTCTGTATAATTTACAATAAAATGCCTGGAACATAATAAGTCTATTTCAGAATTTGTATTAACAAAAAACCATGCATAAGAAATGCGCTTGAAATAGCAAGGACAGAATGTGGGATTAGGACTCTGGGGTCTGACCAAGTAGGTGCAATGCCAGAGGGATAACTATGGCAAAAGGGGTATCAGCAAGCCTCAGTTTCTTCATATGTAAAATGGAAAAAATATCACAGTGATACTTACATGTAATTCTGAGAGCAATACCTCCAAAGTACTCAACAAACATTAGTCATTTCTTTAGAAAAAACTATGCAAAGAACGTTCAGGAAACCCTGAGTCCAGGCACCCTCAGCTTCCACATATAGCAAATAAGAATCTGTCAGGTCTGTTTTCTCCAGCATATAAAATTTTAAGCACTATAATTATTTTAAAACAGGGAAGCTTTATATTTTATTCTATATGCATTTATAACAAGTAAAATGCTTTAAAGTCATATATTTAAATTGGAGTTTTCATATACAGGAACTCTTTTTGGCTAATTTGCTTTCTTTTTCTCTCTTCTTTCCCAAGCAGAGGTGGCATACACACTGAGCCATCTCAGTCCTCACTCCCCTATCAGCAATTCTTTTATGAGAACCAAAAAAACAAACAAACAAACAAACAAACAAACAAAAAAAAAAAAAAAACATGTGCTTCACTTGGGTTTGGTGAATTCCTTCCCAAAATTGCTTTCCAGTGAAATACTCACAAGTCGTCTGGCACCCTCCCTTCCCAAGGTGCACTTAGGGGGACAAAATAGAGAAGCTAGTCTTTATTTCATGATGGAATTTGACACATAGGTGTCACGGTGTGGCTTCAAGGAGAGAAATGTGAATGGTACCTCAGAAAGTGCCCAGGGATTCTTTACACCTTTACACAGAAGTGTCACACAAAATATTTAACAAGTTAGTATAATAAGAACAGAGGACCCTTGGAATAGACATTGCCTTAAAAAACTGGTTAGTCTGTACACTGCACTCTCAAGTCAGACAGCAGCACAGGCTGGTCACTAGAGCTGAAATGATTCTTTGTTCTCCAGGGAGTGGTACTTTCAACCAAATAGGTTCTCAATAAATATTTTTTGATGGGGTGCATGTAAAATGAGATAAAGGGAGAGTAGAATTGCAATTCCATGTAGCTTCCTGAAGCTATTACATCCATTCATGCAAAGAGATATTTTAATTGATGAGTACATTGTCCAAGAAAGAAGTGAAACAACTGTAGAAAACACAGACACGAGCAAGCCAGAGAGCTTTGCATGGATCTTATGCCACGGTAAATAGCTCTATGCCAGTTTCAGTCCTCAGACATTCACAGAGGATAAATGTAAGCTCAGCTGAGTACTTGCTCACCTGGAGACATGCTAGGCAGCTCAGCTATCATTCTTGGTTTAAAATAGTTGCCATAAGTATGCAATATCCTACTTTCCTGAGCAAAATAAACAAAACGTTCTTTACTCAAGAAAAGGTATTCAGAGTAGTATGTGTTGAAGTTTAAGGAATGAGAAACAAGGTATAAGGGTCATTTTAAAGAAAATCAATTAGTTGAGAAACAGGATATTTTTGTTCATGTATTGTGAGCTCCAAGAATTATTCTGGCCTAAGACTGAATTGGACAGTATTTAACAGTAATTATTTATTCATTTACTTTCTTTACTTCCATTCTTCCTTTCCTTCTCATTCCCCTCCCCCTCTTCCTTCCTTTCTTCTTTAATTACCTTTATTTCTATCTAGCTATATTATTATTTCTTCTGTTGTCAGTTCTCACACCCACTTCCTCTGAATCTTATTTGTATGGGATAAATACATTATATGGATAGGTACCATTTTTTCCTCCACAGAAATTAAAGAGTTAACAGTGTGAATCCTCAATTCAAAATACATTTTCAAAATAAGAATAGTAGAACTATATGGGGGAAGTATTATTTTTAAAAACATTTTAAAAATTATTTATTTATTAATTTGAGAGTGACAGACAGAGAAAGAGGCAGATGGAGATAGATAGAGAATGGGTGCACCAGGGCCTCCAGACCCTGCAAATGAACTCCAGACGCATGCACCCCTGAACTCCAGACGCATGCACCCCTCGTGTATCTGGCTAATGTGGATCTTGGGGAGTTCAGCCTCAAACCAGGGCCCTTAGGCTTCACAGGCAAGTGCTTAATCAGTAAGCCATCTCTCCAGCCCGGGGGGGGGGGGAAAGTATTATTGAATTCGATAGTTCACTTTTAGTGACCCATATTATATAAAAATTAGGAATTGTATATATTCCTTAAATATATATTAGGGTCTTTGAAGGACAAGACACTGAGTCATAAGTTAAATAGATACATTATCCTACATTCTTGGCTCTTAGAAGGTACAGAACTCCACAGCTAGGTAATTGGGAAGTGTGCAAGCTCATACATAGCACTAGAGGTTCATGCTTCCCAGAAATGTGTCTTCATGGAGTGGAGATCCACAGAGACACCAATAAAATTCTATACTTAGTGTATTGAGACCCCAGTTCTTAAATTCTTTGCACTAACATCAGGTACAGGAAATTTTACTCAGAACCTTTACATGAGAGGCATATGCTAATTAAGAGAATACATATGCATATTTGTAGCATGTATGTTTGATATATATCTATTTTTGCACGTAAAACTAGATAAAAGGGAATATAAAGGTGGCTGTAGGATCCTATGAGCTGTTGCAGAGCTCTTTTTCTATCCTGTCAGACTGTGTTTACTACTAATAAAAGTGCTCACATTTGTCTATTTTTTCTTTTACTATAATTTGTATAGTTTTCTTTAAAAGTGCAAACTATAATGTTGAACAGGCAGTAAGGGCAGAACCATATCACATTCAGACTGTTCATTTAAAATAACAATGCCAATAATAAGAGTTGCTTTGTGTTAAATGTGTAGGAAATTCTATGTGGCACAATTTGAGGAAATACACACTGCTAGCCATTAGGCACTTTTATGATTAGTTGTTGAAAGTACTGTCTGAGTTTACAATTCACACTAAGTGAAAACCCAGAGGGTAAAAGTCAATGGTGTTTACGACAGCCTTGTACCTTAGGTTAAAGTCAGTCACTGCTTTCTCCTGTTGTTTTCCATGAACTTTTTAGCCACAATGTCTGTATGCATTGAAACGATCTTCAATTTCTATTTCACATTCGTAAAGGAAATTGTTCTTGACTTTTTTTTTTTTTTGAGGGCAAAATATCTTCACTATGGAAAGTCAAAACAAAAACAAGGGAAACATTTTCAAGGCATGTAATAAAGTTCACACTGCACTTTCTCATCTTCTTTTCTTTCTTTCTTTTTTAGTTTTATTTTTTGATATCCACATCTTATTTCCACTGAATAACTTTTTGACTTGCCAGTTCATAGGGAAACAGCTTAAAGCTAGTCAGGGTATCAAAGTCTTTAACCCAATTAATGTGTTTTGCAATATGGAAACTAAGGCACAGAAAGACAGAGTCATTGGCTAATTTATTGCCTAAGAAGAAGTGAGGATGTCTAGTTTCCATTTTGATGCTTTTCTGGCTAAATTATGTTCCCTCACAAGAATAGTAGGAACATGTACTTGAGAACAATTTTGACCACATGGATCTTCTTAGCTTTAGCAGTAATGGTGTTATCTGTGGTAACTTTGGAAGTGATAGTGATGGATGGAGAGAACTTAGCAGCAAAGCACTGTCTTCAATGACGTTTGCTCCCCACTTCAACAAAGTTGAAGTTAACATACAGAACAGCTGTACCAAAGGTGATGATGAATCATCATGATTTTTTTCATTTCTAATTTCCCTTGAAATTTTCAAGAAAAAAATTGACAATTTGAAGCTATATCCCAGTCCATTCAGTAAAAAGTACAGAAAAAAAAATAGTCAAAATGTATCCCTCCACCATTTATTCATATCCCATTTCCCCCCCCAAACTTGCCCTACTGTATAAAAGCTTTTAGCCCACATGCTAGAGGTATGACATTAAAACTTCTGTGGGTCACTTCATGGACATTAGCTCCTGTAAAAAAGCATGGGTAGCCATCCATAATGAGTACTTAAATAAATCAAAAGAGTTTATTTTTGTCCTGCACACCATTATAAAAGGTAAAAATATAACAGCCTTGTAATACCGTTGAGAATTTAAATATGTATGAGTCAAAGTTGAAATGACTGAGTTATAACTTAAATAGAAACTCTGATAATATAGGTCTTGCTTTACAATAACTATGCCAATTAGAGAACAGTGCTTAACAATTATTGGAGAGTATGTTCTGAGTCAGGAAGCCACGATGTGAGTCTTGATTTAAAGAGCTCTTGCATAGGAAAGTCTGAAGAGTTACAGTGCTGGTGATCAGAAATAGCAAAGCCGGCTTTACAAGGCCAGGTTATCCACTTACATTATGTTGAGTATACTCAGAATTAATTTTCCTGAAAATTTCCCAAGCAAAAACGCCCTTTCCAGCAGAGAAATACTTTTACATGCAAACGGCCATGGCATCCAGGTTTAGCATGAACACTGTATGGAATAATCCGGTCAGGATTGCTTTAGAATTTAGATATAGTTTTCTTTGCTCTACTTTGCTTCCTTCCTGTTTTCCTTCCTGTCTGACTCCTACACTTCTATTTTTTCTTCTTCTTTTCTCTACTTGTATTGTCATGTAGCAAACCTAGTGTCTGTATATTTTAGGCAAACACTTCAACATTGAGCTCATTCTCCCATAGGTGCATGTTTTTTCTCTCTTATTCTACTTGTACTACCACAAAACTTCAAAATTTTTCTTTTAAAAATTGTTTTTAATTTTTATTTGTGTGAGTGTGTATACATATGTGTGAACATGAGTGTCTCACAGTCTCTTGCAGTGGCAAATAAACACCCAACTGCCTTTCTTGGGAGCCTGGATAATTTAATCTGGGCTGACAGTCTTTGTAAACAGGCACTTTTAACCACTGAGCTATCTCCCTAGCCCAATTGTTGTGTTTTTGATAGAAACATCAAATGTAAGGGAAAATGAGGGAAAATTTAATATGATTGCATTTAGACTATAAGTGTTGATTTTTTATTTTTATTTTTATTTTTATTTTTTTAGTTTCTGAAATGTTGTTGTGGAATATGGAAGGCACTGCAGCAGCTTTAGGTAGCAGCTCTATCGAGGGTTAAACTCATGTAGTTCTGGAGAAGGCAACTCCATGTCTCCATGAGGGAACCATTGTGGATCAGCTTTAGAAGAATAGAGGCTTAGTGTTATAAAACAAACAGATATGAAAATGCATTATTTTAATAATTATGATTGACTGTAAGAGGTTGGAAAAAATTTTAAAAATGGCAATTTAAAAGATGTCATACAATATAATTATTATAATAAATATACAGAGTATCTGATTAATTCTTACATATGCATATTTTTAGCTGATACCAAACTTCTGTATTTTCTAGTTTTTAGTTAGGATCAATAAACATACATTCACATTGAAGAAAAGGCTTATAGTTTATTATTCTACCTAAAGTCATACATTATTAAAATATAAATGACTACTTTAAAGATCACTTACTAAATATACTACACTACAAATTGCAAAACTTATTAGGATAAAAATCAACTTGAATTAAGACTTTTTGAATTTCAAATACGTGGTTGTAAGCAAAGTACCACATAAACATTTCTAAAGGTTTCTAAACCATTCCCCAAACTCTTTGTATGAAAATTCATGACATTAATATGAAACAAAAATAAGTTCTCAAGGAAAACTTTTGTCAGTAACTCTTGTCAGTAACTCTGAATAACTTCATCTTTACCTGACAGGGACTCTTAGGCAAAGGAACAAAAATGCCTCCACTCATTACAATTGGGATTAAGATTAAGGAAATAAGAACAAAACAAAGCACAATGTAGGCTATCCACCTATAAAATAAGGAAGAGGGAAAGGACTTTCTGGTCTACTTGCGAATTGCCAGCATGAAATGGCACTTCTATCTGATACACATGTCTCATACTACCTTCTTTTTCTTTTCTTTTTTTTTTTGCTCCAATCTCTGAATATGCACACCTGTTATTTCTATCCACCTCAAAGAAATCAGACAAAATGTTTATTCAAGGTCCTTATAAGAAAAATGAAGGATAGCATGTCTTCAGATAAACATCATCACTAATCCTGAAAAGATGCATAACACTTTTGTTCCCTCCTATGGCTAACAAAGTGATAAATATTTAAAGCGTAGACATTTTCAGTGGAAATAAATTTTGATGCACACTGAGGCCTTGATATTTATTGGGGTAAGATACTGTAAAGAAAATTTAGTAATAGAAAGTGGAATGATTTTTCAAATCCAAAGTACCCATATTTATAGAAGTCACCTCAAGGAAGGATGAGCCAACACCTATTTGAAATGGAGACACACTGTGTTTTGTGTCTAATATATTGTGGATCAGTTCTGATCATAGTTCATCCACATGAAAATATGGCTTCTCTGATAATGTCAAGACCTATGAGACTCCGAATCAGAGTTAAGCTTTATTTTTAGAGTGGATTTAGCTTTTGTCAAAATTTCCTTCAACACACAATGCACTATTTTGGAAATAAAAGAACGAGTAATGTGTTTGTTCATGATGTATCTGCCTATTTTCTTTTCACATGCTACTCAGATTTTGCAAGTTATATATGATATAATGCACAACATGTTCCACCCATGAATTGTGCAGAATGTAGTAAGATATAATTATTCCAATTGTAATAAAGAGAAAAATAAATGAAAACAGGGCAAGATGAGCAGAGATTAAATTTTGTATATCCTTTACACAAGACAAGTCAGGAAAGTGATACTCTGTGGTCTAATTATCTGTCAGATGGAACTATCACCAAATTTTGGTAAAAGAACATTCTATTGTAATTAGGAATAGATATTAAGTGATCTTAAGCAGGCATTAACATCTGAGAATATGTTCAGAATTTGGGGATTTGTAACGCTGAGAGATAGAGATAGATGAAGATAGATAGATAGATAGATAGATAGATAGATAGATAGATAGAGAGATAGATAGATAGATGATAGAGAGATAGACAAACAGATAGATAGATAAATAGGTAGACATTGGGAAAGTAGCATTTCTTTTAAAACTATGAGAACTCCAAAGACTTCAGTCCTAATACAAACATTTAGTCAACATATAGCAAGATGCCTTCTACTATCTGGACATTTCATTCTTAACTAAAAGAAGTCAGGCCAAGGCTGCTTCCTACCCCGTCATGCTTTCTTCATGAATTGATCCTTATTCATAGTTGGTGATTTATGTGATAATTTCAGTACTGTTTCTGTGCATGTCTCTTGTCTCTCACACTAAAAACAATAGTTACCAGTTCCTTGAATTCCCATGACAGGAAAACATCTGATATATGAGGACAAAGGATAATGTGGCTGCTTGAGGTAGTAATGAAAATTCACTAGGTTCTAGTGGAAGCCCAGCTAATAGGGCAACTCCTCCAAAGTCAAAGTCAGGGAAAATTATAAGATAAATACAAGTATAAATTCAAAAGTTAATGAGGTAAAAATGCATAAATATTTCATTTTTCATTTAGAGTGGTTCACAGATTATCTTTCTAGTTCAAATAGAAACACACATACATGTGAGTGAATGTGTGTGCACACTGAACACCAATGCAGTTTTTCTTTTTTTTTCCCTGCTTTTTCAAGGTAGGGTCTCACTCTAACACAGGCTGACCTGGAATTCACTATGTAGTCTCAGGGTAGCATCAAATTCACAGTGATCCTACTATCTCTGCCTCCTGAGTACTGGTATTAAAGGTGTGTTCCACCATGCCCAGCATCATTGTGGCTTTTAACTAATCAGAAGGTTAAAATTTCAAGAAGGAATAATGTAGGCTGTGTAATTTGAATAAGTCTTCCTGATGAGCCATAACACAGAGATTTGTAAAGAGTGCTTGTTATGTGTGATATACCACCATCATTAGAGAGCATAGGCATAATATTACTTTTTAACTAATCAAATCTACTAACCTTAATCTTCTATAGTTTCTCAATCTCTATCTCTATATCTCTCTTACTTCCTCTTCTCTCTAACTTTTTAATATTACTTATCTTTTTCTTCCTTCTCTTTGTGGGCACTGACCTATAACTCCCAGTACCAGCAGGCGTCTATCATCCACAATAAGCTTTTGATCAAAGAGACCTGAAAGAATGACAGATTTCTGTTAGAGTACTAGATAAGCCACCACAGGTTAGTGGTTACTGCTGAAGACACTATATGCAGTTGACACATAACATAGAGTGACATGGATGGAGGAAAGTCAGACTCCAGACATTCAGCACATCTAGTGCCAGACGGTACTACATGGGTGACTGGGGGAAGATGACCAATATCTGTCCAAGCAACTCATGGTCTGACCTACATAAGAGCAAATAACTGGTTGGGATGCTCACACAAGTACAATAGTGGCACACAGCTACGATGGGAAACCAACTGCTCTTGATTTGGCTAACTGGTACTCTCAGTGAAACAGAACCCATAGCTGGAGTTGGGAAACAAGTGAGAACCATATCCAAACCTGAGCCTGGTCTCTATTATCAAGCTACCACCAACTGTGGGCTACAAGAGGGCCTATACCTATTTAATTTTCTCTAAAAAAATAATGGTTATCCCATTTATCAGGTGCTAACTTTACTTTCCCTTGGAGAATCTGCTTCTCTTTTTCAGACAGAAGAAGATATTAAGGAGAGAACCAACCCATCATACCTCAAAAGGGCCCCAGAGGAAACAAAGAATAATTGGTGAAACAAGCAAGTGTGTTTTCTTGGTGAACCTGGTACCAGCACAAGGGTGAAGGAGATCGATACAGAGAACAATCAACTCCTACAAAATCAGATATCCAGAGACACAGAGGCTCCCAAGACCTCATCACTGAAGCAGACCTAAAATCAACCCAACATGGCTCAAGGAAATTTGTGGAATAGGGGGAAGAAAAAAATGTCAGAGCTGCACGTTGGGTCATGATACACATTTCCTCCTACCCCTAACTGAGAGCTAACTCCACAATGCATGACCCATATACCTCAACAAGGAGGGGTCAGGGAGAGGGGGTAGGACATGGACAAGCCTAACAATGCTACCAAGTCGACTGTATTCACTGAGTACAAAACTAATTAATAAAAAAATCTGTATTGCAAGATCTTGGGTGGTTCTTCTTGTATAAAATGAAATTCAACTGAAATCCCTCCATTTTTTGCAAGATGAATTCATGTCATTTATAACTTAATGTGTTTTTGTTTACCTGGGTCCTCTTGATAATACAGTCAAGCTCAAAAGAGGTCTGCTTCCTAAATGTAAGTCTTGGTAGAAGGAAGGGGGAGATAGTTCACCAATAAATAAATCATGAAAATAGTACCCAATTTTGTACATGTTAAATATATATCATTTCACAGTAATCATATGCAAAAAATAATATTACATTTTTGAACAAAAAGAAATGCCTCATGAGAAAAATGATTATAGAATTTATATGCTTTAAATAAACATGACCAGATATGAAAGTTTTATGGTATGTTTTTATAAGCGACTTTAAAGTTTTAATAAGATAATAATAATAATTTAAACCAGTAACATTAATATAGTATATGTTTTTACAATATTCTCATGTAAGAAGTTATACAGGACAGTATTCATTTTGCAAGAGAAGTTCTGAGGAATGAGAAAATTGTTCCTCTAGGCCATATATGAATCCATATATTTTTATATCAATGTCAAGGAATGATTACAACTTCATTTCCTCTTAGATCACATATCTTAGAAACCAAGATTCCTTACTAAAATAAGCTTTAATGTATTTAATCCAGTATTCAACAAAAGAACTAATGCAACTGCTTTAAATTAAAATATCTTAAAAATAATTTATATTTTTGCTAAAATAGGCAGTTTTTATGTGTCTTCAAGATCCTACTGTTATTTTCATTTTTTTTTAAATTTTTTATTTATTTATTTGAGAGCGACAGACATAGAGAGAAAGACAGATAGAGGGAGAGAGAGAATGGGCGCGCCAGGGCTTCCAGCCTCTGCAAACGAACTCCAGACGCATGCGCCCCCTTGTGCATCTGGCTAACGTGGGACCTGGGGAACCGAGCCTCGAACCGGGGTCCTTAGGCTTCACAGGCAAGCGCCTAACCACTAAGCCATCTCTCCAGCCCTATTTTCATTTTTTAAAAAAAACATTGTATAAAAATTAACAGCTGGAACTGGGACTTACAAAAGTGAATGAAGAGGTTCTCTTACAAAATAAGTTTGATTTGCATCAATTATATCCAAGAAAAACCAGTACAAAGAAAAATTAGATGCAAAGGTAACAAAGATATTTTGGTTAATTGACATTTGTTAATTATCTATTCTCTCTAATCTGCATCATGTTCATATATTACCTGGTCATCTATACTTATAATTCATTTGTGGCTCAGTATTTTATATACTTGTTTCACATTTTATGTTCTGAAATATGCAATAATATGGGTAGTGATTATTACCATGATATTTAACATGAAATGTGTCTTGTATTTTGTTCATAATATAATTTCCATGATGATTTTATGCATATCTGTTCCTGAAACATTATTCATGGGTGGCAGTGCTCCCCCTGCAGAAAACAGTAGGATGCCACATTATAGGACAATGTTGGATACATTTGTAAACTGCCTGGATTTCCATTGTAACTTCCTACTATCCTGATTTATGACCAATGCAAAGTGCTTCTCATTTTCCAAATCATTCCCCAAACATTTCTCTAAGCTCACTATTTACAGGTTTAACTACACTTAAAAGTTTCATATTGCACCCATTCTCTGTGCTTATTCTACTTAGATGTAGCATGTCCAAGTTGCATTTGGCAAGGGGAGGGGGGTGCTACAAGTTTTATAAATCAATGACAAATACACTTCTCTTCCTTCATTGTGTTTCACACTAGCTCTATCACGTCTGCATAGGATGCTGGGGGCTTAACACAAATGACTAAATGTTCATTTTGCAGGTGAAAAATGACAACATGGTATGGTTATTCTATCAGCATTGAGGAGTGTCATTTTGTACAAGCCCTTTGTATTCAGATATCAATTATTTAGTTACTTTCACTATCCCCTTTCATTTGGTACTCTTGTTAAATTAAATAGGATATATCATTTATGTATTCCATATAGAAAAGACAAATACATAGTAACCACTTACTAAAATAGATGAAATATGAATACATAGTCCTGTAATGTATTTCAGAAAATAGTCAAATTTCCTTTACAGATTAAGTGTCTAAGTTTTATTATCAATAAAATAAATCTGGGGTCAGCACCATAGACAAAAAAAAAAAAAATGATCCACCTACACTTCAAACTGATGTAATGCCATCAGGCATCTGGGTGACAAAGTACTCTACATACTCCTCTGGTGATTATTGCCGGCACAGCCATCATGCTTTCACTCTTCTCAGTCAGGCCAACTTAAGCTCCGTATCACTTAACTGTGGCTCATGGCTTTTCTCTTCGCAGAGATACTAGACAATAAGCAGTTGCAATTTTTAATTTTATTTCTCTCTAAGAAAAGATGTAACTCATCCAATAAGAAAAAAATAATTAATAACTCTGACAGTTGGACTTTAGGAGAGACCAGAAGTAGCTCATCATTTAATTACAAATGGAGCTGTATGTATCACACATGTGTTTAGAGCACACTGCTTTACAATCTCACAGTAATTGATAATAAATACTCAACTTAGAAAAGAACTTCATATTGTGAAAATGTCCCTTTTAGTGCCTCTCAATTTATGAACAAATTTCTGAAGCAGTAACTCTCATTACAAACCTCATAAATAAAGTACAATTACAAGTAAAAGCTACGTTTATGTTCAAGCATATGTCTTTGAGTTACCTTTTTGGAAAATGTTAGTAGCTTTCATACTAAACTATAGATGATTCAGTTCTTAATTTCTGAAACATGTAAAGTTGTAAATGTAATGTTTGGACACTTACACAATTGAAAGCAAGAGAGCCTCTTTCTACTCCTGCAAAATATAACAAGATTTTGAATAACTGATATATTCTTGAAGTACTGTTCACTTTTATTTCATTTAGTTAGTTATTGGTTTTTTGAGGTAGCGTCTCACTCTAGCTCATGCTGACCTGGAATTCACTCTATAGTCTCGGGGTAGCCTCGAACTCATGGCATCCTTCTACGTCTGCCTCCCAAATACTGGGATTAAAGATGTGCGCCCGGCCACTTTTTTTTTTTTAATTGAAATTAAATAGATAGGATGTATACATGTTTTAAAATCATCATATAATAAGTAAATACTGTCATGGTATATCTCTGAATTACAGTTTTTCTGTTTTTCAACATTATTCTAAAATTTATAGTGAAACTAATTTTGTATTTTCTAACCTGACTGTCAAAAACTGATTAATTATATAAAATGTCTGATTTACTTTGTCTTGATAATGTTAAATAAAACTTAAAATTATTTCAAAACTGTCACATCTTCAATATATTTTGAAATCTATAATCATCCATTTTATTAGTAAGCCATATCACATTCTACATTTAATTAATTATTTATTTTAAAATATTACTTGACCTTAAAATGCTTTGCCAAAACTACAAAGATTTTTTTCCTACATATACTATAAACACTTATAAAACCTGTCTTAGTTCTCTAAAGAAAATCATATTATATAGCATACATTTTGTTTTCTGAAGCTATTCTTTGAATTTTCAAACATTGGGATTTCTAACTTAAATCTACATAGATATTATGGTATATATCTTGATAACATTATCAAGTCCACTTTAAAGGGAATAAGATTAGTTTCCTTTGATATGTATTTGATCAAATGCTATGTTCATAGAACATTCACATACTTGAGACATGCTTCTGTAGTCACTATATCTTTCTAATTAACTATATGAACAATGTGAAAATGTACCTTTGGTTTTCTTCCACCTTTAGAACATGCCAAATTCCCTGTGTTCCCATCATACCTGTTTGTCACAACATGTGAGATACAAGCTTCTACAGACTTATAATTAACCAAAAGTTAAGTGCATTAAGAAAAACTTTATCTTCCTCATTGTCTTTACAGATGCATATGCCATCTGTTATGTTTGGTTTTATTCTACTCCTCCTTGCTTTCTTCCTTCATGGAAATATATGCTACCTGTCAGATTTCAGAATGTATTTTCACTTTCCAAAGCATAACCCAATTTTCTTAAGTTCAATTATTATAAGAAATAAATTTGATGACTTGATTCCTGCTCATGGTAAGGTCAAAGCATTTAGATATTGTCCCCTCACCTACTATGATCAGGTACAGTTTGCAGTAGAAAGCTCAGTTATCTTTCTCTTGATTTACATGATAAATTGAAACTTCAGTGCAATGGAACAAGATGTCTGGTGGATATATACTTAAGACAGTTAATATGAAAACTTAAAGATATAAAAATGCAATTTGTGTGTGCATGTGATGTCCATACATGTATGTATGTGTGTTTCTATGTGCATGGGGAAGCAAAGAGGTTGATGTTGGATGTGTTCATCAATATCATTCTGCTTTACTTTACTTTATAGTCAGGATCTATAAGTAATACCAGAACTCACCTATTCTGGTAAACTAGATAGCCAGCAAGACCTAAGGATTCACTTGTCTCTGCTTCCACAGTAATGGGCTTATAGGCAGCTATCACTTCTCCTAGCTTTTAAGTGGATTCCAGAGATCCAAATTCAGGCCTTGATGCTTGTATGGAAACTATTTTACTGTGACATCTCCCCAGCTTAAAGCACTTTTCTTTTTGCCAACTAGTTCAAGAACAAGAGCAAATATAATTGATATTATGTTTCATTGGAAAATGTCTTTAAGTGACCCATGACACCTGACAAAATAATCACCACTACAGCCTCATTTTGTTCTGATTATAAATACAGAGATCAGTAAACATTAGCTTTTGGTTTTGTTTTTTAGTATCTTAATAAAAGTGTCAGAGTATCAAACTTAGGGCTGGAGAGATGGCTTAAAGGCTAAGGTGCTTGCCACAAAGCCAAAGGATACAGCTTCTAGGTGGGTGCTCAAGATCTGAACTCACATCCTCAGAATTGTGCAGCAAATACTTTACCATCTTAGCTAATTCTCCAACCCAAGGCTTACACATCTTTGAGCAAAAGAAGCATATGTTTGTATATGCTGCATATATATCTGAACATTTAAACATACACAACAAGCAAAGAACATGTATCAGTTAAATCATGATTAATACTTTGTGTTTGAATCAAAAGCAATGAGATTTTATGTAGCAAATCTGCAGCATAAAGCTAACTATTCACATGACCTCTGTATTTCATGGAAGTTCTCAAAATCCTTCTCAAGCGAAGCAGTCCCAGAAATAAAAATAAAAACTTGTTCTCACTGAAGATTACAATCCCTTATCTAGTGCAATGTCCCCATTTTACAGAAGAGTTATCCATTCAGCACGGGGAGTTATGAGCAAACTAGACTAAAATTGCAATTTCTATACTGGCTAGTCTTCCACATTCCACAGAGTCAGAAATGAGCTTAAAGAATAGGGAGCACAAATGACTTGGGTTTATGAAGTTGGTAAGCTCTTCAGGGGTTACGTGATCAGTCCACGTCTGCTACTTTCCACACAACTCTTTATCTAATATCACATGGAGAACTGAATGTTAAGCAAACAGAGGGAGGGGTTGGGGGGAAAAAGGAAACAGAGGGAAGAGCTGCATCTGTTCATGGAACTTAGAAAACAACATCAGGAATGACAGACATAAAGTATTTATGTTGGTAATGAAGTATTTGTTGTTTTTGAAAAAGCAACATCAAGCACTATACTTGCCATATGTAATACCTTTATCAAGATTGCTTAGATTATTAATGTATGAGGCACATTTGAAAATGGAAATCATGCATAGGGTCAGGAAAAAAGGCATGTGGCATAAAAAGTGTTCTCTGCCAGCAAATTAATTAAATCTCATACTTCTAAAAAAGGCCACATATTCTAAGTTAGATGTGCAGAGCCTCTGAATGTTGAATTATATTCAGAATAGAACTCACTAAGCGACATTGACAGCCAGCCTCTTGGCATGAAGGAAGATTTGGCATAAGTGAAGAATTTCCTTTGCAGTGTTTTCTCAGGTAAAGCTTAGATCTGATAGCTTTCATTCTTGTTTGGTTGTAATTTGACCTCCATGTTGCATATTGTTACATATGAGCTCACTATTAATCAAGTTGATATGTTGAACCAACAGAATAATTTTGTTTTTTATTTCCTCTGACATTGCTATCCACAGGAGGACATTACAATTTTTGTGATGAATTTGCTTTGTATTAAAGATTCACCTTAGGAAGACTAAAAATTCCTCAATAAATGCTTTTGTTTATAAAATTAGTTATTTTTAAACTTGTATTTATTTCATCTTTATATTGTATAATATCCAAAACCTATGCATAATTGTGTACATACTCAGGTCAAAGCCTTACATAGTTTTATGTCTCCTTTTCATCATTGAATATACGTAAATGGAATTAATAGAATTGACAAATGGGTTAAACATAAAAAAGATAAATGGTGGGAATCCACCCTAATTTTTTTGTTATATGAAAATACATTAAAGGATAAATGAGAATAAACAGAACACTAAAGTGATTTGTAATCAATTGACAGAAAATTTAAGGTGACTGAACTATAAACCAAAAAAGAATACACACACACACATACAGACACCCATTATGACATAGTGTCTATTGAAATGTAAATGTGAAAAATACTATGATTTGATAAAGAAATAGAACATATGTATTTTCCCAAGACAACAGGCAGAATAATAAAAATGATACAATTTAAAGTAAGATAGATTTTTTTTTAGCTCAAAGCAATTAAGAAATGGAAAGAAGGAAAGAAGGAGGAAGGATGGGAGACAGGGAAGAAGGGAGAAAAAGTTGAAATGTCCAGGACATCCCAAAATAAAATGAGCTACCTCTGCATTTTGTATCACTGAAAATAATAAAGCAGAGATGAGTATGTCTTATGTTTTAGAAGGATGTATGCACAATTTAAGAGTGGACTTGTTGACCACCAATCTCTCTACCCACTTTGAAAGTTCTATGACTAATTCAGGAAACACGTATTTAGTGGTTCAGACACTCCCCATAAAGAAAACCAGATGCAAAAAGCCTGTATCCTCATAGAACTAAAAGGTAATTTAACTCATTTTATGGTCATTTTGGTAAAATATAGTTAGGGTGGAACTGTGACAAATATCATAGATTTCCTTCAAACCCTATCACAATTTGGTTTTCTTGACACAAATTCCAAATAAATGTCTAAACCCTTACATCATAATCGAGCTCTCTTCCCACAGAAATAGTCTTTAAAATTCACGATGCATAGATAGAAAAATTACTGAGAGTAAGTGACTACTGTGTGCTCAGCTGCACAAAGGACATGTAGGCCACCCCTTCAAAAGCACAGGGAAGAATGTGAGAGGAGGGTGGGGAAGAATGTTGTGAAATTCTAAGTTCCAGACACAACCTGGCAATCATACTCATGAATTCACAGCAGACTTGGTTTCCTGCACAAGACTGAGCCTGTCAGCATTTCTTCATATATGGAGGAAAGATTCATCATAACAGATTTCTGGGAGTGGGGAGGACTCATGTTCAAGGGTGTGGTCAGTGATAAGTTTTAAATTTTATTGTAAAGAACCCTACTAAGATTGGGCAAGTTACCCTAATTAAATTCAGTGGGTAAAAAAAAAAAAAAAAAAAAAAAAAAACACGAAAAAGTATAAGAAGGTGTGACAGTAAGATGGGATCCCCAAAACAAGACAGGCTTATGTCAAAGCACTTGATTACCCACCTGAGGTAAAACCTAAGACACTATTCCTGGGCACCACCTGCCATCAGCACAGAACATGGAGAGACCTGTCTGAAATCCAGAAGACAGCCAGTCCCGACAGCCCCATCCAGTGCTGGAAAGCGCTACCTGAGCAACTAAGGGAAACTCGTCAACAATGTTCTGAGCAACCAGAGGTTTAAGCTATTTAGAAACAACCAGCCTGACAAGAGGTGCACACCAGTGCAATGGTGGCATGGAGTCTCCGTGGGTAAACCCTCGCTTTCTGATTGGCTAAGTGGAAAAGAACCCATATATGGATGTGGGAATCAGGTCTGAATCCAGTGGAGACAAAGCTTATGCTCTCCTGTGTAAAGCTCCCACTAGTCTTTGATTAAAAGAGAGGTTATATCCATTGAACTCTCTGAAAATTAATAATGCTTAACCAATTTAACCTATGCTTATTTCTCTCTCCACTGGAGAATCTATCTGTTCCTCTTTTTAAGAAGGTATCCACCCCTCAAATCTCAGTCAAGGCCTAGGTGAAATCACAGTGGGATTGGGGAGAGGACCAAGAGTGCTGCTTCCGTGGTGGCCTGACAATCAGCGCCAGAGTGGAGACAGACTCTGAAGATACTCAATGCTTACCAAAGCAGAGATCCAGAGACTCCTAAGAGCTCATCACTGAAGTAGATTTGGCTCAGGGAATTTTGCAGAAGAGGGGGCAGAAAAAGAAAAGCTTGTAAGAGACACAGATTGGGAAGTCATGCTCAGTGGTTTTGCCTCTCCCAATATCTGACTGCTCCTCCTACAACTCATATCCCACAACCCCACAGGGACAAGAGGAAGCTCACTGAGGAGGGACCCTGCTGGGGAATGAGGGCAGGGAGGAGGGAAAAGATGGGACCAACACATGGTGTATCCAAACAAAATATGTTCTTAATAATAATAAATTTATATAAATGGAAATTATATTGCCCATCATATTTTAGTTGAAGTCAACAGTACCATTTAATTTTTTTTGGTGGGGGGAGGGAGTTGAGGTAGAATCTCACCTAGCCTAGGCTGACAGTATGTAGTCTCATGGTGGTCTTGAAATCAAGGTAGTCCTCCTACCTCAGCCCATGGAGTGTTGGGATTAAAAGTATGTTCCACCACACCTGGCAAATTTGGGCTGGAGACATGGCTTGGAGGTTAAACCACTTGCCCAGGCAAAGCCAAAGGCCCAGTTTCGACTCCCCAGGACCTAGGTAAGCCAGATGCTCACTCTAGCACCGGCTAATCTGGAATTCACTATGTAGTTTCAGGGTGGCCTTGAACTCATGGCGATCCTCCCACCTCTGCCTCCCTGCCTCCCAGCCTCCCGAGTGCTAGGATTAAAGGCATGTGGCACCATGCCCAGGTTATTATTTTTTTCTTTTGTATCTTAGACATAATTGAGTTTTTAAGTGTGGTCTAAGCAATGATTACTTTAAATATTTTTTATCAAATTGTAGAAATGATCCTTAAACGTATAGTTTTACTTTAAACAATTTTTTTAAAAGAAGGCTTAGTTTTCAGGAGTTTATTGGGGGGGGGGTTAAAATGAGTTGTTAAAAACTAAGAAGCATGTCCAAATTTGTCTTAGAATTTTATAAAGCTATATTGTACATGTCTATATGGTATGCAATTTAGTGAATAAAAATTCATTACATTGTTAACTGGCCCATTCACTTCAACAATAAAAACTATTCTTGAGACCTAAAAAAAAGAAAATTAATTAAAGTAAGAGGGGAGTTAAAAGAATATGTCCTTTTAGTATCCCTGTGTTTCAATACTATTTCCTTCATTTTAAAATTTCTTTCCAGGGCTGGTGAAATGGCTTAGTGGTTTATGGGTTTGCCTGTGAAGCCTAAGGACTTCAGTTGGATCTCCCAGGACCCATGTAAGCCAGATGCACAAGAAGGTGCATGTATCTGGGGTTCATTTGCAGTGGCTGAAGGCCCTGGAACACCCATTCTCTCTTTCTCTGTCTGCCTCTCTCTCTCATAAATGAGATAAAATAAAATTTAAAAATTCTTTTCAATTTATTCACTATCCTAAATTCTCCTTCTATTTAGTCAAAGTTTTTTCTCCTGTTTTACCTCTTTTCCTTATTTACATTTTAATTCCTCAATCTTTTTCATTTTATATTTTATATTGATAGGACCCTCTTACATTGGTACACAATCCTTTATTTTCCTCTAGTATAAAATATAACTTCTCTGATATCCATAAAGTATATTGATTGTTTTTGTCTTTTGCTATAGAAGACAAGCATTTTTGGTTCTTTTCCTACTATTAGATCTGGTAAATTTTATGGAATTTGAACAGTCAATTATTTTTTTCCTTTAGAATGATAATTTTATACTTGCTTTAAAATTGCATGTTTAAAATCTTGGAGAAAAAATAAATCATTTCTTATGAGAAAATATACTGAGTCACCTACATAATTAATAATAGGAATCACAAGTTAAAGAGACATCTAAACACATTAGTGAGATAGATGGGTAAGAGAAGGTTCATGCTTAGGTAAAAAAGACAAATGACTCTTCTGTAAACAGTCATTTACTCAGCTCTCAGTGTATGAAAAACACCTTGTACACTGGATATTAAACAAAGGTTCTGGGGGATGTACTGTCCTCAGCTGCCGATGATGTACTGGAAGTTGCCTAAGGCACATCCCACTTGAACCAATGTTGAGTGATCTGGCTACCTTACACTATTCCAAGCCTCAGTGATCTTACTTAATTACACATGGATAATAATTGTTTTTTTTTTTTTTTAATTTTGTTTTGTTACCTAGGTAGTTTAAAAAAAATATTTTGTGTTTATTTGTTTATTTGAGAGAAGAAGAGAGAGAAAGAGCAGATAGAGAGAGAATGGGTACAACAAGGCCTCCAGCCACTGCAAACAAAGTCCAGATGCATGTGCTACCTTCTGCATCTGGCTTACATGGGTCCTGGGGAGTTGAATTTGGGTCTTTTGGCTTTGCAGGCAAGTGCCTTAACTACTAAGCCATCACTCAGCCCTGGATGGATGTTTTAATGGAGGTTAAAGTCACTAATGTTCTACTTTACCCAGTAACCTCTTAGTACATGTCTGGTATTAGTGGTTTATGTTTTCCTAACAGACCCTAATGAGATGCTCTCAAAACACAGAGAATCAACTATGTAAATACCTGTGGACACAGACAAGTACATCCAGTAAGTAAGACATGGTACCACAGCACAGTAGGCTTCCAGGACAGCAATATCATATGAGATTAGAAATTTGGGCGTAGGAAGGATAATTAAGGACAGCTGATTATTAAAGTTTTTTTTTGAAAGATTTAAAGATTCAAAGATTGACCATCCACTTTGACATTGCTTTTCCAGGTTCCCTTCCTTGTGTACCCATGCATCTATATAGTGGAACAGGTTAATGTGATCTTTGGGCTTTCTACCAAATACATATAAATAAAAATGGATTGTTTTGTTATACTCAGACATGTATTTGCCATGCTACTGTTATAAAGAATGCCACACATAATGTCCCCACACACATGCACACCTAAAGACACCCTCACTTTTTGTCTTTCTAGCCCAAAGGTAGGATTCTATTCATATGTCTCAAAGAATCTGAGACAGTCATAATGATGCAATGCAGAGCCAAACATCTTTAAAGCAAGCCCCTGCAAGAACTGGGAGGACCCGTTCCACCAGTGGAGAAAAAAACAGGAAGACAGGCGTTTCCCCAGAATGACTGTTTAGGTTTTATAGGTTATGATGCCGCTGGAGTTTGAGCCCTGAGGGTCCTTCTCCTTTCAAAACATAACACCCTGAACGGAGGCTATCTTGGGAGTGTGTGAGCACAGCGGTCCCTTCCATCTCCCTCAAGTGCCACCAGCTAAGTTGATGAAACAAAGTTTTACAGAAAGTAATTAGCATGCACTGATCTTTCTCATCTGAGGGGTGTACATTTATTGTACATTTAGATGTATTTGATGTGGCTTACACCTCATTTTCTATAACCACATGAATAAGTATTATAATTAGCATATATGTACTTTGGTGTAATGCTTTTGAAAATGCAAATATAATTGAATTTTAAATTCAACTTTACAAAAATCCCTATTTGATATTTTTCAAAGGTATGTTATGTAATAAGTGTTTGTAGAAGGCTGAAATTGGCATATTTATACATACAAGTTCCATTTCTTTCCAGTATACTTGGCTGAACATAGCACTTTTCTTTGAGAATAGTATCATTAATTATTCCATACTCTACAACAGAGAAAAAAAATCTATAGCTACACAGGGAATTGAGAAACACATCACATGCTGGAAATATAAAGATAAACCACATTGAACAACTTTTCCATAGAATTAAGCTCTGTGGTGGGGAATCAAGGTGTCTTCTAAATGTGAAAGAGACCAACTAGCAGGAGAGAATTTGGAAGAGGGGCAGCTGAGAACCGCCATACCTGTTGATTAATGGAGAGGCCTTAACAGCACTCTTCTTCCATGCGTCTTGCCATGAGGAAAGGGAAGGAGGGGAAAGGTAGTGATGGCAGCAACACCTGGGGAAGGGAGATCGGGAAATATGTAAAGGGAAAATCAGCAGTCCCTGCACCATGGTGTCCATCCATAGATCTTCCAACAAAGCAATTTCCAAAATCTCTCAGCCTGTTTTCCTTCTGTCATTTATTAAAAGAAATTACTAGGATATTGTAAACAAATTAGGTATTCTTAAAGGTGTTATGGTAATTTGCTCATGACTATAATTTTCTAAGGACTCTGTGGGCTGCTATACAACAGAACCTGGCACCTGGCATTTTATTCTCACTTTTTAGTAGAACATTGCAGTTTATGACAGGATATTTGGATATGGATAAAGATATTTTTAATGGCAGATTTAAGAATAAAACTTTAGGATAAGCCTAATAACAGATAAAATCATATTTTACACAATACACAATAATACCTAGTTACATTATAACTGGTGTGATGAGTACCCTCTGCTTTAATTCTCTTAAGTACATGCAGTTAGACCTCAAATGAAATTCAAGTTATTAAACTGAAAAATAATTCAATTAAATAGAATCCTTATATGTTGTATGAGGACAAACGAAAAAATGTGGCAAAATATTTGCCCATTAATTATTTTTTTGAATATGATTTTGTATAAATTTAGATAAACTTGCTGGGCATGTTGGCACATGCTTTTAACCTCAGCACTTGAGAGTCAGAGGAGGATTGCTGTGAGTTTGAGGCCACCCTCAGACTACATAGTGAATTCCAGGTCAGCCTGGGCTCGAGCAAACCCTACCTCAAAAAAATCAAAAACTGGGCTGGAGAGATGGCTTAGCGGTTAAGCGCTTGCCTGTGAAGCCTAAGGACCCCAGTTCGAGGCTCGGTTCCCCAGGTCCCACGTTAGCCAGATGCACAAGGGGGCGCACGCGTCTGGAGTTCGTTTGCAGAGGCTGGAAGCCCTGGCGCGCCCATTCTCTCTCTCTCCCTCTATCTGTCCTTCTCTCTGTGTCTGTCACTCTCAAATAAATAAATAAAAATTTAAAAAAAAAATTAAAAAAATAAAAAAAAATCAAAAACTAAAATTAGATAAATTTGAAGAAGTAAATTGAAGTATATCTGAAGAAATCAAATAAAAATGTATTGATAATAGAACTGATAATGCAACTGCTAATAGTAAATTACTTGAATTTTAACAATAATTTATTGTTTTAAGAATATCAATGCATGAAAAAATGCCACACCTTACAGTTAAGCATTGATAAAGATTTTGCTCTTAGTGTTGAGTTTAAAGAAATCTTTTTAACTTTTTATGTTTATATTCAAATGCAGACTATGTTCAGGATTGTTTATTTTTTATTTCTTTAGAGAGGGAAGTTTTGTACATTTTGGAGATAAATTTGAAAAACTAGATGGGTATAGTACATCATTGTAAAATACAGACTTTGATGGATAAAGGTTGAAGAACTCCCTAAGTGAGTAGAGATTCATGAAGGTAGACTCTTCTGATATTTTTTGACCTGCAGTAAAGTGAATGGCCTAGATTTTCCCTTATAGGCCCAAGAATAACTCTGTTTAGCCAAGAGAAAACTATTCACATTGGGGCCCTGCCACCCCTAAAATGCCTCAGAAGTTTATTTAAAATAACTCAGAAAATTAATTCTTGTTTATGAAAGGAAGTTCACTCCTCACTTAAATGTGTATCTTAGTTCATTAGTTACCAAAGGGCTAAAATCATCTTGAAATTTTCAGTAAAGACAGGGATTTTAGCCAGTACATGTTTGCATTCTTATTTCTGAATGTGATTTGAACTTTTAATCCCCTTGTTTAGGAAAGCAGTGATCACAGAGATCTTTGAGGTTCAGAACATAATAATCCTCTTGGTCCTGCCTTAATCCTGTTTAGACAGAGTGTCTCAAAATTTTCCAGTTTCTCAACACCTTGGTTCTCTGACACACATCTTGCAATTAGCCATCCTATCTGTTTAATGTGACCCACCTAATACTTGGGCAATAGTATTAGTCAGCCCTTAAATTGAGAAATATGGGAACTAATTGGTTATCATAAAAGATTAGCATCAAAGAACTCTGGAGGCATCTGCAGCATTTCTGTCTATTGAAGTAAAACCAACTCTAAGTTGTAGATTCAGTTTTTATCTTGGATGATTGAACATGTTCTTTGTGGGTAGCTTTTGTAATTAAAAATATTAATTGGTGATACAAAAATATTTTAAAGTTTAAATCCCTTCTAAAAGGAAAACCTACATTTTCTAGTAATATCTATTTTTAAATGAATCAAACCAGTTTATTCATTTATTTAAATATTCTTTTTTGATGAATCAACTATGGGAATTGTACAAGCCAAAACAAAATGTAGAATCCACATGCTCTGATTTTATGACCAGATAATTACATTCAACATAAAGAAATAAAGCAATTTTATATATGCATTTCTAATATAGCAAGGCTTTTGTTAGGAAGGATGGGTTATTGTTTGTAATACATTTACAAATTAGAATTGCATAGGAAAAGTATCAAAGTCACCACAGCAACTCACAAGGAAATTTGAAGAGTAATGCACACACACACTAAACACAGGTAAACATGGATACTATAAATTATAAGTAATGTAAAATAGTTTTATAAATAGCTGAGTTTATAAGTACTGAAATCATAGAAAAGGGCAGACCAAATGAATCATTAGGCATGTATCTTAATGAGTCAGAATTTGACAGGGTCAGTAGAATTTGCTAGAATCAGAGAAATAAAAATGATATATTTGAAGCTAAGTTAATAAATGAACGTCTGATATTCATGAAGTATTCCTGGAAGCAACTTGCTTTACCCACCTTAATTGGATTCCCCAGGATCCACCTAAAGCCGGATGCACAAAATAGCACATGCGTATGGAGTTCCTTTGCAGTGGCTAGAAGCCCTGTCTCTCTTCATTCTATCCCATTCTGTTTGCACATAAATCAATAAACATTTTTTAAAGAAATATACATGGGATTTTCTGTCAAGCTATAATAACATGGAGCATACTATGGAAAAATGTATTCTTAAGTTTGACCCTTATAGGTTCTAATTTTACGAAAATGTATAACTGTGAAAGTAAGAGCAACAGTGCCAAGATATTGATGTTGGGCCCTGTGTGATTTACTGACATGAGCACTGGAGGTGACTTGAACATTCTGTGCAGAACAGAACATGGGTCTTGGTTCACATCTCAAGGACGGTATTCTTTATGTGGAGAATAAACATAATGGTGAAGCACCAGAGGTGGTTGAGTTAAAAGGAAAGGGATGAAGGGAGTAAATGTTCCTGACACACACACACTGAGCTGCTTCACAGCACTGCACAGGGCAGGATGAAAGGATGGGCTGAAGAAACAGTTTGCAGACAGGGAACCTGACTCCTTGCTGGGAGGGAGGTGGTTGTGTGGATGTCTTGGAGATGGAGTTCATCCATCCAGCAGAGAAGAGCAGCACATACGTAACAGTGTGGTGTGTAGAAAGACATAGTAAATAAAATGTGGCAGGGGCGTCAGTTAGGCAAGGCAAGCCTAGTCGTTTGCTTAACATTTTCAAACCAGTGTCAGAAAATGGTGTGTCTGGAATGAAGATACACAAACAAGACCCACACATATCTAATAATGGGACTCTTCCCCTTGCTCTGTTGGTGGGGCCTGTCTGAAGAGTAAAATTTCATTGCGATTTGAAAACAGATATCTTTACCTATGTGTCTGACTAAACCTTCCCCATAGCCGGTGTGTCCAGTGAATTCTTTTGAGGAGCAGATACTTCAGAGATTCTTTAAACTTCCCTTTTGGTAATGGGCTGGATAATTATCAGAAAGGTATCTTGATCATCACAATCTGACTGCACAACATCTTATGGGCTCCCAGGATTGTTTGCACTAACTCTGACAATTGGAAAATGTCCTCAGTGTGGAAAAGGGACAGGGAAATCTGAAAATCTTTGCAATGGATGGGATGATGCAAAGCTTCAAAGGACAGGAACACAGATATGATATTGCCTGATTTGGATTTTGAGAGGAAACTTATTTTTACATAATAAAATATAGAATCATATAAACTCTGGAAATGTTAGCAATCAGGAATAAACTCCTGAGATCATGTGGAAAAAAAAACGAGCTAAAATACGTATAAAAATATTATCATTTAAGTACCACCTGAAGCCTTTTTACAAACCAATAAAAATCATGGATTGAGATGAAATAACAGATGATTATGATATAAAGAGATTGATCAGCGGTTAAAGGCACTTGTTTGCAATGCCTGACACCCTGGGTTTCATTCCCAGTACCCACGTAAAGGCAGATGCACAAAGTAGTGCATGTGTCTGGAGTTCATTTGCAGTGGTAGGATGCTCTGGTGCACACATACTTTTTTTCTCTCTCACTCAAATAAATAAATAAATATTTTTAAAAATAGATGGTTATAATACTATAGTCAATTGTTTTTGTTTAATATTTGTTTAGTGTTAATAGCATCTCTAGAATTCTGTACTGTATTCTTCATAATTCAAGGAATAGCTTTTAAAGCTTAATGCCAGTAACAATTAGCTAAATAAAATTGTTTAATTTTGCCATGTAAAAGTACGGAATAAATAACAGAATAGTATAAAAATAATTTGGGTGTAAACCCTAGCCACTTTTACTGAATATTGTAAAAACTGGCTTGGGATTAATATCTAGATATGGCAAGATATATTAACACACATCATTAAAAATAAAACACATTAACGATAGCAATGATATTTAAACTTTTTCTCAAATATTCACTAAACTCATGAAGTATTCTTTTGTCTTGTTTTCTCAAGATGGGATCTCACTTTAGCCCAAGCCAACCTGGAACTCAAGCTGTAGTCTTAGGCTAGCCTTTAACTCACAGCAAGACTCCTACCTCTGCCTCCCTAGTGCTAAAATTAAAGGCATTCACCACCACACTGAGCTAGCCTTCTTTTTGTTTAATTGGAGATATCATTCATTAATTTTCCTTAATATTATATATCTCTTATTCAAATTAATTTTCATAACTAGACTATGACATATAAATCTGGAATTATTATTATGCTAAATTTTCATAGATGATAACCTTATGAAAATTTCAAATTCCAGCTCAAATATAACATTTTGTAAAGCTTCTAGCTAATGATGTTTCACTTAATTTCAAGTTTGTTATGTTTTAAATGTATGTTTTGTAAAAATCTTGCCAATATTGCATCATCAAAATAACATTCCCCACCCTCTCCTTTATAAAAAAATGATAACCTGAGTACACACTTATAAAAGATTAACATGTAGAGTCATTTTTCCTTATGATTTTTGTTATAATTAACTCATTCTTTTACTCAACCAATATAACTTCTGTCTACTCAAAAAAAAAAAAGAAGGCATGGGAGCATATGCCTTGAGTCCTTGCCCTTAGGAGTCAGAGATAGGAGTACTACTCTGAGTTACAGGTCATCTAAGAGTAAGTACATAGTGAATTTCAGGTAGAGCAAGACCCTACCTTGAAAAACAAACAAAAAAAAATAACTATTAGCTTTTCCCATTCTTTACCTGATATAATTATGTGTTGAACTTGAACAGTGGAAGGTCTAAGTCTTTCCAAAAAACTTAGCATCACAAGCACAGAAGATTTTGTTCAATGAATGTTTCATTGTTCTTGGGTGAAGTGGCTCATACCTTTAAGCACTTGGGAGACAGAAGGAGGAGGATCATTGTGAGTGCCAGGCCAGCCTGGAACTATAGTGAGTTCCAGGTCAGCCTGACTAGAGTAAAACTCTGCCTCAAAAAGTGTGGGGTGGTGGTGGCTGTCGACATGACTCAGGGTTAAAGGCACTGTTTAGCAAAGCCTGAAAACCTGGGTTTAATTCCCCAGTATCCCCTTAAAGTCAAAGGCACAAAGCTGCCTATTTGTCTGAAGTCTGCATGCAGTGGGAAGAAGCCCTATAGTGCCCATACTTTCTCTCTCTGTCTCTCTCTCTCTCTCTCTCTCTCTCTCTCTCTCTCTCTCTCTCTCTCTCTCTCTCTGTCTCTCTCTCTCTCCACATCTGTCCACTTATTTCTCTAGCTCAACTAATTAAATACATTTTTTTGAATGTTTTACTGATTTTCAATATGTGCTAGGCAATATTTTAAACAGTGGTCCTCATGTATATTAGTTTCATGACATATTTATACTTTAGCATATATGAGGATAGCTAGATGTTCACTATGCTCAACATTAAATTTAGGACATATTCAAAGCAGTTAATTTCAACTATGGTTGAAGACGGCTATAGTAAATTTTTTTACATGCTGACACAAATGGTTTTCTGAAAAATTACCATATTGGAAAATGCTAGACCAGTGACATTGTTTGATAACTTTGCACCTTCCTTAATGACTAGCATATAAGGGGAAAGATATATCCTATTGGCTTTGTATTCAGTGTTATATGTCATAGCATTCCGCCTCAGAAAACCACAAAATAGTTTTACACAAGTTGAGGAGTGCTTAAAGGATAATTAGCATCACAATAATATCAGTTTTGTACCCTTAATATTTGATAGCATACTTTGAGAACTACAAATAAAAGCCCCTTCTTCACTGAGCTAAATAGTGATGATAGTAGCAACATAAGATTAAAGCCCTGCCTCATGGAGGCCATATTTTAACAAGAAGCATGGCAGATATGATCTTGTGACGCAAACGGACATACACTAAGAAGCATGGTATGCAAAGACCTAAGGAGAAAAGGACACTTTTGCATTGTGTATACTTCATGGGGAACTAAAATCATGCTCTGAATTAACCTACATTTTTTTTTTTTGGTAACACAGTAGATTTTACATTAATCAACGATTTCCACTAAATTCTCCATCAGAATTCAATTACATAATCAGAAGAGCAGCATTAAACAAAACCAGTAGTAGATAAACTAGACCTAGAAAATACCTATTTATTTACTAATTAATTCAGCAAAATTCATTGCTTATCTGCTGCATGCTAAGTAGTCTCCTAATACGTGGAGGTACAATGGTAAGAGAGCCTAGTGTCTACTCTCATATTATCATGTAGCACAAATCTAGCTGGAAAGAACTGAATAAAATGCATCTGTGCCCATGAATACCTTCACTCCACCCAATATGCACACAGGTAAACCTAGAAATCATTTTCAGAACAATTTCACATCAGAATTATGTACCATAGAAAGTAGACCAAGTTCTTTGCTTTATAATCTCTCACAACTCCAAATAGTCAAAGTTACATGGAAAGAGTATTTCTTTACTTTTTATCCTACCTAGTATGCATCAACTAGGGCTTATAATTAACAGTTTTATGTGCTACAATAAAAGATTACCTGAGCATTTACAAATGCACTTTTCCTTTCCAAGATCCAAGTGCATGTCAGGGCAGGTTGCAGAATAATGAAACCACAGAGTTACCTTTAACGTACTAAGATGGTAAAGTCCAAGACAGCACATCTTCCTCCAGGCATTTACCCCTAGTGCTTCATTTGCTGTAAGTTTTCCTTTTTTTGGAAATGTTTCATTTTTGCAAAATGTTTTATGTCTTTCCTCTTAGTAACATCTACGATATTCAAACATTGCCAAGTCAAGCAAAAGTTGTCAATTCTGAGTCAATTTAGCCACGTTATTGCAATAATCCTCTTACAGTTGGGAAACAGCCTTTTGTCAAAAAAAAAAAAAAAAAAAAAAGAATGCTTCAGTCTTGGATATGATTAGCAGAAGTGACGCAAAGCCATTTTGAATTTACCCAAAAGAAAATGAAAACAGAATGGATGATTTCCTTCAGAAAGTAGAAATCACTCCACTTTGTACTGTTATTTATAATTTTAAACCTCAAGTAATAATTATTCATGGATACATAAAATGGAGGAAGGCAAAACAGTCTGTGAGCCCTATCCTTCATTTGGAATAGTTCTTAATGTATTTTAACTTACTTTTAAAATACAAATTGTTTTCTTGTTTATAAACTATCACAGACACTTTAAAAATTGTTACTTTTTTCTCAGCCTATTCACATATAACCAAACAGATAAGCAGCATGCCAAAGATGGGACTCTGCTAATATCCAGCAATACCTTTCTTCAACACTGTCATTTGAATTACATGAACTAAAATACTAACATTGGGCAAGACTATTCCCTCAAAGCACATATCTTATCTCATTATGTATGTATGTATTCATAATGTTTTATTTCAAGCCTATAAAATATGGTATACTCTTGAGAAATTTGACAGATGATGATACTGCAGAAGGGTGGGACATGTGTGCCTGTTTTCATACTTCCGCATAACTGCTGAATTCTTTTTATTGCAGTCAGCTGTCTGGATTGCCTGATGATCGCCAAATTTAATAAACAGCATATGGACTTTCTAATGTATGTGAAGGACCTGCACTTCCTTTTTTCCCCTCCACATACAAGCTTTTATATGTCAGTTAACTGAAACATTTCCTGGATGGAGAGGAATTGAAATTAAACCATATGCCAAATGACTCCCACTGTGAAAACAATATATAAGTGCATATTTTAGGAATATTGTTTAAAACAAAAAAGTAACTAAATTTTTACCTTAGTTTTCTCTATTTGCACTTCATGCACAAATAATATTGTTTATATTCTGCAATGGTACATTTTTTTCTGTTATAACCTTTCAGATTTTGTGGCTAAATGTTTTCAGTCTTGTACTAACTGTTTTATAATGTCCATTAATGGTTTTTGTTAATGAGCTTGTTTGCTTGTTTTGGAGATCAAACCCAGAGCCCTGTACATCAGGAATAAGTGTTCTGCTGCTGAGTGATATCTCCAGGTATGAATGAGGCTTTGATTTTAAAATTTTATTATTCAATTCAAATTTTCTAACCAACCATACTAAATTAATTTCAACTCAACTAACTAATTTCCATGTTTGATGATCAATACTTTAAAAAAACAAAGGGACAAGGAAAAAACACACCCATTTAAAAATCAGCCAATATTTTGGTACATCAAGAGGTTAAATGAATTTTGGTGAATTAAATGCATGTTCAGGGTATGGGTACAGTCTTGCATCCAGTTGCTTCTCACACCAAGATTCTTTTCCTTAGAAAAAAAATAATATTTATTTATTTATTGTATTTATGTGATATAGATAAAAAGATATATAGAGAGAGACAGTGGGTGTGCCTTGGCCTTCAGCCACTGCAGACAAACTCCAGATGCATGGGACCCCTCTCGCTTATGTTAGTCCTGGGGAATCAAACTTGGGTCCTTTGGCTTTGCAGGCAAGTCCCTTACCATTAAGCTATCTCTACAGTCCAAAACTTTCTTCTTGAGCTTGATCACTTGTCTCAGATTCTAAGCTGCATCATCACACTTGACTTGATTTCACTCTGAGCCCAGCTGAATGCTCTACTCTTACCAGACTCTTCTATTTCTCACCCATGAACAAGTGAGGGAGGGAGTACATCAATAGCGCTATGTGTATCTGGAATGCTGGCTACTATTACAGTTACTTTCTCATTGCTGGGATAAATACCAGACCAGAAGAAACTTGTGAGACAAGAAGGTTTACTTCAGCTTTAAAGATTTTAGAGGAAACTCTATTATAGCAGAAGAGCTGCCTCACTTCTACAGAGCCAGAGCAGAGACACCACCAACAGCCAGCGAGCACCAGTAGCCTGAGCTCAAACTGTTCTCTATACACTGAATAGGGCCGGACTAGAAATCTCACCCTCCTCCAGCAGGGCTGCTAGAATCTTAAGTTGCAAGTATAATCTTAATCAAAAATGCCTTAGTCTATGGGGGATACATATTCACATTCAAAGCACCACACTATCTTTTCTGAAAACAAAGATGTGTCAGAAATACTTACTTTAAACTTTCCTATATTGATTTTAACTTGAACAGCCAGGCCCTCTATGATGATAAATGGCACACACATGGACCTTGAGGGTACCCACATTTCAGATATAATAACAGCACCCACTTTTACTAGGTGTGGTGGTTTGATTCAGGCATCTCCCATAAACTTAGAGGGTCTGAATACTAGAGCACCAGCTGATGGCAATTTGGGAATTAAAGCCTCTTGAAGGCAGTGTGTTGTTCGGGGCAGGCTTATTGTAGTTATATCCAGCTTCCTCTTGCTGGTGTTTGGCACACTCTTCTGTTGCTGTTGTCCACCTTATGTTTGCCAGGAGGTGAGGTCCACCCTCTGCTCATGTCATCATTTTCCCCTGCCATCACAGAGCTTCCCCTCAAGTCAAAAAGCAAAAATTAACCATTCTTTCCCACAAACTACTCTTGGTTGGGTGTTTTCTGCCAACAATGTGAGCCTGACTGCAACCATAAAGTAAACAATAGTGGGATCATTGCTGCTAAACACCTGATTCTGCAGCTTAGGCCTTTTGGAACTGTGGAATGAATGTGGAAGGATTTGAAACCTTGTCCTGAAAGATGCCTTACAGTGCTGTAAGTATAGCTTGATGCACTATTCTGGTCCGAGTTGAATGCAATAAGAACTGTGAACTATGGGATTTGGTTTGGGGAATGAGAAGGAGCTTTTCCTGGACTGGGCTGAAAGCAGCTTGTATGAGAGGCTTACTGTTATGCCCCTGTATTGAAAACCTGTGCAGAACTGCATGGTGTAGAAATGGACTGGTGTGAGCAGAGGGATATGGCACAAAAAAAAAAAAAAATGAAATCTTTGAGCCAGATCTACTGCCCATTCAGCTGCAATTGTTTGAGAGATTACAACCATTGAGATTGGGCCAGCTGACCTGCACTGGGACAAGAGGAAGAATGCAGGCCTTTTGGAAGGGACCTGCTAAAGGAATGTCCTGTTCTTCAAAATCTGCTTTATTCCCCCTGCACCCCAGACCACCACCTGTATTAACAAATTAGTAGCCCATCAGGTATTATGGAGTATAACAAATGTAGGAAAGAGAGGGTCATTGAATTTGCAACATGGTTTTGAATTTTGGAAATGACCATGGGTGTGTAAAGTAACTCATTGCATTACCTGTGTGGAGACCCTATGGAGCCATGAGGATGAACCATAGGTTGCAGTAGAGACTCAGTGGAGATGCCAGGAATTGGGATGGCTGCCACGTAGAGCTGCCAGCACCAGATGAAGTTTTCTGGGACTGAGAGTAGCTTAGCTAGAGGGGTGGAATGAGAACTCCAGAGACTTGTCACTAGTTAGAATTATTGGACTTGGAGAGTTGTTACTGACTAGAATTATGGGAGTTGGAGCAACAGAGTTTGATATTTACCGTATGTGGTAGTTTGAATAGATGGCCCCCAATATATTCAGTGTTTTATTTGTTTGTAGTTTGGATCTGCAGCCACCTGGCTGAAGGAGGTGTCACTGGGCAGATCTTAAGGTGTGACAGTGGATTTGAAATTACAATCTAAAGATATGGTAGTGCCTAGTTCTACTTGGAGTTCCTGAAGTGTGCTGTATGGTGTGGCTTTTGGGTTTTGGGCTTGTGGCTTTACGGTCTCTGCTCGGACCTGTGAAGGTGGGCCAGGTGCTTCTGCCAGTATGGAACTTCCCCTGGATCTGTAAGCTTCAGTAAATATCCCTTCCTCCAAAACTGTGCCTTGCCTGGAAGCTCATCTCGGCAAACTTGAAGCTGTCTTTACACCTGTTTAACCTTTTATGGCTTGAATATTTCTTTGCTATGCCATCTTTTTCAAGGTGAATGTTTGTTGTGCGCCATTATGAGGTTGGGGGTGTGGAATTTTTTGGTATTATGGCTCAGTTAAAAGACCTTGAATTATGGGGATGTTTGAACATCATTAGGATTGGTAAAAACATTGGGGACTTTTAAAGTTGGATTGATTGCATTGAATTTTACATCATGGATGCTTATCAGTTTGAGTGCCAGGGGCAGAATGTGGTGGTTTGATTCAGGTGTCCCCATAAACTTAGGTGTTCTAAATGCTGATGGCAATTTGGGAATTAAAGCCTCCTGGAGACAGTCTATTGTTGGGGACTGACTTATGGGTGTTATAGCCAGCTTCCTCTTGTCAGTGTTTAGCACACTCTCTTGTTGCTGTTGTTCATCTTATGTTGGCCAGGAGGCGATGTCCACCCTCTGCACATGCCATCATTTTCCTCTGCTATCACGGAGCTTTCCCTCCTATCTATAAGCCAAACTAAACCCTTTTTGTCCACAAGCTGCTCTTGGTCACATGTTCTCTGCCAGCAATGTGAACCTGACTGCAGAACTAGGCATTACCAGGTTATTCTCCCACATTCCTTTACAGAGATGGCCATGCTGCTATAGGCCATTATTTTAATGAATCCGCTGATATCAAACTCTTATTCTCACATTTATATTACCAGGTACTTATAGAGCAATTGTCTTAGTCACAGTGGTGAGAATGCTCACTGTTTACATAAATAAATAAATAATTTTTTTTTTTTAAGTATCAACATAAAATCTCTTAATTTTGAAGGAAAATAGCTGCTGGTGTCTTCCATAAACAGAATTCACTATTAAAGCGAAAACAGGATTCAGTAAGGTCTATCCTGGATTGTACACATGAAGTTTTATTTCAAGGAGTACGAGAAGGACTTTGTTACAGCAGCGGAATTTTGGCTGGCTTCCCGAGCTCAAAGAAAGAGCATGAAAAGTCTAATACACCACAATACTGAAATGGTTATTATGAGTAATGGGAACTTTTACACAAGATTATCAGAGGTTTTCAGCAGCAACCTGAAATACCAACTTAGTGAGCATGAGGCCAAGGACACAAATGTTTTGCGGAGACTTATTGAATATGAATGCTCTCATGCCTCAATGATCCCAGAGTTTTGTTTAAGAGAATAAATTTTTGTAAGAAAAATCACAGCTTTAGGTGAGAATGGCTTTTTTGAATTGATAATATAGTTGAGTTGAGGCAATCCAACAAATAGCCTAATAAGAAATATTTTAAAATATACTTATATATTTCTAGATCTAAAATGTAAACATGTAAGTGCACATCTTATTCTTTTCTATAATATTTATTATGTCCAAACACACAACTCAACATAATTTTGACTTCAAAAGTTCTGTCATAAAATACTAAAGTATGTCCAGCTGTTTGCAAGATAGAATTGAGAAAAAAGAAAACGTAATAACATTCATTTTTTGGAAGTGCAGTAAAATATTGAAACCAATGAGGTAAATTATATGATTTTTTTAATAAATTTGACCTACTGTTACGAGCTTGACAAAATTATGCACATATATGTGTGTGTGTGTATACATATATACATATGTATATATATGACACATGCATACAAAGCAGTGCATCATGCCAGGTGAAAGTATTAACTAGATTACTTATTGCTAATATTCTTGCAACAATCCAGTAATTAATTCTTTGACATAAAAGTGAATTCCATTCTAATCACATTAAGTTCATTTTGCAATGCAGACTGATGGTTCTGAGAGTCTCTGTGACCACAGACCCTTCCTCTTATGCAGTAGAAAAAAATCTATTAGCAGGCATTAGGAAGCTATAGCCTTAAACTAAACATTATGTGTATTTTATCACCATTTTTAAAGGATTATATTAAATTGCAGTTTGTTATATGCAATAGATAATATTGAGTTTCCCTGATGGACAGAGTTTGGAATCACTTAGGAGACAAATCTCCTGTGCAGCATCAAGATGAGGTTAACTGAGGCAGGAAGACTCCCTCTAACTATTGCACTACTGTTCCCTGGACTGGTTATCAGATTAAATTAAAAGAGAGAGAGAGAGAGAACCAGGTGACCAGAAGCATTTATAGCTCTCTTCTTCCTTACTGTAGATTATCAGTGACCAGGTACGTCATGGACCTGCTAGATACCTTTCCCAACATGATGGGCTATATCTCCTCAAACTTTAAGCTGAAATAAACCTTTCCTTCCTTAAGTGGATTCTCATTAGGTATTTTGATATAGCAATGAGGACATAACTGATATAGTATTATAATTATTAATAGAATCATTAATGTCAAATATTAAGGCTCATTTATTATGTGTTTTCTACTTATAGTTTCATAAAGCTTCATTTCATATGGGTAGTGTTCTTTATTTTAATACATAAATCTCCATATACTAGGAGATTCTCTTCTGTGCAGTGTTTGAAACTATTTTCAAAATAATATTTTTCTGAATACATACTTTATTCCTCATATCATTTCTAAGATGTGTTCTAATATGTTTGGTTCATGTCTTCAATGCTGGTACATACATATGTGTGTGCATGCATAGATGTGTGTTTCGATACAGTGAGCAATGTTATGTCCTCCTAAGGTTCCATAAATTTAGAAAATCCAAAATGTACCAAAACTTGGTTGTAACATTCTCTGCATGTTAGTCCATAAGACAAAATATGTGCCCTCACATAAAACATGGTTAGGAATGCACACCAGGCGTAAGGAGCTAGTTCATAAAGCCCAATCAATAAGGAGACCAGCTCAATGAAGTGCAAAAATTATTAAAATGGATCCTTTCATTCTTGGAAATCAGTGACAGTAACCTTCTTTTAGAAAGAATGTGTGTCTGAGGAATAGCATGCAGCAATATTTCTCAAGGTGATAAGATGAAAATATCTGACAGGCAGACATCTCTCCATATAGCTGTGTTATGTTTTCTGCTCTTTTCCCCAATCATGAAACTAGGGAATTGCTGTAACCATTTTAGAAATGGCAAGCCTCCTTGCAAGGAAGGAGAAGGAGGTTTGGCCACTAATGGTAAGATATATGTTATAATTACAAAAGAGCAGCAGGGACAGATAGGGGCTCAGAGCTACTTAATGACCAGATCAATCAATAGCAAACTAAATATGCCAGCTTCAGAGCAGAGGCCGGTCCTTTTTACTTAACCCTATTTAACATATACATATATGTGTGTATGTATATACATACACATATATATGTCATATTTTCTACATGCATATTCCTAAAAATGAGGAAAATATGGTTATATTTAAAATTTAAATATAGTTGCCTTTAAAATCCCCATTAATCTTTTTAGAAGAAAAAAGCTAAATATGAATACCTATCTCTAATTGAGTCACAAGTACACTTTTATAGACTTATGTTCACTTGATTATTAAACAAATTAATATAAGACCGAGAATAAGGAGGCAGATACTCTTTTGTGTGTATATCTACTTTTTTCAGTACCATCATTATGATCACTGTAAATTCTTTCCATTTTACTTGAATTTATTAGTAAGTTTCTCATGCTTATGAAAATTTGCATAAACCCAATAATTTAGACCCACTGGTAGGTATAATAGAAATAAAGGAGGTGAATGATGAGAAACATGTTATAGTTACACACACACACACACACACATCTTGAAAGAGATAACACATTTTCTGTTTTCCTTGTGTATTGTAAAGAATGATATGGCTTGCCTAGAAGTTATGAAGTCAAATATATGGATATTCTAATTGTCCTCAATATATTAACAAAGGACTATTTGACAGAAAAATCTAGAATTTCAGATATTTACTTGACATTTTTTTCTTATTTGAAAGTTTCCAACATTACTGACATATTATCAAAAACAATAAATAAATAGTTTAAGTATTTCCTTACCACCTACTTTACTGAGTGGTTTTCATTTCTTTGTTCCCATATTCTTTTGGAATGTTGGGACCAATTGCAGTTATCAGCCTCCTCATGTAATAATTTCATACATTTCTTCCACTCAGGTAAGCATTTTCCTTATCTTGGTAAAAGAAACAATGAAGTAAGAGTGTGTGTGTATGTGTGTGTGACTGCATGTATGTGTCTAGAACAAACTACAAAAGAAATAGGAGGTATATATCCATCAAATTCAACAAGCAAATAAGGAACTAAACATTTGTTCCTACCTCTTACCTTATTTTGGGATAAAATATACTGCTACAATAGGCTCATTGTACTGATTCTATTATCATGTAATTCTAAATTATACATATAAATTAAACCAAACAAACCTCATCTCTTAACCCTTTTTTGGTTTTTACAATATGAACACTGGCCATTTCACTCATCCTGTGTTTGAGCTTTCATGTCAAAATCACAAGTTAGATTAGTTAATAATGATAAAATAAAATAGTGTCTCATAGAAAAGAGTAAAAAATGCATCATGATTTGTAATAACTGAAACCCATAGAATAATTCATTGCAATATTTTAAGGGCATGAATAACTGCCTGCATTAGACAAACAGGCAGCAAAAAGACAAGGTATTTTCTCCAAACTAAGCAGCAAAATAGTGCTTCTATTTAATATAAAATGAAAATCAGTTTTTAAATGAAAAATAAAGGTAAACATAGTTCTTTAGAGTGAATAACAGTGAAATATCATAATACAAACAATCACATCACACCTAACATGTTTTGAATACCTAGTGTTACAAGTGGTAACATATTTTCCTCCCAGTTTAATCTTCTACACAGTGCAGGTAATAT
The DNA here is from genome assembly GCF_020740685.1 of Jaculus jaculus. Classification (NCBI taxonomy): domain Eukaryota; kingdom Metazoa; phylum Chordata; class Mammalia; order Rodentia; family Dipodidae; genus Jaculus; species Jaculus jaculus. The sequence goes on from NC_059112.1 coordinate 33,686,964, forward strand.
TACCTTCCTTTGGGTGATGGTATAATGTACATGGATATGTAACACAAGTGGGTAGTCATGTGGTATAAAACCATTATCTTTTACCTTAAATTTCCCATAGGCTATAGACATTTTAGTTTCATATATTTAATAATTTGATGGTTCTAACTTTCTTGTATGCATTTTGATAGATGTACTGTCCATTTCTGGTTCATGACTCTCAGAGTTTAGGAGTGAGAGAGAATGTCCCTAATTCATTTGTTTCTGACATTAGAGACATTTTCAGTGTTTTGGATGCCTCAACCCTTTAGGCTCGAACCTAATTCTAATAAGCCATTTTGAAATGTACTCTTGAAATTACTTCAAAAAGTCGATAAGTGATGATTTCTTCATTTACAAATGTATTCCGTTTAATTAGTAATTTCAATGGACATATATAAACTCCCTGAATCATAGCTGGCACATTCTCTCCATCCTTTGGTACTGACCATCATTTTTCCAAGGTTCTAGTTTTTGATCCTAAATATTTGAGCTTAACAAAGCTACTCCTCCCTGGACATTGAAGAAATATTACTAGTTATTTGATGAATATTTTTTTTTCCTATTTGCTGTTCCCTATGAAACAAATTTAGAAACATATATGTAGGCCTCTCATAACCTGTTCATTTTGCTATAAGACAACAAATATGAAGTATTATTATGTTTTATTTCCCATTGTTTTCATGGAATTGTCTTTGGGGTAAACAGGCCACTGGTCATTATTACTATGGTGAGAAAAATCATGTAGTTAGTAATATCAAATTAAAAGTCTGTTTTTTAAGTGAGAAAATAAGCATAACAGAACATTAAAATACTGTGTCTAAGAGCAAGGTGTGGTGTCTCATGCCTATAATCCCTGTGCTAAGGAGGCTGAGGTAGGAGGATCAGCATGAGTTTGAGGCCAGCTTGGACCTAAAGAATGAATTCTAATGATGTGATCTAGAGTGAAACCTTATGCTAACTACCCTTCCCCCACTAAAAATACTGAATGTGTAAACCACTAAACACAAAACAAAGCAATTTAATATTACTTTTAATGCTGACTTTCCCTATATATATATATGTTCTTATACAATTTTATAGTAGTCCATTAAGATCCTAAGGCAGTAATTACAATAGCTCATTTTTCCATTGCAAAAGGGTGGAAGACAGTACATGAACCCACCTAGGTTCTCCACTTGGGAATCTATGGAGCATTAATGAGAGCCTAAGACATAAGGTACCAATTTATTGCAAGGCCACATGCTCAAATGCATGCTATAGGCTGGAGAGCTTTCTCAGTGGTTAAGGGACTTTCCTGCAAAACCTAAAAACCCAGGTTCAGTTCCCCAGTACCCATATAAAGACAGATGCACAAAGTGGCACATATGTCTGGAGTTCATTTGCAGCAGCTGGAGGCCCTGGTGTGCCCACTTTCTCTATCTGTCTCTTTTCTCTCTCTGCTTGCATATAAATAAATATATTTTTCAGTGCATGTTACAACATGGAAAAATTAGGTTAGATATAAGAAAGACTTTTCAAGCTGGAGAGAAGGCTTAGCAGTAAAAGTGCTTGCCTGCAAAGACAAAGGACCCAGGTTCAATTCCATAGCATCCACATAATCCAGATGCACAAGGTGCACACATTTGTAGTTTGTTTGCAATAGCTGGAGGCCGAGGCACACCTCTCTCTCTCTCTGTCTCTCTCTCTCTCTCTCTCTCTCTCTCTCTCTCTCTATATATATATATATATATATATATATATATATATATATATATATATCTGTCTTTCTTTCCATATTTCTGTAACTCTCTCTCAAACAAATAAAAATAAAGTATTTATTTTAAAGAAAGATTTCAAAAACTGGACACTGTGAAGATACTTCTGGAAGTATCCCAAGAGAAGAGGGAAATTTGATGGTCTAAAATGACTCAAATAAAATGACTTTTGATGGAGAAAATGAATTACTTAATCCCCAAAAGCTCATATATAAGGTATCTGTGAGAGAAACTGTGTAATGCGTTCAGTCAAGACAAAGGAATGTACTTATCAGAATGAAGGAAATAAAGTTTATGGAAATTGGACATCTATATGTGGGAGGATCCTCTAGTTCTCCGTCAGAAATGAAATGACTAGCAGAGAAACTTGGGGATATTCTTTCTGAGAAAGAACAACAATGTATTTCTTCTGCTGTTTTCAAGAAGTTTAAAATACCAGATTTAATTACTTTACTCAGAGGTCGAGTACTTTGTGCTGAAATAAAATGCTGGTTGCTTAAGAAAAGCACACATGGACATCTGTGAACCCACGGACAATTGATAAAACTAATGTAATGTCTCCTTGATCCTGAGGACATAGAGAATACCCAGACATTGTTTCAAAAAAAAAAAAAATGTGGGCTTGATTTCACAAAAGAGTATAAAAACAGTCTAGGGCTGAAATAGGCGAGAATTAGATTTTAGATCTCCATTATTCTGGGAGAAGAGATGAACCAATGTTGTCCGGGAAACTGGAAGAGCCTCTCAAAATTGAATTTTCAAAGAATTGGTAAAGTCTGAATACAATTGGTCACATGGAAAATATGAGAAGTAATCTTAGGGGAGGAAACTCCATAAAATATGGGTCTTTGAAAACAAACTGCTTCTAGTCATCTGTGCAGAGATGTCATATTCTCAATATTGCTTCAACCAAAGTAAAAAGAGAGAATAAGATGGGACCTTGAAACTTAGTTTCCTCAAGTATACATTAAACTAGATGTTAAGCTTGTATTAGGTGAGAATTGTCCGAGATATGACTATTAGAATAAAGTTTTTTCAATTATGTATTAGTCTGGGGTATATTTTCTGTTCATAATTTGAGTGTCAGATATCACCTATGCAGGTAAGTATGCAAGGAAATTGATGCATTATTCTTGAACGTTGACATAATACGAAGGTACCTAAGGGGCTCAGTCGCTAACGTGGAGGCAAACAGTTTGATATATAAAGCATGTTCAAGCTAATACTGAAACAACGAAGTCAGTCATTTAAAGAAAGGCAATGTAAAATTCTTAAGAGATAAGACTAAAGAGAAAAGAAAAAATAGAAGTTCAGGACTGTGTTAGAAGCCAGTACTGGAAACAGCTAAGAAGGTGGAGGTATCAAAAGCCTCAGTCCAGGAAAGACACCACTGAGGCTCCTGTCAAGCCTCATGGGTCTGAACAAAGAAGCTCCTGTCCTGTCCGTCTGTCCTCTGCATATTCCATTTTAAGAAGTGCCATGATTTCCCCTGGATCTCCTTACTACTTTGGAAAACAGGAAAAGACACGCTGTCCCCTGAATGGTATGTTATGAGGATCTAAATTTAATGAATTTATAGTATACTTGGACATCAGGTCTTTTTTTTTTTTAATTATTTATTTATTTATTTATTTGAGAGTGACAGACACAGAGAGAAAGACAGGTAGAGGGAGAGAGAGAGACAATGGGCGCGCCAGGGCTTCCAGCCTCTGCAAACGAACTCCAGATGCGTGCGCCCCCTTGTGCATCTGGCTAACGTGGGACCTGGGGAACCGAGCCTTGAACCGGGGTTCTTAGGCTTCACAGGCAAGCGCTTAACCGCTACGCCATCTCTCCAGCCCCATCAGGTCTTATTGTAAGAACTAGTCACGATGTTGTATGCTATATGTTCTGATGCACGAAGAGAAGTGTGCTTTATGGACCTAGAAGCAAGTTTTTCTTGGTACTCAAGTCATTGCTCTTGGACAACGCACACAATGCTTATACTGGACCAATATATACATTTTTTTTTCTTACAAATGTTTTGGTGAAACAAACTTACATTAGTTTCATACTGCATTCATAAATTGCTATGGAATAATTAGTCTATGTTGAGCTGGAGGGCATGTTTTACAAATACAGTCTTTATTCATATACTGAACAACAGTGAACACAGAGAAAAGAGAAATCTAAGTGCCATTGACAGTCATATTTATGCAGACAAAAAACAAAAAGAGATGCTCTTATGGCAAATCGTTATGAATTTTTTTGCACAGAGCAGATGGAGGCAGTTTTTTCCTTCAGTGGTCTGTTCTGTGTGGCACACATCATTGGTATTGAATTTCTGTGGTAGTATATGGCTTCGAATTAGATAGACTTTTACTATGTAATTTGAATTTATTTCTCATTCATATTCCATTTCTAGTGTTTTCTTTTCCAAAGCACATATCTTGCAGAGTATGAGTCATAACTGACAGCACCACTTCTGTGTCAAGGACATACAACTTACAAAAAAAAAAAAACAAGAAAGAATATTTGATGATACCCAGGACAATGTGATCAAGTACTTGATCTCACCACAGGTGAGCTTATGAGATATTATTTCAATTTGAAGTAAGCAAAAATAGCCAATTATTGAATAATGTAAAATAAAATATAAGAGTTACAAATAAGGACAAAACTAATTTTGAAGAGTTTTTAAAAATCCTTTTTAGCCGGGCATGGTGGCACATGCCTTTAATCCCAGCACTGGGGAGGCAGAGGTAGGAGGATCGCTGTGAGTTCGAGGCCACCCTGAGACTCCATAGTGAATTCCAGGTCAGCCTGGGCTAGAGTGAAACCTTACCTCGAAAAACAAAACAAAACAAAACAAAAAAATCCTTTTTAAAAATTTTATTTTATTTATATGCAAGCAGAGAGAGGGGGCAGGGAGAGAAAGACAGTGAAGAGAGACAGATAGAGAAAGAATGGGCACGCCAAGGCATCCAGCCACTGCAAATGAACTCCAGACGCATGCACCCCTTGTGCATCTGGCTAATGTGGGTCCTGGGAAATCGAGCCTCAAACCTGGGTCCTTAGGCTTCACAGGCAAGCACTTAATTGCTAAGCCATCTCTCCAGCCCAAGAATGTTTTTTTATCACTCAAGGAAAGATTGCAAATACAACTCTATAGAAATTTCAGGTTCTATAGAATATTTGATTTAAAAAATATTGAAAATAATGAGAGCATAAGACAGTTTATTAAGTGTAATATGATCTTCCTTGATATCAATTGATTTAGACTGATATCTAGGGATCTGATAATAATCATGTCATCTTAGATTTGATTGTCTGAGAAATCCTCAAATGTATTCTTACACTACATTTCCAGTCACTCAGTACCAGAAATATTGAGCTCCCATTAAATAACTATAGCTAAATTCAGCATTTCCCTCTGTGGACACCTATTTGGAGAAATTGTTACAACGTATAATATAAAATCAAATAAAACAGGTCCATTTTTAAAGAAGTTTGTAGTATAATTGAATGTAAACAAATAAAAAAAACCACAAGGTACCTCCTACCCAAGTCTCCCAGAACTCCACCAATGCAAGACTGGCATATTCTCAAGTGTCTGTTCTTTCTCCTTTCTCCCTACATCACTCGATGTTTGATAGCTACTCTCCATATCCTCATTCATTCTGCCATCTTTGACTCTCTTGTTGTTGTTTTTGTTTTTAAATTTTATTAGTACAATACTTCTTACTCACTTTCAAGGAATTTTCTCTAAATTCTTGTATCATATTACAGTATTTTTAAAAACTCTTGTGTTAGCATCATCTCTTATTTGATATTGAATGCTTTAGTTATGGTCTCCTTTATTTATTTTTAATACTTTTTGTTCATTTTTTTTATGTATTTATATGAAAGTGACAGAGAGAGAGGGAAAGAGACAGATAGAGTGGGAATGGGCGTGCCAGGGCTTCCAGCAACTGCAAATGAACTCCAGATGTGTGCGCCCCTTGTGCATCTGGCTAACGTGGGTCCTGGGGAAACGAGCCTCGAGCCGGGGTCCTTAGGCTTCACAGGCAAGTGCTTAACCGCTAAGCCATCTTTCCAGCCCAATGGCCTCCTTTATTGCAAAGAGTTCACCATTACCAGGGTACAAATGATACAAAACTATATTTGTTCCAATGACTATGCTCCTAAGTTTCAGATCTATGTATTCAATAAGGTGATAGATATATCAATGACATTTTTCAATTTTTTTTGGGGGGGGAGGGTTTCAAGGTAGGGTCTCAATGTAGGCCAGGCTGACTTGAAATTTATATGTAGACTCAAGGTAGCCTCAAACTCAAGGTAAAACTCTACCTCTGTCTCCCAAGTGTTAGGATAAAAGTCATATGCAACCATGACACAAATATGCCTTAAATTTAATCTACCATAAGCAGACTTATGCCTGTGGAAATGTGCTGGGGGGGTGTTATTTGTTTGTTTTTATTTTTATGGGATTTTTTGTTTATCTGTGTCTTTTTGTTCTATTTTCTACCTGTTGGCAACTTTTAGAACTGGTCCCCACCCTCTCAGAAAGCTACTCTTTGAATCACTTACTATTTCCCATAACTCTGTATTTCTGCTTACCAAATCTCTACATACTCTTGTATGAAGGCTTTGACTTTTCATGCTAGCAATGTATGTCCTTCTCCATTTCTTATGGAAATTATCTACATAGCTCCTTTATTTTTACACATCGAATTCTGGCCATATCATGCTGCTTCACAATACTGAAGCAAATAGAGTGCATTCGCTATTGTAGAGAACAGAGTGTGCATTCACCTTTAGATCCTGCATGGAAATTTGCTTAGTCTACATGCTGTATTCTAATTGAATGAATTCATTTAACTCAGTGAATTCTCAGAATACTTCACATTATTTCCTCATTGTATAGTATTTCTATTATAACTTGTATGAATTTTTGCTATGAATTCTGGTTTTGTGACATATGGCCTCAAAACATACACAATTCGGTATGGGTCACTGAGGATCAGAAGAATGCAACCTCAGTGTGACATGTCACTTGGCAATCTTACATAGGTCTCCCATGACCTCATCAATGTAGATGGTGAGCATTTTAAAGCAGATGTAAAGTCATAGAATACAATCTCTAAGGGAGATGGTAAGTTGAACAATTTTAACAACTGGGTGCTTATCTATTATTTCTTTATTTCTAAAACATTTTCTATCATTTGTCATGGATATCACTTGAGTATGTAGTATAAAAATTCAGTTTTCTTTGTAAATACCACATATTAAGAGCGAAAAAATGTGTATGGGGGTGGAATTTAAGTATTCATGTGTCAAAAGTATTCTCTTAAACAAGTGTAATAAATTTCCTTTGATCAGAAAAATGAAATACAAATAATTTACAATTATCTGTTCTAATATGAAGCTTTTGGGACAACTTAATAATTGTTTTGAGATAGATTGAGTATAGGTAATGAGATAACATAGAGGCAAATAATATGTCAAGGTCCTCTTCCAGACCAAGATTCTATCTCTAACATATAATTCATATACATTCATCCACCTCCGTAACTTCCCTTCCCTTGCTCTTTAATTCACATCACTCTCAATTTCTCTAATGAGTTTCCAGCTTTCCACATCAAACCAAATTTACTGCAAGCAAGGATGCATCTCCCCAACATAAAGACTTCCATTTTGAAAGTGGGGATTATTTTTTATTTAGGTAAACTTCCTTGGAAAGCCTTGGTCATATTTTATTTTCAATACATTTTTTTAAGTCAAAATGAAAAAAACATGGCTAAGTCCCCATAAAATCATGCCATGAAGACAGCCATGAAGGGTATTACTCTGCATTGGAATATTCAAGGAGAAAAAGTTTTACTTACAAAAAATAGTAATAGGTATAAATAGAAGAGGTAACGAAGGAGATTGTTTTTTCCTTGAAGATGAACACTGTGACAAATCAGCTTCACAGTAAGTGAGCTTGCCCCAGAGGTCAAGAGTGCTAGCTGTACCTTCACAGGCCAGTTACACTTCCTTCACAGCTGAGAAGGTGCTGATTAGTGTTCTCAGCTTTCACTAGTGGCGCGTTTTTACACAGAATTCTGGGGAGTAAAATCAGAGGAAGAAAGAAAGTAGGTACAATCTATACACGAAAGAACAGGAGAGGTTGGAATGGTACTAAAATTAAATAAGAAGCAGAACAAGAGAACAAATTGTCCATTCAGATGTGAAAACTTCATAGAAGCCCAGTCTTGGCTTAGAAGCTTCAGTCTTGACAGACTGAAGGCAAAAAGCTTACTAAATGACCTCTAAAGTCACATTGAGATTTGATGAGAGCTCATTCCTTTCTTAAATGTCATAAGAGTATGGCAGAGTGATTCCATTTTAAAGGACCAAATTGGAGGATTTTTTTTTTAAAAAGGTAATATGGTTACACATTTTATCAGGATTAATTATTAACACTGAGATTAGGAAAGAAAGGACTGGAAGTCTGGTAAGCATATTAACTGAACTTTTTTAGCTCATTTTCCCTGTCAGTATGAATTATTTTTAAGCAGTTCAGCAGCAAATATACACGTGAAGAATAATAAACCCAACCAAAACACTGTATATGAAAATTTACAACTTTAAAACAAGGGAAAAAAGGAATGTAGAATAAATAATGATGACACTAACCTCCCTCCCCAACCTTGGGTAACAAAAAGTACAGGATTGATTTAATGGCAGAAGACAGATGACTTCCTGTCAGTCATTTCTGACCCTTGCTATTTTATGTCCCTGTCTCTGAGTTCACCTCATGCATCTCAACACCAGAGAGGTTGACCATGAGGTAGTTAAGGTGAGAGTGTTATTCTGACTGGTAAGTTTTTTTTGTTGTTGTTGTTGTTTTTTAAATTTTTTATTTATTTATTTGAGAGCGACAGACACAGAGAGAAAGACAGATAGAGGGAAAGAGAGAGAATGGGCGCGCCAGGGCTTCCAGCCTCTGCAAACGAACTCCAGACGCGTGCGCCCCCTTGTGCATCTGGCTAACGTGGGACCTGGGGAACCAAGCCTCGAACCGGGGTCCTTAGGCTTCACAGGCAAGCGCTTAACCGCTAAGCCGTCTCTCCCTGACTGGTAAGTTTTTAATGCTGTCTTTGCTAACATTTTATGAATCCTTCAGACATTGTGTTATCTCCAAGCTACGTAAAGCTAGTAATACTCAAGATTATTGATCATTACTATTGAAGTAACATCAAATGTTTTTGTTCATATAGTAATATTTTAAAATTATTTAATGCCATCATCTCACTTATTTTCTTCTACAAAACTGTGATTTGTAATTTAAGAAACTGAGGCTACCATGGCCTAAGAAAATGCTACTCTTAGTAGGAGGTAAATCCAGGATACAAACTGATATCAGCTGATTTCCAAGTCTGTCTTTGATGTTGTGAGATTCTGTTCACAACACTGCCAAGTGTTTTCTAGGACAGATTCTTTTACTGTTTCTTTGCTAGAAAGCTGAAGGGCAGCAGTACACATCTTGCCTTGCTGAGACCTGTCTAAACACTTTCTAAAATCTCTTCCTCTTTCTAATCACAATGAAGAAGTGATGAGGTCCTCTGGAAATAGGGCTGTGCAGATTTCCTTAGGACACTTGAGAGGGACACAGGTAATTGTAAAGCAGAACAAGCAGTCTCAATGTGCAATGAAAAACAAATCCTTAGCAAATTATCATAGCCTCTTCTTATGAAAAAACAACAAATGTGACAAACTTGTTTTGAGGTAAGCATTAAGCATGTACTGTTCATGGGGATATGAGGTTATTAGAAAAATGGGAGAGGGAGTATTGCTAAATGAAAACAGCATGAGCCGAAAACAGCTAGACTCTAGTAGCTTGCTGTTGTCAGTTGAGAACTGAGGGTAAAGGTATAGAGAATAGAGAGGGCGCTTGACCCCACACAAAGGTTTGTGATTAGTATCTGCTGTCATTATCTCTGGCCACAAGAAAATGGTGGCTTTTTCCTGATACATTTTTATATATGTGTAAAAGCAGTGTGAACATTTCATGCTAATTAGAAAATGGGTTCACAAGGTGCCTTGGTTTACTCTCCAAGAACAGAATTCTCTAACTGTTATTCAAGTGTGTGGAATGAAGACACAGACAGGACATGGAGAATTTATACAACAGTGGAGCCAACCTTACATAAGTTTGAAAGAGCAAGTTCAGAAATGAGAGTTCAAAACTATTACAGAAGTCAAATTGATCCTTTGAAGATCAGAGAAAGTCATGACACATAAAATTCAGTTCAGGGTTTTAAATTACCTAATTTTAACCTCTATAATATTATGAAGTCTGTGTGGGCATTGTGGTATTCTATTGTCTTTTTATGGTTTGCTGCTGTAAAAGTGTATCTCAAGAACCATATACACTACTTGTTTTTTTTTTTTTATTTATTCTGGGGGGGTTGAGGTAGGGTCTCACTCTGGTCCAGGCTGACATGGATTTAATTTTGTAGTCTATGTAGTCTCAGGGTAGCTACAAACTCACAGCAATCCTCCTACCTCTGCCTCTTGAGTGCTGGGATTAAAGGTGTGTGCCATCATGCCTGGTTAATTTTTCTTTATTCTTAATATGAACGTGAAACAAGATGTATGCTTTTGCAATTGTGACACGTCCTAACCACAGTTGACAAAAATGGCACTATACCAGACAGATCTCAAGATGACTCTGCATAGAATGGAACCGAAACTTCCTCCCACACTGGCCTGCTGCAGTGCCAACATTTCCACTCACCTGGCCATATTTCATAGCACTGACTCAGCCCACATCTTTGATTTATGTGATAACTGCATTATTTACTATTAGAAAGCACAAATATTATGTATGTTGGTAGATAGGCCATGCAGTTACTACTGCCTTGCCTACATTAACATGTTCTATAAAATTCCCTTCTGATCTCTCCAGGAGTCACCAAATTCATGCACTCTGCCTTCCTCTCTCTCTTGTCTGTGGAGTAAAGACATAAAGAAAAATGGATGTGAGGGCAGGATCAGAGATTGTTGAAACAGGGTGAGATTTCTGAGTTAATTTAGATGATTGCCTTGAAAATAGTCAGAAGCAGCTCCAGAAGGGTTCTTTGGCCACCCCATTGCCAATGGCAATACTGGTATTAGAGGCCAAGAGGGGTGTTTTCTGTAATGTGAGTGTATTAAAGGCTGCATATGTTTAAGCCATATATAGAAAAGGCAAAGCACCTTTGCAAAGATGAGTCAGAGTCAGGTTTTGGAAAGAATAAGTAGATCAGAGATGAAAGCAGGGTCACAATAAACACAATAGCTCAAAAAAAAATCTATGAAATGATACTGTAAGACAGACTCTAAAGACCACTGCATTGTCAAGAAAAATCATGCTTCACATAGAAATTTGTCTGTAATGTAATGGTGCTTTCAAAGTTAATGCCCATGCTTTACTGGAATTATCAATTCATTGCTATAGTTTTCAAACATTGTAACTACTTTATCATCCAATGCAATGTTTTTATCATAATTTTCTACCATGAGCTCCATATTTTATGTATTTTACTCAATTAAGTTTCAAGGAAATAATAAATAACCAATTATCACAGTTTTTACTAATCAAAAAATCAATGTAAAATCATGTTGATAGTAATTAAACACAAAGAAACATGTAATTTTTGTTACGAATAAATTATAATTCATAAGATTTTTTAAAATATGTTACTTCTATCTTTATTATTACTATACTCAAAGGCTATCAAACTTACAGAATTAAAACTTCATAATAGTGGATCTCATTCTACATTATTCAGGATGAAACAAAGTGTGTTTATTCTTACAGTGTACTCTTTTCCCTCAGGTAATTAAAAGGAATTCCTCATTGGAACTAGTGTGGATTGAAATAGTATTAAGCTTGTTAAAAGAAGAATTAACTTATAAGTATCATCATTGGATTTTTTTTCTTTTTATAATGAAGCAGAGAAGAAAGATAAACGCTTGAGAGGAGCTAAGTACATTTCACTGCCAATTGATTTGTTTCTCTGTTTCAGTGTCTGTTGCTGACACATCATATGTGACATCTTATTTTGTCACTAGTTATCGTAACCTGTTCCTGGTTATCGTCATGGTATTGGGATATTACATGTAACTGCCCTGAAAGTTACCTTTTAAACTTTACAATGAAATTTAATCTAAAACAGTTAGTCACAAGTGCATTGTTTCATACAGACTAAAATTAAAGGAAAATATTTGAGGTAGTAATAATTAACTAAGACAGCATCCAAAATGGCGTTTTCATGGAAAATCCAAATGAAAAATCCAATACAAATCCTGATTAAAACCTAACCAAGCAAAACAGTGCAGATTACCTAGATTCCAATTAAATATGACAAATGATTTCCTGATAGGTTTCAATTCCAGGTTCTATTTATGTCAAAATGGCCCATTCATACTGATGACAAAATTGTTAGGATTCAAGCAATACAACTACACTTTATAACTAGACGAGAACTCTGGAAACTTGGGCCCCAGACAGAACTGTTACCTAAATGTCAACTGCTGCATTTGAGTCACTCAAAGTGCATCACATCCCCTTCTGTCATTACCTATAGATCATGGCTGACGTGAATCACAGCTAGCAGATGACAAATCCTTTATATAAACTCTGCATGTCAAGTGCCAGTCACGTACAGAGTCAGGAGAAATCAGTTAAGCTGTCATGGCTTTTTCTCTTGACAGGACTTAGTACATGGTTATAAGAAAGAACCGGAAGCCTTCCTTAGGGAATGCTTCTCCATGTACTTTCTATCCTCTTGATATGCTCACCTGATTCCTGACATATAACCCATAGGTTTGCTGTACATAATCATGCTTTAATTATGAATCATTCCGTGAGTTTCTAAGATGCCAAATGCCTTTGAAATCAAAATAGAAAAAATAACGTAAGTGTGTTTATCATGCCGATGATAAAAAGACCTTATGACTAATATAGCTGACATCCAAAAATGAAAGACCTCATTGTACACTTTGTCAACTACAGCAAAAAATAAGTATTTTTAAAAACATAAATTATGTGATTATCAAAACGAACTCATATATAGTAACACCCCTAAGTTAAATGAATCCTACCTTATTAAAATATGTATGCATACATATATAATTCCTATTTTAAAATTTAATATTTATTTACTTCTTATCCATTTTTTTTAGATATACTTGCCTTAAGTATATGTGGCAGCATTTGATTATATACCTAAATTTTACATTCAATTTACAAAAATTACTGAAAGATTTAGCTTATAAAAATCACATCAAACTCCCATCCATAGAAGCACACATCACCATACACACAGATAAGCATGCCTTTACAGCCAGGAGGCAAAATGCCATTTAATATCTGGATAATTCATCAAAAGGGTCACCATTCAACAGGCCCTGGTATCATATCTTCTCATATCTCTCATGTGTCTCTGATACTAATGTAGAAAATATTTCATATAATATACTTAAATGTACTTCATTTGGGTTCATTTGTAATAGATCCTATTGTTAGATTTTAATATTCATAGGTAAATTTCTTTCTAAAAATTGAGGCTTTCCCCTGAATTTGTGTGCTCTGTTTGCTTATCATACCAGAAGAAAGGTCCTACTTCATTAGAGGGTTGAAAAGGTAAAAGACACAAATCCATTATGACTTTGCACTACAGATAAAATGTATGTGAACTCCCTGCCTCCTTGATATATAAGCATATCTCTCCTTACATTTTAAATAACAATGAAGTTAGGAAGAGCTTTACTATTCCATTGTTTCACATAAAACATTTTCTTGAACATTTACTTATTATTTTCAAAACCAGAAAATAAATAATGGAAATATCTTTGGGAATACAAAGAAATGTGAGTTGCTATGCAACTACTGTTTGCAATACAACTCTATGACTTACAAGAAAATGTACATAAGGCCAATTGTTGTAACAATTATGAGACTAGCCTCACAACAGGGTAAGAGTAGGGAGAATTATACTTAACTTTCCTTCTCTTCACTTGCAGAAATTGAGATAAAACTTACACTAAAAAGGTATTCAAATAGTATTTACTGTATATGATAGAGATAGATACAATATTCTTCTCCAACTCCATTTCAGCTGACATTCAAAAGAGGAGGTTTAGAAAGGTTTAGCTGACTACCTAGAAATGAAAAAGTCTAGCAAGGTGTGTTTGCTGTCACTTCCTTACACTACTACTGGTCAGTGGTGATTGAAGAAATAGTTGCATGACAAAAATGAGAAAAAAACAATCAAACAAGACTTTTCTTAGTAGTTATCACTTAGGAATTGTGCACTAATTTAACATTTTTCATACAAGCAGTGTCCTGATTTATTCATTAAGTGCATTCATTTCTGTCTGACAGGCTATTTAAAAATCATAGTGCAGTTTTAGTGATTTTTTTTCTATAGAGTTATGTTCCTTTATTTGTCATTTTTATACCTTAGCAAGTATTTGTTGTTGTTGTTTTTTTAATCAAATGATTTGGGTGTCAGCTATTTTATTTTGATTTTAAACTGACCTTTGCATGCCTACTTATGATGGCTCACTAGCGTGATTATGTGTGTGGATGCTGTGTTTGCCCCTACCATTTTCCATATGCTCTGCCTCACCAACACTGCCATCCGGCGTGGTCCTTTCATAGTTGTCCTCTGGGAGTGGAAGGGCACCCAGTCTTGGCCCTGATGAACTCTTACTGCTTGGTGTTTCTGACTCCTCCAGCCCGCTGTCATAGCAACTCTGCAGTGACCCCTGATGTGGGTCCTGAGGCTGACTCACAACAGAAAACGTCACTCTACGAAATGGCTGTAAAAGAAAAGATTCTGAATGTCACTAAGGTATCAGATGGTAAATGATCTCATTTATAAAAAAATACATAAATTACATACATAAAGATCTACTGACAACTAATTCAATACAAAATGATTACATAGTTTGAAATCTGTTTGGAAAACAATATATTATCTAAGGCAAGGCTTAGAGCTAAGATTTTCATAATAGAAAACAGAAAATTCCCTTTTCCATAACAAAGGTAGGAAAACAGCAATTTCACCAGAACATGCACTTAAGTCTGATATGCTAGTTCTTCATATTCAGTCTTTTTCTTTTCAGTAGTCTTTTATGCTTTTCACAAATAGACTTTGTAATAAACAACAATCAGTGATTTGGGGAGGCAATAAATACTGAACCAATCTATTATGAAAAGATGCCATTTGGAAATACTTCATCCGTTTGACAGAATGCATTAAAGTCAAGTCCACATGGCAGCAGGGTGCAAAACTGAGAGTGCTTGGGTTTGACGGCCAGAGGAAGAGCTGGTACATGAGAACTGGGATTTAGTGCTAGAAAATCTTATCACTCCAGTCCTATAAAACCTTATGTATTTGAAAATATGAGAATCAGCAAAAATCATGAAATGTGTCTATTTCATGTATGGAAAATAAAATGAAGTTTTTAATTGTATATGATTACAGTTGATTGATTTTAAAAATAGTAAAATAAAGTATACTCTAAGTTGTATCATAAAAGTGCTAAACTATAACACTGGAATTCACAAATTGCTATGTTATGGTCAAAGTGTAGACAGGAGATTTACAATACATGATAAATACAGACTAAAATAGAAATAAGTTCAGGATCACTAAAGGAACAAATTAATACCATATATTGATAATACTACATATAAACTATCATCTGGATAAACAGTGCAGCACTGTCCTTTAGTGCTTCTGACATGCTTGGTATTCATTATATATACATTAAACTTTAGTTTAACTTAGTACTTATAACATTAAAATCCACACTGTTGATTTTTACTACACATTTTCGAATCGAGGTTACCAAAACACAGTGTAAAGTTTAAGATGAGTTTATATGTTTATAACTTGAAAATTCATGGTTATCAACCACTGACCATATCTGTGACCGAAAGAACTATAGAATGTAGGATTTTCTGCACATGGTAGTTTATTAATGGGAAAGCTAAGAATTGTGGTATTTCTCCCTGATTTATAAATTGTCTTTGCTAAAGATAAACATACTTAAACAATTCTCCCCTGTTCTTTTTTAGAATACTTGCTGAACATATTGTACTTTACTGAGAACGCTCCCAGGATCTCACCCTTTATGAACTTACTTGGAGCACACAGTCTACACTATCTTTTTTTATTCAAGTTCAAAAATCAAGCTCTTCAAATGACTGAATCTGAATGCATATAGGGATTCTTAAATCATAGTCTCTTCCTTATGATGTTTCACTGCATTGAAAAATAATTTTGGAACATTTCTAGTATAGATCATATACTAGTGTACATTTCATGAGCCAAAATTCAATCTCCAGCCCATCAACGTGATATTTCTAGGAACATTTCATTATTTCACTGATAACTCACCAATTCTTTATATTTTACCCTACATCTCAACATAAAAAGAAATTGAACACTACATGAACAATGAAGTATTACTAGAAAAGTTGAATTTAGACAAGAGTTATGAGGGGTCATGCAGACATATTATTATTTCAAAACAGCAACAGGTTAAGTTTATCTAGTCTATATTAAAGGAAAAAGGAGAGTAAGTGTTACTCTTAATTCTACTTTAATGAGTTTCAGATCTTTTAAGATCAGTTTACATGAACAAAATAAGAAAGTTCAAAATGAATGGAGAAACACATGTTATCTTGATAGAATAAAGAAAACTAAGAAGTAATGAGAAATGATAGTTCATTTTGATATCAAAAGCAAAAAAAAAAGAGAGAGAGAGAGAATAACATTTGAGGAAGGGTGAAAACCTTTAAATCTCGGTGTAAATTATTTTAGTAAAAGTAGGGATAGAATAACTGAGAGACAGGTCAGTAGCTATGAATTTAATGAAAAATGCCCCCCAAAATTCAATATACTATTTAGCTGTCATGTACATGTACATTTTATTTTCTTGGTGTCCTGCCCAACTTTGAATGTGAATATATGAATTTTCATGATTTATTTTAGAACATTAGGATTTTAAAATACAAGCTACATATTGTGGCTCACAACTTTAATACCAGCACTCAAGAGTCCAAGGTAAGAGTTTCACCATAAGTCCAAAGCCAGCCTGTGTTACAGATTGAGTTGCAAGTTAGCTTGCAACTCAAATACTAAAATTGACTTATGTAACTACTTATATTTATTATTTTTGTATAAATTTTTAATTAAAAAAGTTTCTCAGTGAATGAAAATACTGTTCACACACACACAAAAATAAAAAATGAAAAAAATATTACACCATGAATCAAAATATACTCCATCAATCATTTTCATCATCATTTTAAAACAGACCTTTGGAATGCTATGTAACTGTAAACTTTATTTGATAATTTTAAATAATAAAATGAGTGCAGCAGTGCATTTAAGTGATCCAAACTAGCACATGATCTTGAGTTCTAAAAGGTAATCTCATCAAAATACTCAGAGAAATGAAACAAAAGCTGACCACCAAATATCCATTGAACTCAGTCAATACACAGTCATCATCACTAAGAAGCTCTGAACATGAGAAACACAAGGTAATGAAAACAAAGAGAAAATATAAATGGAAAAAATGCAAAAGTAATTTTTCAACACACAAAAATGAGAAATAGGGTAGATGTTAGAAGAAAATCTTCTGTAAAGAGATTTTTTAAATATTTTATTTATTTATTTATTTGAGAGAGAAAAAGGAAGAAAGAAAGAAGAAAGAGACAGAGAGAGAGGGATTGAATGAGCATACCAGGGCCTCTAGCCACTGCAAACTCCAAATGTGTGTGCCACTTTGAACGTCTGGCTTTCATGGGTGCTGGGGAATTGAACCTAAGTCCTTAGGATTAGCAGCCAAGTGCCTTAACCAAGAAGCCATCTCACTAGCCTGAGAGTTTTGTTTGTTTGTTTGTTTGTTTAAACCTATACTTTAAATCTTTATTGACAGGGAGGACAGCTTGCCTCAAGGTGAACATTTAAGATGTAAACAAAAATGGGTGTCCAACAACAGACATTGCAAGGAGAGTGAAAGAGATCAATGAGAGGAAAACTGACTAGAATTAAGTGAGAAATTCAATTCAAAAGAACTACAAGAGCAAAATAAGCAATAAACCATGTGGAGGGATTTCTTATGTGGGGTTGCATATGTATATATGTTTAATGAGAAAAAGAGTGTATTGGACATAACAGAAAAAGAAAAGAATCATACTTAAATTTTCCCTCTAGATTTTCTGAGTGACCTGCACAAGTTACTTGACCTATTCTTCCTGTGCCTTAGGCTCAGGGCCTGTAAATGGTGATAATAACACCTGCCCCTTATCAAATTCTTGGAGAATTAATGAGGACATTTGTAAAAGAGCCTTAAGCTTCCTCAAAGACATATCCTATAAAAAGTACTACACTTCAGGCCAAAAGTAAATAACTAGACCTATCTCACATAATTTTAGTGTTTTGTTTATTTTAAATAAAATATAGAGCTAGGCCAGTATTTAAAGTCTGTGTAAAATTTCAAGCTTAATTATGTCATTAATTTACTGTCTTCATTGTTCTAAATATGTAAATTATTTATAAAGCAAATATGTCCATGCAGTAAGTACCAAACATTTTCAAAGCTAACGAATCTCTCCCTTCAATGAGCATGAATATTTTGGTAGTCAATTAATTTATAACAGCATTTATCAACTATTTTTATATTTCATTATGACACTAGAGACTTTCACATGAGAAACATCCAACTATAGAACTACTCAACATTGTAGAGGTTGTCAGGCACATTCAAAGGTAACCTCCAGAGAAGAGTCTGGATCTGGAGTATTTGATGTACTATCATCCTGTCTGTGAGTACCAGCTGACTCATATACATTTACTCCTGCTTTAAACCTGCTATCAACATGTCACCAACATTCTCCATTCTTTACACAATTTCATTCACTTTATTTTCTGATTATGAGGAGAACACCTGAGAGCAGACTTCTGCTCTCCTGTTGCCAGCAAGGGGACTCACAATGGCAACTTCTTCCAACTCTCCATTTGTCCCTGGACAGTGATGGCTACAGTTACCATTTCATATAAAATTACATTCACAGACATAAAAGAAAAATGTAAGTTGAACATTTGTGGGTATACAATGTATCTTGTTTCATAAAGGTCTTTTCATTAAGTATGTTTCTTATTTTGTGTAAAATGTGAACAGATTCTAAAACTGGTATGTTAATGAGTTGGGATCAAGGAAATGACAGCCTGTTTAGATGAAATGAAGCTGTATCTAGAGGGCAGAAAGAAGGCCTGTGTTCCAGTGAAGACACGAAGCGACAGTGAGGTGAGGAATTCATCCGTGCTTCCTTTTTGGAAAATTTCATCTCAGTGGTGGATATCATGAAAGTTTAACAGCAAAGTTCCATCTGATGGCTTAGCAGGGACAGAGCAGTTTCCACCTTAGGTCAAATATTCATTGATGGCCAAATACCATTCTACTCACATCCCATGGGTTCAAGGAAAGGTAAAGCCATGTCTCTAATTCGTTAGAGGACCAAACTCATTTTCTAAAATTTTATTTTGATAGGCTGGCGAGATGGCATAGTGGTGATAAGACACTTGCTTGCAAAGTCTGACAAGCCCTTGTTTGATTCCCCAATACCCATGTAAACATGTAAAGTCAAATGCACAAAGTGGCACATGTGTCTGGAGTTTGTTTGAAGTTCCAGGAGTCCCTGGTGTGCTCTCTCTCTCTCTCTCTCTCTCTCTCTCTCTCTCTCTCTCTCTCCCTCTCTTTGATTCAAATAAGTAAAAATATTTTTAAAAATTATTTTTAAGTATCTCGAAAGTTGAAGTCAATTATAGTACGAATGTCTTACATTTTACTTAGCATGTATGCAGAATAATTTTTAATGGGTTAAATACTTCTGAAACTCATATATTCATGCTTTCTTTGTGAAGGCATTGGTATACTAATATGGACTATTGGTAATCACACATTTTGTGAAATTAATTTTGAAATTAATATGCAGATTATTAATCGTATGCCCTTGATAGATTCTGCTTTCAGTTTAACATTGCTAATATATGTAAGATTCCACATGGAACCTATTAAAATATACTTTATCAAACATTTTTCAAATTTTTAAAAATTATATGAGTAATAAAACATTTGTGCTGCCTATTCTAAATTGTTTGATGGATTTAAAAGTATCCATCACACCTGAAAAGCAAATGCTATGCCCTATAATCGTAGATATTTGAACATGGCTATGTTCCGTCTGCATTAACAACCTCTCCTAATGTCCAGCCCATGGAATACAAATACATGTTTTCTTTGATAAGATAGTGGTCAGTGTGAGAAAAGGAAAGAGTAAAGGCTTAGGATTTAAAAATATCACATTTTGTACATTCTTTTGAGTTAAATATATATATATGGCATTGGCCTAAGAGTTCAGATACTTTCCCCTTAGACCTTAGAGTCCATTTTTTATAATGAGTGACAAATACCTTTATGGGGATTTTATTTGCAAAAGGATGGGACCCTAAGGATGCCATCTACTGGAAAGAACCCCAGGTTAAACCTTTTCCTTATTGAAGAGTGCTGTGTCTAACAGACAACTTTACTGGGAACTTTAAATCTGCACCGTCCTTCTTAGCGCCAGTAGTTTCTGCACGAATCGTGTTCTTATCTGGAACTCACACGCAGCTGTCGCAGTCACATCAATTATTTCTGAATGGCCTGAAAAGGCTTCTTTATCGTTTGCAACTCCCTTATTTATGTCCATCAAACAGACTTCTAATGGCTGTCTTTGTCACTCATAAAACACTGGAGCAGGCATGGGGAGATCCTTGTTCAAGGAAGAGTGCTGATTTTAGGTTTAATGCAGAGCTTTCTAACGCTAAGAGTGCTTTCCTTACAAACACACAGGCACTCAAATGTATCTGCACACATGCTCAGCCGCTGTCAGCATTACTGAACAAACATACCTAGGATTCCAACGTGCATTAGTGGTAGGATACTTGGCAGAACCCTCAAACAAACTTTAATCAGGTCTTTAAACTTTTTAGTGGAGTCTTCATTTACTGAAGACTCAACATTCCTCCCTACTTCAAACTGCTTCTCTTACTTTCATGTCCATAGATGAAAGGGGACTCAGAAGTAACATGTTGAGGCATGTGGATTAGTTAATTAAAACTCTCATTTGGGGAAGGCAAAGTTAAATAGCTATATCTTTTGACATGCACGGTTACATACTTGATATTACCATTTATATGTGAGCTTCAGAATTTAAGAATACAGACAGGATTTTATAGATCTTGGCCCTTTAGATCACAGACTATTTAATTATTGCAAAAGAACATTGATCCAAATATTAAAATAGTGGATAGTAAATGCCAGAAATGTGCTATTCATTTCACTCGAGTTGTCATCTTCCTCATGTCTTTTCAATATTTGTCAGATTAATGTTCTGGTTTGGCAAATGAGAGGAAAAAAAAAAAAGTTCAATATGCAAGCATCTGCAAGTACTACTTAATCCTAAAAGGATAATTTGGATTTGTAATGTTTTGTTTTTCTTCTAATGAAAAATGTCAACAAATAGAAGAACAAAGTCTAAAACTCTAGATAAATAAGCCAACCTTCTTTTTTTTTTTTTTTTCTGTAAGCTTAAAAAAAAAAGTGTATGGTCTAAAACTCATGTTACTGGTCCTATATATTATGGACACAAGGACACAATCATCAGGTATATATTTTTTTACTCTTTCTTACTGGTTTCTTTTAAACTTAGCCCATTATTGGGCAAACATTTTCTGTAAAAGGCCATAAAGTTACCTTGCAGAAATGATATGTAAATAGCCATCGAGGGGAAAACAGCCACTGAGGAGACTCAAGTGAAGGAATGTCTACATCCAAGAAACACTTAATCTGTTTATACAGAAATTGGAGTTTCAGGTAGTTTTTTCACTTCACAAAATGTCACTATGGTTATTATTTAATATTTACAAATATCAAAATATACATCACATCTGGCTATTTAAATGAACCAAATGCTAGATTTGGCTCTGTTTTTTCACTCTGACAAACTCCAGTAAGAGGAGTATAAAGGGCTCATGATGAATGACATTTAATTATTCAAAGGGACATTTTCCAGTTTGTGGACTGTTTGGATTCTTCATGTCAAAGACATGTTGCAACATTATTAATACCATAAAACACTGGCACATGAAATTGAAGTTATCTAAGACTTAATTTTTCCTTTTGTTATTTCCAGTGGAAACAAAACTAAGAATGCAACTTTTTTTTTTTTTTTCACAACTGGATAAATGGAGGTTTTCTGTGTTAGGCTATGAATAAACTATGTTGGTGTTTTCTCTTGACAAAAAGCAAAAATAAAAATAAAAATATTGTGGGTTTTTTATCCTCTTTCAGGCATGTCCCACCATCTGTTGAGGATAGCTACAAATACAGCCCCTATAAAATCAGACCCAAAGCCTCCTGAGACTTTTTTGTGTGTGACCTTTATGGTAACTTGATGCTGGGTTCTGGAGCATGAAATTTGTAGATAATAATGGATTTCTCAGTAGTAAAAGGTTGGACTTGCAGGCTTCTTAGTCCCACCTCCATAGCCAGGAGAAAACACACTAACTTGCACCTCTTCAGGCATGACTTCCTTCCGCAAAGATATTTTCACCTTCCAAAATAATGATTCCAAATAAAGACACACCAGATGCTGACAAGAATATAGATCCATTTTATTCATACCAAATCCCCATAGTGATCCAATGATGAAATAAAGTTGAGCATTTACATAAGAAATTTATGTATCAGGCACTCTGAAACGTAGTTGAAAAATAATTGAAAATTACCTGTTGTTTTTTTTTTTTTTTTACAGCATTATTCCATGCATTGTGAATCTGTGTGCTTTTATAGCAAGTTTTTTCTTTTTAATTTTGCAGATGAAATGGTGCCACTGCGTGGATGAGTGATTGAAACCAGATGAGTTTCCCCATAGATCCTGCAAAGCTGGAAAATGCAGTGTTCTTTGAATCTGTTCTCTTCCACAAGAAATGTGGAAATACATAGATATATTCTATAGGGAATATCATTCATATTCTTTAAAAAGTAGAGTTGGGCTGAAGAGATGGCTCAGCAGATCAAGGTGCTTTCTGGCCTGTCAGCCAAGATTCAAGTGCCTAGCACCCACATAAAGCCAGATGAAGTCAGAAGTTTTATTTATGTAGCACCATGCTTTTAACGGATGTTATTTTGAATGTGCAACAGAAACATCAATCTTGTACCTTTATGTTTGTGAATCACAGTCTTCCAGAACCCATTATTTTTTATTATGTTTCCATTACATCTTTATAATGATTAACAAAAAGACTTAAGATCACCATTGCTTATAAGCAATGAACATATCAAATGGATTTCTAGCTTATGCATTGTTTTTTAAAGTCACCACAGTATGAAAACATGCATGGAATCTGGAATCTGAAAATACTGTCATTAAATCTTAACACTATCTATATTTACTGCATGCCTTAGGGGAAATAATTTCATCTATCTGAACTTCAGTTTCTACAGATTGAAACAATAGTTCCTGTTAATTAGAGCTGCAATATCAATCTTAAAACTTCTTGTCAGTTTCAGAAGCAGAATTTTATAAATTACCTAGTATAAAATCTATCACAGTAATATAGCACTCACTAAAATCTAGATTCAATAAGCATAAGTTGTGGTTTAAAGTAACTGAGCCTTTTTGTTGACATTTTCCATATTTGTTTGTGGTACTTGTGTTGGTAGTGATGGTGGCAGGCGCACACACGAACATGCAACAGTAAGAGAAAGAGTAGGAATTTAGATACTGGACATAGCATTATCAGATGGTTCTACTGACAATTTGACTTCTTATTTATTTACTTTTTTTTGAGTTAGGGTCTTACTTTAGCCCAGGTTGAAGTGGAATTCGCTATGTAGTCTCAGTGTAGCCTTGAACTCTTGGCAATCCTCCTACTTCTGCCAACCTCCAAAGTGCTGGGATTAAAGATGTGTGCCACCACATCTGGCAGTTTTTTTTTGTTTTTTTTTTTTTCTTAAAATGAACATTATTTGTTTTGTGTGTTTTGTTTTCTTTAAAGATTAAGGTTAATCCTGGAGGCAGGTTATTTTGAGGAAAACATACCAATACTGTAAGCTCCCCAAATCTTACATATCCCCCAATCAGCTAAATACCTAAATATTCTAGTATTATTATTATTTTTTTTTTTGTATACTCACTATTTAATCTGTGTCACCCAGCATTGGACATTTGAGCCTTTCTGTTTGCCCATGGAGGTTCTTAACCACTGTGTTCCATGCAAGACCCTTTAGTCAGGAAGCACATTGACTTAAGTGCTTTGCTTAAAGACACAAGCAGCCCAGGCAGCCATCTTCAAGCAGAGATGCTGACAATTCTTCAGACAAGTCAGTTAGGCTCTCTATTTGCTAAGGCTATTCTTAAAATAAAGATCTCCACCAGTGTATATTTTTCATTATTTCTGTAGATGTACTTTGTTCTGTTTTTAATTCCTTGCAATGTCAATTGTAAGGTCCAGTCAAATAGCATTACTCTATTGCATCAAATCATTAAAAAAGTATATTTGCGGTCTGGAGAGATGACTTAGCAGTTAAGCGCTTGCCTGTAAGGCCTAAGGACCCTGGTTCAAGGCTCGATTCCCAAGGACCCACGTTAGCCAGATGCACAAGGGAGCGCATGCATCTGGAGTTCCTTTGCAGTGGCTGGAGGCCCTGGCGCGCCCATTCCATCTTTCTCTCTCTCTCTCTGCCTTTCTCTCTCCGTCTGTCACTCTCAAATAAATAAAAATAAACAAAATTTGTTTTAAAAAGTATATTTGCCATACATCAAATGCATCTTGTTGTTTCAGCATTTACGAATCCTTATTTTCTTCACTTTGGATGTGTGTGTGTGTAGGTGTGCATGCATATGTGTGTATGTGCAGGCCAGAAAATACCTTGTATGTCATTCCTTAGGAACACCATCTACCATTTTTTTGAAACAGGGGTTCTCATTGCTCTGGGGCTCACCAATTAGGCTAGACCCACTGGCCATCAAGTGTCAGAGATCCATTTCTATTTCACTCTTTGGCACTAGGGTTATAAGTATGTGTCTCCACACCTGACCTTTTTGTATGGATTATGGGGATCAAATACAAAGCTTTATGTTTGAAAGGCAAGCACATTGCTGACTGAGCTACCTTCCAACACCTAATCCTTATTTTGCACTGACATGTGCATATATTATTATAGGCTTTTACTTAAGATTATAAATTTCTGGGCAGGAGAGATGGCTTAGTGGTTAAGCGCTTGCCTGTGAAGCCTAAGGACCCCAGTTCGAGGCTCAATTCCCCAAGACCCATGTTAGCCAGATGCACAAGGGGGCACACACATCTGGAGTTCCTCTGCAGTGGCTGGAGGCCCTGGCGTGCCCACTCTCTCTCTCTATCTGCCTGTTTCTCTGTCTGTCACTCTCAAATAAATAAAAAAGATTATAAATTTCTCATAAACTGTGGTGATCTAAGTAACAGTATTTAAAGATAATTTTACAATGTTGAGTATATATATATATATATATATATATATATATATATATATATATATCCACACACACATAGTTAACATGTTTTTATATTTTTCTTGCATTTTGAAAATAACCCTGAACTGTAAGAAAAGATTTAAGGAGTGGTGCTGACATATATGACACTAATTAATCTTTCAGTGTTAATATCTTCTACTGTAAAATGAGAGAATTAAAGCAGATGGCATTTGGTATCCTTTCCATTTGTTTAATTCTCTTAAACAGAAGTAGCAATGAAACGTTAAGAATATATGGCCTGGATCAGTGGATAAACAGTTGAAATCACTGTTTTCAAAGAAAACTTTGTCCACTCATTAAGAAACCCTGGGATGATGGGCAGGTTTAGTAGGTAAAAGTACTTGCTACAGAAACATGATGAGCTGATACAGATCCCTAGAACCTACTTAAAACACTTATATAGTAGGAAGCATCTGTAATCCCTGTCCTCCTATATTGAGATGCAAAGCAGAGACAAGAGAGAGTCCTTGGAAGTTCCCAGGTCTGTTAGTCTGGCATAGTTACAGTGAGCAAGAGACCTTGCCTCGAAAAAGGTAACAGGACAGACATCTAGGTTGTATTCTGTCCCCTACATTTCACCGGTGATATATGAGCTCCTGTGTGCATGTACACGCATACACACACACACACACACACACACACACACACACACGCACAATTAATACACAGAGACAATATAAATTTAAAGGAATTTCTTGATTACGCTGCCTTAAAAATATTAATGCACCACAGATTACACTTAGTTACCAAGAAAAATATGCATGGAGGGCTTGAGAGATGGCTTAGTGATTAAGGCTTGCCTGAAAAGCCTAAGGGTCCATGTTCAATCTCTCTCCAGATTCCACATATGCCAGACACATGAAGGTGATGCAAGGCAAGTTTGTACTCCCACTAGGTAGTACAAAGTGTCTGGAGTTCGATTTCAGTGGCTAAGGCCCTGGCTCTCTCTACCTAAAAAATGCATGGAAATCAAACATTTTAGTTAACTACATTAATGAAAAGTTACAAAGATGGCAAAGTTCTTTTTTTAAAATATTTTTTAGTTATTTATTTGAGAGCGACAGGCACAGAGAAAGACAGATAGAGGGAGAGAGAGAAAATGGGCGCGCCAGGGCTTCCAGCCTCTGCAAACGAACTCCAGACACGTGCGCCCCCTTGTGCATCTGGCTAACATGGGACCTGGGGAACCAAGCCTCGAACTGGGGTCCTTAGGCTTCACAGGCAAGCGCTTAACCGCTAAGCCATCTCTCCAGCCCGGGAGATGGCAAAGTTCTTACAAGCTTAACATCTTTGTGAAAATGGGAAGACATTTCAAAAATCATCTACATGAAACATGCTTGGTGAAATCATCCTTAGCTTTTGAAACTACCTCTCTTCCCTGATTCCTTTTTCATTCAGTCAGGGGAAAATGCAAATTGTGTGCCTACTGTGTGAAAACACAGTGAGAGAACATTCATCTCAGCAAAGTACAGTTCTGTGGTAGGATTTAACATGGTTGGTACAAAACAGAATGAGGGAGGCATGCTGGACCAACTTTGGATATCACTCCCCGTTTCATTTGAGACATAGTCCCTTGAAAATCTGCGCATTTACATGCACAGAAAGACAGGAATGCAGAGGGAGCTATAGCTTATATAATAAGAGATAACTGACAGGCAACTAATGAGAAAAATACTATCATCATAATGGCATTCAATCGAACAAAGATGTTTGAACAGTTTCTTTTTGCCTACTACTGTGCTGAAGAACTCAGCTGGCAAATTCAGTCGTACATCCAGTTGGGAAAGGTGTACGTTAATCATTCAAATACATCCACAGAATGCAAGTAGGTATTTCCTCTTTCTTACTTTCTTTCTTTCTCTCTCTCTCTCTCTCTCTCTCTCTCTCTCTCTCTCTCTCTCTCTCTCTTTCTTTCTTTCTTTCTTTCTTTTGGCACTGTGATAATCATCAGGAGCTCAGTTCACATGCTACTCATGGGCTTTACGTGATTGTCCTCCATACCTATGGAGATACAGAAACAATGGAATAAAAGCGATAAACCCACATGGTAAATAACAGAGTCAGAGCAAGTCTGCAGCCATTCTAGGGAGCAATGTGGAAGAACCAAGTGGAGCACCAGCAGGGCTGGCCAGGTTTGTAGAAGGTAAAACATTAGAATGGCATAAATAAACAGTGACAAAAAAATACAAACTTCAAGAGCCTACTTCCTAAAATACATAGAAACACAAATGGGGGTCCTTGCACAAGCACCCCAGTCAATTCTCTCACATTGAAATGAATAAAAATGAAGCACGCGTTTTTGAATCCTCTCAAACAGATGCTCCATTTTCTTCTCTATTTTTTTTTCTTCTTTTTCTATCTTAGACATTCAGCTCAACTGCACCTGGTGAAATCTGCTTAGGAAACTACATATATTTAAAATCCTTGAGTTTTCACATTCTATGGAATGGAGACTGTGTCCTCAGATAGCCTTCCCTGTTCTACATGGATTCATATGTCAAATAAGATCCAAGACAGACCAGTAGACCTTTCAGAAGGGTTACTTGGGCTGGAGAGATGGCTTAGCAGTTAAGTGCTTGCCTGTGAAGCGTAAGGACCCTGGTTTGAGGCTTGGTTCCCCAGGACCCACATCAGCCAGATGCACAAGGGGGCACAGGCAGCTGGAGTGCGTTTGCAGTGGCTGGAAGCCCTGGAGCACCCATTCTCTCTCTTTCTCTTTCTCTCTCTACCTCTTTCTCTGTCTCTGTCACTCTCAAATAAATAAGAATGAACAAAAATAATTTAAAAATAAAAAAGAAGGGTTACTTAACGATTCAATTGAAGAGAGGCTCACTCGGGAACCTAACTAGAGTACAGATAAAGTCTTTCCTCTGCCTTCTTAATTTTTACTTGTTTTAGCTTATTTCCTGGAACCTTGTTAAAAACAAAGTTAGAGCCAGACGTGATGGTGCAAGCCTTTATTCCCAGCATTTGGGAGGCAGAGGTAGGAGGATCACCAAAAGTTCAAGGCCACCCTGAGACTACATAGTTAATTCCAGGTCAGCCTGGACCTGAGTGAGACACTACCTTGAAAAGCCAAAAAAATAAAAAACAAAGTTAGCCATGGGCATAAAGAATAATATCTTCAATATCTTCTACATACTAATTTTTATTTCTCAACATAAATCAAATGACTCAAAAAATATGAAAAAAGTGGAGTGCTAAGCACAAAAATGACCCTAACAAAATCCATATTCCACATGTTGTAAGCTGTATACACACACACACACACACACACACACATACACACACACACACACACACACACACATATATATATCCTTACTTATAAAGTAGAACAATGGTTGCACATAGAATTCAATTTATTAGTCAATTATTCTTGAACTAGGAGACAGGATTATCTAATTGGGCTCAATGTAACCACAGGGATTGTTAGAATAAAAAAGGGCTGGAAAGAGGCTTAATGGTTAAGGTGTTGCCTGCAAAGCCTAAGGACCTAGGTTCAATTCCTGAGTATCCATGTAAAGCCAGATACACAGGGAAGCACATGTGTTGAGTTCATTTGCAGTGGCTAGAGGCCCTGGCATGCCCATTCTTTCATTTTCTCTGTCTGCCTCTTTCTCTCTCTCAAATAAATAACTAAAATTTAAAAATAATAAAAAATAGGTAGAAGGAAAAAGTAGAAGACCCGAGTGGTGCATTGTGAGGACTCTGGTTCACCTTCCAGTGTTTGAAGTGGGAGGAGGGACGCCTGCCAGGACACAAGTGACACAGGTCAGGGAGAAGACTCTCCCTAGAGTTTACACAGTGAACAACACTCTACGGCCATCACCGGGATGTTAGCCCAAAGAGATACATTTGGCTTTCCTACATAAAATACATTAAGGCCATATGTTTGCATTATTTTATTTTTCTGATCTTTGGTTATAGAGCAATCAAGACGCAATGGTCATGAGGCCTAATTGCGGCAGGAGTAGAGAATCAAGAGCCCATTGAGTTGAGGTTCATAGTCATGTCAAAGGTCACAGGCTGCAAATGTCACCAAAACTTAAACTGGCATTCTGTTGCTGGAACCCATGGAGCAGTTCAAACCTGCATGCCATTCCAACATTTTTTGTAGAACAATACCTCAATATACATGCTCTATTGTTCAAGTTAAAAGCAATAGGATAATCAGTATACTACAAACCATTTCAGCAACATCTTTGTACATAGATTCCTCTTGTTTGGTTATTTGCTTTTTGAGATAACATCTCATTAGGTAGTCCTGGTTGACCTAGACCTCACTTAGGTAGACCAGGATGGCCTTGAGCTTGTGGGTACCCCCTGCCTCAACCTACAGAATTCTGTGATTACAGACACATACCACTACACAAAGTTATGATGTATATAACAGCATGAAAACATTAATAACTATCCAAAACAAACAAAACCAAATGAATGAAAAGCACCAAGGCTCTTTCATATGCTTGTGAGAATAAACAACTTCAAATTTAATTCTCCTTCACCAGGTAACTAATATTGCTTTTGGGAAACTCAAGGCAGAATACATTTTTTTTTTTTTTTTTTTTTTTTGGTTTTCCAAGGTAGGGTCTCACTCTAATTCAGGCTGTCCTGGAATTCACTCTATAGTCTCAGGGTGGCCTCAAACTCATCGTGATCCTCCTACCTCTGCCTTCCGAGTGCTGGGATTAAAGGCGTGCACCACCACAGCCAGCCAAAATTTATTTTCTTGACATCAAGAATGAATAGACCCACCTTAGGCCACCATAGTACAGCATATTCCTCTGATTGAAATATCCCCTCCTTAAGGGAACACTAAGGCTCAGTGGAGTCAGGAGATCAAGTCTGAGAAAGCTTAAACTTAATGAGGTCACAGCACCTCTCTCCAAGGTTTTATAAAGGTTACAAAACTGCTTTGGGACTCTTGGATGAGACCAGCCAAGCTGGCTGCAAGTTCCACAGTGTGCGGGAGTCTCTCTGCCCAGCGGAACCGCCTACAGGGGGGAACTGCTCCAGAGAGGCCTCTTCCATGAGTCATTATGTGTGCCCGGGTGGGCTTTTTGGTGATGCAGCTGCCTTTGAGTCACCCATGTTCCTCTAGGCAGCCCCTGAAGGACCATACTTTGAGAGTTGTCCCAATAAACTCACTGATCCACCAAAACTGGTCATGCAATTGTATTCTATTCTTTTGCCTGAGCCCAACCTGAGGTAAGTACACATGTGTTTATATCTCCCAGAGAAAGAGTTTCACTTGACAGCCACTTACTTAATTGTCCTGAGACATGATGCATATGTGACAAATATAAATAATTATCTTATAATTTTAAAGATGCAGTGAGACATCATAAATAAAATAGAGTATTCTATAGGTAACAATGGTGAAGTAGTCTAGAAGAATGTCTATAACCTTAAATTATGAGGATGTTTTAAAATAAACCTATTAAGATATAAGAATTACTTCTTACTATATAAAACAGGAAAAAAAGAAATAAAATGGTGGTGGTGATAATAAATACCTTGATTATTAAGAATGGCCTATCTATATTGGGAAGGCTATTACATCATAATTAGCCCCTAAGGGTGGTGTTCAAATTTGCAATGCCTCCTAGTTACTTCCTTCTTTCCGACTTCCTCTTGGCTGTATGTTTGTGAGTAAAGAAAACATTTTAGAATTAGTTCTTTGTAGAAAAGTGTCATACTCTTCAAAGAATTAAGAAAAGTAGGTGCACTAAATAATAACTGTTGTTATTGCGTGGATCTTTAGGGGAATGCAGATCTTTACATATGGCAATAACACAGAGACTCAAAGGTGAATGTTTATTACTCAGTAGGACACAAAGGGAGGAACCCTAATAATGGCATCCTCCAGTTGAATGCTAAGGTACAACTTGAGGCTACATTCTAGTTATCCCACATTTACAATATATTACTCTAATATTCAATCCTTTAAACTGTAATTTTTCAATCCTGTAATTAATTTCATTTACCAACTTCTTGAGAAAACATGGTTGAATACTTAAACTTATAGAAAATAGACATTTTTAAGCACATTTATAGACATTGACATTTTCTACACATTATAGTATGGACATCTTACTGTTCACTTTAGCAGTGCTAAATATGTCTGGCAGCTATAATTCATCAAATTTATTATACATTAAAATTTTTAGGGTTGGAGAGATGACTTAGCAGTTAAGGTACTTGCCTAGGAAGCCTAAGGACCATGTTCTACTCTCCAGATCCCACATTAGCCAGACACACAAAGTTGAGGCAAGCACAAGGTCATACCTACCTACTAGGTAGTGCAAGTGCCTGGAGTTCGATTTCAGAGGCCTCTCTCTCTCTCTCTCTCTCCCTCTCTTTCTCTCTCTCTCTCTCTCTCTCTCTCTCTCTCTCTCTCTCCTTGTCTGGCCCCTGGATTTCATCCTATATGTTCTATGTTTTAGAAGTACCATTAATGTACGAGGCCAACGTGATAACCACCACATGTTGCTAACCTCTAAAATATCATTGATGTTACAACATATAATTAATCTTTTATTATGGGGGGGGAGATATTTTTTTAATGTTCTCTTTCAGTTGTTAATTTGAACTGCTTATTGATGAATCACAAAATAAGGACAGCATTTCCTGTGTCTACTCAGTCTGATAAAGGATTCATATGAGAGGGGAGATGGGACAGCAGTTAACAGTGCTTGCTGCTTAAGCAAGAGACCTACAATCTTTAGTCAGATGTCCCAGAACCATGTCAGTAGCTGAGCATGGCTAAGCACATCTGTAACATTAGTGTCAGGAGAGGGACAGAAGCTGGAGAATTGCTGGGGCTCAGTGATGAGTGAGAGACACGCAGTAGCTCTGTTTGAGGGAGAGACTCAGTATCAAGAAAGTGCGCAGATCAGCAGTAGAGGACACATAAGGTT
This sequence comes from Jaculus jaculus, assembly GCF_020740685.1. Classification (NCBI taxonomy): domain Eukaryota; kingdom Metazoa; phylum Chordata; class Mammalia; order Rodentia; family Dipodidae; genus Jaculus; species Jaculus jaculus. The sequence goes on from NC_059112.1 coordinate 33,719,315, forward strand.
CTCCTCCTCTTCAGGGCATCTACACACACACACACACACACACACACACACACACTCATACACATGGACAAATGCAACCTATCACCACATACAACACATACTCTGCATTCACACATGCATGCATGTGCAGAAAAAAGAAAATTGAAAAAAAATATCACACATATATGATTAAGAAGATGTGCATATAGAAACAACTGTCCAAGGTAAGAGAGTCTTTTCCAATGCCAATTGGAAATCTGAAGCAGGCAATCCTTCATGAAAAGAGAGCACTCCCTTGTAATGATACACGTGGTGCAGCATGTGGAGTTAATATGCAGTGATTTTTCTCTACTCTACTTGACTGTTTGCCATGTGTATATTCATACTTTATGTAATGATCACAAGAACACTGTGCATAGGTCCTCCTGTTATTCAGCATTTTATAGAGAAGAAAGACAAAGCCGCAAGGGGATAACCTGTCCACTGTCAGACAGCTGCTATGTGACCCACAGATGGTCTCTTACTCATCAGGCAATTACGTGGTATGGGCTGAACCTTGAGCACTTGTTCAGCAGTCATGAGACTTCTGCATATATTGATAAGAGCACTTGTCTAACTAAAGCCACCATCTAGCACAGGCCTTCTTATTTAAAACAGAGGATGGACTACATGAGAAAACACATCCTCTGGAGAATAAAGTCAATTTATTTTAGCCCACACAGATAAGGGATTTTCACAGATTTCTTCTGCTGAAAAAATTAGACATTCAGATTTGAACTCCACTGGATGTTATCTGTGCTTTGCTGCTGTTAGACTTAAAACAACTGCAAAGAAAATGTTTTGTGTAGTCCTCTCCTTCGCTTTCTGAGCTTGAGTCATTTTCTTAATATCCAAAATCTGTCCTGTCTCATTTCACACAGTTCAGCTGTTCTCAACCCTGGCTGCACATTTGAATTACCTGGGAAACTAAAGAAAATAAAATAAGTTGTTAATGTCTCAACTACATTTTCAAAGTGGGATAGGATTCTGTGTACATGTCACAAGGGGTGAAAAATCAACTCTAATCCTAAAATAAAATGAAACAAAAAAAAGTGTAATTTTAATTTGCCTTGGCTGCTGGTTAAATCTCTGAATTCAATAAACACATGTGTATAAACCTTTGCAGTAAAATTATACTTGAATTTTTGGGTTTGTTTTAGGTACTATTTCTATTTTAGTAGTCATATTAAGACTGTGATTTGCTGTAAAATATCTCAAGTCTTCTATTAGGAGTCAACCTTTTGCAAACAATTGTAGAAAATCTTGAATGAGTGCCCCATTGAATTTGTTTTCTCTACACTATGAACAATGGTTTGGGTGTCTTCTAAGAAAAGCAATTTGTAATTAAAATCAGTTTGGGATTTTATTTAGATTCAGAATGAATAACAGTTTCGAGTACTGGTTAGTATTGGAGTCACAAACTACAATTAAATCTAAAAGTCACCTTCATGATGTTATCTAAACTTATCAAGAGAGATAGAAGGCTATTTTGCTATTAATTAGCAATTAGTCTTGTATGACTGGAGAGAATTCCATTTCTTACCATGTTACGAATGTCCATTGCCATTTCTGGCACGATTTCCATGTGGCTAGCTACTAGTTCCTGCTTTAAGACTAGGGCATCTTGCTAGGACACCACCACCAGCTAGCATTGTGATGCATTTTGAAAATCATGTCCTTATCATCTACTCTTTAAAAAAAAAATTGCTATATTTTTATTTTCTCTTTCCTCCAAATATCTCCAAACATGCTATTGGCATATTGGTTCAAAACCATGACAGACAAATTATCCTTCTTCTGTCCTGTGACTTCTATGCATATATTTATAAATAAACATGGTAATAGTACCGAGAATGTTTATTTAGGAACTGCTTTCTACATCCTGAACTGCCATCCTCACACAACACACTGGGTTAACCTAATTACAATTCTATGTGCCATAAGAAAGTTTTCATGATTGATGCAAATTTCAAGAATTATTTCCCTCAGGGCTGGGCAAACTTTAAGGAAGAAACTGGAGAAAGAAGATTGAATTCTTTAATCACTAGAACTTCACTACTCTTCCCTCAGCTGGAAATAACCCTGGGCTTGGAGTTATGCTGAAGCTTTTTGCAACTATGCAGAAACAGTTCTTGAGTTCTGACTTTCTCACGTTATCCAGTGGGGATTTCTAGTGTATATTATTCATTAGTTCTTTGATACAAGGCAAGAAAATTCTCTATGCTGAAGTTTCCTAATCTCCATTAGGAAGGAAATTTTCAGTATAGTTGATAGATTTTTGGTAAACAATTCAATAATTCATTTTCTAATATATATATTTTTTTACTTATTTGAGAGAAAGAAGGAGAGAGAGAGAGAGAGAGAGAGAGAGAGAGAGAGAAGGCACACCAGGGCATCCAGCCATTGGAAATGAACTCCAGATTCATGCACCCCCTTGTGTTTCTGGCCTATATGGATTCTGGAGAGTCGAACCGCAATCCTCTGGCTTTGCAGGCAAATGTCTTAACCACTAAGCCATCTCTCCAGCCCAACAATTCAATAATTCTTAATCTCCCATGTACATAGAAATCATAAGGGACACTATTCAACGCTCAGAAGCCTCCTTGCCATGCATTCAGAGAATACAGTATCCAGGGGACAAAACAAATAAAATACACCTAGATTATTATGGTAGATTTCAGTTTATTTTATGTTTCTTTAGAAAAATCATGATACAAGCCTCAAATAACACTAGCCATATTCTGGTTTATTATTATTGTTATTGTCAACATTATCTCGTTTTTGGCACGTTTCTTACAGCAGACAATAAGGTGATACATTCACGTTCACGTTCACAGTAAGACACAATTCCAACAACTACAGACATTCACTGCCTCTATCATTCCACCCTCACTGCCCCACACAGGCACAGGTATGTGGCCCAGTGTTAGTTAAAAATGTATAACATAGAGTCATCGTCGTGTGGATCATCTTCTAAAATAATGTTGAGTAAACTTCAGGCGATGGGTTTCAAATTAGAGGCAAGAGCAGAAGCAAACCCAAAGGAAAACAGCTAGCAAATTACCAGAAGGTTGAGACTCCTGTAGGAAGACCATTGAGTACTGCCCAGAGCCTACAAAGCTTAGCTGAAACCAGCGTGAGGCAGCGTGCTGCCTGGGGCACGTGGAGGAGGTTCGCTGAGAAAGTCTTACAGAGGCACCTGCATGCAGATACGTATTTAAGAACTATCCACTTGAAAGTCAGGTGAAAGGTAATCAGATTAACATAGAAACATATGCAGAAAGTAAAATTTTATCCTTTAAAATCCCCACCATAGCAATATGCCAATGGTTATACCTTATAAAGTGAACTCAAATGTATCCAAAACTGTTGGGCCAGATCTGTCAAAGGCCACATTGGTTCTCCAAATCCAGTGTAACAGAACTCTAAGGAAGTGACTTTCAACATTTTTTTGTAAACCACAGCTGACAATAAGAAATAAAATGTAGGGCCTGGGAGATGGGTCAGGGGTGAAAGTACTTTCTTACAAAGACTCCCAGCTAGGCTTCAATTCCCTAGTACCCTCATAAAGCCAGATGCACAAAGTGGTAGATGCATCTGGAGTTCACTACCTTTGGCAAGAGGCCCTGGAGTGCCCATTCTCTGTGTCTCCCCCCTCACAGATAAATAAAATGAAATATATTTAAAAGAAATTAACTTTACATTTCTGTCTTATACACACACACACACACACACACATACACACTTGAAAGACAAGCTTCATTCACCATTAATTTCCATTACTTTATGCAGCACACTGATTTTTTCTCTTTTCTTTTTCTTTGTTTCTTGCTTTTTTTTTTGCCACTTCCCTTTCCAGTCTATTTCATTTCATTCCATTCCATTCTCTTCTTTAATTTAAAACTGCTGGTTATGATCCATTAAATTGATTGTATATGATCCATTACTAGCTCACAGTCTTTCTGTGAATAAAACAGCATTTGTTAAAGACAGAGTTCAACCCCACCTCCACCCGAGAAGAGATTTCAGCACTTTGGGGATAGGAATAGGGTCTGTGTTTTTTTTCAGAACTCTGATTGACACTAAGGTAGAAATCTTGGACCTGCAGACTTGAAAAACACATTCAGGAAGAGTTGACCTCATTCACAGATTTCCTCCATCTTCCTGTTCCTCTGCGTGTCTCCTGACAAATCCTAGCCAGAGGCACCCTCACATTCACCTCAGGTGCAGGTGTTGAAACCATATTTAACAGGGTAGGGAACTGAGGCGCAAAGGCACACATACCAGGCAAAAGGTAAAAATTCTTTCTTGTTTTGCTTTTGTGATGTTGTTTCCCTATGCCAGAGATGGAGGCCAAGGCCTCCCTCCCTCATTCATGCTAAGAAGGTGTGCTACCCTTGACCTGTTCCCCTGGTTCCTATCTTCAGGTTTTATAGATTTATAGACATCTCAAGTTCGAGTCCTTATCAACTTCCAGCCCTACCCTCTCCAAAAAATAAATAAATAAGGTCCTCAAACACAATCTATACTTACTTAGTTCATGCAGTCATTCCCCCTGAGGCTGCTTTCCTGGCAAGGAAATTGAAACACGTTAAACCAATTTGACTGACTTCAATTTTTTTAATGTATATTTATCTTACTGCCGATTGGAAAAGTTAACGTCTCAATTTTCTTATTAGGTTTCAACTACAAAATGAACCTTTGGGAAAACACAAGAGACACCATTTGCAAAGCATGGGCGCTGATCAGTGAGGCAGAGCCTGCAGGGCTGAGAACTGCCTGTTGCCGGCTGAAAGCATGGACTCTATTATTGCCAAAGGATCACATGCAGGATATTAACTAACTCCTGAAAGTTTGAAATGGTTTCTCAAAATAATCCAGGAGTCATTTTCCTATTATTCTTGTCAAATTACCACATAAAAGTCAACAAGACCCATTTTATTTATCCGTAGTATTGAGCTATGTGATTTACCAATGAGGTAAGCATCTATGAGTGCTCTAATTAATTCAGCTGACAGGATTTTCTTCCCTCTCCACCATCAAGGCCATGATTGTTAATTTACACAGCTTCTGCCAATGAAATAGGGAGATTCAGCTCTGCTTTAAGTCTAGCTAATGGAAATATGTCCACCCAAAGCCTTCATCTGATTTTAATTAAAAGGCTGACACCAATCAGTTGTTATCAACGAAAATTTCAAAGACATCACTATGCAGATTAATAAACATTTTTTTTTTTAACTGTAGGAGCTTAATTTCACCTTTCCCAAGCACTTTGGCATGGGTATGGAGAAATTTGAAGTTTTCCAGGTACTTGTTTATGATTTTATAGATGATCACACTTAAGATAATGTTGAATAAAAAATGTAACAAATAAGAGAAATGGTTTCTAAATCTCCTGTCTTCAAGGCTCACTAAATATTTGCATTATTACTAAAAATAGGTTTGAGGAAAGAGATGGAAGAGAAAAAAGTCTTGCAGGGAGTACATAAGAAAGGGAAATTGTTTGACTAACATTAAAAAGTGTGCTGGCATTGTTTTATGGACAAGGGTACATGTGAGTTGTAAATAATCCCAATTTTCCATTAAATATAGTTTATATTAAATGTTAATATTTAATAATTGCTAAAATATTTAGCAGATGTTTTGAAAAAAATAAGCCTTTTTAAAGATCTTTATCAGATTTTCCACTTCTTCATTAAATTTTCCACACAATTAGTCAGAATTAGTATGGTTTTACTGTATTTAATTGGTTAAATTCCTCATTATATGTAGAATTAAAACAGAAAACACTCAGTTCTTGTTCCAGTGATAAAGTTTTTATTATATATTCCAAGTATAAGACTGTTCATACATTTATAAACATAGAGTTTTGCTGTTTTCTGTCATTCATGGTGTCTTAGAGACCAGTAGCAAAAAAGAAGTTACAGAACAAACCAGGGACAGCCACCTCAGCTTTGGTGTAGCTGTTACACACATCACCAAAAGCAGTTAAGTGGCATGGGAATAAATTAAAAAAAAATTAAACAAATGACATTTTATATTTCATTTACTTCCCAATTTCACAGCAAGAATGTCATGCCTGTTGAAATACACATAACTAAATTATACTAAACTCTCTCTTGACATTTCAAAATTTACAGCCCAAAATGCAAATATAACTGCATTTAGCCAGAAGTCTTCCATGGTAAACTGAAATGAAAATAAACATGCCTACAGAATATTGACTTATACCCTGAGTTCAGAAAAATACAATAACTACTGAAGCTCCTCATTGTTTATGCACTGAAAATGATTCTGCTTATAAGACTCCATAGAATCCTTTGAATGCCCTTGTTATCAAACCCAGAGTTCCCTGGAGGTTGCACAGATGAAAAGGACATTCACTACAATGCAGTGGAGAAAACACAGCACTGATGGAGTGGCGAATTACTGTCGGGTTCAGTGGTCAAGGCAGGCCCACCACTGCCCATGCTTCTGTGCTGTCAGCTTCACTTTGAACAGCTGTGCTCTTATTTAGATTCCTTTATCAAAGAAGCTCATCTGAATAAGGTGACATCTAAAGATACTGTCACTGGGCCAGTGTAAAGCCAATACTTGTGGTTACTGGCATCATTGTTATTCCTTCATTTCTGTGAAGAGACATTTTCCATACCCTGGTATGCTCCGTAAGGTGGGGACATGTGAGCTGCTCAAACTTTTACTGATGGTTAGGTGAAAACAGAGGTTGTTCTGTGTCCACTTTTGGAGGAAAATCAGGTCAGATAACACTTATGATGGGAGAGGATGGTAAGACAATCTGGCTATGATATATATCATATGCTCCCATAGCTTACCTGCTTTAGAAGCTCTTTTTTACAAGGATGACTTCCTAAATATCTTTTATATTTTCTGGTTATCTTTCTTGAAGGTACTATAAGTATTTCTATTGCTTTCTAAATTTGAAGTTATACACTATGAATGCTATAAGGTTAGGTATATAAAAGTATGGTAAAAGACTTCAAAATACATACATACATGTGTGTGTGTGTGTGTGTGTGTGTGTGTGTGTGTTTGTGTGTGGACCACTGTGAGTTCTAGGGTAGCCTGAGACTACATAATAAATTCCCCATCAGCATGGGCTACAGCGAGCCACTTTCTCAAAAAAACAACAAAAAGTTATGTTCATAATGAAATGTTATGATTTAAGTTAAAATATTGAAAAGTACATCTTGCAGAAGATAAAACTAATAAATAACACTAAAGTGATAATAAAATAGTGAAAATATAGCTTATTTAGCAATTATGAACTTCACAAAATACTAGAAGTTATATATGTTGTTTTTTTCCTCACAAAACTTTACATTATTGTTTTAATTTTATAGAGAATGATTTTGATTTTCAGAGAGACTGAGTAAATGTTTCTCTGACACAATATACAAAGTCAAGACAGTCATGGGACTGAGGATATGGCTCAACGGATAAATCTCTTGCACATGTCACTGGAAACACCTGAGTTCAAATCCCCAGACCTCATGCAAAAAGATAGAAGCTCTGCCAGGTTTCTCCAGTCTCAGCGCACCTACGGTGAGAAAGGAGGCCAGCCAAGACAAAGAGTTTCCAGGAAGCTCAGGAAGGGAGGGTTGAACTGGAAGAAATAGTGCAAAACAGAGACCCTAGCTCAAAAGAGGTAGAAGGCTGGCAGTGATCTGAAAGTGGCTCTTTCACCTCCATATCGTCACTATGGCATGTGCATGCCTGTAGTCACACACAAGGAAACACACTCTAACAACTAAAAAAAAAAAAAAAAAAAAGATAAAACAAAGGAAGGCAAGGACTTTTCTATTCCTAGGGTGAGTTTTTCTACTTATAGTAACCACACGTTCACACGAACATTTCCATTTATCTCATGAAGTGCTTCTCATGATCAATGATTCCATCCGAAACATCACTTACTGGGGTCAAGCTATGACACTATGTCCTCACAAACATGAATCCTCTCTTGCCAAATGTATGGTCTCTGCACCTAGTAATGACCTCTTTGGTGTCCCACTGTCATTATTTTCTTATCTTCAGAAAGCTAGGAAACCAAGAAGCCTATTGCGTATTTCTCACTAGCATTCACTTTGCTAAATATGGTGGGACTACTTCCCCTCAAATCGCTACACCTGATAGGACTTTAAAGAGGCAGAGCTGTACACTGAGACCAGTGTTTGCTTGAGGGTGCTGATGTCTGCTTTAATAGGATCTAACACCTGCCAGAGCCAGCTGGAATGCAGCTAACATGCCTCACTTTCCCCCAACATAATTCATTTTCCTGTAAGATTAATTTCCCAGCAGAAATAATGTCTTAATAACAGAATATCCCAGACAATTAACAATTCATTATTAGATAATTTACAGAACAAAAGATTCTAAATCCAATTGTTCATGAGAGGCATTTAGTACTTTGTGGTGTCATTTAAATGTATATGAATACTTATGGACATCAAGGGATTGCCTCTACCATAGTGATTCTACAACCCTTCAGTGAGGATAACTAAGTGTGGTAAGATGTGCAGTCTGGCATCAGCAACAGGGTCAGAATTCCTAAAGGAAAACATTCAAATAGTATAGTAAATAGTACATGTTATTTAAGTGAAATTCACCCAATTCATCCACACAAGAGATTATAGCTCCTAGAAACATAGTTACAGGATTATTAGCAGACACTCATATTCAACTGAATGGACCCTATCATCAGAAGATTAAATCTCCAAACCACATATGTACAAAATTAAACTTATTGAGGAACATTGGTTCACACACCTGAAAACTTGAATATGTGCTAAGTGACTGATTTTATATCTCAACTTAGAAATTGTTATACATGTGTCAAGAAAGATAAATGTACTACTATCTCTACAGTAGTGCACTATACAGTGTTTAAAGTATGACAAATACTTAATGTATGAAATTTGATAGTAATCCAAGAGGAATTACATGCACAAATATAAAGGACTTGCTTGTACATGCAAATGTGTAGATATTGTTCCTTTTTTTCCTCAATAGAGCAGATTGTCAAATATTTGAAAACAAAACTAACCTACCCAATGAAGTTATTGCAAGCTTGGAATGAATGTTTTAACATTTCTGAAAATAGCATCTTATTTAATGTTTAAACAAAGGATGGTATTTTTTTATTTTGCCATGGAAAACTAGTTTTATCTTATTTTTTTTAATCAAGCCTTTTTTGTTTATTTTTATTTATTTATTTGAAAGTGACAGAGAAAGAGGCAGAGAGACAGAGAGAGAGAAAGAGAGAAAGGGAATGGGCGCGCCAGGGCCTCCAGCCACTGCAAATGAACTCCAGATGCATGCGCCCCCTTGTGCATCTGCCTAACGTGCATCCTGGGGAATGGAGCCTAGAACCAGGGTCCTTAGGCTTCACAGGCAAGCACTTAACTGCTAAGCCATCTCTCCAGCCCGAAAACTAGTTTTAATTGGATGCTTCCAAATTTAAGACTATGTAGAATGAAACAAAGAACTATAGAGTGTAAAAGGGTGGAATTTTTCATTCTGTATCTTTTCACATAGATCATCAAATGTGACTATATAATACTTTAAATGATGACATCTTCCTTCAATATTCTATACAGAAAGAAGACAGAAATAACTGCAAAGTGGTTGCATTTATTGTGTAGTGAAAGATAGCTTGTGGGGAGAAGTGGGCTACATAAGCAGGAAGTGATAAGTTGCAGGAAGATGGTCAGAATGTGCACTATTTACACACTATTTAGCAACTGTTTGTATGTCCTAATCCATGACAGCATTTATCAATCTATTTCTTCCAGTTAGGGATGTTGAGAATAAATTACATGGATTTTTGTTTTGTTTTTTATCCACTATAGCCTTACATTTAATACCAAACATATAAGAAAATTCACATGAGCATATTAGATATGTTTATTCATCTCAGAGAAAATGTTGTTAAGCTACCAGTGATTCATTATTTAGGCCCTATAAAGAAAAGACACTTGGAGTGATAAATTGATACCATTTTTAACAGACCTATGCAGTACAGTGTACTAAAGAAATGATGTTCAACTTGGAATTTGCGTTAGAATGATTGTTTTCCTTTGTTAGCATTATTTGCTGTAGTTTCAAGTTCACTGTGGAATACTCCATTTATGTTAAATGCCTCCTTGGCTAACTCTAGAATAAGTGAATACAGCATCTGTATTTCATGTTCTTCCCTTTTCGTATAGACTACACCTATGGACAGTTTGGATAATCTCCCTTTTCACTTAGTATTTTACAATCAATAGAGTTCTTCATCATTATTTTTATTAGCAATGTTTTTAGGGCAGTACCACATAAAATAATCTGTCCCATGTGAACTGAGCATTAGTTCATGAAAATTCTGTAGAACATTTTCTACTTACCAGCTTAAGTAAAAGTCTAACTTGCTATGTCACTAAAGAGACTCCCTTCCCATAGTGCATTCTGTAGTAATTAATACCCTGGACTCTGGAGGGTACAATCCTAGATCATAACAGAAAAGCTTAACTAAACAAAATAAAAAAATGGGCATAAAAAAACCAGCAAATTGAAAAGTAGGAGAAAGCAAGAAGGTTTTGTGTGCATGCATACACATACACATACACACAAACTGCATACACACATACCATGCGAATGAAAGAGACAAATAGAAAAATCAACTATATGATAGCATCATGCAATTAAGATCATCTTATTAATGAATAAAAGGCCTGGGGTCATTGTCTTCCCTGTCCTTAATGGAGTTTGTTGCCACTGCTATTCTCTGATTTAGTTAGAGGGAAAAATACAGGGCATTAGGATCAATCACTATTACAAGCAGTAATCATTTCAATATTAGGAGGAAAAGAAAGTCATATGGACAACAAGGGCTTTATAAACCATTCATTTAATACACCTATAACTAGATATTTCAACCCAGTCAATTATTCCATCAATTTATATATAGTAAGCATTGTCTGGGTTTGGTAATATCAGGATTTATACTTCTGGACAACAATGCATGTTAAGTAGATCAAAGCCTGAAAATGCAGCAAAAGAACTGAGATCCTTCCAAAGGAGAAGTGGCCCTTTTAGTACATTTCATTACATGCCTCTCTGATTCACTGAGAGGGTTAAAAAAAAAATGTACTTCCAAAGTGTGACCAATAGATCCTCATCTTCTGGGAAAATGGAAATATGTGTTTATGGGGTCATGAGAATGAACTTGAAAACCCAGGTAACTATACTAATGTAAAAAGGATCTACTAGAGGACCCAGAACAACTTCTTCATGGAAAGAGAACCAGAGACAGAGGTGATACAGACCAAAGGTTGGGAAGCATCAGCTAGTATGGCCATACAGCAGCTTTTGTTTTGTATCAAGCATTATTGGAGCATCCAACTGTGACCTTGACTCCCTGTTTCAGTTGCTTTGAGAGGCTTAGGCTTAATTGAATTCTTAAAATAATTATATAGTGAAAAAACATACTTCCATGTTTGACAATGTGTGTTACCTCATTCAGATGTGACTAAAACATTATTGATAGAACTTATTATCATAGATAAACATAAGATTTCAAACATACTCTGGGGAATGTGATTTCCACTCCCAAACGACCTTGGTATGAAGCACTTCTACATGGCTATCATATATTCTGTTTTGTCCATACGTCTATCAAATTCATGATGCTTTTTTCCTCACCCAATATTGAAAATTAGAGATAACGCAATAACTTGAACTCCATGAATGTACTCAAAAAATAGGCATTATTTTACAATGTTCTGAAATTTGCAAGGGAATAGAGCCAAACATAGATTTTCATTTAAGATTTGAAACTCTTGACTCTCGGCAGTTGATACTGACTGCACAAAGATGAGGAAAAAAAATTAAAAAATTATAAAGTCTAATTCAATTTCACCTTTTAACTGACACAAAAAACTAAGTGTATTATAAGTGATATACCCCTATGAGGTATTTATGTTAAATATGTGATTAAAATGAAAGTATATTAAATGCGTAGGACATGTTTCTATCGCTTCCGCTTCAGAATCCTTCAAATTAAATGAGTATGAATCAACTAAATGAAAACCAGACACACTTGGCACATAAATTATGATTCTGACAGTTCTTTTTCTTTTCTGTGTTTTATAAGAGATCCTGTAAGGACTGGTCAGAGGCAAATTTTGCTGTAGACTCTGAAAGCCTGCTAAATAAAGGTTATTATTAAAATCACCACAAGCAGACATTGCACATATAAGATATTCAAAACATATGACAGTCCTTCCTTAGACTCATACTGACACATACACCAGTTAGTTTATCTCCCTGTTCAACAGGCAGTAATATCATTGCACTGACTGGTTATTTGTTATGTGAGGACATTTCTAGGTCTCTAATGACCACTAGGGAGCTGTTATTATCTCAAGCCTAGATTTTGTTTTCCCCAGTCATATGTTGTGTCCTTAACAACACGATGATGATACTAAAAGACTGATGAAAAAGATCTGAGAGAGCAATCTTTACCTCTTCCACCATGTGAGGACGCAGCAAGAAGACACCATATATTATGGGCAAATCTTCTCCAGTCACTACACTTTCTGGGTCATGAACTGGCCAGCCCCCAAAAGTACCAGAGGCAAATTCCCATTTTCTATAAAACACAGTGTATGGCAGTTCGTTATAACAACTTTAAATCATTAGGACTAAGACATGTTCAGAAAACACAATAGACGTAAAATTGTTATAACATTTAAAAAGTTGGGCTGGAGAGATGGCTTAGCCATTCAGGCGCTTGACTGCAAAGTCTAAGAACCCATTTATGACTCTTCAGATCCCACATAACCCAGATTCACAAAAGTTAGGCAAGGTTTTACATGCCCACTAGGCAGCACAATCATCTAGAGTTCAATTGCAGGGACTGAGGCTCTGATGGGCTCTCTTTCACTCCCTAAGAAAATGTTGATGATGATATTATATTCAAATGAAGACCTATTGATGTTTTACTTTCTAAACTTTGTAACATGGTCAAATCACTTACTGTGATAGTTAAGGTGCTGTCAACTTGATCTGTTTAGTAATCCATAGGCTGCTTCTAGGAAGGTTCAACTAAAGGAGGAGGTTTTGCCCCCAGGGTGAGCCCTTCCCCCAGAGTGGGCAGCCCCGCTCAGAGGGGGACTTGATATTAGGAAGCTCTGGGTAGAAGAGTTCCCTTTTTTCCTTCCTTCCTTCCACTTGGCTGCTGGAGCTGCTCCCTACCTTCTAGCGTGGATTGAAGACCAGTGCGGACTAAAGACCAACATCAACTGAAGACCCATGGATCGAAACCCAGCAGCTCCTCAGGAAGCCTCCAGGCTTTCCGGAACCATCTGCAATGCCAGGTGGGGACTGCTGAGGCATCTGGCCACGTGGAGTGAGCAGCTACCAGGTTCGGTGATTCTTGGGCCTGCAACTGCTATTGGACTACTGTAAACTAATCCAATAAATTCCCTTTTTAAAATAATTCATTCTAGCAATTCTGTTCCTCTAGAGAACCCTGACTAATACACTTACTTACTTAACCACATCCCCACCCCAGTGTTCTATGTTTTCAAGTAGAATCTTGATAGAACCCATGCATAACACAATGATAATTGATTGATTGGGTGGCCACCTTACTTGACAGATTTTCCTCCTCATCTCACTCTTAGTTTTGCTTTGCAGTTTAGTTATTGAAGAATGGACTTGGACTTATCTTTTTTTTTTTTTTTTTTTTTGCTTTTTCAACAGCATGTGAACTTTACTAATTATATTCTTTAGGTCAAGTTTCAGATGTTTCTCTAGCAGATTTACCGGCTTATCAGAATGTGTTTATATGTTTCTGTTTAGACTACCTGATAAGAAGAACAGTATTTGAATTCTAAAAATTAGCATGGATCTATTGTGCAAATACATTTAGAAAAAAGAACTTTAATACTTCTTCTGCTATGAAAATCAGAGGGTTACCCTGTGAACATACATCTTAAAAATTACAAGTTAATTTGTCTAATTAGTTCTGCATTGTAAAGATTTACTTGTAAGACTAACAATGCATGTCTTTGTGATTTGCTAGCTTATCTAAATTATAAAATATAAAATCAACAGTTGTTGGGCTGGAAAGATGGCTCTAAAGTTGCAAAAGGCACTTGCTTGCCAAGCCTGACAGCCATGGTTTGATTCTCCAGTACCTACATGGAGCCAGATGCACAAAGTGGTGAATGCATCTAGAGTTCTGTTCATTGTGGCAGGAGGCAATGGCATGCTCATTCTCTCTCTCTCTCCTTGACAATAGATAGTAAATAAAATATTTTTAAAAATTAGTAAATATGTCTTAGAACAAATGCCACTCATATTTGTTTAATACAGTTAGAAAAATACTGGACAATAGAAGGACAGCAACTTCTTAGATATTTCATGTAGATTTATGACAAATCATTATATTCTCAAGAAAACAAATGTGTGTTTTCCTTACTAAGGCCCTAAGTTGTATGTGCCACTTCACAATGTGGTTCCCTGTGTCAGGCGCAGCATAATAACCATTTATTGAGTGTCCACTACAAGTTAGGGTTCTGGACTCTTAGGATAAAAAGATGATCCTGACAAGCAAGCAGCAAAATTAAAAAGAGAAAGTCACACAAAGATGAACACTGCATCAGCTTCATTATAAGTATGTTTATAGGAATCCTAGCTCTAAGAATTCAAGCTGAAACAATATTAATTTCAAGAAATCTAATATACACATAATGTATGTATCATAGTCATAGCTACCTTAGCATAACATTGTCTTATTTTATTTTCCAAGAATTATATTGTTCATATTCATAGCTCTTAAACCATGTACACATACACACACACAGAGGATAAGAAAGAGAGATAGAATGGGTCAAAAGAAAATGTTCTCTTGAAACCAATTTAGGAACCAACCTACAATTAAAGATGATGGAAAATGGTACTATTTTGATGACAGTAGTGTCTCCACTGCATCTGAAGAGCAAACTTGCTTCTTAAATGGTATATGCTATTATATCTTTCATACTATTAACTCATCATATATATAATATATGAGTAAAATTAGCATAGGTGGGAAAGGAGTTACAGCCATGCCCCTGATTTTTTACAGTAAAAAGTGACAGGGCCTGGTGTGGAATGAAAGTCATGTGACTATAGATTCCATGTTTTCACCAGGGGTACACTGCCCCTTAATTGAGATGTGCAGGTGAGCAAACCAGAACAAAGCACCTAATCAAAGCTTCTTTATGACTGGAATCAGATCATTTTGGCTTCTGTTTTGGTTTTACAACCTGTACACAGAACTGCTTGTCTCGTTCTGTCTGCAAAATGTGACCAGTGATAGCAGCTTCTGCATTTGGATGTACAAAGGGTTTAGAGAAAGGGTACATTGCTTGGGAATTAGTAAAGCACTCAGGAATGTCAGCTATTATTTTTATCCGTATGTTCCCAGAATATACATTGTGGCATTTAGAGCTTGTTTTGAATGTAGAAAGCTACTATGTTTAATATAGAACATTGGAATAAATAGAAAATGAGGTACTCAAGGAAAAATACTTCCCCTCCAGTACTCTACAGAAATAAAAGCAGCTAAAGAAGAAAGGCAGGGACAAAGATATTGGCTACCGTCCAAGTTACATAACCTAATATTTTCTATAGTCCTACCAAAAGTGATTTCCCATTTCATGGCCAGGATAACAGAGTTGTTCATTATTCAGAGTCAAACCATCAGCAAACTGCAAAATGAAGAGGTATTGAAACCATATGTCCCTGACATCAGAACTCTTACTTTTTCATCACATGGATGTTTTCCTTTCTATCTGTCACAATAATTAAGAAAATCATGAGGTCATTTTCAGTAGATTATTACCAGAATTAAAAAGAAAATAGAAGTGAGAAAAAATAATCAGTGTGCAACCCATGAAGTAAAAGAAAATACAATTGGATAAAAGTATTGTGGTCTATTGGTTGCCATGGTAATTGTAATTCTTCATGTGTGGAGCTGTCATCAAGTATCTGAAACACAATGCCATGTCACATTCCTCATTATGACATGAAAGTCAGTCAGACAAATATGTATGTTGAAATCTGAAATGGCATGTGTCATGCCTCAGTTACTCAATTGCTTGGACCTATATATATATTCTAAAAATGGAATTCAGAGAAAAAAAAGTGACCATTTGTATATGTGACATATTGTGCATCCCTCCACTCCGTTCCCAGTGAGCACAGGAGCAATTTTGCTTGACTATGGTTACACCATCACTATCAAGCTGAGTGGGTTGATACATCAATTAAATTTTATGTGCCTTACTTCTTTCCTCTATAAAAGAGCAGATAACAATTCCTTCTTACTAATTACCTCAGTGGGACTCTGAGGTATTTAGGGAAAAGTCAGTGTAGTAATTTAGAGCAACAAGCCAGCAGAAGGTGAGTGCATGTGTGCATGCATGTGCACACAGTCGATGAGAAAATCCAGTACTTGCTAGAAGAATGGCAGTGTCAGGTTACAGGGCCAAATGCACACTGCAGTGAAAGAGAAAACACTAGTCCTTCAAACCAAGAGATATAAATGTAGATTAGCAGCAAGGAATCTTTGTTTTCTCCCCTGATAGTTATTTAGATAGGGACTGAACCACAGAAACATAGATACCACTTTGCCTTCCCTAGAAGGACGAGAACCCATCAATTCTCATTCAAGATGGCTGGAAGCAACAACACCTCAGCAACAGCTTCTTGCTTATTCTCAAGTTTACCCCAGTTTCGTACACCTGTGGTTGGCCCTTCCTGAGTCAGCATCTTGAGTCCACCAACCAATGGTGCACCTCCCTTTCCTACCTGGGTCTGATGATGAGGCTCCTTGCAATTGAACCTTACATTATATAAATAGATCTGAGCCCATGTAGCGTGAGCCCTCTTGGGTGTGAACCCACTTGGCCACTTACCATTCTCTTAGGTCGCTTTTCACTGTTATCAGTGGGGTCTTCTCAGTCTCCCCTTCCGCTTTCAAGCCTAGAAAGACCTTTTTTAGGCATAAGACCTCTCCTGCTATGTCCTGGGCACTTTCTAGCTTGCTTACCATGTGTGTGAGCACCTTCTGCAAACCTTTATGTGAGGGAGACTTTTCCTCTATCTCTCTGGCTGAGAATGGGGTGATTTCTCTTGACTTAAACTTCCTAGCTTTGATTTCCTTCTTTGCTTTCCCTAAAATAAATCTCATAATTCATATTTTACTCTTATCTGAGTCAGTGTTTTCTAGCCTTTGGTAACGTGGACAAGGACCTGGAGTTGAGGTTCACGGGACTGGATGTCTCCTGCATCGTTTAGGACATTTGATCCCTTCCAGGACTCTAACCATGCATCATCATCTCTGTTTACAGGTGGACCTCTGGAAAGTCAGAGCCACTGGTGACAAAGGAAAATATGGGGACCTTGGGAAAAGGGTTAACGGTACCACAGGTGTATAATGATATTGGGGTGTCAGGTAAGGAGCACTGCCAATAAGCCCGCTGCATGGACTCACATCCCAGTAGAGACAGCTGTCGCTACAGAAGGACAACCATAAGCAAACCTCTTAGCTTGGTCTTATCTTTTTGCAGCTTTTGAAAGACAGAGGCATATAATGAAAGATTTATTTTCCCACATGACTAAAACCCAGTGATGGGAACTTCACCAAGTATATATTTTATTTATTTTACCACCTGGCACAAAGAAAAGAGGTTCTAGTTAGCAGCTTCTGAAATAAGAGAAAAGTGTTCTCAGCATTTTTGGTCCCAAATGGAGGCATCAAGACTAAGCCTTGTGTCCCCATTTGTTTGCCTTTAAATCTGGTCCCCTGGCCATTGGCTAGGTATATTAACAGTGTTAAAGTATTTTTACTTTATATATGGACTCCATTTATATCTCAGCCTTGTTAAGATAAAATAATATTCATATGGTACAAATGGAAAAATACTTGACATTCAGGAAAATGCCCCAAAGCCCAATCCTATCAATTTAAGGAATATTTCTAAGAGTTAATTTCAAACAACACGGCTAAAAATTGCGAAGGTGAGAGTTACAAGTCACATGAATGAAGATTCAATTTTAGCCAATTTTAACTTAATATGAGAGCAGCAGATGGTGTGACTTATTGAAAGTGCTTTTCAATTTTCTGGGCAAAGTAATTTCTTAAATGAAAGGGCTCCTTTAGGCACACAAACACCACATTCCAAAGCTGTTAAGAGACCTAACTGCAGACACAGAGCCACAAATGGTGGTGGAGGACAGCTAGAACACAGCATAATGGTTCCTCATTTGTGCTGGAGTTGACACAAATTCCTCCATGATCTCTGGTTGTTGTCACTGTAAGCGTTTTGTTTTCATGCTGTGTGTTTAGATGTGGGTAGTTGCTCTTTTGGCTTGCTGGCATGTTTCTCTCTTCTGTGGAAGGACCATCTCTGTTTACTCAGTAAAATCATCTCTCCCTATACTCTGTGCCAGGGCCTATGTGTTAAGTTCTCTAACAACACCAGGGGTGGAAACAGGACCTATGTCCCTTCAGTCTGGTTCTCTACATTGATCTTTTAAATAAAGTTGGGTAAGACTGAGAAAACACTCTGCTATATATTCCTTGGTCTGCCTCAAAGAATTTTTATCAGGAAAGGTAATGGGGCTCAGCAACAGGTAATCTGATAGCCTTGGAATTGAGGTGTATTCTGCATTTATGGAGACACTCTATGGAAACAGACAGCAAAACCAGCACTGAGATGAGAAGGGAGAATGGATAAAGTGAACATGTCTGTTTATGAAATGTCCTCTAATGATTCGTGTGTTTTAACACTTTACCCCCAGCTTGGCAATGCTTTGGGACTTTGAGCAACCTGAAGAGGTAGGACTTAGTTGGAAGAAGAGGGTGCCTGGAAGGGGTAGACCCTGGTGATAAGTGCCTACTCTGTCTCTGATCTAAGCTCTCAGCTTCCTGTTCAGTGACATGATCTCCCTTTGCACGGGCCAAGCCACTCCAGCCATTCAGCCTTCCCTTCTGTGATGAACTTTAACCCCTTAAATTGTAAGCTAAAACAAGCCTCTCCCCTCTTAACTGAAATGTGATGTTGTCACAATGGTGAGGACACCCACTATAACTGTCTTCAGATTAACCATATGTGCAACAACATCTCTGATGGAATTTCAGTGGAGGTTGTTGATCTGTTAACTTGTGTACACTCTACGTTAGTTTTGCATAAATTCATGTTTTTCTTATGATCATCATTACCATATAACAGTCTTGTTACTCAAATCAGAAACAGTGTGCATTTTTGACAAAAAAATGTATGGTTAATTAATGAGGTTTCTAATTACTAAAACATAACTATGACAGTGGTTAGTAAGGAGAAAATGGAAACAATCTCACATTCCTGTACTAATTTTGTTTACTTCAACTTGTCTTGCACAAAGGAGATGATTCCTTGGTGAATTAAGACTGCATTAGAGATTTGATGCAGAGTTGTTTTATGAAGTTGTGCTTATGTTAATTTCACTGTTTCTCACTGAATCAAAACTATGGTACCTCTGGGTCCTGTCACATTTCCACATAGTCTATATATCACTTTAAAATTGTACAATGGATATTTGTTTATTTAGACTATCTAAATTCAGCTGTTTATATGATAAATCCCATGCAACATAAACTTTCTGTAGAGAACCAGAAAGCCAATTTGTTTCCTTTCTTCGTGTTTGCTCAATTAAGGCCGTGTGGTGACCACTTAGATGTTGAAACTCTTGGAGGGAAAACATGGACACTTTTCGTGCCGAATATTTTACTGCAGCTAGTTAAACTTCTTGGCTTCCTTCAACTATTCTTATGCGTTACATTTTGGAAAGAAATTAAATTTCATCCTAAATTTTGAACTACCTAAAGCACATCATCTTACATAGTCTATGAGTCCTTCTATTATTACTGATTAAGAGTAAGGTCTTCTAAACACTGGATTCTGAATTGGAGATTATAACAGGGATTCAGGGAACATGCTCACCATTGAGGTAGGATGGAAAATATCTCAGAAACGTATGTGTGGTTATTTTCTTTTTCTAGGGAAAGGTTCTTTACCTTTTATCAAATTCTCAAGGAAATCTATAATTCAAAAAATATTATGGGCTGGAGAGGTGATTCAGGAGTTAAGGTGGTTTCCTGCAAAGCCTGTTGACCGGGGTTCAATTCCTCAGTACCCACGTAAACCTGATGCACAAAGTGACACATATCTGAAGTTGAAGTTCATTTGCAGTGGCTACAGGCCCTAGCACAACCATACTCAATCAAGCGCTCTCTAGCGATCTCTCTCTCTCTCTCTCTCTCTCTCTCTCTCGCCTGTATTTTTCTATCTGTATCTTTCTATTTACAAACAAATGAATAAAATATTTTAAAAAATTAGCAGACAAGGGTAAGCAAACTCTGATCTTGAAGGAGAAAAATCAAAGAGAGAGCAATGCTGTTTTCTTTTCATACACTTTCATCTTGTATTTATCTTACTGAAAACCACTTTCAGTCCAACTCAGTATCTGCTGGTGGCAGAAATGTGAAGACAAAAAATTAGCCATGGCAAAAAAAAAAAAAAAAAAATCTACTCAGTATTGCATATCATCATGGCAATAATTGCTTTATTGTTCAGTGGCCATGTTCCCTGACAGAAAGCATAATCCAAATGAAAATTAAATGCAGGAAGCATATATCCATATCATCACATTCAAGCTTCATATGGACAGACCTAAATTGAAAGGGGCAATTTATAAACTTTCAAGGTTATTGTCACATAAGTGCTAAGATTTTAAATTTTTGGAGAGAACTTTTATAAAAGCACTCCAGGAAAGCTTTTGTAATCACAGATCTAAAATGTAAGATCACCTTACATTTGGATGTTCCTGCTAATGTATATCCATTTATATTACTCATAGAAAATAATCACCTAGTGTATTTTTGCCTAGAAATCACAGACATGATCATATTTTTGTGAAAAAGGAAAGAAATCACTAAGAGAAAATAAAGGAAAGATGAATGCAAAATTATTCATGTATTTTCCATCCAAGATTTAAGGAAATTTATTCAAGTTGGCAGCCTATTGCTGCTCTAGTTGGTCCTTTGGAGAACCAGTATCTTTTCATGCTGCATTCCCCAAAACTCAATGTGTCCTTCAATACTATTCCTTCTTTTCTCTCTCTCTCAGTACAAGTAGCTCACTAAGGGCCCAGATGTATATTCCATTGTTCTCTGCTCCTTCACCACTAACTTAAGTGTAGATAAAAACCACAGTAGCCCATTATGGGTTACAAACATTAACATATGAAGATCCCACAAGTAAACAGTTAAAAAAGCAAGGCATTGCATGAGCTCAGTGAGTCTTTATGCATAAAGAAATAACTCTACTTTCACATAAGTCAATGTTATACTAGGTCTAGATCTCAAAACTTGAGCCTATATATTAAGAATTTCATCAATATAATACTTGAGTCTTGCTCTCATATTCTGTTTTTCTAAGCAAAGCATATCTATAAGCTTCTACTCCAAATTTTTCATACTATTATTTGATATAAGTAATACAGACTAAGACATTGAAATAACATAGAGTTCCCTTTAAGAAAAACATAAACATATAACTACCTCTAAAGTCTGTTCTTATCTAACTAAACGAACATCTGTAGCCAAGTGTTACAAAGTAGCATCTTTACATCTCTATCTGTTGACTACTGTGTCATGTATGAACAGAAATTTAGCCTAACACTGAAATTTCAGGCTGCAGAGATGGATAAGTGTATCAAATGCTTGTCTAGAAGCTTGCAGAAGATCTAACCTGGAGAATAAATGAGTAGACAATGAGACACCTTGCTTCAAACAAGGACAAAGGCAAGAAATGACCTACACATGTGTGCCATACACTCACATGAATATGCATCAGCACATACCCACATGTCATATGCACACATATTCACGTGAACATGCAACCACATCATATGCACATTCAATCACACAAAGAACATCTCTGAAATTGCCACTGAATAACATGTAGAAACTATCATGAAAGAATAGTATCTTAAAGAAAATATAAGACAACGGACAGTCTCTGAAGCAATACTGTCAGGCGCTGGCAAGAGAAGTAATATGTGTGTGACATCACTATGGCAGAGAAACTGACAAGGAGGAGAGACATCTTATCTGACTTATAACGTAGAGTTGCTGCTCACTTTCTTTTCCTTAAAGCTGTATTATTATTTTATGTTTATTACACACAAGTACATTGCCTTAGGCATGTCTTCCTTTGGGAGCTGCAACTTTCTCTCCTCACGGCCCATATCACAAGGAGATGCCACAGTAATTTCCATTTACAAGACTCTTACTACTTCTCGACACTTTTCACATCACTTCCCTAATTATTTTCAGATTTTGACACCAGCTACAGATCATGTGCTCTGTAAGAGGCCCTGCCCTTCACAAATGGTCTGACTTGTGCTGGGCCCTGGCCTCTCTGATGTCTGTTCCTCATCCTTTTTGTTCCTGTGACTCTGCCCAAACTCTTACTTTGACCTACAGTGTATGTAGCCTTCTTTGTAGTTCACTCTTATTCCAACAAAACACTTCTTATGCCTTTCATAATACCTCTCAATCACTGCTAAGAAAACTTTGCCTGAATGAAAAATAATTGAAAACATCAATGCATTAACACCTAGTGGGAGTGTTACAGAATATATTACAAATTATATACTCAAGGTAAGTGGCTTAAATTATGTGCCAAAGTAAATATCTGGTCTTTGATGGCTAAAGTATTTTTTAATCTAAAATTCTTAATAAAAGCACCTTGAAGTTTGCATGCAATGTTATAATACAAAGGTACAGTGTTTCAACAAAGTATCCTGACTGTGTTAAGTATAGTGGAAGTTTTTATACTATTTTCATTTGTATCATCATTAAAACATTTTTAGATTTTAAACATAAAGGTAATAGGAACAGTTGTTTTCAATTTCCTAACTCTTAAGAATATTAAATAAATACACATTTAATATATCACATATTTGGCATATGGTTACTGCAACGTTGCCTATATGTAATTCTATTTTGATTCATTTTCATATTCATTACATCAAAAGATAAGAATCTTAAGAATCTATAGATTGATGCTAATGCATTTGCAATCTGTTGTCTTCTGTGGCTGGTAAATATGGTAGTGGCCAGGGGAGAGGTGCAGGAATGTAGCAGTTACTTTCTTATTACTACACAAAACACTCAAACAGAAAAAGTTAATGGAAACTTACAGTTTCCAGGGGAAATTTTATCATGGTAGGGAAAGCTTATCAGTAGCACATGGCCAGGTATCTCCATATCAGAAGTGAGGAAATATAGAGAATGTACTAGCTGAGTGGGGAAACCAAGAAGGTCTGTAATATTCCAAGGCATGCTTCCAATGAAACACTTTCTTCAGTAAGCCTACACCTCCCAAATGCTCCACCATCTAAAGATTATGCAGGAGGTTTAATCACAGACACATGAGATTATGGGAGCCACTATATGCAAACCACCTCAAGGACAAATGCTGATTTCCTAGGGTTGACTGATCCTCACGGATATCACAGGAATGTCATCAGTTCCTGGAGTGTTATAGACATATTTGTTTAAAGATAACAAATGCTTTTTGGAGAACAACCGAAAGTCACAAGCTACTTACATAACGCAAGTGTTAACTAGCATATGGTTGAAAACCAGTGAAGCTAATTTTTCCCTACCTTACATGACAGAAGAGAGCACTCACAGGTCCTGTTGAAATTAACAAGCTAAATGTCTAGCCAACACCAGTACACAAGGCTTCTTAGTAAATCTTTAGTAAACAAATGAATGGAAACTATGTGCAGAAAATATGTACAATGCTAATTTTACTTCGGTAACTAAAAACCTTAAGTTATGAACTAGAAAAGCAAGTATGGAGTCAGGTGGCTTCAATCAATTCCATGTGAATTGCAGCACAACCTCGGTGAATCCAAGAATGAGGAGCTTTGTCTGTCTAGGAAGGGAAAAAAAAAAAAAAAAAACTGATGGGGACAAAATACCCCACAAAACTCTGGAATTCTAATACAAAGAGATTGTGTCTGTTTGATCCATTGTTAGACTCTCTATTCTTTTATCTCTAGCAAAGAAGTTGATTTTTACATAATTTCTGCTATATTTTAAATCAAGTGGTCCCAAATGCTTATGTTGAAGTCTTAAATGCTTAATACTTTTGAGTGTGGCCTTATTTGGACAAACTGCTTGAAACAGTAACAGAGTTGGAGTGAGCTCATAAGGGTGGGCCCTAATCCAATATAAATGATATCCTAGTGAAAGGAAAAATCTAGACACAGAGACATGCACACAGGAAAAATGCCAGGTGAACAGGGAGATGATTATATGTGCCAACGAGAGAGGTCTGGAGCAGCTCATTTCTCACAGCTATGAGAAAAAGCCAACCCTGAGAATGCCTTCATTTTGAACTTGCCATATCCAGAAGTGAGAGACCAAGAACTTCTGTTGTTACTTGCACTCAGTTAATGGTACTCTGTGATCACAACCCTAGCAAAGTAAGTCTGTTGTGGACTTAATTCAAAATAAAATGATAGACTTATCAAAACATACATAGGTGGGGATAAGAAACAGAAGTAAATGGAGGTCAGGGCATCTGTATAGTACACAGAGCCCTATAAGTAACAGTATATATTTAAAAGCCACAGTAAAAAAAATATAATAAATAAAAAGGTTCTGAGCTGAAGATAATGCTCAGTGGTTAAGGCACTTGCCTCCAAAGTAGCATCCCAGGTTTGAATCCCCAGTACTCAGGTAAAGACAGATGCCCAAGGTGGTATATGCGTCAGGAGTTAGTTTTCAGTAGTTTAAAGCATGTTCATTCTCTCTCTACTCTCTTCCTCTCCTTGAAAATAAATAAAGAAAACTTATTTTTAAAAAGTCCAACAGCCAAAGCTGAAGCTCAAATGCTGAATGATTTAACGAGGCCAAGACAGCTAAATAATATCCTCTGCTCTGGTAGCAAATGGAGAAACCACACTGGAAAATCAGCCATGCAAGTAAAGTAAACAATCATGTCTAGATTTAGCATTTCAAGATTAACAGTGAGCCACTATATTGTAATCCTAGCAGCACAGATGCTGACTGAGACAGGCAGATCAAGAGGTGGAGTGTAGAAAATTCTAAAAAGTAAGATACTATGTCAAAAATCCAATCAACCACATCAATGTACCTCAAACTACATTTCTATTGGTTAATGTTAATCCAAACCAGAATCATCTGGCATATTTATTACAAACATGGAACACATCCCACACAATATTCAATGCAGAAGAATGGTGATACCCAATCTTATCATGAGGTTTATGGCCTCATGAAAGTACTGCAAACCCACAACTGAATAATCTCCGCAGTCTGATTTAGATTCCAACTTAGTTTAAGAAAAGTGAGAAACCAGCTAGATGAATATTTAATAAGTTGTCTCCAATCAGTTCTTATTCTTTAAAAACAGTTATTTCCAAATAAATTTATATTTTTAAATCAGTGACATCAGTAATTTAGATGTCTTAATTAGTAAAGTAATTCCCAGATCCACTTGTCTAATTCTTGTTTTAAATAACAACTGCTTTTCAGCCTTATTTCTTTCCAATAGAATAGGGAGGCATCTGTCATTAAATTATGTAATCAAGGACAACAGAATATCTAAAAAGGTTATTCTATTCCATATATCTTTGAAATTTCCTCAGCTATACATGAAAATGTTATTATCCAATTTACATGTTTGCTTAATGTAAAGGCCATTAATATGACATCCAAATGTTCAATATAATAGATAAAAATCCAATACCAAATGTGATGGTTTGAATATAAATTGCCCCTCCTTTAGCTTCTCAAGTGTTTGTGATTAAACTTCCTGCTTAGTTCCCAGCTGGTGGAGCCTGTGGATGGTGGAAGCTTGCTGGAAGAGGTGTGTTGCTTTGGGGCAATTCTTGAGGTTGGGTCAGTCCCTACTGGGTATTCCAAACTGGCTCAGAAAACTTCCTTCCTGCTTTGTGTGGTAATGTGACCACCCCACCCTCTGCCAAAAGCACATGACCAACTGTCTACTTTTCCATGCTTTTGTCCGTCATGATGAAGCTTTGCCTTGAAGATATAAGCCTAAAATATACCCATTACTCCATGACATGATTCTGGTCAGGTTTTGTCCCAGCAACAGGACACTAACTGCTATACCAAAGCTGATTCGGTAGCAATGTTTCATTTTCTTTTAATTTTAAAATGCCCCTGAGAGGAAATCTCATGCATGGTGAATCTGGAGGACAGAGCAGTTGCCTTAACACTTTGATGCCTGTTTCTTCCTTAGTGGATCAGGAAAAGAATCATGGAAGGGAAATATACTATTCTTTCATTGTAATAGGACCAATAGTAGAACACAGCATAATTAGTCATGAATAGTCATCTTGTGTTCATTTAGTTCATTTTTTAACATAAGGTTGGCAAAAATAAAATTCAATAATACCTCATATCACTGAGAACATGGGACAGCAATTATCACAATGATAGCCAATATGCATAGGTAACATTTACTGAGTGCTTATTAAGTGTCAGACAATGGTCTAATTGCTTGACATGTATTAATTCTCTGAAAGCTCATAAGCAAGCTAAAATGTAGGCAATATTATCCCAATTTTAATGATGAGGAAAGTAAGGTAGAGCTATTTTTAAGGAACTTGCCCACAGTCAAATACCACAAAGAGCCACTGCTCTCATTCATAGTGTTACACTACCCTGTCAAAGGAAGTCATACAACCACATATGAATCAGTACATTGATGTAGGCACTGTTGGCATGATTTATGTGAATCCTTCATTGTCTTGAATAGGTATTGTTTCTTACACAGGCTAAGTCCCTCAAGTTCACAGCCACCACTCAGTGATGGTCAGACTAAATTGATGTGTGTATGAACTCAATGCCTGGGTTCATTTCACAGAGCTTACATCCTGGTTATAATGAGCAACAGTCTAGCACAATAGTCCAAAATTCACAATCCACAGGCCAAATTCAATAAAGTAAATGGAGTTCATTGAAATAAACTTATACTGGCACGGAGACATACTCATTCGTTTATTGTTGTCTGTGTCTGCTTTAATGCTACAATGGCAAAAAAAAAAAAAAAAAATGTGCCTGTATTCACCAAAAATGTTTGTTAATCCCTGGTCAAGATCTTGGTAGGTATTTAAAAATAATCTTGATATAATTATAATCATCATGTTTTATTTTACTTATAGGCAATAAATTATAAAGAACTAAAAGTGGAAACCAAGGAGCTCAATTTCTGTTATAGGTAGAGCCCTGTCTTCCAAAATGATAAGGTGATGCCTTAAACTGGGCTACCTAATAATACAACTTTATTTAGGAACAGTCTGTACTGATGTGATATACCTATAATGAGATTACTTGTGTTGCCCTTCTTCCAATATAACTGGAATCCTTGTAAGTAGACGAAATGCCAATAAAACCAAAGACACAGAGATAGGGAAAAGCCACATAGTGGAATGTATAATAAGTATATGTGAGGTCTCAGGTTCCATCCCCCATTGTTAAAAAATAAAAAAAAAAGACATCAGGACACAACGAGAAAACAAGATAATATGTAATGTAAAGAGAGATTAGAATGGTACAACTATAAACCAAGAAATGGCCAGGACATAGGGGCACCACCATAAGAAAGAATGGACAGGAAAGGATTCTATCCAGTCTCAGGGAGATCATGGCCATGGTGAAGCTTCAATTTCAGTCTTCTCCAAAAGTGTAGAAAAATGTATTTGTGTGTGTGTGTGTGTGTGTGTGTGTGTGATCTTGTAATTTGCTGTTTCTTCTAAGAAACTAATACAATGCAATTTTTGATGGTGCAAAGACAGAAGAGAGAGCTACACCTTCTTTAGAACAGTGTATCCAACACTGGTCATCAGAAATTTGGCTCTGGTTTTTATTCAGTGAATTTACAGTTTTCAAGTGGCTGTTCTTCCAGAGACTTGACTTCATTGTGTCCACTGACTTTCATCACAATGGGTGGCTAGAACTGATCAATGTCATATTAGTGGAAGCAAGATGGCCAAAGCAATTCAGAATGCTTTGTACCTTCTACAGGTTGGATGCAAGAAAGCTTTATTTTTAATTGAATTATAAGATGGAAGGAATCCAAAAATTAAAAATACAACAACAATAACAACAACAAAAAGCATGAAAAAGTCAGAATTTCCTGCCTTTCCTTATCTGCCAACTGTTCTCTATATGAGATAAAAATAAACTACTGAGGTAAGTCTCTGGAAGTGTTTTTGTGTGTTATATTTGCTATCATTACATCAACTATATTAACTATCAACCACAAGATCAAATTTATCACCCTTTCTAAGACTTGAAATTTCTGTAGATTTATTATGAGGTCTTCATAAATATTTTTAAAGCAAATGAATTATTTAAAAATATTTTTAAACAAATAGGAAAGTTTACACACAAACATGCATGTTAATGGAAACAAAAGTGACATCTGCTATCAGCAAAAAAAATTCTATGAAAGAAGCAAATAAAATATTGAAAATGGCTGAGGAGTTGGGTTAGCAGTTCAAAGTACTTGCTTGCAAAGCCCATCCACATACATGCTTCTTCCAGAACCCTCTTGAAGACAGAGAGCAAGTCTGACAGGCACCTGTCATTTCAGTGCAGTACAAAAATGGGAAGCAAAGCCAGGAGAATTCAAATCTCACACACTACCCAGTCTAGCATTGATTTTCAGGGGCAAAAGACCCTGTGAGAAAGCAGGTGGGAGACAAGCATGGATCCCTAGATGAGGTTGTACTGTGACCTTCACATGCACCACATCCTGTACAGCTCTCTAATGCCCATAATCATACATGTAGATAAGTCAATAAAACTTGAAAAAATACAGGAGACAAAAATCACCCCTAAGCAACTGCAGAGAAAGACAAAGACAAAGAGAGAGACAGGGATAAAAGAAAGACAGAGATTAAACTTTCCAAGCTGGGGACATAAAATGCTTACAATTGCATAGTACACAACCTGGTAATAGAATGGTGCAGGAATATCTAAGTGAGAAAGTATCTTGAAGATTAATTTTATGCACAACCAAGCCACTTCCTGAAGTACATCGTTAGGCAAGAGGTTAGAATGAATGATTCACCTCACAGTTCTCCCTTCTGCAAACAATAGCTTCCAGATGACAACACAATATGATCTTCATGTAGGTGCAACAGGGAAATCAGCAGATGCTATTTTTACACTTCCTCAATGGGATAAAACATGGAAAGAACAGTCCTTGTCAAAAATAGGCTTTAAAAATTAGACTTCCACAGAACCTATATATGATCCAGATGAACATTTTCATGTCTCAAGTAAAGGAAAATGAGGTGCTGAATATCAAACTTTCCAAAAGATATGTTCAAAGTCTCTTTCTCTTTTTAAACTGTAAGCCAATTTATTCTTTTTCTAAATTTGCATAGGCTAAGCTATGGTTTATTAATTAATTGTCCATAATGTTTGCTTTGCCCTTGATCAAAAACCTCTCTCATGGGCTGGAGAGATTGCTTAGGGGTTAAGACATTTGCCTGCAAAGCCAAAGGACCCAGGTTCAATTCCCACATTAGACAGATGCACAAGGGGCACGTGTATCTGGAGTTCGTCTACAGTGACTGGAGGCCCTGGCATTCCCATTCTCTCTCTTTCTCTCTCTCTGTCAGATAAGTAAATAAATAAACATTTTTTAAAAAACCTCTGTTATGTATCTGCTAAATGATTACCTGGTGCTCTACCTGGTATTGTTCCTATTCTCTCTGACAGAAGGAATCCACTAGCTGAAAAAAAAAGAAAAGAAAAGAATGGCTTTCTATTCATTAAGAATATATTAAATCATTGTTTTTCATATGACTGAATTATTTGTGCAGGTAAAACTTCCAAAAGCAGGGCTGGAGAGGTGGCTTAGCAGTTAAGGCATTTGTTTGTTAAGCCTAGAGACCCAGGTTCAATTTCCCAGTGCCAATGTGAACCCAGATTGATAAGATGGTTAATGTGTCTGAAATTGGTTTGCAGTGGCTAGAGGCCCTTGTGTGCCCATTCTCTATCTCCATCTCTCTCTCTGTGTCTCTCCCCTTCATCCCTCTCCCTCTTACTCAGATAAATAACTAAGATAAAAGTCTTCATAAAAAAACTTCCAAAACTAAGATCTTTGAGTAGAAGTCACACTGTACATCAGAAAGTGTGTGACAAACTAAAACATCTGTCAACATATAGCTGCACAGACACATTGCAACACTTTTGAGGTTGACAGTTTTATATTGGATGTGCTCTTGAATAAAAGAACAAATTGCTCTGGTTTTCTTTTTAAAAGAATAAGCTTCTTGCTGGGATCAAGAGTTCTTGATATTAGAGCCTGGTTTTCATCAGTCCCACATACATAAACATGGGTTGTGTTTTCTTCTGGAGTGTTTATTACTTTGTTATATTGTTCAAATACACACAAGGCACCAATGAATAGAAGAAAGCATGAGGAATTGCCATCACACAAACTGAAATCTTGGAATAAACACCATCAAATGGAAGGCACAGAAGATTTCTCATCAAAGCAGCTAAATCAGAAAGTTCACAGTGATTGCTCAAAACTGCTCAGGAAAAGGCTAAAACAACTCAGCAAAGAGCTTAAGTCAACAGCACAATGTTTATAACTGGGATTGTATAGCCTAACATACCACTTGAAGTTCAGCTGTGCCAGCTTTCATGATCCTGGCATGCAAATGACCTTAAGTCACCATTTATTCATTTTACAATAACATTATAACCAAGATTAAACTGTAAAACACATGGGACGTAGGAATTCCACACCTGGAATTTGTATCTTTAAAAAGTGAATAATCATTGTACTTAGTATCATTAACTGAAGTCCCATTTACTTGTACATGAATTTTTATTTCTGTCAGGATACACTTCTGGCAAGAATACTGAAAAGTAGTGAAAATGATGGATCTTACAAGACATGTAAATGACGGATAATAGCTATTAATAATATCTAATATGGCTTCAAATAGAAATCTCTTTCAGGAAAAGGTTTTGTTACATTCCCTTATAGAAATACCAACATGACTGACAGGCCTAAATTTCAACATATTCTTTAAGATATCTGCAATTTTTTTAAAACTGCATCCTAACCTGGAACTGTATGTTTTTCTCTTAGAGTGAGAATTTCAACTCCTATTAAATTCAAATACCTTTTTGGAAAAGTCCTACAATCAATCTGAGAAAAGAATGTTATTTCCTCCTCAGGTGATCCATATGGGTAACAGGGACAGATGGGCATGCTCACATCACCACGTGCAGTGCAGTCTGACTTCCTGTCCACCACAATGGACCAGCACATGTCTGTGGGATCCTGTCAGACAGAGACACTATGGTGGGCTCTCAGTTGGATTCCCCAGTGTATAAGCCCTTGGCCCCTCCTTCTTTGAGAAGCTGACAACTAGGCTAGGATCAAGGGGGGAAATATGAAGAGCAGTGCATTATACATGTTCTCATTGCTCAACAAAAGTGCTGACCAGAAGCAACATAAGAAAGGAATGATTTATTTCCATTTGTAGTTGGAAGTTCCACTGCATCGTACTGAGGAAGGCATGGTGGCAGGAGTTTGAGACATCTGGTCATATTTGGTACACCGTGAGGAAGCAGACAGGGATGAATACTGGTACTTAGCAAGCTTTCTCCTGTTCATACAGTCTAGGACACCTGCCTATGAAATGGTACTGTCCACACTTAAAGATGAGTCTTCACAATTAACCTAATCAATATACTCCCTCTCAGGCCTGGCCAAAGGCTAGTTTTCTACATAATTCTGGGTCCTGTCAATTTGACAATCTATAAGCCATCACAAGTCAAAACACAAAAGACATCCAGTCACAGGCCATATTCCTTTGCTCTTTGTGAAATGTAATCTGATTACCAGGTGCCCTGTAGTACACCACAAAAGTGGAAGATAATCAGAAAGCCTTACATATTTTCTCCCTGCTTGGAGTATATTCTTTAGAACTCAAAAAATTTCCTGGATGGTTGCCTCAGGGAAACAGTAAGTTGGCCTCTCACCTTCAGTTCCTCTTTCTTCTACCATCACACACACAGGCTAATGCCATCGGGGACAAGGGAGTCAAATCAGACCAAAAAGTTCAAACCAGCAATAATTCTCAATCTGTGGTTTGTGTTTCTGGGAGCCACAAAGAGCCCTGATCCACGGACCTGTACAGTCAGCTTGGGCTGACATATCAATTTAAGCTCATCACCCTGGACAAACAGAAAGTCTAATTCCAGCCAGAACATAGCAAGCAAAGGTGCAGGAAAGAAATTTCCTCTTTCTGACCATGGATCTCAGTTTGACCATCTATGTGAGGGAGGAGAGGAGAGGTTTCATTTCTATTTTTGTTTCTCCCAAAAGAAGTTCAGCTGTATACTCTGGAAAGAAAAAGCAACAAAACAAAAACTATAAGCAGAACCCAATCCCCAGGCTAACTGCCATGTCAAGTGAAGGCCACACACAGAATCTCTTCTTTATTGGTCTGAGAGATTTTCTCTGCCTTTCCAAGTCCTGTTCCTCTGTAAAAGATTGCCTTATTCCAGTTTACCATGTAAGGATTTCAGAGAAAGTAGTAAAAACACATCAAAAGAAACAATACTTTCTTGCTCAAGACACTATTTGTGGAAAGCATTTTCCTTTTATGGCCATGACCAGAAAGCAAAACGACTGCTGAGCGGAGCTGTGTAAGCAAAATATCCTTTCTCTCCATTTCACAGAAATGCAACCTGAAAAAGGGAACACCAAAGTTAGACACTGGAGTAAATTTGCTCAAACTCTGTGGCAGTCGACCTAAAAATATCTGCATCAAAAATGCCTGAGTCAAATGAAAAAGCCTGGACTTGTTTCACAAATAGATCTCAGCTGTCTCAGATTTGGCTATCACCACCCACCTGACTAAGCTTCACGTCTTTAAATTTGTAAGTTTAGTGACCGTTCTTCTCTCCAGAGGAAGTTCAGAGAATTTAGTAAACTGATGTAGCTAAGTCAGATATCAAGTAGACCTGTAGATTCTAATTGAAAGTAGGTTTTCAATGTGCCCTCATTGTGAAGATGTAAATTAAGTTGAACGTCTTGATGGAGCATCATCATCCCTCACTTTTCCAGGGGGAATAATGAGGTGGCTGCAGAGGACAAGAAGGAGACCTGTGAGAATGATGGCAAGTAGCTCAAGACTTCCAGCTAACCAGAAAGCTTTGCAAAGAATGCACTGAGCTTCTGTGTTCATTTAATGTGGAAATTCAACTTACTGGCTCAGGAAAAATGACAAGGGATATGCAGATTATGTCCACGGCTTTGCTCAGTTTTCCACTCCATGAACACATGTCTCCAAATTCAAGTGACAGGGAAAGAGCGGGTCTCCTCGCTAATCAACAGTATTTTTGTACAGCCTCTCTCTCAGCTTGGGAGGACTCTCTCAGGCCACGTGTGATATGTTTCCATAAGCAGCATTCTACAAGTAAGCCAAATATTTCCGGACTCTAACCCGAGTCAATTGTTCACCACTGGTAAACATACAGAATATATTAGAAATATAGAATATAGGCACATTTCTTTCAGTACTTCTCTATGGAGTTTTTCAATGTGATTTTCTTCAATATATGACACAGCTGTATGTCACACAAATGTTCATTAATGATTGGCTCCTTTCAAACTAGCATAACATGGCATTGGTGTTCTGGATTCATGGAGTGTTGTGAGGTTTCCACATGATACTTGAAATGAGTGGAACAAGCATTGCTCAAAGGCTAGGAGCCCAGCTTCCTTGGAGATCCACACAAAGCCACTACTTCCCAAAATCCCTATTTCATTTTTGAAGAAACCCCCTGGGATGCTGGGATTCTCATAGGGAGCCTCTCTTCTTATACCTTTCCATTACCATTCCATTGATAGCCACTCATTCTTCTTGAACACAACTGATATTCAAGTATCTAAAATTCTAAAGTTAAACATTGTGATTATCTCATGTTATCTGTCCAACAATGTTGACTTCTTCAGTTTTCCTTTAGATAGCTTCTCATCATCTTTTCTTCCACTTTTTGAAAGCATTGTTTCACTTGTTACCTAAGTTGCCTAAAAAGTAAGCATAATAAAACTCACATAGTATGATCAATGTGAGACCATCTATCAGTTCCTATCTTCCATATGTTATCATCTTAATCAAGTATTCTAAAGTCGCATGTGCTCATTTTGTTGTGAAAGCAACACTTGGTGATAACTTATGTTAAACTTATTTTAAATTCCTCTGAACATTTTTTAATGCATTATGATCTTGAAGCTCAACCCCACATTCTTTATCCAAAAATCCCCTTCATAAAATTATCCATAATATATTGCATCCAACTTGTAGAATAACTGTAGTCCAGGTTCTAAGAACCTTTTGTAACTGTACACTTTGGGATAGTTACCATCTGACCAAGCCATAATGTCACAGCAAGCAAGAATGTGGAATAACATTCCAAGGGCTGCCTCATCTGAACTTTAAACATACAAACTTTTTCATTCACAGCAAGAGATGTTTAAAAGGAATACAAAAGTGGCTAATTCTTATAGAAGACTTTATTGTACAAAAACATGATTAGTCATTCATACAAATTTGTTTTCATAGGCCCTAAGTACAGTCTCTTCCTGGGAAACAATAACAAAAATGAAACCTCATTAGTTTTATTAGAAAGCGAAGCTGTCTGCCTTGGCAACACCAGATGTGCATTGTATGTGTATGCCTGCATATGTGTTCTCAGTAACTTCTCCTTCTAATATAAAAAATTAAAGACTCACAGCTACCATTTATTAACTTTGAACTTCCCTTATTTCAAGCTTAAACAGACGTATGGTTGCTCTTGAGGGCTTATTTACATTTCTGTCTCTCACTCTGAGCTTGGATGTACTGAGAGTTCAGGGGATCCATTTTATTGTTTATTCTTCCAGCTGTAATTAATATGCTTCTAGTGTAATTAACACATTGTATGGAATGAATAAATATATAAATAAATGAATGAAAAGGTCACACAATTGAAAATCAATACAGGAACAAAGAGAATATCTCGGAATAATTAACCAACTTCAGCTCTAGTAGCAGAATGCCTCCACCAGTCTTTTGGGCGCTGTGTTGAGCTGATTACAGATTAAAGTAATTACAGTGAATTCTTGATTACTGGCATGTAGTCCAACTATTTTGTGGACTACCTATCACAACTAATTCAAAACTTATCTGCTGCCACCCAGCATATGTCTCAGTTTCAGTCAGCCTCGCTGATAGCAGATGCATTCTTCAGGAAAGCACATTTATGTTGATATTTCTGTACAGAATATATAACTTTGAAATTCATTCTGGTGGGGGATGGAGTTAAAACCAACAAGCATTTTGGAACAAAATGCAAACTTTTAAAATAAATTATGCAAATCTTTTGTGTGCCAAATTTCAGTATAAATGTCTAATCATTGCCAAATTTTACTAATGAATATGTGGAAAGAAAACATAAAGTCTTCACAATAATAGCCAGACTTCCATTTCAGAATCATTCATCATTCAGTATATATGGAACATACTTTCTGTTATTATAAGATGCTACTGGGGTAGAAGACCAGTCTTTGCCCTGTAATGACCTCAGAAGCCAGCAGACATGAAGTGGGTTAAGCTATACAGAGAGAGCAAGGTTTCTCAACCTTAACTCTACAGACATGTCAGGTTCAATGATTCTTTGTTTTAGGGGCCTAGCTAGGACACTAGAGCATTCATCAGTGCCCATGCCTTCCTCTCACTAGATGCTAGAAGCACTACTCTAGATGTGACAATCAAAGATGTCTCCAGACAAAGCTAAGTGTGACCCTGGAGACACAATCACCAAAGAGAAGTGCAGCTTTGCAACCAGGCAGTGCTTTGGGATTACAAAACTGAACACAGCTAGCTATGTAGTCAGGGAATGAGGCATCATTTTTCTGGGCAGAAAACCAATACAATATCCTCTTCATTCCATAATATTTTGGAACAAGGGAAAGTTATTCCATAACTAGTAGGCAAAGGTCCAATTTCCTTTAGTAGAATTCTGATCCCAGGACACATATGAACTTAAAGAGATCTTTGAAATTGCAAAAGGGACACGTTTGTTGGTAATGTTGAATCAGTAAAAAAAAATAAAAATAAAAAATAAAAAAATAAACCTTTAGCTCTTTTTATTACATATAAAGAAATTTACTGTACTGTAGCATTTCTTTTTGTATGGCCAAAAATGTATGATTTTTTATTCCATTAATTCACATAGCACACTACAGTCTTATGATTAAAATCATGTTTCAGTAATCACACAGCAAAGACCAATGAAATATCAGCTCATAGTACTACAGTAAACCTTTCATAATGTAGTGCTATAGACATCAGGATATCAAGAGAATAATTATTTTTATTTTAAACAAGAAACAGGAAAATCAAGTGTGGTTCCACCTGATCTCACTTTTAGTCATTCAACTGTTGAGCCAAAAGAAGCTGCTGAGAAGAGAACCAACATAAAAAATATCTGTTTTTTTCTTTGTGATTTTTTTTTTTTATCTGCAGCAACTGAAAATTCAACAAAGGCAGCCAACCCTAAAAGGGTACTTGCAATTGCCATAAAAGATCATATCAGTAAAAACTCTGCATGAAATATGTTATCAATTCTACAATGTAATTGTGTTGTCTTTCTACATACATGGCTGCAAGCATGCACACCTACATACATATACATACATGATACCTACCAAAGACAGAATATTTGAAAGTTCTATAATTAATAGTAGCCAATCTATCAGCATATAAAGCTTTGCTCATATCAACAGGGATTACTCCAGTGCTCAGCATGACTTTATATTGTGGGTTAGAGACTGACAGTGGCGAGAATGTTTGCTGTGGCAAACATACCATGATTCTGGCGTCTCTGGGTATTATAAAGGAAATTCATTAAACTAAAAAGAAATTCTTGCTGTTGGCTATTTCCCTCTGAAATTGTGAGATCACTATTCTTTTTGGATTACGTTGACACTAGGAATCCCCACTAGGTTTATACACCAATCACCATCAACCTCTTATTGTTATTTTCAAATTTAAAAAAATGAATTATAGGATGAGGTAGGAGAGATGGGACAACAGATAATGGTGCTTGCTCAAAAGCCTGCGGACAACCATAGTTTGACCCTCAGTATCCAGATAAAGCTGAACACAGAGCAGCGTACACCTCTGTCATCCCCAGAAGCCTATGGCAGTGGGAGGTAGAGCCTGGAGAATCCACATGCTCACAAGCACTGTGGCTGCAGATACGCTTTCTCAAGAACACGAAAGGACAGGAGCAACGCCCTGAAGTACCCAACACACATGCATGCACAAAGCATACACATGTGTACATACACATACACAAATAATTTTAATACATACTATAGATAAACTGCTACATTAAGAAAATGTGTTCCAAAACTCTGGGAAGTTAACCAATAGTAAACCTTAGTCTCTTAAATGACAAAACAAGACTCAAAATACATC
Source organism: Jaculus jaculus (assembly GCF_020740685.1). Lineage (NCBI taxonomy): Eukaryota > Metazoa > Chordata > Mammalia > Rodentia > Dipodidae > Jaculus > Jaculus jaculus. The sequence continues at coordinate 33,757,004 of NC_059112.1, forward strand.
ATTTTTGTCAGTCTGCTTCAGCTTTACTAGTAGATATATCACACTAACTAATGTGATTTTAGTAGGATCTTTGTTTAGAATATATATGCAGCTTATAATTTGAAACCAATGAGGGTCAAAGTGAATCAGAAATGTATGCTGACAGGTAGTCAAAAATAGCAAATTACTTCTAAGTAATTTAGAAATAATCTCTGGCCAACCAAAATATGATTTTCTACAACTGAGAATATATAAATAAAATATAAAAACTTACTTTCAAAACATTTTGATATATATCTATGCCCAAAAGTGATAGCACTTGATTTATTTTTTTCAACAAGAACAACAATAAAGAAAGACCAACAAGAAACAATACATAATAAAGTACTATTCAAGGAATTAATGGGTTTTTGTTCTCTCTGTCCACTACTTTTAAGAATCGTGGATTTCAAGGGATGTCTCGGTGGATAAGAGTGCTTGCTTTGCAAGCATGAAGACATTAGTTCAATCTCAAGCACTCACCTAAATAGCCAGGCATGGGGCTTATACCTCAGCTCCAGGATGGAGGGAGATGGAGATAGGATTATCACTGGAGCTCTCTAGTCAGCCAGTCTTGCAAAAAGACAGAGAGCTCCAGGTTCAGTGAGGAACTCTGTCTTAGGGAAATACAGTGGAAAAGCATGAATGGGTACACCTGGCCTCAATATGTGTTTACATGTCACACACACATTTTTCCACACATATACTTATATAATACTCTTTCTTCCTCTCTCTCTCTCTCTCTCTCTCTCTCTCTCTCTCTCTCTCTCTCTCTCACACACACACACACACACACACACACACACACACACACACCCCAATTATAAAAAAACAACAAACAAAAAAAATTCAAGACTCATACATTTCAGATATTGAAATTTGTGGCTTAAAAATGTACTCAAAATTTCTCCAGTCACAGGTGATAAAATACAGGCAGAAAATGGGCAATAAAAGTAAGAGATTTTCTTGTTCAGTTTTTACTCCTTCGTTTTGTTGTTGTACAAAATGACAAAGAAAATCTCTATGAACAAAATGAGGAATAAAACTGCATATGCATACATAGATGCATGCTGATCACATGGCTCTTATGTAGACATAAATCATATGCAGTAAATGTTCCGAACCACTCCTAGGGGAGTACCCTTCATACCAGCTGTGCATTACCAGCACACAGTTATCCCTGGGAAAAGGGAACCAAAAGAATGGGGGAGAATCCTAGACTTAATAACTTCCACTGGAAAACAAGTCCAGATCATGTCCTGCTGAAGTAAAGTCATCGCAATCATCATCCTCACACATACAAAACAGCCCTTCAGCACTTTGGGTGGGACTTTCATGTGTGACCGCAGATAGTAGACAAATGTACAAACCTTTCTTTCTTCCTTTTCTAAATTATCAGATTAATAGTTTCATCTTGTCCAAATTCTAAAGGTCTATTCAGGCCTTTTCTAATATTCTAGGAATTATTTAGATTAGAGAAGATTTTTTAAAATGACATTTATAGAGAAAAGAGATCTATATATACAGCATTAAGTCAACTTAATTCAATAGCAGGTGACATTTTACTGGTACTATATAGATTCCTCTATAAATCTAGAACATGGTATAGTTATCAGACTAAAATAAGCCTATGTATCATTCTCAAAAAGAGTAAATTCAGCATCACATTCACATTTACTTTCATAAAAAAATACAGATGTTATCTCCTCACAACCTAAGTGTGATAAAAGATCACAATTCTGGCTTTGTCCTGTGTGGATGGAGTAACAGGATGAGTACATAGTAAGCAAAGATCCAGGGTTGATATGCACATCAGAACAGTGCATGCTTGTTCAATGACTCCTGAACAGGGGATGGAATGATGCATGAGTTCAAAATTACAATAGCTATACAGTCTCTATCTGGAAAAGTTAAACCAAACCTTTTCAATATGAAGATGCAGGTGATACTAAATCAAGTAAACAAAACACAGGGTAATCATCTTTGTACACCCAACAATAATCTTGCTGTTCAAATTCTTCTATGCAGTACACATTATTTTTCCTCAATTCAATGGTATGTATTTTGTGAATCAGTGAATTCAAATGTTTTATTTGCTTGAGAGAGTCTTCTAAGACCCTAACTGGAGATAGAAAAATATTAGTTTGGGAGATAGGGAGACAGGTAACATTCCATTACTTAAAAAAAAAAAAATAAGCATTTTCAGGTATTTAATCTGTTTGCACCTTAGACCCATTAGATGTCCCTGTACATTGGGAATGAGAAGAGACAGTTTTTATAGCAAAGAATCTAATGCCTTATTGATATTAATGCTTGAAATCCAGCACATATGTATTCCAACAAAAGCTGATCCTAGGGCCAAGAAGATGCCTTGGTGGTTAAAAGTGCATGCTTGCTAGCCTGCCAGCCTGAGTTTGATTCCCTGCTTCACCTGTGAAACTAGAGAAAGAAATGGATGCACCTGTAATCCTAAGGTACCTATGGCAATGGGACAGAGGGCCAGGAGAATCTGGAAGCTTGCATGCCTGCAAGATGATCACACACAGCAGCAGCAAAATACATCAAGGAGATACTGTCTCAAACAAGGTGAAAATAACAGGGTGAAAAATACCTTAAGGTGTCCTTAAACCTCAACATGTGCACCATGGTACACACATGCTCATAAGCACAAACACACACACACACACACACACACACACACACACACACATTTTTTCAGCTAGTACTCTATTCTTTTATTTTTCTTTTTTAAACTGAGTTTTATTATATCTCTCTGGGGAAAAAATTGAAATGTTCATCTCAGTTTCATTTTTATTAACAGTTTTGTTTTTCCTGGCATCCTTCTTTGAACTACTGGTCAAATCATCAACACCTTGGGATATGGCTCCCTCTTGATCCGTGATGCTCCATTGACTACATGGCTATTTAATGCACTCCCAATCACCTAATTCTTACTGCCCCTAATGAGGACAATGTTGCCTGCTGGAGAATTAACCTTTTCCTTTCTGCACACAGTACAGATCGATTCTACTAGCTATGTTTTAAAATATCACACACTCAGATCAGAACACATTCTTTTTCACTACATTTGCTGTGAATGTGATCTGATTTTCCCCTCAAGCTAAAAACAAGTTAGAATGCTGAGCAGATCATTGTACTTTGACCCCTCATGTCTTTGTTACCTAGGAAGGAACTAGGAGAATAACTATTTTACAGAATAACATAGCAAATGGAAAGCCCTAAAAATGAGAATGGATTATATTAACAACAAAATGAACAACTCCACTATAACCAGAGAAGCAAAAGTAGAAAACAAAAGAGAAAAGAAAAGAGACAAGGGATATTTCTGGGCAGGCACCTTAGATGTAAGCTATAGGGCTCACTGTGAATAACACAGGACATTAACCTGGTTTGGCACGTGTACCCGGTCCATTCTGAACTCAATACTTAATGCTTACAGGCAAGGGAGGTTTATTTATACTGCTCCATGATAAAACACTGAATTAAAGACAAAAATTTAAAATATTTAACTCAGAATGTACCTTGACACAGGGCATATTTAGCACATACATAACTTTTGAAAAAGCTTTCTGTGATATCTGAACACAATAACAAGTCAAAGAATTAAATACTCAAGGGATCCTACTCAATGGTAAGAAACCAGTAAACAGCTAATTAGTCTGGTTACATACTTGGGCTTTTGCTACTGCTTCTAATGAGAGACCCTCTGCTTGCTAGAGTGATAATAAAATCACTTGTGCAGAAATATATTTTTAAAAAAATCTGTGATGTATTCTTCCTATGGATGTTCTTAACTATAGGTCTACTTCTGGATTTAATTTCTGTGAAAATTTTATTTTATTGCTCGAGTTTAGAATATTAAGTGTATCCTAACTATAAAGAAGGCATTATGCCAAAAAGGGAGGAAAATACAAAAGAAGGAATTTAGCAAGAGTGGGAGGCATATAAGATGAAATAAAAGGTGGGAATGAAACCAAAATACATTATGTGTGTGCATAAAATTGTCAAAAGAATGAACATTTTTTTGGTAAGCAATCAGTTGAAAAGTCCTAGGGAAATGTTACATAAATTTTGTTAAGTATCTTACCAAATAACCAGAGGGATAGGATGTAAAATGGTGAAGAGTATAGACACAAAGATAAAAGAAACCTGGAAGTGCCAATGCAGGTAAAATAAAAGGACTTATAAACGTGACTGAAAGGCTTCTACTGAGTTAGATGATAGATAGATAGATAGATAGATAGATAGATAGATAGATAGATAGATAGATCAATCGATCGATCTAGATCTAGATCTATCTATATCTATCTATATATATAAAACAACTTTTTGTTTTCTTCTGCAGGTCAGAATTGTAGAAATTGAAAAGACTGACAAAGGTCTGTACTTATAATAGGAAATGATAACGTGAGGTAGCACTTGAGACTTTCCACCATGAATCACTGCAGACAAAATATTGATATTTTCCCTTCTCAAGAAATAAGCCTTTGCAGAGAGATATGATTGGAAAATAATTTGCAAAATCCTGAGCCATGGATTCAGTTGGCTGCTATATTTTCTCCTGAGGTTTAATTTTCTCTTTCTTTAATTCTGCTACCACTTGAAACTTGCACTCACCAAATCTTTGCCTTTTTGAGTAACTTCATCCAGACCAGCACAATACCAAAGAAAGACTGATATCCATGAACAAGAGAAATGAACCAGGAAACAAGAACTGGTGCTAAAGGGCAGCATGGAGTAGAAGAGAAAAGTACTGGATGACATGACAGATTCCTCTTTGCAGTGCTCCTTAGCCTAACTGCCTGAATTTAGTTCCCTCATTTTCACAACACAGATGCCGGGATCCACCTGGAGAGTGTTAAGGGACCATGCACACCTATTCACAACAAAGCCTGGTTGCAGCACATGGAATGGTCTTACAATATCTACAGGAAGCATTGTAGACAGACATAAATTAAAATTGTAATGGAAAACAGCTCCACATAAAAAGTGAACTTCAGTGAAACCACATCCTTCATAAAGTTAAAGGGCTGTGGTCTTGAGCCAGTAAGACGGGAGTGAGAGAGATAACTTCCTTGTGCCACCCTCAATAATAATGTCAATGACTTGATGAAAACAGCATCCAGACAGTCTAAAATTGTTAGGTTTCCACAGGATCACTGATCTGCAGCAGACAGCAAAATTAGATTTCTAAAATATGCCTATTAAATGAAAGGCATTCAGAAAACACACCCAAAGAGAAGTCAAGCAGCAAGGTTGCCATGAGAGTCAAACAAGAGGGGGAAAGAAGCTGTGTTTTGACAGTGGATTTGAAAAGGTTTCATTCAAACATCACCATTAACCTTGTTTTCTAATTTCAGAAGGTATTTCATTACCTCTCTGTTTCAGCCTCCAGGTTGAGTCACCACCACTATTGCTGTTCTTGATAATTGAGACACCTGACAAAATGGAGTCATTTTAAGATTTAAAGGGGGGAAACAGCTAAAATTACTTGAAGTCGAGAGTTAGATAAAAATTCTCACAATTCAACATGACAGGATTTGACTTGCAGAAAATGAATCTTACTGGCTTTCTTTGTAATGACCAAACTGTTTACTCTGAAAGTTATTAAGCTCATGTTTCCAATAAATTTGTGCGTGTGTCTATACGTGAACAAGTAATAAGCAGGCTAACACTAGGTTAAAAATATATGCCTGTATAGTTACTAATTGCAAAATAACTTGTGCTCCATATCACAGTTATAGTTTGCTAATCAGAAGCATAATACAAACACATGTTTGTAAAAAATTAAGCTTTTCTGTCTCAAAAATAGAAAAAAAATTATGATTTTATTTATACTGGTAAGTGACAACTACAAGATACAGTTTTTTTTATAATATCTAAATTATAAGATTTTTGAAATATCTCCTATTCTTGAATTGTTTAATAAGCTCAAAATTTCATCTGCATTTCTTGTTTTACCTAGTCAACGCTCTTTGTAAAAGGATTTTTAAAAAGGATATCTCACTGTATATTATTCTGAAAGCTTGGTTCCAGAAATATTAAAGATTAATATGATTCCTGTACATGCATGGTGGGACAAGAACTTGACTTTCCTCAGAAGCAAAATGTAAATATTGCAACTTATTACTATAAAAACACTGCTTGATGAGAGATATAAACTGAATATAATAAATCTTGTAAAATTACTTTTTTTTTACTTTTCTGGTAATCTGTTAATTGTGCTTGGCAGCACCTCTCAAATGAACTAAATTTAGGCGTCAGAGTGTTTGTTTTTGTTTAAAACTGACATGGAACTATATTTTCTAAAAAAGAATGTCCTCATTCCATCAAAAGTAAGAAAATGGGTTCAAGGGGAGAACAAAATCAAGGAGGTTAAATTCTTAGTTGGTACTTCAATAAAATTACTTGTCACCGCTTTTGGACCGATGATTACCTACACAGTGCCCCTCACATTAAGCATGCCGACAGCTCCAACATTTTACTGATAGCAACGGCCATCCAACAGATTAAAGCACAATGTAGATTTAATCTCCCCCAGTGACTTGATAGCCTCAAATGAAAGATTCTCAAATTTCATGGTTCTGACCTAGTCAGGGTGAATAAGCGTATAATAAATTACCTGTCTTCTATCTTTGTAATAAGAAAAAGACGAGGATTGGACTATTTCCTGTGGTAACTGCAACATATTGCTAAGTTTACCAGGACAACGTGCACGCTACAGAGAAAATGACAATCCTTTAAGCAGGTTTTAAGAAATTATTTTACCTTGATATATGACCTGGTTTGGTGCCAATAGAGTAAGGTGACAGCAGCAGGTGACAGAGAAGCCAGATTTTGAGAGGGGCTTGTTTAATTTATGATTAAAGATAATGTCTCACAAGTAAGTTCTCACCAGGTAGGAAGAGCGCAAAGAGCAACAGTGCCCAGTGGTCAGCTAACGGTTGGTGATAGTCACACCGTGTGTGCACATCCCAGCCATGCTGCCTACTGAAGGGACAACATATGACCATGTTTCAGTAAAGAACAAGATTCAAGAAGTATAATAAAGATCAACCTGGGCTGAGGCAGAGGCCAGATTCCCTGGGTGCTTTCCTGTGGACATGACAAATCAAACCTCTTTAGAAAGCATCATGTATGTTGTATTTTCCCTGGCTCCAGCTGATCAACTTAGAGTCTCCATAATCCAACCACAGTGCTATGTTACCCTGGCCACTTCAGCAACCGGCCACTTCCTGCTCTTGTTGGCAGACCCAGAACTGCCACAACAGCAGACTTTGTGGACACTGAAAATTAGCCATGAGCCTTTTGGCTATAGAAGGCACAAGCTTGTCCTCCATGCCGAAGAAGAAAAGAAGCTTCAATCAGCAAAGGTAATAGCACGTTCATGATTGTAGGTGAGTCATTTAAGTTAGAAGCATGGGGCTCCTAATCAAGATACAAATACTAATACTTGTTTTTACTGAAAATAGCTTTTAAAAAATAAACATTACCAAGAGAGTAATTTTACTCCATGAATGCTCTTTGGAAAGGTATTATTGCCACCCACATACTCCCATAACCTTCTGCCCCTCCTCTTCCACTCCCCCAATTTTCACCCAGATTTCCATGGCAACTAAGAACAACTCTGAAAATTCAGACTCCTGGGTAGCATTCTCAGAGAATTTACTCAGTGCCAGTAATTTACCCGTGATGAAGACATTTGTAACTTTTTCATCGTGACACTTACTGCAGAAGTCCCAGACTGCAACCCCAGGACTTGCAATCTCTGAATTTCTATCTTTTCCTTCTAGAGGTAGAAAGATATAACCAGGTATGTATGGAGCTGGTTGAAAGCTACTAAGACACTCTTACATTTAAACTATAGTCTGGTCCAAACTGCAAAAGTAAAAGTTGCAAAGCTCAGGAGCCAGGAGAGCTGGTGAGAGGAAAGCCAGTTCTTATTCCCAAATCAATCCGTTTCTGGAGACATTTTTGGCTGTAGTAATGTCTCCTGTGGGATGAGATGTTTACTATGGGCATGTAGTGTATTAAGACTAGGGGATATTGCTAAACATCCCATGATGCACAGAACAGCTTATAAAGAAAGTGACACAGTCAAAAAATACCAACAATGCCAAAGTTAGGCAACCTCATCTAGATCATAATGGGGGGAACTGTGATGTTTTTAATAGAAGTACTCTTAAAAGAAATTGTAATCAGGTTTGAATTATGATAGTGCATTAATAGTGGTTTTCTTCTCAAAATTTTTATTCTCTGCCCAAATATACCATGAAATAAAATGCTTCCAGTTCTGTATAGAACTGGTATTTACTATCATCACATTTCATTTTACCTCGAAATGTTAATTGCTGGACAGCAAGGCTGCATGGGAAATGTAAATTTACATTTACTTTTAAATTTGATTAATTTTGTCCCTTAGAAGCCCACTCTTGCATGTCTACTCAGAAGCAAAATGTGATTGGGAGTGCACAATAGCTTTAAAATAACCTTGCTTTACTTAATAGTTACAGTTTTACCTCAAAAGTGACTTTTAGCTTTAAGCATAACAAAAATAGGCGATACTAATAAAGGAATAAAATATTTTGCCATCTAGACTGTGTATCTGTGTTGAACTTCTTAGGCATTCTGAGACATAGTAATACATGCAAGGAAAAACATATCAATAATTCCCATAAACCTGGAAATTTTACCTTGTATGTATCATATATTTCATTTTAAAAATAAACAAATTGGAGGCATGACTTAGCAATTAAGGCACATGCTTGCAAAGCCAAAGGACCCAGGTTCAATTCCCCAGGACCTATGGGAGCCAGATGCACAAGGAGGCGGCACATGAATCTGGAGTTCACTTGTAGTGGCTGGAGGCCCTGGCGCACACATTTTCTCTCTCTCTCTGTCTCTGTCTCAAAGAAATACATATTTTAAAAAATAAACATAAATTTAAATGAGTCTCCATAGGTGCTAATATGCAAAATTACCCAAGACCACTGCCTATGTCTAGCTTCTGCCTCAATTTACACTTCACTTGTGGTACACTCCTGTTGGATATAAGTAAATATAGTCAGGAGGCCTACTATAAGAAAATCTGTGGGTGCTCAGTGAAAACATGATTACTGATAAATGAAATGGAAAGAAAAGAACATTGCTTAAATAGCTAGTACTCCCTATGTTCTCTCTTAGATATTGTATTCCTTTTATGCTCAGAAGAGACTGGGAAATAGAATTCTTCAGATAAGAAATTATTGCTGTAAGTGCCCCCAAGGTCATGAAGTAAAGAGTGGTAAGCTAGCATTCAAATTTTTACCTCTGGCTGCAAAGGTCTAATTTGCCCTTTACAAATGTTTACCCATTTTTCATTTCTAAGCTAAAAATGCCCAAATATCTGCAAGGACTCATCTCCCTCACATTCCAAAGCAGGTTTCACTAAGCAGTCATATCACTTTCACAATAAATGGCTTCCCTATAGAATGCTTCTCAAAGCAGCAGCCCGGCCCCCAGGAAGCCAGCCTCAGTCAGTCTTTATGGAAAAGCAGGTAGGAAAAAGCCCATTTGCCCTCTCTGATAAATGCTAATATCCTAGACATAGAATTATCTGCTGTTCAGGGAAGCTAAATCAACAATCTGAAATTGAGCTTTTGTTTCTCTTGAGCTTAGGAGAGCTGAATGTGAATTCCATTTCAGAGAGTTAACCATCAGTTCTAGGCATTGCTTAACCTTCAGCCTCCACCTCCCTCCAGGCTAGGGTTGCTGAAACTCTCAAGGAAAGTATTGAAAGTTGAAGGGTATAATGTTATTCAATATGAGTTTCATTGGCAAAGTGTTTAAGTCTTTGCTACTTCAGGGATTTTTCAGAAGGACCATTAAGATTAAATAAAGAATGTCAAGTGGGGCTGTTTGATTTGAACACCAAGAGGTTTCCCACTCTACCACCATTTTGGTTAACATATTAATAACTCAAGATTCTTCAAGTAGCCCCAAGAGGCAGTTTAGGGTTCTGGTTGATTGGATGATGTAGCAAGGCTGAAGGGCACATTCTCCTCTGACATTGCAGAAGCTATTAATTGATGGGACTACTATCTAGAATCTAGAATAATTACTTCCCCATTTTCTAAAGTCCTCTGTCTTTTGTTCCCCTGACTGTAAATTACTCGCCAAATCCAATACTGCATGAATCTATATTCTTACCTGCAAACCAAAGGTTGTCATTGACCCTGAAGTGACATGACAACTTGGTAACTCATGCCTTAGCATGGTATGGGGTGCTTTGTCATATCTGCTTAACTATGACACACAGAAAGAGTGAAGAAACACTCAGTTCACTTGCCAGAAATAGAGATGCTTTCATCACCATCCTTTTCTGTTAGGAATACACTATTTTTAGGCCTTTTGTCAAAGTAAACAATATAAAATAGCACAGTGCATTAAATGGCAGTTTCTACAAATTTTCCCCATTGCTTATCAATAGTCTTTTCTCTTAGGTTGTAATGAAACATTCCATTGACTACATAATATAACAGCTGAATATATATATGTGTGTATGTGTGTGTGTATTGTTATTGTTGTTGTTGTTAGATTACAGGAGTAAATGTTACCATTTCTAACTAGTATGTGACCATCAATTTACCAACACAACAATATGCTTTCAAAGAAAAAAAGAAAGTTTAATCAAACAACTTCTTAGAATGCAGAGAAGAAAGAATAAGAATATTAAATCTGGGCTGGAGAGATGGCTTAACGGTTAAGCGCTTGCCTGTGAAGACTAAGGACCCCGGTTCAAGGCTCGGTTCCCCAGGTCCCACGTTGGCCAGATGCACAAGGGGGCGCACGCATCTGGAGTTCGTTTGCAGAGGCTGGAAGCCCTGGTGCGCCCATTCTCTCTCTCTCCCTCTATCTGTCTTTCTCTCTGTGTCTGTCGCTCTCAAATAAATAAATAAAAATTTTAAAAAAAAGAATATTAAGTCTATTTGCAAAAGACATCCTCCATATATATGATTTTGCACTGACTATAACTTTACTTCCATGTTATATCTGAAACAACTAAAGTTCAGAGATAGTAAATAACCTAACCATTCAATATGTCTGCAATCACCTACTATCAAGTACGATAAGGTCACCAACCAAACCTGCTTGGCTTTTAAACAAAAAGTACTTCTCTCTTCAGTGACATAAATTTTCATTCTCAAGCAGAATAATCTCATGTTACAGCAGGTTAAAAGAAGCAACATGGTAGATTATAGAAATCTTAGTTTGAATCCTGACTCTTGCATCTAATTTGAAACTTTTCCAAGGCTACATAGTAATTGAAGAAACTTCATTCAAAATGAAGTAATGTTGATTCACACCTCAAATGAAGCATCCATGAAGCATCTTGAAAAAAGTTCCTGCAACAGCATCATGCTTTCTGTTATTGTTGTTTAATCATCTGTGTCAGTGAAATTTGAAAAACAGGTATATCACTTAAAATGACATCAAACTTTTCTAAAGGCAAGGCATATGAAGATTTTCTAAGGAACTGCCAAGGAAGTAGCATGCCAGTTGCTTTAGTACTTTTATCCATCATAGCAAGGGATTAAAATAAAAAATAAATAGAGAGTGCCTGGAAAGATGGCTCAGCAGTTAAAGCACTTACCTGACAACCCAGGATTGATTCTCTTTACCCACATAAAGCCAGATGCAAAAAATGCAGTGGCAGGAGGCCCTGGTGTGCCCTTGTCTCTTTCTGTCTCCATCTCTTTCTGTGTGTGTGTGTGTGTGTGTGTGTGTGCGCGCGCGCGCGCACGCATGTATGAGTGTTCCCTCTGTTGTCTTTCAAATATAGAAGAATATTTTTAAGAAATAAAATATAAGGGCTCTTACTGGAGAGTTGGCTTAGCAGTTAAGCACTTGCCTGTGAAGACTAAGGACCCTGGTTCGAGGCTCAATTCCCCAGGACCCATGTTAGCCAGATGCACAAGGGGGCTCACACATCTGGAGTTCATTTGAAGTGGCTGGAAGCCCTGGCACGCCCATTCTCTGTCTCTCTCTATTTGCCTCTTTCACTCTCTGTCTGTCACTCTCAAATAAATAAATTAATTAATTAATTAAAAACTAAGAGCTGGAGATATTGCTTAGCAGTTAAGGTACTTGCCTGCAAAGCCTAAGTACATAGGTTTGATCCCGAGTACCAATGCAAGCTGGATGCAAAAGGTTGCACATATATCTGGAGTTTGTAGAAGCCCTAGCATGCCTATTCTCTCTCTCTACCAGCTTTTCCTGTCTTTTGCTCTAATAAATAAATAAAGTACTTTAAAAAATGAATACATAAAAATTAAAAGGCACTAGATACACAGTTTTTTTTTTTTTTTCCTTGCAGAAGCAGCCAGAGAGAATGCAAGGCAGAGGACAGATTTGGCTCAGAAGCAAAGAGGCAACATGACCTTGGGAGAAAACCTCAAAGGTCACATGCAGATTCCAGCATTGCTAAATGAATAGTCAACCAGAAAGTGTATGAGGACAAGAAGTTCAGAAAATGTGTCAACCTAGGTGACAGGAAAAGGAGTGAGAAGACAGCAGGTGTAAGGGGAACTAGATACAGGTGACGAGTGTCCAACCACAGAGCAGAGCCCCAACATACATGCTTGTCCCTCAGATCTCTAACGAGAAGGGACATACCTCAAATGTAGACACCAGGGCTGGAGAGATGGCTTAGCAGTTAAGGCATTTGCCTGCAAAGCCAAAGGACCATGGTTTGATTCCCCAGCACTCACATAAGCCAGATGCACAAGGTAATGCATGTTTCTGCAGTTAATTTTTAGTGGCTAAAGATCCTGGTGCACTCATTCTCTCTCTCCCCTACCTTTCTCTCCTCTTTCTCTCTCTCTCAAATAACTATAACTATAATCATAAATATATATATATATATATATATATATATATATATATATATATATATAGTAGACATCAAAGATAGTGAAGATAGTTAGACAATCTTGTCACAGGAAAAAAAAAAACTGGACTGTAGTCTCAAGGCATGTCAGTAAAACTCTCGGGACCTCAGTTTTCTAGTCTACAAGATGAAACCACATAATCACTAAGGCTTTTGCTAGCACAGATAGGTTTTCCTTGCCCAGAGGAGTGAGGAGAAGAGTAGTTACAAAACTGGAGTTTGGATAAAGAGAAAAATCAATATCAAAGTAGACTCAGTGCTGCATCATCAAGTTGCAGTTTAAAAGCCCATTGCCATGTCTTCTAGGAAGACTGAGTATAGACATTGAGGCAGGTTGGCCTCCTCTGATGGCAGATGATATGTATTTGTGTCAAGAACACCCTCTCAGAAGTCTTCACAGAATCTATAATTTAATTAAAACTGTAATGAAATAGGATTCCAGGAGGAGAGCTAATAGCTAGTGTCTATGGAGAAAGATGGCAAGAAGCTATACAAAGACATAGGCAAGGAAAAGACAAAAGATCCAAAAGAGAAAGCTAAGTGCAAAAGAAGCAGTGTGGACCAGGGCATGTGCAGATCACATGAAACTGTACTATAAGCGACACAGGTTCAACTGCAGATAAAGAGCCGGGTCCTGACAGAATTTTAGTTTCAAGCAAAGAATTCTGACTTAATGCAAGTAAGTAAAGACCTGAGCCCCAGACTAAAAGAGATACACATTTGCACACAGAGAATAGAAAAACTGCTCTGCCTTGGATTCCAGAATAGAACTTAAAGAAATCCTAACGTGAAACAGACAACCCAAGAGACTGGGAGTTTCAGGAATATGTCATGGTGAGGGAATAAGGGAAGGAAATGATTAGTGATTTAAGTGTGTGGGATTAGACCACTCAGAAGAAGTAAGTTTAAACCCTACACAAAGAAACTGATATATGCAAAGGTACAATAACCTTACAAAATGGTGTGGATGGTTAATTTTGGATAAACACAAGTTTAGACATTTATAATCTATTGCATGGACACAAACACAGAGGTATAAAGAAAGACATCTTTGTGGCTCAGATTTTTCTCTTTCATTAGGAACACAGCATCCCTGCCACAGCTGGGGCTCTATCTCGAGACTCAGTGGTCACCCTGAGGGAGAAGAATAAAGATACATGAACATAGTCAAGGCCGGAAGAGCCTGTTGTCCATAGGCAGTGACAACCACAAGCTCATTTGTGATCTCCTAGTGAGTATGTCATTACCCATAAGAGACAGCTGCCTCAAGTTGAAAGTAAGAAAGGTTCACCATGTCTGATAATGCATGTCTGTCATTTCACATTAGGGAAGCGATGGAAGGAAGATCTCAAGTTCAAGTCCAATCAAGGCTACATAGTGAGAACCTGTCTCCAAAAAACAAAAGCAAACAATAATTTAAATGAATAAATAAATCAAAAGATGCACTAACATAGCTTTCCTTAAAAGAATCAATGAGTCTTATCAATCCTTTGGCCGTTAACATTCTTTGCATCACAGTGTCCCTAAGCTTTGGAGGACACAGGTCACACAGGTGCCCTATTTAGGGATGAGTATTCAAGTTAGTTAAGTCTTAGAACTTAGACCAGTTGTGACTCATGACCCTCTGCCTTCTCCAAAAAAAAAAAAAGAAACTTCTGTGATCAAGGCTGAGACAGCATAGATTAAACACATGTATGAGACTGTCAAGAGCAAGAAAATAAAAATAAAATTCACAAGGGAACAGAATCAATGGCTTGTCCAAGTGTGGCATTTTTAGGGGGCTTGTGGTGCAGCTCATTCTTCTCTGACGTACAATCACATAATCGCCAGAGAGTCAATGTTCATCCAACAGTACACTCTCTTGGAAGCCAGGTTTTATCTTTTTTTTTTACACAGCCATTAACATGACGAAAATAGACATACCTATGCTATTTTTTGCTCCACTAACACGCCATAAATAAATGAATGTTTTTAGTTAAAATGAAATGTTAAAGGCCAGTAAGACTTATTAGCAAGTAAAGGAATGCTTAAACTTCTTCATTTCAAAATCTATGAATAGCCTGGCATGATTTCTCTAAAGAGTTCATTCTCAGCAGTGTGTTTTTTCCATTTTATAATTAGTAAAATAGAAGGGGGCTTGAAAGAAAACAGCATTTCCAAAGTCATATAGACAGTTTATCACCTTGCTAGGATAGTACAATTTTATTGCATATTTAGGTCATTGGCTGCAAGTGCTGATACGCTGTTACCATGAAACATCATAAAATCAATAAAGAAAATGTTAGGAGAAGAGGCAAGTTGTAAATGGAAATGTTAAGAGATTCTTAACTATGCTATATTCAATGCTACAGTTGGAACACAAACTGAACTTTCAGCATGATTTAGCAGAACTATGAAAAGAAAGACATATGAGCTGGGGCACTTATTTTCAATTGTACTGAAAGCAGGCAGAGTGGTGTTTATGCCTGAATAATTTAGTCAAGAATAAAAGTATTCATTTAGATACACAACCCCCAGCACATCTGTCCTTATCCAAGAATTAACACTAAGTGCAAGAGAAGGAATACTCTTTGCTCCTGAACTTGAAAATGTTCAAAGTCACCATTGTGTACACCACAGTATGTCAGCTTTGTGATCAAATGCTCAAAAAAAAAAAAAAAAAAAAAACATAATTATGCCGGGCATGGTGGCGCACACCTTTAATCCCAGCACTCACACGGGAGGCAGAGGTAGGAGGATCGCCGTGAGTTCAAGGCCACCCTGAGACTACAGAGTTAATTCCAGGTCATCCTGGACCAGAGTGAGACCGTACCTCAAAAAACCAAAAAAAAAAAAAAGACAACCATAATTGTGCAAACAATGTCCTCATGTATCACTCTTTCTAATCTTGTTGGCCCAGTGAATCACCTAGTTGTTTACACAGAATGCTTTGAATTTCCAAATGTACTTTGTCCTGCTTTGGAGTAGAAGATTAGCAATTTAGGGAGTTTTATGTTCTGGTAAAGATTTTAGATTGTTAGTGCTACTCACTAAGACTAGTTTAGACAGCTGTTGATGTTGAGAAGATAAGGGAATTCTGTAGTTGTACAGAAATTGTAGGTATAACACCTGTAAAATATCTATTACTAAACTATTGTTTGGATAGCTAGTCTATGGAAGTAGGAAGAGCATTGCTCAATTAAAGACAGAGTAGCTTGTATCAAATCAATTCATTAAATATATATTAACAGTTGCAAAATGGAGACAGGTTGGCGTTTTCTCTGGAAAGTAATTTTACAGTATTATTTCATCTTAATTGGCATCAATTCCAAATTCCAAATTCACACTAATATATTACTAGGTTCAGAGATACAATACTAATAGCAAATTTGATAGGAGAGAAGATATGAAATGGATTGTAGATAGACTAAGAAAAAAAATAAAGCCTTTTGTAAATTATATAATTCCCTAAAATGAATTCAACATCATATTGCAGTTTATCTATAAAATTTTCATTTACTAAAATCCACTAAAAATTAACTTAGAATCATATTTTTTAACAAATGCCAACTAATAATTCTCATTCATTCTTTAAAATAAGGTTCACAGAATCATCTATGTTGTGTGTGAAAAATTTCAAGTTCACATGATTGGCTAGAGAAGTGGCTGCTAACAGTATCCTGCCCCCATGTGCCTTTGTCTGTATGAAGAAAAACATTCTGGCAAATCAGACATTAATGCCTGTGCATGTGACCAACAGTTCCTTCACAGGACAGCTCAATGAAACCTGTAATTATGTCCAGCCAAATGTTTATTCTAAAGCCTTCTGGTATAAAGCATGAGGTGGGGGGGGGTGGTACAACACTGGTTTGAATCAGCCCCTAACACAGAAAACCCAGACTGCTGATTGTGGATCCTCATGCATATTTTCTTTGAGCAAGAGTAAAACTCTGCATCTTAATTTTGTCAATTATCTCACAGAAGAAAGGTCAAAGCCCCAAATCTGTTAGCAGCACTGCATATGGTGAAGAAACTTAAAATATTGTTTGTTCATACCAATATACCCTGTTTCCACATGTAGGCAGGTTAAACACATCTTGTGTATCTTCACAACATACATTTTGATTAACAATTAAAAAAAACAGGAATATCTAACTGAGAAACAAAAGTACTTAGAGGAGTCATTTTGCAGAGTCAGGTGATTTCATTTTTTATTATTCTTTCACAACTTCGGAGGCACTATCAGAATCTAAGAAATAGATATCAATGGTGGTGGACACAGATACAAAGCTACCCAAACTACGCAGGTCAGACAGTGTAAAAAAAGAATTATTTGAATAAAGTGTCAATAGTGCCATGGTTAGAAACCCAGTGACAGAACATATAGCTACAGATCGTGCAGCTGTCTCTACTTAAATTCTAATGACTTCATCATAGCACACCTGGTAAATTATTATTTAAAAGATGGTTCTATAGACAAGGGAGCTAGATAAGAGGGTAAAGTGCTTGCTTTGCATGCATGAGGACCTGAGTCCAAACCTCAATATCCATATAAAATGCTGAGCATGGAGGCACCGTCTAGTGATCCCAATGCTGGGTAGGAAGAGACAGAAAGATCGCTGGAGCTCAATGACTAACCAGTCCAGAGGAATTGTTATGCTCCAAGCCTATGAGAAAGCATGTCTCAAACAGAGGTGGACAGTGTCTCTCAACAGACACTCTTGTCCTCTGGCCTCCACATCAACATGTGCTCACATGAATATGCAACATCACCACATGTGCACCACACATACTAGCATCATACATACATACAAGCACAGGACACACATGCAGATGGAAAAAAAAATAGATCACTCTAAATTGAATATAACTTATAAAACAGTTAAGTACATTTTTTACATAGCATTGTGTTAGTCATTTCTAGTTTCCCAGTATTCAAATAATAATAGATAGTAAAGCATCATTTATAATGTACCTTTATAAAAAATCTGCATTTTTAAGTTTCAAGCACATTAGCAGTGCAATTATGTGACTAATTCACATATTGTGGTTGTATCATGAGATTGGGTTGATTATACAAAAAGAGAGGTAACTGTAAGCCATAGCTCATGACCTATGAGTCTAAGAAGTCTTCCACAAGCTTTCTACACTGGTTTCAGATGAAAATAAGCATCTATACTAACATTCAAAGTAATGTGGAAGACATTTTTTTTTTCCATCCAATACAGAATCATGTAAATACTTCGTTTGTTCTTCAAAGAACAAGTGCTTTTAATGTCTTTCACCTTTTGTGACCAGTGTGTAATAAAACCCTCAAATTAAGTAGATTCCTTTTTAACTTAGATAAACTAATAGCACAATTAGAGCACCACATAATTCACCATTACTGCTCCAAAGGAAATCACTTAAGTGTTTAAGCTCTGTAGAGGAACTTCCTGATAATAGCAACACTCCCCTGAAGATTAGTGGTGTTGGTATCAGTGGTAGGTGAAAGGAGGAGATTTGGCATTCCAAGATGCTTTTCTAGTGGCTAAAATCATGCACAGTTTTATAAGGGCATGCTTTTCCTCAACTACATGCCATCCTGAAAGTCAGAGAGGTGAGGATGTGGTTAGTCCTACATGATGTTACTGATGAGGAATATAGTTAGAATGGCTGGATCTTAGTTATTAGATGTAATAACTTGCATTGTTTTCAAAACCCCAATCCTTTCAGAGTAAGCTGGCTTATTCCACAAATATGCAAATTGCAGTATGCTTCTTTCTGAAGCAAAGGCGGATATATCTGTAGCAATGTACATATACATACATAAATAGTGTTTATATGAGTCTTTGAATCCAGGAAGGGAAATTAAAGCTATATGTTTCTGTGGCTTTTTTCCAAACTCCCTAATTAAATACCATTTTAGACATGACTAGCAAAGCTGTGCTCTAAGAAAAGTGAGAAAAGCCTGAGTATAAAGCAGAATAAAGCCACTCAGAGTCATATAAAGCCTATATGAAACCAGTTTTCCAGTTGATTATTGATTGTTTAAAAGTTATAGCTAAATATACCAGGAAAAAAAAATGATCATCCTCTTTATTCTTTCCCATGGTAATCATACAATGGGATAAGACCAATTTGTGTTTGATGAAAACATAGCCAAACACAAGAGAACTTCTCTCACTGTCCTAGTTTTCAGATGACAGTGTTCAGCATAATTCCTATCTATGCCATTAGTTAATGAGGTCATAGACATGGCCATCTATTATATATCGTACCTGAGAACTTTTCACAGGTGGGAATTACTTCAAAATAAGTCAAATGGAGAAATAAATTGATATTCTGTTCCATCTAGCTAAGAAAATTCCTTGACATTAAGGACAAACGAAACATACAGGACAAGCAAGGTGTAATAGGAAATAGATTCTGGTTGTCAAGACCATTTATGTGTTCCTAGATACTATGACATTTTCACCACAGAGAGTTAAAGAAAAACCATCCCTGTGGCTGTCTTCTCCAGGTTCTGGGAGAATGTTAATGCTTGGTCACAGTAAAGGAAGTTCGGTCTCTAAGAGAAAGTGCAGTCCACATAAACAGATTTAAATAGAGTCTTGTACTTGAAGGGAAAGGCTATTCAAATTTTGATAAAAAGGTAAGTTGCAATAATAGCCCAAATGTACCACAAATCTCTAAAGAACAAAATCTAGAGAAGTGGGGAAGCAACTTTGTGTGTGTGTGTGTGTGTGTGTGTGTATGTGTTTTGTGATATGGTTTGATGGGATAGTTTTACATTATCTAAGAGCACATGGACTTCCAAAGTGAGGACATATGTCAGAAAAGGGGACAGTTTTAAAAATTAATTGCTATATTCTCAACTGAAAGAATTACGCCCATTTTGTTTCAAGTTTCATGTCTAAGAGATAAAAAGAAAGAAAAAAGTTGAATGTCCAGTGAAAATATTGGTAGAAGTAAGACATAACATGTAGCATCTCACTAATGAAAGTCAAATGCTACAGTATTTATTTATTTTATTACAATACATTAACTGAGCCCCTGCTGTATGCTATTAGTTATATAACTGATGGTTCTAAAGGACTGAACAAAAGAACTATTATCTCTTATTTCATGAAAGCCTAAGCAGGGCAATTGATAAAAATGTACAAATAGGAAAATCAGAGAATGACAACATTACGACAGAAAGGTATGAAAATTACCACAGATATTCTACACAACGTGCTCCCTGTGCTACCCTTCCTCCACAATAACCTTAACAATGGCTTTCAATATCATCCATCTCACCAGGTCACACCCCTGCTGACATTTTCCCCTTGTATCCTACAGAACATAAGCCGCCTACGGTGATCACTTGTTCACCTTCTGGCCTAATCCTTCATGCCCTGTTAATGATTTACACAACATATAACTTTAATTTGTTTGTCCATTCACTCACTAAAAACCTTTATGGGGCTGGAGAGATGGCTTAGCGGTTAAGCACTTGCCTGTGAAGCCTAAGGACCCCGGTTCAAAGCTCGGTTCCCCAGGTCCCACGTTAGCCAGATGCACAAGGGGGCGCACGCGTCTTGAGTTCGTTTGCAGTGGCTGGAAGCCCTGGCGCGCCCATTCTCTCTCTCTCCCTCTATCTGTCTTTCTCTCTATGTCTGTCGCTCTCAAATAAATAAATAAATAAATAAAAAAGAAAACCTTTATGGAGTTGTTTATGTGTACTAGAGATATGATGAGGAGCACAGATGTCAATGGTACTTGTACTACTAAAATGTTAAATCTGCTATTGAAAACATATGCTAATAAAATTTTCTAAAGAAATTTCCAATCCCATATATGAAGAGTATTTCAAAAGAGGAACATGATAAAAATAAAATGAGCAAAAAGGGATATGGGACAATTGGACATCTTAGAATTTAATATGCTCTAGGTATATCTCTTGTGTTCAGTGCACTTATGTACTGCTTTAAAGTTGCATTGCTTGGGGCACCTAATACAGTGGGCAAAGCACATATAAAATATCAAAAGTAATAAAGGGGCTGGAGAGAAGGCTTAGTGGTTTAGCGTTTGCCTGTGAAGCCTAAGGACCCCGATTCAAGGCTCGATTCCCCAGGACCCACATTAGCCAGATGCACAAGGGGGCGCACGGGTCTGGAGTTCGTTTGAGTTGGCTAGAAGCCCTGGCGAGCCCACTCTCATCTCTCTCTCTTTCCCTGCCTCTTTCTCTCTCTGTCGCTCTCAAATAAATAAGTAAAAATAAACAAAAAATTAAAAGAAAAGTAATAAAGGAAAATTTCCAATAAGTTTGTATCATTTAATAATAAATTATAGAGTGGTGAGTTGTTGCCGAAATCAGAAGCAAAAGATTTAAGCCAGCTTTTTATTATTAACTAGTGTTTTCCATATCAAACTAAACTCTGTGACCAACATCTTTGTATTTCTCCCATAACCTGCATAATACTGTGTTGTGACTGTGCATAACTAAAGAAATATGATATTAAGCTGTTGATGTTTCCCCTGGAGGTGATGGCCTTAATAATATAAATAGATATATTGTCTGTGTGGTATCAGAAAACCGGGGGGGCGAGAAGGATTTTCAACTTGCCTCTCAGTTTGTGGAAGGGAACATCTCATTTATGTGTATGGGAAGTATCCTTAGAAGGTAGTACTGATGCCCTGGAAATTATAGAAAGATACCAAGAATTCAGGCAAGATAATCCCAAGCTGGCGTAGCATAGCACTTGTTTACATCTTTATATTCTTGGGGATATGCAGTTTCACATTCTCATATATCCAGAGGGGTAATTCCAACCCCACATTTAGAGGTCAAACATTCAAGCTACCACTGACTTCTATCTATTTGTGTCTAATACTTAGAGCTAAAAGTGTTTCAAAGAGATCATAAAATCACATCTGAAAAATAACTTTCTTAGAATGTCTGGAGGGTAATGTTTTGGATAGATTAAACTAAAATATCATATCAAGGAAGTTGCTGGTCTGCAAGACATAATGTTCCTTTTAACTAGAAAGATGAGCATAGAGCTTCAGATCAAGAATGGCAGAGACATTTAATTTTTTAATGGCAAAACAATTTGCTCCTTGAACTCATTTTTTTATTATCATGATGAGATTATAGAAATGATTTTCCTTATAAAAACCTCTAGAAAAATATCTTCCTAGGAAGCAAATTGTAAAATCTTAAGGTAAAATTTATGGCTTCTTTCATTATCTTCTTTTGTGTCTGTCACAATCTAAGATTATTATCTTGAAAAGAACCAAATTATACCAGAAAATTAATGTTTCTGTCTTCAATTTAATTCTGTTTCTTTTACAGAGTACATTAGACAAACTCTGCAGTATTCTTGGCAGGTGCAGCACGTCTATGGATGTATATCAAGATCAGTTGCCTTTATTTAAATCTCTTACTCATGTTTTAAGTTCACTTTTTTCATGTGTCATTTCAAATATTTAAACAAAGCAATTTGGATTCCCCATAACAAGGTCCTTGTGCATGGCAGTGGTACCCTATGTATGAGAAAGCAAACTCCTCATTTTTCAGTTTTAAAAAAAGGGGCCAAAGAAATTATACGAGAGCAACTGTATGTCCTTTTCCAGCCAGACGTTGGCTTTACACATTCCACCACTCATAAATAAACAGAAGAGTTCTGTGAACTATATGCAGATGGTTGGGTGTACACTGGGAGGCTTTTGTGATGACTTTGGTTTGCTTCCCTGTTTTGCTATCTCTTAAAATATCTGCAAAAGGAAAAAAAAAACAACAATTTTTTCTCTGCTCCTCAGAAATAGAACAAGTAGAATCCTGTAACTTGAGACTTTGCTCTCTGCTTGCCTAGACCTTTAGAATGCTTGCAGCAATAAATTTCCCCCCTCATTACGGCTCACATAAAAAATGTCTGTTCCCCACAATTGGCAAAAAAATACTGTATGTTTTAAATATTTATTGCTTTATTTTTAAAGGATAACTACAAGGTGGTAGAAGGAAGTAATCAGCCAAAAGGAAGGAAGCCACAAACCACATCAAGGAAGAAATGAGATCAGCCGCTTAAGGAAGTAAGTTTAATGTGACCACACTGGCAAAGAACTAAGTTTTTCTGCCGAGCCTGAATGGGAAGAGCAGTGGGAGGAATACTGGCATCTAACAGAGCAGGAAAATAAGGCACTGATGTCAAGCAAGTGTTAACACAGCAATTTCCTCTCAATTTCTTTCTCCCCACCTCACTATGACAAAGATATCCCAGTAGGCCTCATAAGAATATATACACTCATACATATACACATATGCAGAAATGCATGCCAGGATTACCTTTATTCTAAATTAAGAAGTTCAAACCTTTTTGTTCAATGTCACTCCTTCAGACCTTTTTCTCTTTCCTTTCCCTCTCTCTCTCTCTCTCTCCCTCTCTCTCTTTCTCTCTCTTCCCTCCCCATTTCTTCCTATAGCAATAGTCTTCTGCTTAGCTAATCATACTTACTTCTCAATATCAAAAACTTAAGGGCATTGACAATGCAAACAGTATTGGCATTTCTCTGATGTATATTCAAAAATCTATATTACAATTCTTAATTCAGCATTCATGAGTCAGCAATGGATGTCCTATGTCTGTAAAAAGGCATGAAGGTTTCCAGTCAACCCTTTTAAAGCTCTACAAATAACATTTCAACGGGGCTGAGAATATGGACTAAGATAGCACAGAGCTTTTAGCACAGCACTGCTCCGGGATCCTTTGATTTTATTACTTTTGCTTTTGATGGTGCTCTTTTCTGTTTTGTTTTGATGACTTTGTGGCCTAATGGACTGAAATCAAACAGCAAAGCCAAAAACCCCTTAAGTCCAAATGACCAAGAATGACTTACTGGGTGACCTTGAGTAAGTGTTACATTGTCTCATCACTGGTCATATGAAAAAATATAATAAGGTTTTATCCCTCCCAGGTCTGACCAAGTAAACTACTAAATACTAATCAACTTGCATAACTGGATATAATGTTCATTCTTAAGAGAAAGATTCTGCTCAGGTACTAAGCATGTTTCATGGCTTATATACAATATCTGCATAAACTAGAAATACCTAAAAGTCATACATAAAGAATGAGGCCCAAAAAGCTTGTGGACTTGATTTTAATCAGTTGAGTTTCTAAGTCCTCTTCTCCTTTCCATGTTGCTTTAATCCTGTTATTGGATGATGACTATTATGTCAAGAATGTTTAGTAATTATTCATTGTATTCTACATATTAATTATATGTACTATGGAACATACAATAAGGACTATATATGCAGTATAGTATATGTAATTCTGTTAGATATTAATTAATATATTATATTTAATTACATTATAATCAGTACATGATTATTAATTGTAATAAAATATAATAAATTGAAGGAGGTCTTTTACCATAGTATTTCATGCTTACTTGATTTTCTGTCTAAATTTTAGTGTATTTGTAGTGGAATACTAACCCACAAAGGAAAGAAGGAAAGGAAGAAGGAATTGAAGGAAGAAGATACTATTTTACCAATAGGTCCATAAATTACTATTAGATTTTCAAATGTGTGAATAATCAATGATTTGGGGAATTGTTGGTTAATAATTTGAGGGTGAAATTTTGGTTCTAGATTTTATTTTTTTGATAAAGAATATCAATGTTTATAAACCAATATTCAAAATAGAGATTTTCTTTATTTACTCATTTTCCTTCATTATTTTTCTTATTGGTCATTGATGTTTAAAAGAAAATAAGATCCAGACAGCTTTCTAGATCCAGAAAAATAAAACAAAGAACAAAGTTGAATATTGACTAATGAATAAGGACAGAAAGAAAGTGCATTTGGGGGGTGACCTAATATCTATTACCAAGGGAAAAACATGCTAACTAAGTGTTAAAAATCTACATGAGTCTGATGATAAGATAACTTCCACATAGCTTGATTCATTTTTTGTTATGATTTAAAATAGGATAGAGAAAAATATCTTTAAAATTCACTTAAAAATGGTGATGAGTACGTGGAAACTGTATGGTGGCATGATTACAATCACTTTTGAATGGTAAAGTATCAAAAAATGCTAAATTTATGTGCACCTCTTAAAAAGCTAAATCCAGGAGAGGCAGGATTAAACCATGGAAGGTTAAAAAAAAAAAATGTCTTCAACTTCCTACTTCTTCTGGTGCTGGGTAGAGCTACATGCCTACACTTTCTTCAAAATACAAACTATTTTTCTCTTCATCTTGTCTGTAATTCATTCAGCAAGAGTGTTAAAACACAGTAGACCATTAATTTATAATATTTTGCATATGTGATATATCCCCTAAAATTGTCAGGGCCAAGTTGCTAATGGAAAATAAGCCATATGGAGCACCCAGGCATTCGGTACACAACTGAAGTCGATTATCTCTCCTAGCCCCCAGCCCCAGCATGATGGAGAGGATATTTGGCTACAATATTTTGGAACCAAAGATGCTCAGAGGACTGCTGATGCCAACTTGGAAATAAATCAGTCTCATATAAGATAATAATGGATGCAAGCACAATAATGTTATATATACAAATGTATATACAATCAGTTATGTGTAAAGCACACAATGTGTTTCATGTTTTATATTACCATTTCATTTACAGAAATATTTTTTTAAAAAACAGTTTTCAAGTATTGGAGAAAAAAAAAACCTTTTAGCTTGCAAGTATATTATCTTTAACTCATGACAAGTTCAGAAAATTGAAACTTTTGAGTTTATCAATCAAAGGGAATTAAGCTGACATATATTTTCAACATGAACTCCATTGTTCTTCTGAAACTCTGCATGCTTATGTATGTTCATGTTTTCCCTTCATTTTCCATCTTGGTTTTGATTTCACCTTTTACCTAACCCCAACCTCTCTCTCTCTCTCTGGTGTCACAGTTTGCCATATATACCTTTAAATGGCATAAACCATTCCTACATAAAATTGTTAACAATTATCTCTGGGGTGCTGCAGAGAAGTCTCTTAAGTTCCTGGCTAGCTGTAGAAAAGCTCACATTAATCATTCCCTTTGCACACTTTTCTCTTCTTAGTAGTAGTGTCCAATGTCAAGTAGGTCCATGCATTGTCCAGGATAGAGGTTTCAAAGGGCACTACTGCTACTGTGTGTGGCCATACAGAACAAGGACTCAGTCATAATATAATTAATTTCTGCACAGGTCTATTCCAGTGTTTGAGGACAATATGCTGCTGAAATAAATCCTTTCTTTACTACTTACTATACAGTTGCCAATTCAGCATATTAAAATTTGCAATATGTTGGTCTTTTATTCCAAACCACTCTATATCTTTTCCATCACATATTTGGAGCCTTCTTTTTATTAAAAAAAAAAAAAAACAATGCATACCGCATGGAGAAGCCGACAATGGTCAACTGTGCTGGTCAGGGGGCCGCAAAGTGAGTCAGCTGTAACAAACTCAGAGGCTCAGCACAGCTACTGAACTGAAGCACTAAGCTATTCTGACAAGCCTTCAAGGTCACACTAAGGTAAATGTGTATTCATCACAGGACTTCTATCTCTTGTGTTTGATATTGCATTACCATGTTAGAATGATCATAGCCTATGAAAGAACCAGACACATTTTTATCTTTATCATAACCTCTTGGGTAGAGGTTTTTATCATAACATTATTTTACTACTAGATCTACTGATCATGTTTTCAAATCTATTTCAGTGCAGAAACTTAAATTTTCATGAACCACAGTAAATGTTGCCAAGAAGAATTTCTCCCGCTCACGCAGTCATTCCTATGGGTAACATCGCCCTTACTTACAAAGCCATCTAGGAGACTCGACAATACTTTACCCCATACTTTCTATCTATTGCACATTTCATAATTTCAGAATGTTTGTTTTTCTTGCCAGAGATAAAATTCATACTGACAGTTATGCAGTTCTGCATTGCATATGCTCACTCCCCCCTATGCATTGCTGAAGTCATTCTCGCATGGCATTTAGTGCACTTGGCTTGGTGTGTGCATGTTATACCTATTGTTGCTCATAAAATGCTCTCCACAGTGGAAAGACTGCCTCTGATTTATCTTATTTGTCTCTGCATTACTTGCAACACCTTATAAATAATAAATGCTAAATAAAATGGTGAATCAGTAAGTCAGCACTGCTGATGCCTTCATGTTCTAACCACTCTATTAACTCTCTGAGTCAACCACATATGGATTATAGAACACGTTGAAGCAAGAATTAAAATAAATCACCACTGATAACATCTCATGTTCTTTGTTTTGGCTTGGTAACCATCTGAGGCACCAGATATAGATTATGTAAGGGAGTATAAAAATAAATTCAAATAAAATAATAAAAAATAATAATAAATGAATTATGTTTCATTACATCATACCTTGGGGTTTTATTGTCTATGCTCTATTTGGAACTATACATTTTGAAAAAAATTACTTGGGTTTAATATTATCTCCTTCCTCTGCCTTAAAATCTTTAAGATGCATTCATATTTATGGATCTAATTAATACATCTATCATTGTATGAAATAGATGCAGCAAATATGACTAGGCCCACTTTATGAAGGGTAAAATGAATGTTCTCTGTGCATATCAGTTGGTGCAAGCAATAGTAAGATGTCTGGACATTGCATTCTTGCTCCCTTTTCCAGCCCTTAGTATGCAATTAGATGGTTCAAACCAATGGTCTCATGCTTTCTGAGGAAAACATTTCAGTTTTACTACTAATAATATAATTGCTATTATTTTATTAGTATGCTACTGAAATGTCATATATTGAAACTTGAGCAATATGTATAAAGTGAATTAGAAGCCTAACTACTAAGCTTGGCATGGAGGTATGCTTCTATGGACCCAGAACTCAGGATAGTAAGACAGAAGGATCCTGAGTTTGAGGCTGTCCTGAACTACACAGTGGGAGGTTGTTTCAAAAAAAAAAAAGTGCAATAACCATCATAGCCTCTCGCAACTGCTTTTCCAACCCATCTGTTTTATTATTAAGTATAGCTTTCCTATTCCTAGTCTTTTGAACATAGAAGAATCATACCTCTAAAAGCAATTTTATTGATGAATTTGTATAAAAACCATGTTTCTATAGTTAAAAATAAATTAGCACATTGGAGAAATGTTATTTTGTATAGTTCATATGATCTTTCCAGAAAACTGTGCTATGTAAACATAACCATAAATATTAAGTAATGGACCTTGCACAAGCAAATCTCCTTAGACGTATGATTACGAAAAAGAGAAAAGAGCAGAGTTGGGTCTGTTTGAACACATATCTTGGAAGAGAGTCAAGATTTTTTTTTTCACTTTCATCCGTATTAGTTTAGAAATGAAATGAACATTTTTACCAAAAGCTATCAAATGTAATTTAGTTCCACAAGCACGTAGCAAAAGTTAACTATGCCCCACACTGTGTTTCAGAATTTCATAGACACATTTAATAAGACACTATCCACTCCTTCAAAGAAGGAGAGAAGTAGGTGGATCAGAGCTCAGCCATTCTTTATTCTAAATTCTGGCTGTTCTTGGCCACACCAGTAATTTTACATTAGAAAATTAACCCTCCATGGCTGTTTCCTTTTCTAGAAAATGCTCACAAAATTGTATCTAAGATATCACTTTGCTGTGAAGAATAAGATCAGACTATACTGTTGAGTAAAGTATAAAATGTATGGTTTTATAAATTAAGAATTTTAACATAGTGACAGTGGAGCATGAAATACATGTAGGGGATACTTTACAGGGTACAGTCCAGGGTGACCCTATAGGTTGAGGTCCAAGAAGTTGTGATGAGGACTAGTTTCAAGGCACTTGTTTACAAAGCTTTTCATCCTGGGTTTGACTCCCCAGTACTCACATAAAGGCAGATGTTCCAAGTAGTGCATGCATCTGGAATTTGTTTACAGTGGCAAAACACCCTGGCATATCCTTAAGCACAGTTTGTCAAATGCATACATACATACATACATACATACATACACATTTTTTACAAAGGAAGTTGTGGTTGGAAAATGTTGTTAGCTAAGTCCCTGGCACACGTAAGTGCCTTATGTGTTGGCTTATTGTCACTAAATAAACTTGTAAGAATTAAAAGGGAAATGGAACTTTGTAAACTTCTAGTACATTTTCATCTGCCTTGGAAGTGTGGTCCCCACGCTGAAACGTACACCCCCATCTTCATTTCTCAGAGACAGCTCTTCATTGTTTACCATGAATGGCACACATTCTTTCCATCCTTTTAATATATTTTATTACACTTTTATAACACTGTTTCTTACTCAACATGGCACACAGTTTATGTAGTAGGGCAGTTTATTAACAAAACTTTCAATTCCTAATGTTTTGTGCTCAAGTAGAGGAAAGAACATTCAGTTCATTGTTCACTCATTTGCGTTTTTTTTTCTTTTTAGATTTTCACCCTAATCTGCATTTTAATAGAAAAAAATACACATCTGTGTTAGTTAGTACGGATTGTGATCATGGCAGTACCTAGAATTACATAAATGATGAAATTCTGGGCAGGTCTGTGAATTAATTTCTAGATGAAGTTACCTGAGGCAGAGTGGTGAGTGTGAACCCTCCTCAACTGGGTGCTGCATGTTTTCATGACTGAAGATAGAGAGGAAAAAATTGCATGAGCAGCAGCAGTCTCCCTCTCTGTTTCCACCTGACTGGAAAGTAAACTGTAGATATGATCACTGCTCTATGGTCCTGCTGCTATGCCTTCCCCACAATGAGGGACTGTTTCCCTTTGAATTGTAAGCTGAAATACATTCCTTTCCCCCACTTAAGGGGCTTTTTTCAGCTATTTTTATCACAAGTATAAGTACAGTAACTGATACAGGACTTTATGCAAAATATAAGTCCCTTATTCCTAGTTCCAACTTCTAATCCCTAGAACCAATGAAAATGTTGTACAATCTGGTAGTAAATGGATCAAATATTTGGACAAAATGAAGTATATTATATGGTTAATCTTAAAAATAGGTGATTATTCTGCCTTGTCCAAATGGGACATTGTAGTCATACTGGTTTTATATACAAAAGAGGGAGTAGAAGTGTCAAGAGTAAGAATACCTTGACCAACCATTATTGACTTTGAAGAGGAACAGAGCTAGGAACCAAAGTTTTTAGCCAGCCTCAAGGAAATGGCGAGATATTCTAGGATAGCTTATGAAACTTTGTTAGAGCGATAACTGGAAGCCAATACACACACACACACACACACACACACACACACACACACACACACACGTGCCTGTATGTATATACTCCACAAACATACTCCAAACACTCTTTAGAGAACCGAGTCTCTTTATCCCTACACTGTAGGAAAATCTGTGAAGAATGTAAGTGTTTACTTCCTGAGCCAGTGGGGGCTCAGCTTCAACGCTAGATGCCACAAAGCTTGGACCTCATCATATAGACTGTGCTAACAGCCTGGGTAAGAGTATTTTGGTGCTCCACAATGAAACTGTTGCATTAGAACTACTTTTCAACTGCTACATCAATCACATTAGTTGGCAGTTAATAGATTATTTTTCTTATTCACTGAATAAAGCCTGCCTTGAGGAAGCCACTGTTCTTCTTTGCTGCAGAAGATCTGCCTATATAGTGGGTAGATGGTGTTTGGCAAGTGACAGGACCATCAACATACCTTGATTTGAATTCAATGACTAAAACTCTCTTTAAGCCCATGCATACCGATGAACATCTGTATGGGTGTGGCCCATGCACATGAGCATATGTCCAAATCAGGGTAAAATTATGCTTTTATTTCATTGTCCTCTAACAACAATGTCAGGGGGTAAGTGCTATGTCAGATAGTCATGATAGAGATGGATTGTGAAGCCCATTTCAGGAATCCATTGTTTGCAAACACAGATAGCTGCAGTTTTCTGACCATTAAATAGCCCTCCATGAAATGAACAGACTTCATTATTATGAGTTAAGTCAATGTTCAACTGATCAAAAATTTGTCAATGCTCTTTATACCTAGCAGTAGAGTTTACAGGATATATTTAGTGAAAAAAAAAAAAAGAAAAAATAACATACTCCCAAAGCCTAAAAACTAGACACCTTCCAGTTGCATGTGGGGGACTAAGTGATAGAAAATTCTTCAACAGTGGAGTCACAGGATCTATTTTTGTTTATTATGGATTGCATCCTTTCTAGCTGAAGCCCAGATTCATTCACCATGGCAAGAAAAAGCTCACAAGTCAGTATCGACTTGTGATACTGAGCTCACTTCTAGGTGTGAACAAATCTGTGTTTTCTCAAAAGAAATTTAACAAATCCCAAATAGAGCTCTGTGAGTTACTGTGCTTTTTTTAAAGTGCCAATTTTGGAAATCATTAAAGTACTGAATCATATGTGGCTTAGATCTCAAGGAAGGGTTAGACATTAAGAACATAAGTTATAAAAATTATAAATCATCTGAAGAAGAAACCACCTATATAAATCCAGATGAAGAGATAGAACCTGTCAGCAGAGAGAACCTTGGTAAAGCAGAGCATGCTGAAGAAGTTTGACTGACATCACATGTGCATCCGTGTTAGACATGTGACCTCAACACCAACATGGAAAGCAGGTCTGCCATTGCTGCCTCATCTGTAGCTAATATTTGTGATGTGTGTGGTGTGCTTGTGTGTAGGTATGTCCATATATCTGTGGATAAACACGTGCATGCATGTATGTGTACTTATGTGTAGAAGCCAGTGTTGGATATTAGGTATCTTACTCTATTCCTCTCCATCAGTCAGGGTCTCTCCCTAACCCAGGCTCACACAGAAGTCACAGTGTCTTCCTACCTCACCCTCCAGAGTGTTGGGATCACAGGCATAAGCCACGATGCTCAGCTTCCAACTTACTTTCTAAGAACCAAGGTTCTTGAACTGAGCTTGATTACACAGGCAACAAGTCCTAGGGATCTTCCCATCTCTGACTCCCCAGCATTGGGATTACAGGTGTTTACTTACACCTGGAATTTAAGTGACTGCTGGAATCTGAAGACAGGTCCTCATGCTTGAGCATCAAGTACTTTATCCACTGAACTATCTCTCCATCTTCTGGAACTGAATTTGACTCAAATGCATTTCTTCCAGGTGTAGAGTCAGGCTTATGGATGATTTCATATCATGAGAAGAATCCCTTGTCTGTTTTTGTTTGGTTTTATTTTGTTTTAACTAATCAACTATGAATAGTTATTCAAAATATTTTCATGATGCCAGAAAATGCACTTGTTAATATGTTGGCAATACCATTATCCAAGACCCAATCTGGGAACCTGTGCCCAGGATTTTTCAAATGTTATCTAGTAAGGTTTAAAGCTTACATTATCCTGTGTCAACTATTGTACTCATTCATGGTGCAGCTTCATCCCTTACATACTGAATGGAAGTTTAAGAGTTAAGCACACTTCCCTGAATAAACAAGTCCTTAACCCTACCTTTTTGTTTGGCATCTGTGTGTAGTATGTGTGACATGTGCATGCATGTGTGTGTGCACATGTAAGGTGTGTGTGCACATGTATAGTGTATGTATGTGTGTATGTGTACCCACAGAGATACACATCTCTCACTCACAGGTGTGCAGAAACCAGAAGAAAATGCCAAGCATCCTCCACCATCATTCTTCTGCTGGATCTCCTTGATACACCTAGATCTCCTTTTGCACCTACAGGTGACAGAGTTGTTTCTTCTTCTTCTTCTTCTTTTTTTTCTTTTCTGAAAGCCTAGCTAATCATCTATACTCACTGACTGTAAGTTTTCTGCTCCACACAACACTGGGGTTACAGGCAGTGTATGGCGATGCCCAGCTTTTGCCGTGGATGATAGTGACTGAACTCAAACAGTCTCACTTAGATCCTTCTCCAAAGCCTCCAACCTTTTTTTCATAACAATTTTTGACATGGTGACTCACAGCACTGCATTCCATCTGAATGGGATCTGAACATAACTCTCCCTTTTGTCTTTCCTAATCATCCAGGCAGAAAGATATGAAGTTTGTGAGTAAAGCCAGGCCAGGTGGAAAGGATATAGAAATACCACAGAGAACAAGGCAGATGCATGGTGGAAAAACAGTGCATAAAACAGGAAGGAAAGGCACACACTCACACAAGACTGCCTGTAGAAACCTGCTGATAGTAGAATATCTGTGCACACATACTTGCAAGGAATTATTTTGATGAAATGCTCTTTGTTTACTTAGAGTGATTTCACTTTTACTATAGGTGCAATATTTAATAAATGAAATGAGGTGAACTAGAAAAGACTTGTGAAATACTGAAGGTATTATGCAGACTTAAAAATTGGAAAAATAAGCCAGGTGTGGTGGCGCACGCCTTTAATCCCAGCACTCGGAAGGCAGAGGTAGAAGGATTGCCATGAGTTCAAGGCCACCCTGAGACTCCATAGTGAATTCCAGGTCAGCCTGGACTGGAGTAATAATACCCAACCTCAAAAAACCAAAAAAAAAAAAAATTGGAAAAATGTTATTTTTGTTAAAGTGATTCATCTTATGATGCAAACAACTGTTAAAATAACAAAAGTAAACACCATGAGAAATGCAAGAAATTCCTGGTGATGTTGAGAAGAGCACTGAGGATTCTTATCCTAGAAGGGCTGGAAGCTATCCAAATGCAGGGCAGAAACCCCTTATGACCTTCAAATCTCCCCAGATCTAGGCACAAGACTTGTATTATTATTATAAGGATTAGCACCACAGAACAGGAAAAAGAGTTAAGATAAATGAAGAAAAACAAGTCCTATCTTAACTGGGGAAATGAGAGCCAGATGCGGAAGGAAAGTAAAAGCATGAAGGATGATTTAAAAGGAACAAAAGTAAAAAAAAAACATGTTATTTTATTTTTATCTTTTTAATCCAAAATAATGAAATACAAAATGTGCAAAAAGCGGAACCTAAATCTGATAACAGCAGGATGTACAAAATCATAACATAACTATTAAAATCTCATATGTAGTACTTTTGATTGCTAATTATGCTATCAGATGTATAGATGTATGTGATGTGAATAACTTACTTTATGAGTTTTTTAACCTAACTTTATCTCTTGCATACACTGACAACGTTGAAATCCGCAATGTATATACTATGGATATACAGTTTGGGGCAATTACATGTATCCACTTTATAAACACTAATACTTAATTGAAATATCACACAATTTAGGTATTTCAATTGAATTGAATTTAACATGCGATGCATTTAAAATGTCTCAAGAGGAAAATCTATTAAAGGAAAAACTAGGCAAAGGCCAATGGAGATTTAAATGAAAAGAAGCAGGATAAATACGCTTTAAAAATTAGCAGTCTCTAAAACCAAGACAGATTATGATTAGTGATGTGTACCTATGATTTACTAGCCTATTTATTCTACTATTCAATAAATAAGAGTGTCACAGAAGCAACTGGAGTATCATAAAAAGAAAACACAGGCCATAAAGAGGTCCATATGGCAATATATCATCCCTGCATTTCCATCCTCTTTCTATTTTGTAGCAAACGGTGTGTGGTAAGATGATAATGGTACTTGCATTTCTGTAGCCCTATTTCTACAAACCATGGATCATGCAAATTGCTTGGCTTTTTTTTCCCCATTAAGTTTACTGAAAGCTAGGATTGATGGCATCATTGTAGTGTACTCTATTTCAAAGAACAGTGTGCAGTAAGAGTTCAATCTGGACACCTGGTCAGAGAGGAAAGAACCTTTATTGCTTTGAAGAGCATCTGAGTGTATTTCTCAATGGTCACTTTTTGCAGCAATGTCTTTGGGACATGGGTTAGTCACCGAAAACATTTCCATGAAGCAGAGCTGTGTCTGAGCTCAGGTTTCTGCTTAAACATGTTGAGGAATGGATGCTCAACTCACATACCATTTTACTTGTGAAGGTGGAAATCTGATTACTAGAACATGTATCTAACATATTTGCTTAAAAGTTAGAAAATTTCTAAAACTACTCTTCAACATCTGTGTTGATCCATACCATGTACTTTCTTAATTTACTGGGTACATCTGAATGCTCCAGGTTTGGTAACTAGGAAAACAAATAAACTATATTCCATATTTACATATTCATATGACTTTGTATTATATTGTTTAGTAAGGCTATGTGGAATGAAGAGTAAACTTACACATGTAGAGTCATTCCTTGCATAAAATGAGTGAGGTTCCTTGGCACTTCATGAGATGAACTCTACTCTGGGGAGAAGCCCAAATGCACATGATTCTCCAGTCAGAGTACCCCTGACAGACTAAATCTGATTCCACCAAACTTTCCCCTGGCAAATCCATGACTTCATTTGGTTTTCTCTACAGAGCATGGGTAAGATATTACCTAAAGGAACATGGAAAGCCATACCACTGGAAGGTTTCTTCCTACCATGAGTGACATCACAAAGCACAGATCACAACACTTGCGTCCTTTCTCCTTCAGATCAGGAAGTCTCCAATTGCTAAACATCTGGCTGTGTAAAGTACACTCAACAAAATGGCAGCTATTTGTCAAAGGGAGATAACAACAGTGAAGTGAAGATGACTCTATATCCTCACATGCATGTGTGTTAGCCCTGGATACAAGCCAGGCATAAATCTTCTCATCCAGTCTACTTCACTAAGAAAAACATGAACTCAAAACCACATTTACAGTGAGCTCACAAGCCATGAAGACCATGACATCCTTTTATAAAACAAAATCAAATGATTATCCTGAAAAGCAATGTATTAATCAAATATTTCTATTAATATATGTGGTATTAAAACAACACTGGGTCCAGGTTAAAGAATGTTATACATAGAACCTTAAAAATGACAAGCTACAAAATTCTTTGGACAGCCATAGTTTTATATGACAGTGAATGTGTACAGAGTGGGTAGAAAAATTAGGGAACCTTTCAAAAGCTACTCCATGTTTCATACCACTCAAAGCAAAGAAATGGGCTAGAGAGATAGTTTAGCAGTTAAGGCATTTGCCTGCAAAGCCAAAGGACCCTGCTTTGATTCCCCAGTACCCACATAAGCCAGATGCACAAGGTGACACATGCATCTGGAGTTCATTTGCAGTGGCTGGAGGTTTTGGCACACCCATTCTCTCTCTCTCTTTTATAAACAAAACTTTTTTATACAAGCAAAATAACTTAGCATGCATGTGATCTTGGCTTTGAACACTGACATAGCAAGTAAAAGCTTATAGCACTTGTGAGCTGCCCAAACCAGACCATACCATTCTCTTGGAATCATTTTACCTACCTTTTCCTTTTTTGGCTAACAAAATTAATTTAAAAACATACATATTTAAAAATATATTATTTTGTTTTCTTATAACATCTTAATAAGAGCTGAAGATGATACCATGTATTTACACAAGGCATATTTCAGATTTAACTGGAGAAGGATCTTAATGATAACTGATTCTGCTTTAAGCCACTAGCATATTAATAGATGGCAAATCTCGTGTTTATATTGGAAATTGTTATGCTCAATGTGCCACTTGAGAGGCCCTCTGTATTCTTCACCAGAAATGAGTTTATGAGTATGATTTCAGCAAGCCCGGAGTATGCATTTACACTTTTCTCTATTGTCTGTACACATGACATTTGCTCTGTTCCTGGCATTTTTCCCTCTTCTTTGCTAAGCATATTTATTGAGCTAACATTTATTGAGTATATATTATGTGCCATCCTTGCTCTATATACTCAATGTACATCAATAGCTTTTAAGCACTCAAAAAGAACAATAATAGTAGATAGGTATTTTTTTCAGAGTGCTAATGGTACTACCGGACACAAAGGAAGTGCTA
This sequence comes from Jaculus jaculus, assembly GCF_020740685.1. Taxonomy (NCBI): domain Eukaryota; kingdom Metazoa; phylum Chordata; class Mammalia; order Rodentia; family Dipodidae; genus Jaculus; species Jaculus jaculus. The sequence continues at coordinate 33,793,773 of NC_059112.1, forward strand.
TGAAAATATATAACAGACAATCTTTAAAATAGGATATATTTGTTAATTTTCTTTCATAGGCAAGAAAAGTAGAGATAAAATAAAGTCCTAAGGATCACAGACTAATAAACTATATTGTTGAATTTTAAATATCAATCAAATAGCACTATACCTACATTTTTAATCATTTTTACCTATGAAGTTATACTTCACAATCATGTGTTCACTTTTTTCATTTATAGTATAATCCTAAACATGTCTTTCAAGTTTTCCACAATTGAAATTTGTGCATACATTAGACTGTCTGCTTCTTAAGGACACAGTTCTGGCTGTCACATAGCCATATCCTTGGGGGGAATTCAGTTGGCTGATGTCAAGCAGATATCCATTGAACATACAGACTGATGGTCTGTTAGGTATGATAAAAGTTATAATGTTTCAACTTTAAAAATTGAGCAGGCAGCAGGGCATGGTGGCACACGCCTTGAATCCCTGCACTCAGGTGGTAGAGGTAGGAGGATCACCATGAGTTCAAGGCCACTCTGGGACTACATAGTGAATTCCAGGTCAGCCTGAGCTAGACTGAGACCCTACCTCGAAAAACAAAGCAAACAAACAAAAAAAAAAATTGAGCAGCCATGCATTGACTATTATTTGCTTACTGATACAAATATCATTTCAGTTTGATTAACTTTATTTTAAATCACTGAGATGATAAAAAGTACCTGTTCAATGAACACATTCTATAACTATCATTCACAAAACCACAGAGGAATTGGGGAGATGAACAGGAATGTAGTTTCCATGGTGAGCCTGGCAATCAGCACCAGGGGGAAGGAGACAGATGCTGAAGACATTCAACACCTACCAAAGCAGAGATTCAGAGGATCCTAAGAGCCCATCACTGAAGTAGATTTAAAACATACCCAATATGACTCAGGGAATTTTGCAGAAGAGGGATTAGAAAGATTGTTACAGCCACAAGTTTGCACATCATGCCCAGAGGCCCTGCCTCTCCACAATAACTGACCACTGCTCACACAATACATAACCCACAACCCCATGGTGAAAACCTGCTACCCCACTGAGGTTGGCACCCAGCAGAAAGGGGACAGAGATGAGGGAAAGGATGGTACCAACATACAACATATCCATACTATGTCCATAATTAATTTAAAAAGAAAAAAATGCCCTGACAGCAGGGCATGGTGGTACTTGCCTTTAATCCCAGCATTCAGGTGGCTGAGATATAAGGATGGCTGTGAGTTGCAGCCAACTTAAGAGTGTACAATAAATGTCAGGTCATCTTGGATTAGTACAAGACTTTACCTCAAAAAAAAAAAAAAAAAGGTGGGACTGGAGGGATGGCTTAGCAGTTAAGGCATTTGTCTGCAAAGCCAAGGGACCCAGGTTCAATTACCCAGGACCCACATTAGCCAGATGCACAAGGGAGGGCACACGTCTGGAGTTTGCAGTGGCTGGAGGCCCTAACACACCTATTCTCTCACTCTCCCTCTCTCTCTCCCCCTCTTTCTCTGACAAATGAATTAATAAATAATGTTTTTTAAAAAATACCATGAAAAAATAATATGATGGTCTCACAGATAGAAATTTGAGATTGAGCCCCAAATCTATGGGACTAACTTTGAGTTCTACAAAGGTTACTTAACCTTTAAGTTGCCTTGGATTTCAAATTAGAATTCCAGTACCCATTCATTTAAGTGACTGGGAAAGGGTTAAATCAAACAAAAGAATAGCTAACATAAAACAAACACCATGTAGTAAGATGGTAAATCACTTGGCAGGCTTCTTACTAGAAACTGAGATATAAATTTAAAATGACAACATATCATTGAAGTTGACTATAACTTTTTTTGAGCTGAATATGTGAATCATCTTTGCATTCCTACAGTTCTAATTCTAAAGAGGAAATGCATTTTCATTGCATTGCACACTATCTGCAAAAGGTAAGAAGCATAAGGGAGAACATTAGGTAGCACTGGAAAGAGAATTTGAAAATAGAAAGTTCTTGAGAGTGATCAATAGCAAGATTACAAATGTCTGAATCTTCCCAGATGACAGCCTCTTATAAATGGCATGGACTATACCATTTGCTGGTCTGGAAATGTCTAATTGCTCAGAGTGCATGGTATTATTCACTTACTGGTAAAAGCTCCTAACATAGAAAGTTCTTGGTCCTTATTTGCAAAAATGGAACAACAGGTCAATATTGCCTAAAGTGGACTAAGCCTGGAATATGGTCCAGAATGGCATTTAATACCCTGGGTATGTTGGAAGACCAGTTGGACTGAAGATGGATTATTGACAAATTATATTAGTCTGATGAATATTTTAAAAGCCAATGTTTACTGCTATAAAGCGCTGCTCCAATGTCTCAATGTTTAGGGCAGTTGATTTATTTATATATGCAGAGTCCTTCTCCACAGAATCCCCTCCACAACAGGGCACGAGGCATGTCGTTTTCCTGCTTCCATTTCACAAAACATATAATAAGTATTTATGGTTCTAAATTTAATATAGGTCCTTGAAATAAATAAACAATTGTTCAGTTGTGACTTTAATGAAGTTGTCAAGTGGAGTAGAACTTCAGGATTGATATGGGTTTAAAAGAACAGTTAGCTAAGTGAAAACTCCTTTGGTGCATTAATAATGAGAAAGATTAAAGGATGAAAGTCAAGGGAGAAAAAGAAGGTAAAAGTGAGGAAGAGGAGCTGGAGAGATGGCTTAGCGGTTAAACGCTTGCCTTTGAAGCCTAAGAACCACAGTTCGAGACTCCATTCCCCAGGACCCACGTTAGCCAGATGCACAAGGGGGCGCACGTGTCTGGGGTTTGTTTTCAGTAGCTGGAGGCCCTGGCGTGCCCATTCTCACCCCGCCCCCCCCCCCTCTAACTGCCTCTTTCTCTCTCTCTGTCTGTCACTTGCAAAAAATATTTTTTTTTTAAAGTGCAGAAGAGGAAGGAGAAAGGACAAAGGAAGAGTTTTGAAAAAAAACTTCTAGGTAGATTCCAGCAAAATGGAATGAGATAGCTGCATTTATCCAAATCATGTTCATCACTCTTTTAAAGCACTGGCAGCCATCCCATCTTATTAAACATTAATTTAAAAAGCCAGTCAAGGCTTGGCTTCGTCTGATTTGCCATTTTGGAATTGTAAAACAAGGGAAAGATAAGCTATATATATCACTTTAATATCTTTTGATATGCTAGACATGATCCAAGCGTTTAAGAACTTAAACCAGCATGGGCCCTTCCTTCCCAATGTCCAATGTTCTCAGCAGAATTTGATCTTGTTGGGGATGTATGTATCCTTTGTTCTTTTCTGAAGGGAATCCTACATATAGCACCTTAATGGTGAGGCAACAGTTAGGCAAGAAGTACCAATAAATACAATACAGATTTCAGACATGTTTTCTCCACCACCACCCCCGCCCCACCGGTGGCATACTGACAATCCTCAGGAAATGAAGCATGTGGTTTTAATGAGGTAGCTACTTAAACTTTAATGTAGCATTGATCTACCTTAGGATTCTTAAAGTTTCATGTATAAGACACAAAGAGTAAGAATAGAAAAAAGAAAACATACTAAAAAAGTTCTGTATATAAACACATCCAGTAAAGTATAAATTATAAATGGTACATTATACAAGAAAACAATACCACAGATAATCTTTTCAGTCTATATCACAGATTTTTGCCTGATAAACTGAATTACTTACAAAATGTGGCTTGTTCCAATAGGACTCAACAATGTGAAAGCTAGAGAAAGGAGAAAGAACTTGGGTGGTATTGCCTACTGTCTAATAGAACACATTTGATCTAGGTTACTGGCAGTACGTTCTGGTAGCTTGTCAATCTCATGAACTCAATACAACCACATCTCCCCACCAAGCTCTACCAACCCAACTTGACACAGACCCTCTGCAGCTGTCTCCTTTCCTCCATCATTTCTGCATGACTTTCTGGGTTGTGGCAGTGCCTTGAATGTAAAATGAGTTTGAATATTTGACCTTCATTTGGTGGCGCTATTCGGGAAGATGGGGATTCTTTAGGAGGTAAAGGCAATGAGTCACTTATGGCAGTGTTGGGCTGTCATAGTGCAGCCTGACTTGGTGCTCTTGTCCTTTTGAATTCTTTCCTGCTGATGTGAAGACCATGGTGCCAGCTGTCTACCTTCCCATGCTTTCCATTCCACACTAGACACTTCCCTTCAACTTAAGCCAAAATAAGCTCCTTTCCTTTGATAAGATCTTTCTGGTTGGGTCTTTTGTCCCTACACTGAGAACTTTCTTGATAGACATTTCATTCCTCATCATAAATTTCTACTAATGAATTTTGACCACCCAACCTACCTGCTACCACATTTCTAATACAGTCTTTTTGTGAACTGACAAGTGACTTAATTACCTAGCGAATGAATTCAAAATGCTTCACATTGATATTCTGATAACTTCAAAACACCCCCAGGTTCATATTTCAACCCTTTGCCCTATGTATCTATTTCAACAACACACTCAACAGAAACTTTTTCAAGTTTTTCAGACTATGTTCACATTGTTTTCTTCCTTATTTGTTTGATAAAATGTTACTGTTGGTCATAGTAAAAAGAGTTATCTCAGAAGATGGACAAAAGCACCCCAAATCAGGGCAGCATCTAAATTTTTTTTTTACCATAGCTAACTCTTCTTAAATTTTTTATGCATTTATTTGCAAAGAGAGAGTGCTAGAATGAGTATTCCAGGGCCTCTAGCTACTGCAAATGTAGTCCAGTTACTCAGGTCACTCTGTGCAGCTGGCTTTACGTAGGTACTGGAAAATCAAACTCTGGCTATTAGGCTTTTCAGGCACTTACCTTACCCACTGAGCCATTTCTCCATTCCCATCCTTAGCTAACTCTAGATATTTCTCTAGTAATAGATCATGACTTATTTTGGAACGTCATCTTGGAAATCTTCCAATGTAACAGTTGTTTAGTATGTTTGATTATTCATTTGACTAAGGAAGAAATGCCATTGAATGGACTGCATTATTTCTTTATACAATACCACAACCAAAAGTCTGAATTTTTCTGGGCAGATATTAAATATGATTTCAAAGCGTTGTGGGTTTTTTGTTTGTTTTTGTTTTTAGTTTTCAATTGAGACAGAATACACAGGTTGCAGGTGTTTGAGCATGATGTAGAGGAAAGCTAAGTCAGTCTTCTGTAGCTATGGTGAAGAGCTAAAAAGGAAAGGCTTCCAGGAAGATGAAGACAGAGGCATGTTGATAAGGAAAAGGAAGCTCCACTTCAACTCCAGCCAGCTACCTGGAGGGGCTCTACACTTTTTATGACTGGTATTTTTCTAAACTTCTTCTAACTTACTGGCATGTCTCTATACTCTGTGTTCTTTACTTCAAATTTGGTAAAGATTAAAAGGAAACTGCTTTTGCTGAGCAAAACAAGAAAAAAAAAAGCACTTTTGGAGTGAAATGTAAATGAGCACCCTAAAATTGGAGAAATTAGAAACTCTCATATTTGGTTGAGTTCTTTTTGTTATACAGAGATGGCATTTTCGGACGTGTGCTGAGTTTGCCTATCCTGATTTGGCATAACTTAAGTATGTCAGATTCCCAACTCACTTGGACCCCAAGATTTCAGCTCATGATACTGTCAATCTAATAGAAACCAGGTGTTTCCATAATGTGACTTCAAAGAGCCTCTATCACACTATATTCTCTGGAAAGCATTTCTTCAAATGGTTCTCATTACAGAAGCCCCTGGCACACCATGGTAACATCATATTTAAAATTTCAAAAATGTTATTGTAATCTCAGCAGAATCTGGCTGTCAGCAAGAAGGTGGCATAATAGACTATAATCATTTTGCACACCGTAAGGACAGGTCTAACAGAAAATGTTTAATTCTGGGTGATAGCTCCTGTGGAGTCAGTACAGGGCATGTACTAATAAGGGCCTGCAAAAATGCAGCAGGGCGGACATGCTCAACTCAAAAGGCAAGCTCAGCAGATTTGCTGAAGCTAATAGAACCATTAGTGCTTTATGTGTCAAGCTATGAAAAATACTAATGTACAAGAGCACCAGAGTGAAAGGAATGAGAAGATCACAACAGAACGAGATACGGCAGAGTACCAAAGCCTGCACCCATCTTCTTACTAGCTGAAGCCATGCTATCAAACCTAGGAAATAAGATTACACCAAACAAAAACCTCACCCATAATATTCATGCTTTACTTTATTATAAATACTACATTTTATAACTCAACAACTTGTTCTAGGCATATCTGCCTCATGCTCCTTTCTACTGATTTTTATCAAATGTTACTGTACCAAATATGGACAGTTTTGGTCTTCCTTACTTAATGCTTCCTTTTCTTTTTCCACCTTACATATGAAATGCAAGCCTCTGCAAATGAAGAAAAGGATAATGCCTGAAAAGGATCCTGTTGATTTTAAAAGAATATTAGTTCTGCATGTTACTTCTGAAGACTCCTGTCACTGCTGGAGGACCAACAGTCACACGAGTTCAATGAAAACCAGGAGATAGACAAGAAACAATTCTCAGGTCTTAAGATCTCATGTGGATTATCCTCTGCTTGCCAGCACTCTCACAGCTGCACTCTGTACTAAAGGGCAGTCCTCCTTGTGTGGTGACCACAAGAAGTAAGGATGCTTAAAAGCCTTGGACCTGAACTGCCTAACTAAAAGAAACTAATTTTTAATATAAAGAAAAAAAAAAGTAAATCAAGATGGATTCATAAGAATGCACACAATATCGCTATAGGAAGGCAAGGTAGCTATTTAAGGTGTATGGTACCATTTAACAGCCAGAAAAAATAATAACACAACAAAAGATGAAATGTAACACCTGACCTTTTACATAGCTCACTTGTTAGTCTGCATCAGGTTGTGGCTGTTTAATTCAATACAACAATGAGAAAATGTTTTTGGAGGTGGCATGTGGCTTCCCAAACCCAGCCTTCATGGCCTGCACTCTAAAACATTTATATCTACAGACCTCCATTAGGCAAGGTTTTAAATTTACTCATTATTTTAAGTAAAAATGAATTTAAATAATAGAAGATGGCTGTAAATTAACGTAAAAGCAGGTGCTCTTTGAAGATGAATTTGCTTGGAGTAGGAAGGACTCCCATGACCTCACCATCAAGGAGTTTAATTAATCATGCCTGGACGAGAGAGGAAATGCTCATGTTACTGCCCTGCGCTTAAGAACATCTCTGTGCTATCAAGCTGTATCTGAGATACGTATCCTGTGTGATCATCGGTTACTATGCTGCTATGAGATGGGCCTTACCTCAATTTATCTCGCTCTTAATTTAACCGTTAATAAAAACTGAGCATCGAGGAACAGAGCTCAAAATGTTCTGCATAGTGCCTCTGGGATACACATTTCATCCTTCCCACTGTTTCTATTCTTGTTACATCAGTATGCAGAAACCATTTCAACTGAATATTCCTAGACACAATAAAACCAGTTTAAGAAGGATGGATTTGACTTTAAATTACAAAGATTCAGACTCTCAAAAGTCACCTATCATGACTATAGTACCAGGGCCGTAGATGTCCTGCACATCTGACCTTGGTTATTTGTTGCTGGAGACAATAAATGAGAGCTGTGATGGAGAAAGGAGGTCTCTTCATGTAAGTGTGAGAAGACAAGTGTATTCCTGTCAGAAATGATCCCATATGAGGTTAGTTTAGGATAGTATAAGGAGTGTTACATTTTGAATAGATAGGGCCATACCATGTGTCTGGAATAGACATAGTTCTTTGCTGTATCTCAGAACAAAATTAGTCCTGTTTGTCATTTTAAGCATTGCACCAAGCTATAGTCACACCAAATGCCATGAGTCAACCATGGAATTGCATGTCTCCTTTTTTTTTCTGATCTGCAAACTGAGCTGATATTTTTGCTCTGCATGACATCACTTCTTCCAAAGCCTAAAACTACAAATAATAATTAATAATGAGTGAAAGTCTTGGCTGTGATTCTCTAACAATGCATAGTAATTACTTGCTATGATTTTTTAGAATCTGTAGAATACTCTAGGCTGAAGAGTGAGACTTGACTTTTAGAAATAGATATGAGTCCAATGCTATCATACTAGATACAAGACCACAAAGAAAGTTACCCCATCTCCCCAAGCATCAATACCCTCCCTCATCTGTAAAGTTGGTCAAAAAACAGTATCTATTTCACTGTTTCTTCAATGATTTCTAAGCTCATGGCACAAGTGTCATCCATATGATACATGTTCAAGAAATATTAATATATGCCCAAATGTCAAAGATAAAAATTTGGTCCAAATTTTGAAATGTGCCATTGAAAAGGAACACTAAAAGAAGCAGGGTGGTGACAGAAATGTGTGTTCTGTGAAATGTAATGGTGACATGCCTAATTTCTCTTCATTGTTGTCAGTGTTACATTTTCTCCACATGCCATCCCCAGTAGAATTCTATAGCATAGTATGTTATTGTAAATGTGTTAAATAGTGTGGTGCATTTAACACATTAATCTTCTCATGTTCAGGTTAAATTATGCCCTTGTCTTTTAACTCTTAACTGGAATGCTTATTTTAGTCTGATCATCATTTTGTATGATATGTTGACTATAACCTATGTAAAAGCAAAATGTCTTTATTTCTTCAAAAGAAGTGTTGTTTACTTAACATACGTTTTCTGTTTGTCACAGTAATGTGCTATTCCTCATCTGAATAATGCTACTATTATTAGACCTATTTGAATATGGTTTATCGTCACTCACTTGTTGCTGCCCATATGGTCTTCATGTTCAAGAACTCATCAAAGGCATTTCTCCTTGTACAATCATTCTTTACAGAAAAGTCAAAATTAAACTATTAAAATAATAATTCAGATTAATATGTAATTTCTTACATATTCCTACAGGGGACTATAAAATTGTCTTTATTTTCTAAAGAATGTCTAAACCAAAAGAGTAAAATATAAATAAATAAACAGAAAAAGAAGACAGGCTAGGGATTTGCATCATATCAGAGCTTTTCATATCTGGACACACACACAAAATTATTTTTCCTTTATCAAGTTGCAACTTGGTTCTGTTTTGAAAGTCATCAAATTGTCTCCTCCCTTTTTCTTTACTGTATGTTGTTTCGTTTGTAATAGTAAAAAATAGAAATCTATGAAGCTATCTAACAATCAACACTTGGAAAAAGGTTTAAGACTATTATTTTTCTCTGCTAAATGTTTGGGGGCAAGTGTGTGTATGAATGTTCATGTATGCGAACGGGGGTGTGCACATTCCAACCACAGTGAGTGTGGGGCAGTAGAAGGACGACTACAAACTACATGCATCTGTCCTTGCCTTTCACCTTGTTTGAAGCTGGATCTCTCCTTACACTGCCCATGGCCATGTTTGTCAGGCTAGCTGGCCTTCAAGCTTCAGAGTGACTCTCTTATCTCTTCTGGGATGAAAGATGCTAGTCCCACAGTGTCAACTTTATGTGAATGTTGGGGTCACAAACTCAGGTACTCATGTTTCAGTAGCATGTGCTCTAACCACCGAGAATCACCCTAGCCCCATTGGCCATTAAATCTTGATATATTAGATCCTTTACTGCTGTAACTGCTCTGTTCAATTGTTTTTTGAGAAGTCAAGCCTCAGTTAACACACATTCAAGTGTTACTTAATGATGGGGCTGCATTTTGAAAAGTGTGTTCTGAGCAACAAGTCATCACAGGACTTTGTCATAAAAGGCTCCCACATAAGCATAGATTATATTGTCTATATACTTGGGCTATAGTATTATATATCTCTTTCCTCTATCCACCAACCCATACATCTAACCATCCCTTGTGACTAAAATATCATGTGACATGTGACCATGATGAGATTGCCTTGTGAAGACAGGACATGTTTCATGTCTGCTATGAAGAATTCAACAAAGATTATTTTTTTCTGGTCTCATAACACCATCTCCTATAAAAGGCCCTCTTCAACATATAAAAGGCCCTATTAAGATTTTCTACATCCATCAACTCTAAAAAAGTTTGAAAATAATTTTCTAGGTATTATTCATTCATTATCCAAAAAGGATAGTCTCTTTGATTAAGCCCAATTAGAGAATATTGTTCACCATATGTTACTAGAGAAAAATTCTATATATTGAAAATGATCTGAGCAAAGCCTACCAAACAAATGATTTCATAACTGATTTTAACTTAATTATTCAAGAACCTATCATAACATAACACCCCCATCAAATGAATGGCAGGGATAGACAATCTGAAGATGAGTCATTTAACTTGTCCTAGCAAACAGCAAGAGTCTATTTTTACTTTATCTATTCAATTTTCCTCTAACAATGTAAAATTCTTGTACAAGCACAAAGCCATCTGCACTTAATTAATCACACAATCCACCCAAACATTATCAGATCCCTAGAGAATGAAAAAGCATATATATAGTCAAATTGAGTCTTCATGTAATACATTTAAATCAGGCCATATCTAAATGATCTAGAAAAAGCAGCACCTAACTCTGTCTGACCAGTTAAATCTATAACTTCAGTCCATCAACAGACAGCTGGGCACAGTCTCCCCATCACAACATGAATCATCTTAAGGCTGACTTTCCTCCCTAGAAGATGCTGCTTACTTTGGAGGTCTCAACTCATTGATAGTAAATTTTTCCTCCTAGATTCTCCACTGTGAGACATGGTGTAAACTTATGAACAAGAATCATATTGCCCATAAACATACATAAAAAATTGTGTTCTGTTCCATATAGTCTAGCTACATCTGTCTCATCCTGTCACATCAGGAATGACATACTCTAAAAATCTTGGGGTTATGGTGTTTATATACTTACAGATACATAGGACATACAACAGATTATGATAAATGAAATTATTTGGATTCTATTCAAAGGAAAAGGATTTCTTTCTCCTTACAAGGAAAAAAAAATCATCTGGTATTTGGAAGTAAAAAACAACCAGAGATCCCACAGTGTTGTGAGCACACTATGCCAGAAACATAGATGAAAAGGCTTATGTTTTTCCAATGTCAGAATTCATTGCATAACCATAGTTTCAAAGTTCCACAGGGGCTTGAGAGAACAGAGACTACAGAAAATTGGCAGAAATGCAAATTCTCCGTATTGATGAGGTAAGCTGCTGGAAAGGAGGGTGGAGAAGCCACTGCTGGCGCCCATCCATGGATGCAGGAGCTGAAGTGGAGGGGAAGGGCCAGACACAGACAAATGGATGAGCAGATGGATGGCAGGTCCAGATGGGTGAAAACACTGACTAGCAGACCACAACTGAATAGACAACATCAACAGCAGGAGAGAGGCCAGGGAAAGTCCATGGGAGAGTTTGGAGTTCCTGATTATATATGCAGGCTGGTAAAATGATAGGCCAATGGGAACTATCACCATCACTATGCAAGGTGCTCACTTCTTTATGAGGTCCAGGTGAAGGAGTTATAGATAGCTTTTCCTTGGTCTGATAGGTTACTTTGTTCTTTGGCCTATGTACCTGATATGATTTTTGTACCCTGTGAATTCCTATAGCCCCAATTCTGAAAAACTAATTATAGAATGGCACCCTTTATTCTCCCAGAAATAACTTATTTATCAGTCTGTGCCTCATGTGAGGTGCCAGAAATATGATGCCATTGCTGTATTCACCCAGGTGCAGAATTAATCCCCAGTCTTAAATGGAGTAAAAATCTGCTCGTAAGATAGAGTCCCTGAGTGCAAGGTACAGTTTGAAAAGACATTATTTTATATAATATATAGTAGCTTAGAACAGGGCACAGCCTGATCTCAACATAAGTGTTTAAGGCAAAAAAGAGGGGCGGCTTATTTTGTTTTCCTCTGAAGCTTTCCTTTGGATTCTTAAGACAACTGAAAATATGGAATAGAGAAACTGCAAATGATTTCCCTGTTTAATTCAACAGCAATTCCAAACTTCATGAGAATTAAATACTAAGAGGAAAGAGAAAAATATGCCAAATAAGTGGGTATATATTGAGCATGAACTTAGCATACATTCATATCCTAACAAGCATTAAAGAGAAGAATAGGAAATGAGAAGCAAGTGCTATCTCAAGCAGAGTAGTTGGAAAGTTTAGGATTACATAAAAGAGAAAGCAGATTAAGGCCATTAGAAATTTGGAGCAATTATCCCAGAAGGCCAAGCAGGTATAGATCCTGACTGGGAGAAAAAGGAGACTGGTGTGAGTGATGCTAAGTAGCAGAGAATCATGTGATAGGAGATGAAGACTGACATGAAGAAGCCAGAGTACACAGCAGCTCAAGACTTCTGGCTTTAACTAGAATGAGACGGGAAGGGACTAGAGGCTTCTAAGCAGAGGAGTGATTTGAATTATGTTTTAAAAGAAGAATTCTAGCTGGCGTGGTGGCGCACACCTTTAATCCCAGCACTCGGGAGGCAGAGGTAGGAGGATCACCATGAGTTCTAGGCCACCCTGAGACTACAGAGTTAATTCCAGGTCAGCCTGGACCAGAGTGAGACCCTACCTCGAAAAGCAAAACAAACAAACAAACAAAATAAAAGAAGAATTCTATCTATGAGTTTATAAATAGACTGCTGTAGGGACCAGGGTTGAAAGCAAGGAGGCCAATTAGATGTACGTAGCCAGCCTTTGCCAGGCAGAAGAAGAAAGAAGACAGTAGCCTGCATTCCCTCATCCAAACACAAACACATCCACAATAATAAAAAAAAAAACTCTAAGGAATACCCACAACATTGTGAATAATGCAAATCACTGACCATTAATTTCCCCAGACTATGAGCACTCCTGCCAGAAGGGGAAAGCCAATAAGGATGAAAATGTCTATTCTTCAATAACTTACCCAAGTCCATGCACTTCCATGAACTTTATATCATTCCTACAAATGTTTTTCTACACCCACTTATTTAGTGACATTTACAGAACATGAAAACTTAGGAAAAAGCTAAATCCTAATTACTCAATGCATAATGCTTTCCCTTTTCCATCTCACAATTAAACTAAGACCTAAAAACTACTAAAATATAAAATGACAGTATATCACAACTCAGTCAACTGAAACATAAAGAATTTCAAAATTGGGGCACTGTGAGTAAAATCCTCAGAAATGGTGTGTCACAACCCACAAAACCAGTATCAGGTTCCATACCTAGAAAATATCTGGCACTGATTCAGATCTCAGCATTGACACCTACTTCTTATTTGCTTCTACCAAAACTGCCAGGGTTTAACTTGAGACTAGTTCTTTTAAATTATTTCTGTACATTCTTCCAAATGAAGAATACACAGCCAAGTAATCAAGTAACTAAGAATGCTCAATTATGGTCAATAATTACTTTGTTGTGTCCCATTTGGATTCTGTTGGACAGCTCATTGAATTTCTGGCAAGGAGATAAGAGAATAGAGTGACATGCTAAGTCCTGAAAGTGGCTTATGAGGTTCCTCATATTGGATGGAAGCAAAAGACCTGTTACTAACAACAATAGTGAAAATTTACAAGAATGTTCCTTTCCCCTGGCCTCACTGCACAGGTAACTTCTTCCTTCCTAACTGTGGATGGTGAAATCCTTCCTCAAATTCTCCGAAGAAAATTGAACTTGAATGGGAGTTATGCAGTTTTTACATCATATGCAAACATTTTTTTGGTAGAAAAAGTATTCTTCTTACTATCTAAATGAAGGGACATTTAAGTCATCTTGATTTCTCACTAAAACATGCACATAAGTCTGAACCCTTTCTGGCCCCCACACCTAAGACTTTTAAAAAAGTTTCTTTCCAAAGTATTACCTAATTTGGGAAAGAATTACAATATAGATTTAATTTCAAAGAAGCAACAAAATAAAGGGGGAAGTTCCAACTTCCATGTTTTAAAAGGTCAGTGTCAAAAGTTGACACGAGAAAATGTGATTCAAATTACACCTTTTAAATATAAATTCCTCCTTAAAGGATTTCACCACAGGAGACAAGTACTTCAGTGATTTTAGTTCTAAAAGTGTATTTTGAAGCAAAATATGCCACTAGTAGCATTTTACTAAAACCCCAGAGAACCCAGCATTATTTGAGTTTCTTTAAATGTGTACATCATATTCTAAATTAACATGAAGCTTTTATGATCAAATTTCACCGGATCCTTTCCCAAGTTACCATTAAAAAGGCCAAAATGTTTTTTTAAAGAGATTGAAAAACCAATTCATCTAAAACATATTACAAATTAGAAATTATTCAGGAGTCTCTTTAAGGGAGTATGCCTATGTAAATCATATACCAATCAATTTATTGATTCCTTGAGTCCATCTGTCTGTGTTGCTGCAAAGACCTCAAAGTTCTAATACCAGTGAGATGTTGGGTGGGTGTATTTCTACCTCACCTTGCATAACACTCCATATGTACATACATGTATATATTTAAAGAGAATACTCATAATCTTCTTTGTATACTTTCCCATTGATTTTTATTTTATACGGTATATTATCTTTGAGTTTCTTCATCCTTCTCAAAGACTTTTTCTTTTTTTCTTTTGTCTTTTTTTTTTTTTGCAGACCCAGCTAGTAAAAGACTAGAGTCTCACACTGGATTTTACATTCTCATCACATCAAATGTAATATAGGAAGGCAGATGCTCAATTCATGAGTCTTAATTAACACATTTGCTTTAATAAAAATTATGGAGGAATTGACTCTAATTCATTTTTATACCCTTACATTAGTAATTACATTTGAGGAGCTAGGAATTTTTTCCACAATGTAAAAACTATATTGAATTAGAATGTTTCATAAAGTTTATACCAGTGTTTTGAGTGTGAGTCATCTCTCACAAAGGAAAATACTTGGTTTGTTTTCATTGGTAAGTGATTGTGTACATATATGTGCTAGGAATCAAACTCTGGACCTTTGTGCATGCTATAAATTTATGTTTCATCTCTCTGACACATCCCTAGCCTTTCCACATATTCTGGTCACAGCTACTAAGCAAGATAGCAATGAACGGTGAATGTAACTCAGAGAAATTACTAACACAGATGAGCTTAGTTATGTAGAAAGAAAGCTGAAGCACATAAAACAAAAAGTATATTTTAGGTAAGGACAAGGTAAATAAATATCTCAACAATATTTAGAGACTAAGTGGGCCAAGTGCAGTCACCTTTGCAGTCACTGCAAAGTAAATGAAACTAAAGGAGATGGCATCTAAATGAGTCCATACTTAAAACTTATATAATGCATGACATTTCACTGTAGATCTTAAGTGACATTAAAGCAACACAAAATTGTGAAGCTTTGAAAAAAATATTTACAAATGTGTTTAGTGGAAATTGATTTGTTTGGGTGTTTGTGTGTCTGTGTGTGAATAATATAGGTATATTTTTATTATATTTAAATATTACGTACAAATAGTGAATGTTTTCTGTATATAAACAACATAGGCAATAAGAAGCTACAATACTAAGGCACATTTATAGATATTAACATAAAAAATAATCATGACAGGATCAAAAAACTGTAATAGTTTTATACAGAGGTAATGTTAAGTATATTACTTTGAGTAATATTGCTATTCTTAAAAAAAAAGAAAAAACTCTCATAGCAAGGTGAGATGTTCCTAAATGAAGCAACCTGCATTGACTCACTAATCATGTGTCCAGTATCTTTTGTTCTCTACCCTGAGAGGTAGTAGTATGAGGCACACCACACTATCTCTTTTTCCCATAGCATAAGATAAGCTTTCTAATTACAGGGAATGTACCTTATCATACATATATTAAACACACACACACTCTTTCTCTTCTCTTTAGCATAATGTTTGGAAAAAGCAATTTTTTTATTTATTTACTAGTAACAGAAGAAGTAGGGGGGGGATGAGAGAGAGAATGGACACACCAGGGCCTCTAGCCATTGCAGACAAACTCCAGATACATGCACCACAATGTGCATCTGGCTTATGTGGGACCTGGAGAATCAAACCTGAGTCCTTAGACTTCACAGGCAAATGCCTTAACCACTAAGCAATCTCTCCAGCCCCAAAGCAATTATTTTTGAGTCAATAAGGAATACTTAATATATGATGTCCAGAGATTGACATCATTCTTTCAAAATTACCCAATGAATAATATACCAAAGTACATACTTTTGTTTTTCCTTTTCAAGATAGTGTCTCATTCTAGCCCAGACTGATCTGGAACTCACTCTGTAGTCCCAGTCTGGCCTCAAACTCATAGGGCTCTCCTACCTGTGCCTCTGGACAGCTAGGATTAAAGGCATCTACCACCATGCCCATCCCACTAATGCCTTTGTTTCCTCTCCTTCACTGTTATAAGTGAAAACAAATGCAAAATAAATGTTTTCATATCTCATGGATCTCCCTGTACTGAAAGATTAAAAATAAAGAAAACATAAACTACAAAGTCCAATGGCCCCACCAATTTGTGAAAACCTGGCTTAATTTTGAAGACCAAGAGGACAGTACAGGACATTTACTTCACATGGCTCCCTGAAGTACTTCATAACATAGACCAACAAAAGCTTGCAGCAAGACTGAGCTGGAGGCCAGGCATTCTGATTCAGTTACCCTGCTCCCTGGATGTGTTAAGCACCAGGAGTTCAATATATCTTAATAATGCTTAGAATTATGTTTCCTCCATTTTCTAATTAAAGGCCTGATTATATTTATGACAGTTAGAGGATTTAATATGTGCATGTTTACATAGTTGAAAAATTAAATTCATCAGTTCACCTACTACTTGCCCCAGCTTTTACCATAACAAGATAAATGTGAGTAACCTTGCTTAGTCTCCTCTTAGAATAAATTAGATGGACAAGATGTTCTCTTTCATGTACAAGGGAAAAATAAATGAAGACAGAACTTGGAATAGGATTTTAAAATACAGGAATGGTATATGCCTTGTTAGAAATTGATTAAAGCAGGAATGGAATAAAACAGCATATACAAGAATGAAATTTTGTCTTATGCTTTAAATTATTAAAATAGTTTTGAAATGAATTCATAAATATGAATTTCATTATTACTCATAATCAGAACTTGAATTTCATATTTATACTAGAAGGAACGAAAAGCTTATTGGTTTATTAGTAAATACTGTCATGTCTATGTAGCTTGGAATTTATACTGTAAGTACAGTATTAAATTAATCTTGAGTGAATTACTGAAATCCAAAATGGTTGGCTGCCAAACAATTTTTAGGTTACATTTATAAGTAATGCTTTCAAACATGTATATGGGAGGAACTGAGGGCATGAATCAATGGTAGAGCACTTGCTTAACATGTGTGAGACCACTTTGAAAATATTACATTTTTACAAAGGTAGATTTAAACGGTTGTTTTATTATTATTATTATTATCATTATTATTAACTTTAGAATCTACTTATAAATTTTTACTTCTCAGCAGTCTTCAGGAGCTCACCAGCAGATACCTTATTCTTCACTCCTGAAATAGGCATATGTCTTGTGATGAAATATGTCTCCTTCACATTCTTCAGTCTCTGTCCACCGAACTGGACCTCTTGTACTTGAGAGATCATGTCTCAGACATCTCTGAGCCATCTCCCTCTGCTTTCACAAAGTCTGGACCTTGATTTTGGCTTACCATCACTAACTAGTTCCAGGCCTAGTTCTGGTGCACTCCATCCCAATCAGGACAATATGATAACTCTCATGAACCATCATCTTCTTTGCTTTGTGAGATACTGTAATTATTAAAAAACACTATACAATGAATTTTACAATTATTGGTACAAAAATGAACACACAGATATTACATACCAAAATATCTTATCTGACGTAAAAGTGTGTAAACCCAGCACAGTGGGCAACAAATGGCAGACTCTAATAGGTGTTTTTTGATTGTTACTTATTAGTATTTCATCTTTTATAACTAACTGATTACATTATGCCTTCCTACACTCATTATTGGAACTTACAAGGGGATATCAAGGCTTTCTTTGATTTCCTACATTTAGAAACTTATAAATTATTTGGCATGTAATACATGTCTATTGCATTGAGCTAAATCAACTGATGCTCATCCCTATCAACCAAAAACACAGAAGATGCTACAGACTCTCACTGCAAAGGAAGCGTGTTTCCTGCAGAGATTACAGCATCCTTCCACATGAGGGAAAAGCCTGAATCTTCTCTTTATCATCCAGATATACCTGTTTGTCATCTACTTCATTTCAAACCTAAGGTCGGCAATAGTGATGCCTTATTAATACAGGGTCACTATTAGATCTTATAAGTTGTGTCTCTACTTTCACTGTTAACATTCAAGTATAAACTGCAACTAGAAAATACCTCAAATAATATAAGAATAGGAATGAGGGACAGGCGTGGTGGCGCATGCCTTTAATCCCAGCACTTGGGAGGCAGAGGTAGGAGGATCATGGTGAATTCAAGGCCACCCTGAGACTACATAGAGAATTTCAGGTTATCCTGAGCTAAAGTGAGACCATACCTAAAAAAAAGTAAAAAGAAAAAAAGAAAAGAAATGAGAACATGAGGGTTTGAGTACAGTTTAGTGCTATATGTGTACTTGGCATGTGCTTGGACCTTAGACTCAATCTCCATACCAAAAAAGAAAGAAGACAGGAAAGAAGGAAAGAAAGAAGGAAGGGAAGGAAGAAAGGAAGGAAAGGAGGGAGGGAGAAAGGAAGGAAAGTCACTTGGTTGCAGAGCCAAAGGACCCAGGTTCGATTCCCCAGGACCCACATAAACCAAATGCACAAGGTAGCGCATGTGTCTGAAGTCCAATTGCTGTGGCTGGAGACCCTGTCACACCCATTTTCTGTATATCTATCTACTTGCCTCTTTCTCTCTCACACACACACAAATAAATAAATAAAAATTAAAAAATGTAAACCAGGGCTGGAGAGATGGCTTAGCGGTTAAGCGCTTGTCTGTGAAGCCTAAGGACCCCGGTTCGAGGCTCGGTTCCCCAGGTCCCACGTTAGCCAGATGCACAAGGGGGCGCACGCATCTGGAGTTCGTTTGCAGAGGCTTGAAAGCCCTGGCGCGCCCATTCTGTCTCTCTCCCGCTATCTGTCTTTCTCTCTGTGTCTATTGCTCTCAAATAAATAAATAAAAAATTTAAAAAAATGTAAGCCAATAAACAAAAAAGAAAGAAAGAGCCAACATGGCTGTGCTCAAGCGGGTGTCCAGGTCTGGCCATAGGGATGGTGGGCCTGCTAAGCTGCTGGATGTAGAGAACTCCAGGGCATCAAGACAGCATTATTTACATATGATAGCTAATTCCTTCTCTAGGAGATGCAAAACTCCAAAGACCAATGGTCATTGAAGTCAGAGAAAAGAAATAAACTTTAAATATACATGGGACTTTATTCCTTGGAGCAACAACTGGTTTTCTGGAACAATAGTAATTTTCATTTTCAGAAAAGGATTCCAGGTTAAATAGGATGCTTTGAAGACATATGCATCACTGACTACACTTTCACTTTTGTCTACCATAGTTACTTACAAGCTCTTTGTAACTGATGCTTTGTGTTCATGCAATCGAAGCAAGGAAAGCTGTGCTCTGAGAAGTTCACTGGTTAGCATAATTTGTGGGGTTTTATATCCCAGTGCTTTGGCTTTTTCCAAAAATGGGCATCTGGCTGTCAAGTATCATACCCTCCCACTGCTACCAAGAGGAAGAGTTATACTTCACTGGTTGTTGCTTTGTCAAACTGAGATGAAAGCAATGGGACTTGCTCTGATCTTTCAGGCAACATTTATTGTAATTAATGATGTGAAACATCATGAAATATATCATGGGATGCTTAAGAAAAGGGTACATGAAGATTAACCAAAAAAATGAGTGATGTCTAACTCAGCAGAATGGACTTTTATAAGGATGATTCAGGCATTAGTGAAAGGGTAAAAAGTAATTCTGTGCCCCTTTTCCCTGGTGGATAGTAGATATTCAATAAATGTATATATAAGGAAATTTGAAAAAAAAAAAACAAAAGTAAAGAATAGCAATTAAAAAACAAAAATTAATAATATATAAAAACAAAGGAAGGTGGGGAAATTGAAATTTTTCTCTAAAAAGATCAATATACAAAAGCTTTTCTGTAATTATTATCTATTTAGCATGGCAAAGCAATTTATTTTTACTAGTTATTGTAGTGAGGATAAGATATAAAATAAACTAATAACTTATATGTAGAATAATATATTAATGAACATACAATTAGGGTTATGTATTTAATTTTGCCCCTGTTATAGTTTCAATCTTGAGTATCCCTCCTAAATGGCTCCTGTGTCAAAGCTTGGTCCACACCTGGTGGTGCTATTGAGAGGTGACTGGATTGTGAAAGCACTGAGTGGTCAATGAGTTAACCCCATGACTAGTTCATAATGAAAGGACTAAAAGAGTCGCAGCCTCCTTGGAGGAAGAGATGTTTTCAAATGTGTTTTGGAAGAGTATACTACAAACGTGTCTTTGAACAGTATAACCTCCCTCCTGGCCCCCTCTTTTGTTCTCTCTGTTCTCTGCTGCTACATAAGCAAGCAGTTTTCTACTGCCATACATCCACCATGATGTCTCTGTTTCTCCACAGGCTTAGAAGCAATGGAGCTAGCTGAACATGGACCAGAACTTCTGAAACCATGAAACACAATAAATCTTTCATTCTTTAATGTGTGTATTCTCAAATTTGTTGTCATATTGATAAATAAAATAATAACTAACTAAACAAAACCATATGTAGACTACTTATTCACAGGCTCATTCATATATATATATATATATATGCAAAGAGAGAGAGGGACAGAATGGCCATGACAGGGACTCCAGCCTCTACAAACTCCAAATGCTTGCTCGACTTTGTACATCTGTCATTACCTAGGTACTGAGTAATGAATGGAATTTGGGTCCTTTGGCTTTGCAGACAAGCACCATAGCCACTGAACCATATCTCCAGCACCTACCACAATCTTTTATATTAGCCTCAGATAATTATTTGGATAGGTGAATAACTGCAATATGAAAGCATGTGAAGGAAGTTCCTACTCCCATTTCACATTTCACGTAAAGTACTTCAAGCTTTTGCAACAATGCTTATAAATGACATTTTAATTATAAAATCCATGAGCAGGAAGTAAAAGTAGGTGGAATTGGCACCAAGGCTTAGAGAATAGAGATGCCCTCCCTAAAGTGACAGAAGAGGCTAGAACAGTGTGGCAGGGATATAGAATGTGTATTAGCTCAAGTGTAAACCATATCAACCCATTATGCTTGATTTTCTATGGTTTCAAAGATTGAAGACAGGGACTGGGCTTGTTGGTGCACATCTTTGTTTCTAGCACTCAGGAGGCAGCAGTAGGAGGATCATGGTGAATTCCAGGCCACCCTGAAACTACAGAGTGAAATTATAGGTCAGCCTGAGCTAGAGTGAGACCCAGTCTCAAAACAAAAACAAAAACAAAAACAAAAAAGACAGAACAGAAGTGAGGGTGAAGGTCAGTGAGTATTCAGAGCATATTAAGTGCCTCATCTCAGAATCCAGAAGGTCTAGACCAAAACCACATGTCACTTTTCCTTATGGATGAAGTAATTAAGGTGAATAACTAATATTATTTTTTTTCTATTTCATAATCCTAAATGATAATATCTATGCCTGCATCCAGTAAGGAACTGAGCTTTTTAAAAATGTGGTTTTTTTTCTTTGAATATGTGTTTTTGATGATACTGGGAGTATAAATTTGTATTCATGCTCCTATGTGTGTAAGTGCACCCACACACATGAGATTGCGTATACATATGTGCATGTGGAGGCCAGAAGTTGATGTTAGGTATCATTCCTAATCACTTTTCACCTTGTATTTTGAGACAAGAGCTCCACTTAACCTGGAGCTCTCTAATTTGGCTAGACCAGCAAGCACCAAGGGTTCTCCTGTCTCTACTTCCCAGCAATGAGGTTACAAGTACACACCTCTACAGCTGGCTTCTCATGTGGGTTCTGGGATCTGAACTCAGGTCCTTATGCTTGTGTAGCAAGTATTTTCTCTACTGAGCCAACACCCCATCCTCTACAAAATGTTTTTTTGTATTCTTTGTTTCTGAAATTCCTTATAATAGCACTTAAGGCCCAGCAAAGAATTTTCTCATACTCGGCCACCATGGACACTCTCAAATGCAGAGCTTTACTGAAGGTCTAAGTTTCAAAATAGCAACATGAGGAATAGGACTTCCCTTTTCTTCTTTCAGTGGACAGAGATCATCAGTCAAGCCCTATAATATTAAGTGGGTAACACTGAGAAGTCAAAGCAAATGGGAGAAATTTCATTTTGCTATCTCAATGATAAACCATTAAATTCTTTGTTTCCTTGGTTTATCCAAGTAATTGCTTTAATTTTCCATTTTGTTGAGTATATTTAGATGCATAGCTACATTGTTCATATAACTTGAGTTTTTTATGGTTACAGTATTAATGGACAATGAAGAAAAAAGAAATGTTAAACTTTGTTTTGCTAGATGGATTTTAACCTTTTCAATAGTGACACAAGCATGAATATTTCATAATTACATATTTTCTTTGTGAGTTCCAATTGCCATTTTAATACTGATCTGTTAATAGAATTTCCAGTTTGATGCTTTATTTGCTGTTAAAGTGGGTTGCAATAGCAGCAATTAGTCATTGGTAAAGCCTCTAAGTCAAGAGGTTTTTCATCATTCAGCACCATGATAATTTTTGAAATTATTTGCAAAATAATAAATCCAAAATGCTTGTAAAAAGCAACATATGCCTTGACAACTTTCTAATTATCTGCATGTAAAATAATAAATTCCTCAGCACAGACTGAACTTTCCACATGACACATTTTTACAATTTACATTTCTGTATGCTACAGCATACAAAACACAACTAGAAAGCGGTGAGACAGCCATTCTTCACGCAGTTAGAGTGCAGAGTTATATGTATTTTCCACACAAAAGAAGTAACCATTATATGAAAAACAGGGGGAAGATGGGTGTGGAACTAAATGCAGGATTTACTCAAAAATAGCATCAGAAACCAGACTCCACACTTTTCCCTGAAAATAAGAGGGAAAAGATGCCAGACAGAAAATGCCCAAATGGTGTTTTGTTTTTTTGATTTTTTTTTTTAAGAATTGTGTCTAGGATATTCTGAAAGTAATGCAAGAGGAAATTAGACAGAAAAGGGATTATTGAGGAGGATGCCCTGAAGTAGGAATTTTTGTTTATTTTTGGAATTTCATTTTTTATAAATCTATAAGACAAAAAATGCCTACAGAACATACTAACCTAAAATGTAATTTATATTTTATTTCCTACTATATTTTTATGAAATTGTATCAGTTTTGTCCACACGGATCATTTATCCACAGTGCTATTTAACTTGTTTTCTGGATGTTTGTTCATTTAGTGAGTACTGGCAAGTCTTTCAACCACTCCACAGCCTAGGAACATGTTTGGATCGCAGTCATCTTCTGCAGATCAACAGAGATGTGCCCACATGCCCACCTCTCCCTCCTACTTAAGCTAAGAAAAGAAACCCATGTCACTGTAGACTCCCAAGAGAGCCCACTCTGAGTGCATATGTTTTGTTCCCTTGCAATAAAAGGAATGGATTGAGAGCTTTCTTGCCTCGGCGTCCACAAACACAAGCTCTGGGCAAGAATCTAACTTTGGCATACACAAATAGTTATAAGCAGGAAGACTTTCTTCTACACCTCTTTGTCAAGTAGAAAATTGAAAGATTACCAGGATCACCAAATTTCTATTTTTACAAATAGATGCTTATGGACTTGTGGCTGTTATTCAGAACTCTTTACACTATCCTGTGTTTCAAACTTCATTCTGAATGTAAATATATATACTTACGGTTTCAGAAAGCCCATTTCACATTCATATCTTTATAGATTTTAAAGAAGTAATTTGGGGCTGAAAATATTATAGCATTTTTACATTCAATGTTTAAGATTCTAGATTACAGGCTGAAGAGATTGCTCAGGATTTCTCATGCAAACATGAGTGCCTAAGCAGGTCTGATAGACCATGAGTTCAATCTCCACAAATCACATAAACAGCTGACTATGGCCTCACATGTCTGCAGCCCAAGTCCTGTGGGAAGCAAACACTAGAGAAGCACCTGGAAATGTGAGATAAAAGGCAAGCTTCTGACTCAGTGACAGACTCTCACCCATGTAAGAAATGGTGCAAGAGCCAGACAGAGAAGGGACTTAATGTTCACATTCAGCTTCCACAGGTGAGGCACCATGCCACAGGCAAGCAAACAGGCTACAAGGGCACATACACTACACAAAGCACACACACACACACACACACACACACACACACACACACAACCCCTGCCATATTACAGAAAGGCATGCAAAAGTAAATATATGAATAAAAAGTAAGAATCTAATCTATTTTTGCAGTAGAAATTTCATGATTGTTGCTCACTCATCTTGTAGCTTCATCATCATGTTAGTATTACCTTAAGGCAGCAAGTCATGAACACACCTCTCTCATCAATGCTTGTATCTCAAAACAAGTGGTATTTATTACCCTAACACATGGATTTGCAAGTACACATACATCACTGCTTGAGAATAAATGAGAAATGATTTTTGCACTTCTCTGTTCCAAAAGCAAGCAAGTGTAAAAACACAGTGTCTTACTTTCCTTATATTTCAATGCTTATGCCTTTAGGAAATATTGATAAAATTTGATTATTCTAATATATTTACCTTGTTAATGAAACAATGAGTCAAGGAAAGGGCTTTTAAGCTTAAATAGTGTCCTCATGTCCTTTTACCAATGGCTTCAGAACTCTTAATTATGTGAGAAAAAATAACTTTTCCAAAAATGTAATTATTTATCCAGATCCATAACAAATGCTCTTCATTCACAAAAACTTACACACATATGAGGGAGGGAGGCTCAATTGCTGACCAATTCATAATGCCTAATGCTTTTATAGATACCAATGAATCATCTAGTAATCGAGCATATGACCAAGTACACACAGAAATAAATTTAAAGAAACTGAACTACATAAATGTAAAATAAAGTAAAACAGCTAAAATTCTCTCTATTATAGATTATAATATTTTTCCAGATTTCAAATGATCAATATAGTAAAACTCAGGTGGGGAGTATGGGAGGCAGAAATTTTAAATCCTAATGAGTGCTCCAAAGATCAGAAAGCAGAGCAACACAATGAAATGGACAGGAAGCTGCTATAAGGACTTGACATTGGACATGAGATAATCTAGGACTGACTAGAACATATCATAAACCAAATAATGATTCCATGCATGGGAAATGTTTATGATGGGTTTTAACTTTCATTCCAATAGATGTCACTATATGGCAGTATAGTGCTAACGTTAGTAATATCCAAAACTTTCCTTTTTCATTTCTAAGATATTGCCTTGCTACCTCATTTCAGTATTTACAGAGCCCAAACAGCTCCTTCCTAAATCTTGTCAACCATGAGTGCTTCACCAGTCATCAATTTACATAAACAGATTGATAGCAAGTTTGTTGCTGTTTTGTAATCCTCTCTAATTTCACAGTATTCTACATGATTTTGGATCATCCATTTCTCTAACTTCAAATTCTTTTTACCCTTATTCTTCTGTAACATTCATGTCCACTGAGCTTTGGCAACCCATTCCTGTGGGCTAAGGATGGTCTGTGTATAAAGAAAAAGTGCTGTGCTACAATGTCCAGAATGCTAGATTCTTCTTCCTGGTCCCTTGTACCTAAAAGTCAGGCCAGCGAAAAGCACTTGTTAGGCTCCAGAGACTGAAGACCTTCAGGTCTTTGCCCTTGCGCGTCATTCAACTGTATCCAGTCCTTCCTGTCTTGATTTCCATCTTCCTCCAATTTGTACCCACCCCAGCTAATGATTTTCCACACACTTTCATGGGTGCAATTGATTTCTTCCAGTCTTTGACCTTCTCTCACAGCTGCCTTTCCAATCTTATTACCAGATCGGCCCTGCCATCTGTGAGCTTTCCTCTTCCTCCTTAGCTGCCAAGAGTTTTTTTCCTGAGAAAATTGAATAACCACGCTGATTGACTCTGCTACAAATTTATGATTTCCCATGTCAGATGAACCCTCAGAGCTACTCAGCAGCTTTATTACTCATTCCTCCTTGGCTGGTCTTCCCATTTCAAACAGCTGCTGCTGCCACCACACCCTCTTCAGAATCCCTCTCCTCCCACATCCTCACATCCCTCACTCCCAGCACATGAGTTCGCTTCCTTCTCCTGAGAACATTCAGGATATAAGCTATGAACCTCACCCTTTAATCTCCTCTGAATCTCCACATTTATCTGGATCTTTTCTCATGTCTATATCTGGCTTTCCCAGGAGACCATTTATTGTTTTGCCAATCTAATTTTTCAGTAGCATGCCTTGTTGCTTCCACCAAGATCTTAGATCACTAATGTGTTTTCCCTTTCCGGTCCAAAGATCTAACTTTACTCCAAACCCACAAACCAAACTGAATTTCCCTATTTTGAAAACACTGAATTCTTCATCTCAGAACCTATCATTTTACCTGGTTATATTGCTGATCAAACTATTAGAAATGCTGTACATTTCCTTACTCTTCAATTTTCTTTACCAGGATGTTGACATTAACCTTGGATTCATTCACTTGTTAAATTGATTAAATTTATACAAGTTATTGGACATCTCTAGACATAGTTCTCTCACATTTAAGTTAGGGATACACTTCTAGAGGTCAAGAGTGGTAGAGGTCTCTTCCACATTGCTATCCTACATTTTACCTTCTGTTCACAAATGGCACCTTTGCTTCCTTTGAGCAAATTAAATTTTTATCCTTGATTTTAGCATGGTGGCCAGCAATAAGAATGTTCATGACCTCTCTGGATAATAGTGATTAAATACATTGGCATAATTGGATTAAAGTCATTCTAAGAGTAATGCTAGGAAGAGAAAACAAAAACCTACTGAGTTCACTTGTACTCTCCTGAGCTGGAAAAGATCTTTCTCCTTCCTGAGCATGCTCCTTCATTTTCAAAGTTGTGAACTCTTCTCTGTGATCTGCAAATACATCTTTACACTAAATATTAAATTATTAACTTTTGTTTTTAAATGGTTAGTATGATTAAATGAGATGATTAAACTATTTCATAATAACTTTACTCAAAAGTTTAGTGCCTTGTTAAGATTAATAACTTTACTCAAAAGTTTAGTGCCTTGTTAAGATTAGTGACTTTAGTTATTATTAGGATGTATGTTTTTACTATAACAACTTATTTTTTTCTGCCTTTCTGTCATTTGATTTTACCCTGTGATCCTGGTATTTTTATTGTTTGTAAATTATTAGTATGATTAGATGAGATGATTTCCATAATAACTTTAGTCCAAAGCTTACTGCCTAGTGAGGGTTACTGATATTTGCTATTATTGGTATGTCTGTTCTTATTAAGATTCTTTCTTTCTTTTTTTTTCATCACTTGATTTTATTCTCTGATTCTAAATTTAGTTCTTTGGCTTTTACATTATCATTCAATCACTCAACAGAATTAGCCCTGTGCCTTCTGCTTGTATTCTTTTGTTCTCTCTCTGTCTTTCTCTGTCACCTCACATGTATGCATGCATGCTCCCCATACTTATGTGGAGTCACCTGTAACTAAACCTATAAATATAGATGAGCTGTGTAATTTTTCCTCCTAATATTCATCACATACTTTCCAACTTTTTCTTTTCTTATTTAATATTCAGAGCTATATGAATGTCCATTTTAAAAGTGCATAGTAGCTGAGTCACATGATCATAATCCAGACTTCATCAGACTACTGAACACCTGACAAGAATGCCTGCCTCTAGTGATTTAACACAAGTGGACTTCTTCCCCATCTTACTAAAATGCTTATCATTATGGCTTAAGTCTTTTAGTGACTTGCAAATGTTTACAGGATAAAACCAAACACCTATTATAAGAGTCAAAGCTCATCTTGAGCAGTGTCTACTTACTCTTTCAGTCATCACCCCATTCCTATAATGTTAGCCACATTGGATTATGTGCCCTTTGCTTAATATACACATCATGACTTTGTTCATTTTTTGGGAGTAGGGAAAGATAAAATGTCTCTTCCTTTACTTTTACTTTGAGGCATTACATTTACTAAAGGATTCAATTCAAATGAATCAATTTCTTGTATCAATAAATGTTTCTCCAAACTGTCCTCACTTCCCTCACTATTTCGGGCTTTCTAAATCTGATAATACATGTAACAATTTTCAAAGGGAGTCCTTGAATACTAAAAACAAAAGTCTTAATAGTTATATTCCCTCTATCAAGCTCAATGTCTAGGTCATGACAGGTGCTAAATAAGCATTGTTGAGTAATTATATACCATTGATCAGCTTCATAATTAATAAGTAAATATGGGAAAACTTTGTATTGCAAAAGTTATGGTCTACATATAAGTAGATGTATGTACAAATATATGTGCATATGCATATATCCTAAGTTCTGACCAGCATACTCAATTATGAATAAAAACAATATCATTAATTTTTGTACTATCCTTTACTTATCTTATCCATATTAAAGTATATTTACTGGTAAGATATTCCATCAACATGAGATATCCCAGACTACATCTTGTATAATATTAGTAAAAAATTTATTTGGGAGTAATTCTGAAAATAAAAACTTGTAACTGTTCCAGCGATAGGAAACAAATTGAATCGTCAAATATATGTAACAGCAATGTTAAAGGCATGAAAATATTCTTCTTTAAATCTATCAAGGACATTAAAATTCCAACTAAATACATAACCATTTATAACATTTCTATAATGAATTATATTTAATATGATTCATGTTTACTTATAGCATAAGCTGTATGTGATAGCATAAATCAAGACTGGAAGCTGCATCATATGAGTGTCCATATTTATCCATAAAACCTCCAGTTCAGTACTCATGTAGAAATGGTATGCACAACCTCTGCAGTATGTGGAATAAGAACAGCTTCAGCAATAAAACAAAAATCACATTAGATACAATATTTAGGTAACACTAATGATGATTTAAACTCTAGAAATATTATGTAATCCTCAAATGTCTTCAGATGTGACAAATGGAACATGGACTTTCTGCTTACAAGTTCTTGATCAGAGAGAATATATCAAGCAGAAAGTATCTAATCCAGTAGAATATTCTTTAATTAGAATTAATGGTGGGAAAGAAAAGAAGAAAACAAAGCAACTTTCAGACCGCTCTTCAATACTGGTGATTCTTACAATTCCGCTGTCACAGAACAACCAGCCCTGCCTTAAAATCTTTAAGTTGGTTTTTCTCAAACAGTAATCAGGCTTCCAAACTACAAGCCTGTGAAAATTATAGCTGAGGCAGGCAACAATGGCACACACCTGCAATCATGATTCTTAAGAGGCTGAGGCAAGAGGATTGATGTGAATTTAAGGCCATCGTAGGTTACACATAGAATTCAAGGCCAGACTTGGCTAACATAACAAGAACCTGTCTTAGGAAAACAGAGTAAAATCATATCTGTTATGTTTGCAGCATAAACTCTCTTTGTAAAATCATGAAGAACAAAAACTAACCAGACATTGTTAAAAAAAAATATTAGATAATGTGTGACAAATGAGAAAGTAAAGAATATTATACATGGAGGCAACCAGAAATAAAAATCAGATTATAGGTTATACTCTAAGTCCAGAAAATAGTAGAGATAAAAACAGATGCCATTGATTTGATGAGTGATTCATTAGACTCTGAGTACAAGACACCCACCTGAGCAAGGCTTCATTAGGATTAAAATTTTACAACATGGACAATCTCTTTTGAGCCTGAGCATTAGATTATGGGAATTTTAATGACATGATCATGTTTTGTGTACACCCCAAATGCCATTGAGGTTTACCATACATATCATCAGAAGTATAACTGAACTCTCTTTAAAGAATGGTTATCACACTATGGACCTTAGGGCCCTGAGTGAATGTGTTTTTGTTGTTGTTCATTATTTTCTTGTAAGAAGATGAATCCTCAGTGCATGACACTGTTATTAGTGACTATGGATGGCCAACATTGTCTCTATGACAATTTATCTTACATGAAATATGGACAGTAAAGCCACCAACCTGCCTGTGACTAGTGTAAGATCTTTGAAAACATATATTCTGGGTGCAGGGGCCCATGCCTCTAATCCTAGCATTCAGGAATCAAAAGTAGATGGGCTACAGAAGGAGACACTATCCAAAGAGAATGAAGCAAAGGAAAATTCAAATTCTCAACAAGCCTATATTAGTTGAAAACTTGCCATGTAATAGCAAATCAAAACTAAAACTTTTTTGCCTATCTAAAAGTACACCACCACCAAACTAAGGAGAACTGATGGTGCCACACATCTTTGTGTTTCTCCCAGAACAAATACTTATCAAATAAGTTTTATATCACAAGATCAAATATATTTGAATATATACTCCTTAGAATGTCATTAGTTAATAATCCATAACATATAATTACTTACTATGTCTTTGGATAAAAATTTCTACAAGGGGTTAGAGAGTGGTTGTAGGTGCCTACCTGCAAACCTGACAGCCCAAGTTCAGTTCTCCAGCACCTACATAAAACCATACACAAACTAGTTCATGCTCCTTCCATCCCAAAGTTCCTAAGACAATGAGAGGTGGACCGACGAGTTTCCAGAAGATTTTCAGATGCAGAAGCAGTAAATGACCCTTCCTCAAAAGAAGGTGGAAGGAAAAAGCCAGGCCATGCCTTTAATCCCAGAAATTGGGAAGCAGAGGTAGAAGGATTCATGTGAATTCAAGGCCACCCTAAAACTACATAGGGGATTCCAGATCAGCCCAGACAAGAGGCAAACCCTACCTTGGAAAAACAACTTAAGAAGGTGAAAAGAAGGAAAGAGAAAACATTCTGAGGTCCTCAACCTCCACACGTGCATCAGCATGCACAGATACACACATCATATACACATATGCATGTATATACACTAATAAGTAAATATTAATGTTATATTTCCTTCAAAGCAAAAATTTGGCAATTTAAATGGATGTATTAAACAAGAAAAAGACAGAAGGAAAAAAGTCTCTCTTTTTATAATTTTTCCCAACAATGGATGTAGACATCTATAATACACGGGTTTGGATACAGTAAGTTACGTGTAAATGGCAAAATAACCAAAGTTAAATTCCAACTGGTATGTATACATTCACTGCCAAAAGAACAATTTTTGAGAGGGGGGGAATCCTTTGTTGACTTTCTGAATTATAAGGACTCACAGGAAATTGATAGCTTAATTATACTGCCATAAATCAAGAAACCAGCAACTTCTCAAGATGGATAAAGCAATCCTGAGAGACCCTTAAGTGAGGTCCTTAGAACACTGATTTCATTGCGTGCATTCTGTCATGCCTTGTGCAAAGTAAAGAGAAAACCCCGCCAGCAATTCTGCTGTGTTTAGAAGCTCACAGTGCCTAGCCACTGTTGCCACTCTCATGCTGTTGTGAGAGGGAGCCTCTCTTCTGGAAGATGACTGGCTCAGCAGAAGATCCCATCCCATGTAATAAAGAGAAGACATACCAGCAGAGAGCATTTCCTCACTGGAAAGTGAAGAGAAGAGGACAGAACCGTCTTATGTCTTAAGCATGGTAACTCATTTCTAAGTCACATTCTGTGCCTTCCAGCTTGTCCAAAGGCAGAGTTCCATTCTGGCTCTCAAGAAGGCTGCATTTTGTAAATAATTTCAGTGGCTCCTAACATCACATGTTCAAAAATACAATTGCACATGTTTTATGATTTCTTCCAATTTAATCAGAGGGAAACTTTTTGGTTAAGAAAATCCTTCAAAAATGATGTATGGTCATTTAGAATTTTAAATGTAGTTCATTTAACTCTAGTAGAAGTATTTCATTGTATTACACTCAGCACCTACCAAATCAGAGATCTAGAGGCTCCTAAGAGCCCATCACAGAAGTAGACATAGAATGGACCCCACATGGCTCAGTGAATTTTGCCAAAGAAAGGGTGGAAACATGTTTAGAGCCACAAGTTGGGACATTATGCACAGAGACATTGCCTCTTCTCCATAACTGATGGCTGCCCCCACAATGCACCACCCCCAATCCCCATTGGAATGACCTGCATCCCCAAGGAGGAGGGTCCCTTTGGAAAAGGGACAGGGATGAGGGACAGGATGGTGCCAACATATGCGGTTTATATACTATGTATGTTCAAAACTAATTTTTAAAATTCTCTTAAAGATATCTACTTTGGATACAGGGCAAAAATCACATGTTTATTCCCTTATCTTAAAAATAATGATTATTTTCAATACTGGTGACATGTGACATAGGTATCACCAATTTGAAGGTTGTCTACATTGAGCCTATGGGTACAATGACTTAGGTCACAATGTAATGATAATTAAAGTGCTAATTAACTGGTAGAAGAAATTTATTGCACAAAATAGATTGCTGTATTACTTTGTTTTAACTTTTGTGTCATTTCAACCTGGTAACTAGTAATTTAGGATCCTCTAATCATGCTCTTTAATCTACATGCTAATCTCAGATTGCAACAGCCCATCATTACAAAGCCAGGGTGCAAGATATATACTGCATTTCTGCTTAGTCTTAAAAATGGGATACTGGGAGGCAAAAAAAAAAAAAAAAACCACAAAAAAACCCACCTGTGTTGGCAGACACCTCAGTATTGGTTTGAATATAATCTCTTTTGAAGTAGGGCTAATTGGGAGCCAGCCAGCCTCGTGAACCCTTTTAGCCACTTCTTAACCTAACAAGCAGATCATGAATGTGACGGAGACACATAGAATCTGGACAATGTCCTTGGCTAGAGAGACAGAGAGGGGTAAAGGGTGCAGGGTAGGTGGCTATATTTTAACCAAAGGCGGCAACCTAAGAGGATGGTGAGGGCACTTCCTGCTTCTTGGCCTACCTGAATTTTCCGCCTGTAGGCTGGATTGGCAGCTCCACTGCTCAGCTTCCTGGGATCTGGGCAGTACAAGCGCATCATGGGCCAAACAGGGCCTTTGTCTTTGTTCAAGCTGACTAACCTTGGACTCTGGACTGACTGGCTCCCCTAGTGAAATAAAGTCCAGCTCCCACAGCGTCCAAGGATTTTCCAATTCTGGAGTCTCCTGCTCCACGAGGAGTTTGTGTCTTTACCTATTACTTCAAAATAAACTGCTTGCTTAAATCCTTTCCTTCCTGCCCTTTCATCCATTCACTGGCAAAGAAAACGAAACTCAACACCTCTAGAAAATATCATGACTTTTCTTGTTTTTCTTTTCTTTTTTTTTTTTTTTTTTAAAGCAAAGAACATTTATTCTGCAGAATTAGCCAGCATGGAGGGTCAACCATTCATAGAAAATGGCGACCTATCATGACTTTTCAATGAAGGTTTTTTTCTTTTTTTCGAGGCAGGGTATCCCTCTAGTCCAGGCTGACCTGGAATTCACTATGCAGACCGAGGCTTGCCTCGAACTCACAGTGATCCTGCTACCTCTGTCTCCCCAGTGCTGGGATTAAAGGTATGCGCCACCAGACCCAGATGAAAGATGTTATTTATTATTTTTGAGAGACAGAGAGAGAGAGAGAGAGAGAATGGGTGCCAGGGTCTCTAGATGCTGCAAACAAACTCCAGAAGCACTTCCCAACCACCTTATTCATCTGTCTTCACGTGTACTGGGGAAACAATCCTGGGTCCTTAGGCTTTGCAGGCAAGTGCCATCTCTCCAGCTCCCCACCTCGAAAGGCATTTATTTTAAAAAGCCCATTTGTTGAATTTGAGTGATCTTTAAGAATTATCCCTGTTATTCTTAATACATCATTTTCTTCAATTACATGACTTGAGTAATCAGGTTTCAACTTTCAGTTCAACAAAATGACATTAATTTTTATTTAGTAAATAGAAAAAAATTTTTTTTTTTTTCATGTGTTCACTGTATGGGAAGCAGTTCAGTGACGGTTCTTACCTCATTTCCCACGGGAGAACTCACACTGGGGAGAAACCTTATGACTGAAGCCACTGCGGGAAAAGGTTCAGTCACAAGACAAATCTCAATAAACATGAACGAATGAATACAGGATCTCCTGCGCTCAGTGTGGGGAAAACTTCCACCAGAATTGTCATCGCAGAAGGAATCCACGTACGGGAGAAGATACCTAAGTGTTCGGAATGTGGGAAAACCTTCCCTAAAAATTAAGACCTTTTACTTCATCTACAGAGTCATGTGACTGAGAAATAGTATGGTTGTAAAAAATGTGGGAAACGACTTGGTCGTGTGTCCAACCGTCCCTGGCATGAAAGAACTCATTCAGCATGGAAGACCCCCAAAGTAGGAATGGTGCCTCGGCCTGACAAGTGTCTTGAAGAATTCTGAACTCCCAAACTGCCTAAAAAGATTCAGATACCTGACAGCCTCGTTATGGTCACTTTGGCTGAAGCCTCGGATTCTAAGAGCTCTCCCAGGGAAGGAAGCCTCCTGCAGGGCTGAACCTCAGTCGGCATGCAGACCTTTCGGTCTACGGAGCTCACCTCTGTCACCCGCCCCTCGTGAGAGACTGAATATGAATTGTGCCTAGGGCTGTGCATCTCCCTAGGTGAGCGAAGTGTCATTGAAATACGTCCCATTGGGCTGCAGAGATGGCTTAGTGTTTAAGCGTTTGCCTGTGAAGCCTAAGGACCCCGGTTCGAGGCTCAATTCCCCAGGACCCACGTCAGCCAGATGCACAAGGGGGCGCACGCGTCTGGAGTTCGTTTGCAGTGGCTGGAGGCCTGGCATGCCCATTCTCTCTCTCTTTCTCTCCCTCTCTCTCTCTCTCTCTCTCTCTCTCTCTCTCTCTCTCTCTCTCTCTGTTGCTCTCAAATAAAGAAAAGTAACAAAAAAAATTAAGGAAAAAAAAAAAAAAGAAATATGTCCCATTTCCTTCCCTCAACAAACACATAGGAATTTACACTTGAGAAACAATGCCCAGGTCCTCATCTGGAACTGTGTTCCATGGAAACAACCAAACCAGCGACTTCTAAAGGCAAGTCAATACAACCTTTAGGCGTCTGATAAGGTGGGGCTGTTGACTTGTTTACCTCGCAGTAAGGAAAAGACAGCACATGAATGTCACAGAGTTGCTCTCATTTCTATATGATTTTAAATTATGGTTAACTTCAATAATGTTGGCAATTTGTTATGAAAATTTTACAGAAATCCTTTTCACAGAAAAAAAAAAAAAGTCAGGCACCACATAGACAATGCACATGCAGTGTATTCATTTGAAATGTTTCATCAGGAGACCACGAGACTCTCACCTTTCCTGAAGGCATTTTCTAATGTCTGCATTTTTCATGACCCTGACACATGTGGAAGAATAAAAGCTCTTGATGACTGATCTACTGACAGACACACAGAAATGAAGAGAGATTAAAGACTTGAACCCCCCTCACCTCTAGGAGAAACAACATTTTCACTGACATGATTGGGCAACAGGAAACAGAAACCAACATGAGCTATACTAGACTGCTTTAGTCTGTTGAAAGGGGAAATGCTCACATCCTGGACATCTGCTCCCATAAGGCATAAGCCACAACCTTATAAGGAATACCTGCGACCCACTGAGGAATATCCCAAATGGAATGTGGGAATGAGCAAAGAGAGGGTACCAACACATGATGTATCCATATGAAATATGTTAATAATAATAATAATAATAATAATAATAATAATAATAATAAAAGAAGGAGGAGGAGAAATGGGAAGTGCTAATATTGCCCCTTAATTTCTAAGAATACAGATTAGAACACAGTGTTTTTTAATCATGTTAATGCTAATTTCCTTTGAGGAATCTAAATAAGCAGCATAAAATAAGTCATTATGATGGTGGTAGAACATCCATCAACATCCATAAAAGACACAATGTCCAGGTCTATCATTTATATGAACTATCCTGATGGACAAAAACTTCTGAAACTTGGAACAAAGTAAGTCTTCCCCTCTTTAAGTCATTTCTACCAGGTATTTCATCACAGCTATGCAAAATTCTTACATATGTGGAGACAACTGTGATTCTGGATTTATTTTGGTAAATATGAAGTTATAAAAATGTAGATATTTGTAATGTGGGAAGTTGTAGAGCTGAGAACAGCACAGTAGTGACCCATAGAGTATTTTTTAGTTCCCAACCTTAACCAGAATAATAGTTGACTATGTCTGTACACTGCTCAAAAAATATGTCCAAAAGAGGATTAACTAATAGACATGTATTTTACAGTGAGAAATATTAACAGAATCATAATTTTTTTCACTCCCTATTTATATAAAAATCAAAGGTATTGTTACTTATTTGGTACTATCTTTCAGTGATGTCGAGTTCATAATTAGGGCTTACTAGATATGATGTGAATTTTTAACAATTAAACTTGGGAATAGAATAAAAATCTGAAGTTGTCTTTGTTTCTTTTCAAATTCTCCATTGCTAAACAGGAATATGATCTTGAAATAGAATCTCTTCATGCTTTCACAAATGAGGTCTTGTACTTCCAACACTATTCAACTCTGTCTGAGGCCTGCATTTCATAATCACCATTACCAATTTTCTTATATTATTTACAAAGTATTTTCCAATATGTCAGTGTAGACAATTTTTTTTTGCCCTCTTAAATTCGCAAGGATTAGCACTGTTTCAGATGGAAAGCACTGACTGCAGATATCACATGTTGTCCAAGTCAATGCAATAGATATTCCTTTGATTTTCTCATACATGAATTCTTATCTTTTAATAAATGCAGTATGTTCAGTATTACAATTTTTGAAAACTGAGCTCTCTTCTCACATTGATATAGTGCTTAGATATTTACAAAAATTATTATTATTATTATTTTGGGAGTTGGTTATAATCACATTATCCTTTATGTTTAAGATAATATGAAAAATGATAACATATATAACCTACTGGTAACTGGAGGAAATCATATATAACATGACTGTAAATAAAGTGATCTCCACATATTATTCTTTGACCTTTCATAAGCTTCCATCATTGGCTTAGAACAAAGGGCTTTCACAGTTTGGTCTCACTTATCTACATGTGGAAAAAAATCACTTACTAAGTATGAGGATTTGAATTACAAAGAAGAGAACCTGATAAATTTTCCTAGAGAACAGATTGCTCAATTCTGCTGAGTTTTACATCATAATGTAAGGAGACTATTGAGGGTCTGGTGTTGTTTGTTCTGTAGGTATTTCATTTCATCTTTTAACAGCTATATTGTGTCTATTTTGGCTTATCAGCATCTACTACAACTATGCTACCACATCCTTATTTTGATCATAAAAGCACTAATGCAAAATGTAATGAGGTCTTGCTATGCCTTCTGCACATTACTTGGCTTAATTACATTCAAGGGTCAACACTAGTATGTGAGGTACACAGTACAATTAACTCTGTAACTATTGTGCTTGAAGAAAAAGAAGCAGGATTATGCAATTTGTCCAAAGATCATCAACTTGTAAGGCTACAAATCATATTTGAAATCCAAGTAGCCTGGATCCCAAAAACTGCCACCCCATGTGAGCCACCATATTCTGCCACATGACATTGACATCACATGACACATGGCAAGTATGTAGGATCACGTTCCTGTTGAGTTGAAATACAACTTCTATTTTCCTTACTTCTAGCCATGAGAAGCAAAATCTTCATTTTCAAAGATGTTAAGTTCAAAATTCCACATTTATATTAATGCTTAGCCTATAAAGTTAGTAACTGGGAAACATTTTTTTTCTTTTCTATCTTTAGTATTTTTAAAGGCTGTCACTTCATATCAGATCCTATTAAGGGTCAATATTTCTGTACACTAGAACTTCTAAATATGTTTTAATTTCAAGTCAGACAGGCTAAATCCTCCTCCTTCAGGCTGCTAGATGTGTGACCTAAGACATCAAATAATTAATGTCTGCACACCATCCAAGTGTTTCAGAGCCCAACTCACAAAATTCATATTCCCATTATAAATAATACTGTTGCACATCAAAGCCTACTGACCCATTTTTTGAATATGCCTTCTAGAGACACAGTTCAAAGGTTGCAAGCCCAGCTCTGTCTGAGGCATGTTATTTAGCTTTACAAAGTCACTCAAACCCCATGCCTCATTTTCCTCACCTGTAAGATGTGAATAACAATGATGGTATCTTCCTCATAAGGTTTATATGAATATTACATAGAGCAGTTCATAAACTTCCATTATAGAGTTGATTCCTAGTAATTTCAGTTTAAAAGTCAATCAGAGAAATACTGAAATTAGTTCAATTTTCAATTATCTGTGTCAAAACAAAGAAATAAAATGCAGCATTAAAGAAATAATAAGAACTTTAATCAAAACCAAATATTTTAATTGCTGCTAGTTGTTTTATTTATGTGAAATTGTCAGTAGTTTCTGTGAATAACTTATCAGTTGTTGATTCTCATTTAAAGTTGTTCCCCTACTCATTCTAGCCCAGACTGACCTGGAATTCACTATGTAGTCTCAGGGTGGCCACAAAGTCTTGACAATCCTCCTACCTCTAGCTCCCTCCTGAGTGCTGGGATTAATGGCGTGTGTCACCATTCCAGACCATTCTTTTATTTTTATTTTTAATTTTTCAAACAGAAGAGGAGAAGGCCTATACTTATTGTTTTTTTTGTTTTGTTTTGTTTTTACAAAAAGTAGAATGTGAGAGGCTTGTAAGGTACTTGGGGGAGTCTTCAGGTCTCCCATCTGCACTGTCAGCCTTATAAAACCAAAAATGAATATGACAAATTAAACTTTATCACCTAAAACAATCCTATAGGTAGCCATATATTTGTATAAATGAAAATAAAACATTTAGAATTAATAGTTCTGTAAATAAGCATTCCTCTTAACCATGGCACCTTTGTGATGATACAAGAGATTCCACTTTTTTATTAATTACTTTTGTACTCAGTGAATTGTTAGCCTCCTCCCTGTTCTCCCCCCGTCTCCCTGGCCCTTCCTTGTTGAGGTATATGGGTCATGCATTGTAGAGTTAGTCCTCAGATATGGGTAGGAAGAAACGTTTCTGTGTATCACGACCCAATGTGTGGCTCTGAAATTCTTTCCGGCCCCTGTGCCACAAATTCCCCTGAGCAATGTTGGGTTCATTTTAGGTCTGCTTCAGTGATGAGGTTTTGGGAGCCTCTGTGTCTCTGGATATCTGATTTAGTAGGAGTTGATTGTTCTCTGTGTGGATCTCCTTCACCCTTGTGCTGGT
Organism: Jaculus jaculus; assembly: GCF_020740685.1. NCBI lineage: Eukaryota > Metazoa > Chordata > Mammalia > Rodentia > Dipodidae > Jaculus > Jaculus jaculus. The sequence continues at coordinate 33,833,113 of NC_059112.1, forward strand.
ACTAGGTTCACTTTTTTATCAGTACATTGCACTGAAAAAAATATTGCATATGCACTATATAATATTTACTTTCAATTTGCTTCCCACAGTTTCTCTGAACTTCCAGAGTTGGAGTAGCAGCAAGAAGCTAAGCTGAAAGCACTGTCTTCTATGTGAGGCACTTTCTGTCTAAACATAATTATGAAATTCTAAGTCACAAGACTAGTCTACCATTGCTTTCTCTCAGCAAAGAATTACCATTAGATGAAAGAGCCCACAGAAGTAAACATCAGGAGCTAATGTTTGCTGCTCCTCTGAACTCAATCGGCCTAATCCAAGTCCAGAAATGCCTTTAAAGTCACGGAAACCTTCATGCTGAGTTCAATCCTTGGTGGGATAAAGAGCAAGAAAATCTTGTTTTCTCACTCTAATATTCTGCCAGGGCATGCATTTAACGCAATTCTGAACAAAAGATTTCTCTCTCTTACAAACTAACTGAATTTTGTGCTTGGGTGCGGTTTGCTTCAAATAACTTATGAGGCATGTATTGATTATTTGTATCTTGACACATACTTCCTTTAAATCAAAACCCATGAGTATTATCCATGAAGTCATGTTCCCCTGGTATTCAGACATGGAGAGTGCTTTGGTTCAATTTAAGTAGAAACCACAATATGATTCTCTTATACATAGATAGATTGATTAACAATGTGGTCAATATTAAGCATCAGCTTGCATTTGCAAATTATCCAACTTTATAAGTTGAATGCTAAAATTACATTACGACTGGTATAGTCCCAAAACTCATTTGACACTTGAATACATGAGAACTCAAAAACTTTGTCCTTCAGATCATACTGTTCATTGAGGAACAAACTATAACCACAAATCTTAAAAATGTTCTGAACATTTATCTTACACTGTCTCTCAAATATCGTTCTCAAAACTTTTACCTTTAGTGTCTAAGCTCTTTACTGTCATAAAGTTTCAGGTTTCCTAAAGGTCAGTAAGGGGAAGTTATTTTTAAGAGGCTACTGAAATAAGAAGCATAGACATGTTATAAATTAGTAGCTTTCATTTATTCTTTTGATCCCAAAAATATTCAATACAATACAGTTAATTATACACCTTGTCTTATAATTCATGAGAATAGCATAAATAAAGACAACATCCCTGTAATAGTATAGATTGGGTACCAGCTGCAGTTGATTGTCACATAGAGAAAAGAAGTAAAAAAAAGCAACTATAAAGGTGACCACCAAGATAAGTATAAGTAAACACAAATACCAGGAACTAATAGTTTCAAAATTAGTTTGGCACATGGCGATACAAAATAAATGACTACCCATTTCAATATGTATTTCATGATCTATGTTCATAAGTAATTAATTACAGGTTATAAAACTTAGGTTAAACAAAAGCAAGGGAAAAACATATTATCTACTCAAAAGACAAAAAGTTATATATAATTAAGAACACACATCCCTTCTATGATAGCACACATGAGTCAGTCACATCCTGTCCCAGAATGAAGCACTCTGAAGGAATATGGCTTTCCAGTTGTCTACCTACTGATTTCACATGAGCCCATTCTCATTATTTTTAGATATTTGTACCATTTTAATTTAAATGGCTCAATCCCATCAGATATATCAGACTGGAGAAATTTTGCAGTAGTCATTCCATTCCTGAATTGCTTCTAGTATGAATAATAAGCTTGAATAATAACAGATGAAATTGCTTATGACAGTTCACTAGACCCTTTACATTCTAGATAACAAGCCAAAGTGCAAATGCTAGTGGCTCAGTTTTTTCTCCTTCCACACATGCAATACACACACATACAGACACACACACACACAAATGCACATACCTACACACACACCCATACAAAACTTAAACTTTAGATTGATGCGGTGTCTCCCAGGTAAGAAGCAACCGCAATGCAAAGAGCTTGTTCCTGCATGCAACTTAGCCTTAACTTTTTTTTATTTTAGAAAGGCCTTCCTCTATGAACATAAATGCATAGGACCACAAAATTGAAAGGCCAGTTTTCTATTAATATAATGGCCATACATTCCTTAAACACTTACATAGTTAATTCCAGATTCAATGTTAAATTGTGAAAAAATATGACTGATCTTCTGTTTTTGCCTTATAATAAATTATATTTTAACCATAGTCAAAATGGCCTAAATTTTATTTCATCTCATATCTTCCATTTCCTCACTTTCCCTGACTGGTAGTAGCCTTTCTCCCTAGTGCCTTATTAAATAGCATTAAATTATCTAATTTTCTGGGAATTCAGTGCTGAGGTATACATTTCCATTTTCTTTGTTGATCTAGCACAGGCTCAGGTGATTTCTACATAATGCATCCAATTAATGCAGGCAAGGCAAACAAAACGGCATTTCTACTAATCCCTACATTCGTGACTATAAACAAAAACGGGGTACAGATTTCCACTCTTTGCTTGGCAAGTCCATTCAAGTGCAAGCTGAAGAAAAAGGATTCCTGTTCTTTCCGTACTCCTGAGTGTGTTGTTGTCTGATTCTATGTCCATTGCTATGAACAAGATTGCAAAGCCTTTCTCACATCCTTCTTTATCCTTATTCAGAATTTTGTTAGCTTCATTTGTTTGTAAAGTAGAGTTGGATTTGTTGTTTTGCTTCTCTAATTAATATTTTTTGGCAGAAATGTTTGCCTTCTTCCAAATTAGGGCTTCATTTTAATCAACTAGTGATCTTGCCCCTTGGGAATCATTTTCTTTTTAAACAAGACAAATCCAGGTCTCTTGGGATCCAACATTTTGAGTTGGAACATGACACATATTTCACTTACGAGCACATACATTCATTTTACACGATTCCTCAAGGTGGCCAGGTGGGTTCGTGGTCTGCACTGTATCCACCTATAGAAAATACAAAAAATATATGTCTGCTTTACAGGGATGTGAGTAGGATTTGGCCAGCCTAGTTGCAAAGCTTGAACTGTACATCTTGGCTCACGGTATTCTTTCTTTCTTTAAGATGTATTTGCAATGGCTGTAACCTTGTGCAGAAGTCACAGAGATACAGTAGTTCGTGCTGCAATTAACAACCCTCGGGCATCTAAATCAATAAAGCTGGCTAATCTCAAGGACTCTATCTGACTGAAATGTTTGCTTTGTATAAGAACCACTGAGTTAATTGTGTGTTGGGGTTTAATCTTTTCAAGGCTATGATATGTTAGAAGGAAAGAAGATGAGGAGTGTTGAGCCTCTGCACTACAAACAGAATAAGAATGAGATACTAATTTTTCTGTGCATGCTTTTGCATCCTTGAGAGTCAGGAATATGAGTTAGATCAAAAAGTTCACATCCTTCAAAGTACCTTCAGCCTATATGTGACATAGCACACTTTCTCCTCAATGAAACCTAGCAATTTACTTAACTGCAAAAAGACTGCTGGTCTCTGGTCAAGCAAACATTACTCTCCCCTTCAAAGTCATGACTATTAAAGGGCAGTGTTTCGTTTCTAGTTAATACAAATGCAAGTGGTGGTAAATATATCTTCAAAACATTTTAGTGCTAATGTAAGTTTTAAAGGTTTTTATTTGTTTTTATTAGAAACCAATCAGTGGACTCCTTTCTATGTCCTGTACCAGAAAGTACAAAAAGCATATTTTCCCTATTTGAAGCTGCAAATGATGATAGTGAAATCTTTAGTAATCAAGGTATTTCTTAAGAATTTGGGCTGGAGAGATGGCTTAGCGGTTAACTGCTTGCCTGTGAAGCCTATGGACCCCGGTTCGAGGCTCGGTTCCCCAGGTCCCATGTTAGCCAGATGCACAAGGGGGCGCACGCGTCTGGAGTTCGTTTGCGGTGGTTGGAAGCCCTGGCGCGCCCATTCTCTCTCTCTCCCTCCATCTGTCTTTCTCTCTATGTCTGTCACTCTCAAATAAATAAATGAAAATGAACAAAAAAAAAAAATTTTTAAAAAAAAAGGTATTTCTTAAGAATTAGGATGAACTGGTTGTAGTGACACAAGCCTTTAATCCCAGTACTCAGGAGGTAGAGGCAGGAGGATCGCTGTGAGTTTGAGGCCAACCTGCAACTACAGAGTGAATTCCAGGACAGCCTTGGCAAAATTGAGACGCTACCTCAAAAAAAAAAAAAAAAAAAAAATTAGGACTAGAAAAGAGAAAATATCCAACCTAATTTTGAAGATACAAACATAAATTCACTGCACACAAGATATAAGCTAAGAAAAGAATTTGATGTTCTTATTCCCTATGGCTTTGTAACTACATTACTTTGAAAGCAAATAGTATATTGAAATGAGTGATAACTAACATTAAAACCATTCTTATTCATAGGATGTAATACTTTAGAACATGTTCTGAGGATAGATTATCAATATTATCTCTACACCTTTAAGCAGTTTCAAAATATATCTTATTTTTCCATCAAATTCCAAGAAATAAGTTTCTTCTTTCCCTAGCAGCTGTAAAAATTAACATAATTTAAAATATACTCAACAATGGCATAAGCACGACACCCATCAATATGAGCTATATTATAAGCTTGCTATGGACTTTCATATATTATTTTACAGAAAGCACATTACTACATGGTCAATTTCAAACATCTTTACTCATTGGTGAAGGTTAAATGTTTGAAAGTTCCTGATTTTGTGTTTTCTTTGCAAACTAACTGCAACTGCCACATAACTGAAAGTATAGAAGATATGAAGCCATCCTGTTATGTACTCTTACTATTCATACTTCCATAGTACTTGTCAAATATTGAACTATTTTGGACAGTTTTTCACTTAAGTTTTATATGCTGTGAAACCTTTACAATGTGATTCCTGAAAGCAAACATGTTCACTGTGTTGCTTTCTTTCCTGTATCTGGACACAATTGTTTGGTAATAAATTTTATTAATACATGAATACATATTTGGGAACAGATAAGGAAAGAATATAAATATTTAAAATCACAGGTAACTGTTTGCCTTGTATTATTTGCCATGACTTTAGATCATGACATATACTTCTAAACTGCAAAAATTTACTGTTTGTTGACAATTGCATATAACATACATTTGTATGTAAGACATAATTATTTACAGCCATATTCACCATGTTGCATAACCAGATTGGATTCTAAACTTATGATATAACAGTGCCTCCATGATCACAGTGATTATAGTCTGAAAGTAAGTTTCAGCCCTAATATTCATACGTGACTTTCCTTTTATACACATTTATTAATTTACTGAAAACATTTTTAATAAATGAATAAATAACAGGTTTTTAAAATAAAAATCAGTGATTATCAAATATTTAGTATTTTAATTTCAAAACCTGATGTGTAATTTTAATTTATAAGCATACCCATGAATATAACACATTTGAATAATATATTCACCATTCTGTCATGCAGCATAATGAAATCCTCTTATTAAAATGTTACTCACAATGAAGCTACTTATGAACAGGTTTCTGTTTGTGGTTTTAGATTTTACTGCACAGAATAAACACACTGTGTATTAATATTCACCTGTAACTAGATCCAAGAAAAAATGGATTCTTTCCTCACCATTAAAGATTTACATTTACAAACAAAACCAGTAACAAACACATCACAGATTGGTTCATAAGGAGCTGCTTAGAAATCTAAAAGCTGTAGTTGGTGAGGGTCAGAATGGCAATGGATGTTACCAGGATGTGTTTGTTTTGATTTGAATCAGCTAATTAAAATGGCCCCAGAAGCAATTTTCAGATCACAGCTGCTACAGAGATAGGCCCCAGTCAATCACATCCAACCAATCTTTTAGTCAGGTCCAATTCAGGTAAAGTTGTAGAGATGCAGCCTTTGTCCCAACCATCCAACCTTTCTCCTCACCTTGTTTCTATCACTCAGGCAAGAAATCACACACACACACACACACACACACACACACTCAAGGCCCTGCAGGCGAGAGCATGCATTTGTATGTACACACACACACACACACACACACACACACATATACATGCTTGCTCACACAGGGAATAGAAGCCAAGGTGTTCTGGAGCCTTTCCTTCCAAGATATCATTGTCCATCACTGAATTTCCATTTCTGGACCCAAAGACTGAATTAAGAAAATAATATAGCACATATTCTCCAGACAACAATAAATGCAATAAATGCCAAGTTCTAGCGCAAGGTAATTGAACTACATAGAGAATAAGAACAGGACTCAAATGCAGGAGTAAGGATATGCCGAACCCTATTACATGGGAATAGACCTGTTTCTTGCCTATAATTCTAAAACATTTCAAAACTACAAAAAGGAAATATGAAATACTTCAAAGCCTACCTATTTTTCTACTTATTTCATTAGAAATGCTTCAATATAAATCATGCACCTATGTGATTAGTGTACATTAAACACGAGTATCTGTTGAGTGTGTTTGCATATAACTATCTACATATAAAGGACTCTATTAATATGCACTATTTTTTCCCTGAGTGATGTTTAAATCAGGTACCACATAAAAGGTAGAGAATATTCTAAAACATATGAATGTTAATTTTCATAACCTAAAAGCAGGACATTGATACAAATAGTTCAGAGCAAACTCAGTATAGTGGTTGAATCACAGCACAGACCCTTAATAGCATTGGAAGCTGGTGGCTTGTATTTTTAAATATGAAATCACATTAAAAATCACTTGAGATGGAAAACAAGGCATGTAGTAAACACAGGATTTAGGTGGATGGACAATTTTAGGGAAGAAAATGATGATTTTGATCTTTCCTGTGATTTATATAAATAACATTTCTGAGCCATAAACTAAAATGACCATTGCCACTTATACAGAGTTAATAGAAGTTGAGACCCAGTACCCCAAAACATGGCACAGAGACATCTGAAGAACTAAAGAAAGCAAGATTATTCTTCCTTGTCCTCTAGCTCTTCCCCCTGAGTCAGGCCATCGTACTTTCACTTGAAAGCTATGTGTACCTGAGATACATGCATACAAGGAGGAGAAGGAGATGCTTATCTCTGGGAACACAAGGACACACAAGAATCTACACAAACAAGCACACTAAGTCCCCTCCAGTGTGTATCAGCTCATGCTCCCTCTAAGCAATTATACTTCTCAGTGACTATCTCCTATGAAGCCTAAGCATAAAAATTTTACCTTTTCTTGTTTATCTAGTCTTTTTTTCTTAAGAAAGATTCTCTGTCATGTAAAAGTATAGCAAATAAATATGTATAATTGCTTTTCCAAACTTCACTTTGTGTATTTGCACACTTGTGCACACACACAGGTATGGAGATGTCCTCTATCGTACTTCTATGCCATATATCCTGAACTGGAGACACCATTTCTGGCTGACCAGTAAGCCTCAGCAATTCTACTTTCTCTTCCCGCCACAGGACTCCATCATCATGTGTGGCAATGCCCAGTTTATTACATGCATGTTGAGGATCTCAGGTCATCTTGATCCATGATATGTGTAAGGCAAGAGCTATTATTCAGAGCGCCATTTCTCCAAACCCAAACCTCTCTGTAAATACAGGGGCTAGCCATGATACTAACGATAAGCTGGGTAAAGAAACCTGTCTTCTATGTCAATGTTGGTAGCCAGATTGCACTTGACTGGCTAATCTAACCTGACAAGAAACCCTTGTGAGGTAGTGATCATAACTGCTCATTTTGCCTTTGAAGGAAGCGGTGTAGTTCCTCTAACTTTATAAATGTATTGTGATATATAAGTTTAATTAAAGACTACCAAATTATCATAAGGACGTTATGCACTGAGAATACTTTTTATTTTGACTTTAAATCTTTTTAAAGTAGTTAGCTATATTGCAATTGTAAATACCTCCTTTTCTGGTACCATGTAAGAAATAAGCAAACTTGTGGAAGTCATAAACTATTGTAAATGAACAGAGTAGTTTCAATTCTAGAAGCCTATGTATTGAACACACTCTATCATAATTATTTAAATTCAAAAATACATACTCTATCATCATGACTTAAGTGGGTACACATTTAATAAGCAATTTAAATTTACATGAAGTTTGTCTAAATTGTCCCAAACAGAAATGAATAAAGTGAATTCTACCCAATCAAAGAAAGGGAAATTCATACTTATTTATATATTTTCTCTCTCTATCTTACTCACACACATACACAAAACCACACTTGTTAATACAGTTTCTACTACACTATGCAAGAATAGTATTCATTTTCACATTAGCCACTGAATTGGCCCCATAAGGAAAGCTATGGGTAAATACTATTATACCAACATTCCATGATAGATACTTTGTCCTGGCTTTTGAGTGTCAATGGCTTGGGGTCTAAGAGAAGAGTGTCTTGTGTGAGAAAACAAGCCATCAGGATTGAGTAACTGAGATGCCTACTGCAATCATGAAATTCCAGTGTCAGAAACAATATCAAAGGTGATGCATTACAACCTGATAAAGAGTCATAGAAGGTAATACACATCAACAAGACATAAACGAATGAGCAACCTTACAGAGGCAAAGATGACGGCCAAAGATAAACTAATAAGTGAACAGACACTGAGAAAAACTGGGGAGGTGCAGTAGGAAGAGTTCATTAACTCACTGGCCCTACAGCTGGGCCTGAAATTGAGGTAGGCTAAGCCTGGTGTCCATGGACTGGGAGGACGAGTGCATTCCATGAAAGGGCAATTTGTGAGGTCAGAAGACTGAGAAATCTGTGTCTGAACTAGAGATTTCCTCTCAGCTCCATAATGAGCCATTTCCTTACCTACTGGCTTAAGTCTGTAACCCATGTCATAGGAAAAATACTGTAAAACAAAGTCTTCCTTAACATCAGAACTTACTCATATACAGGCAAATCAATTCATTAAGTGTCAAAAGACAAAACACACAACCAAACCACTATTTGTTAATAAAAATTAGACTAACATATAGAAACATTTGCAGGTTTCTACTCTTCCATAAATGTACTAAAACATTTACGTCTTGGTTCATAATTTTTCTACTTTTTATTTTAAATGACTATGTGAAAGAAACCTTTTCTTCCTTAATCAAGGCAGAATAGAGATTATTCCAAATATTTTATGCCCTCTACAAACAATAGCAGTGGTATAGGTCCCAGCTTTACAATTTCCTTTTGCCCAAAGTTGATTAGTAATGCCTGCACATTCTCAAAGCTCATAATTAAAAGTACAAGAGTGCCATTGAGGCTGGAGAAATGGCTCAGAGGTTACAGGTTCTTGAAAAGTCTGCTAGCCCAGGTTAAATTCCACAGGCACCCACAAAAAGCCCAACAGATGTTCGTTTACAGCAACAAGAAATGCCCACAGGTGCATACAAGGCACACACCCTATTCTACAGTCAGAGAGAAAGAGAAATGTACACATATCCACACAAATAAAATAAACAGAATAACTAATCTATGGTCACTATCCCCTTCCAGTCATGATATTAGCCAGCTCTGTGAACAAAGTTAGCACTGTCTATAAATCATATGCCAAGTCAGCAAGCCACCTTGGAAAAATGGGAACTAGATGCTATGAGATGATCAGGTGGATCCTAAACTCTGCTGGCTTAAAAGATATTGGCACTGTAGTCAGGTACCTTAAAAGCTGAGATGTATTTGGGGATCCCTGAACTACCACAAAAGGGAGCAAGACACAGTGAAAGTATTTCAGGTGACTGATAAACCCACTGTGAGCTTGATCCATTAACAAGTAAACCAAGAAAATGCAAGAGGAATTAGTTGTAAAGTAAAAACATGCATGTGAATTAAGTAAGAATGAGCCAATAGAACCAAAAAGAGTCTAGCTTGCAAGGAAGATGAATTTGAAATATGAGATTTGATACATTGGTTAATGCTCCCTTTGACTGAGAACAGATGAATTTCCATATCAAATATAATTGCCCTTTAATGTGATTTCTGACTCATCAGATTAAAATCTATGCTTTGATACCATTAGAAAGTCTAGAATTTTCCCCAAACAATGACAAATTAATACATTGCTTTAAGGATTGATATGCCTGTGTTTACTTTGAGTAAACAGAGAAATGGTATGTTAATAGCTAATGTAGAAATGTAATTTCAGAGGTAAGGCTTCTTCTCCTACCGCCATATACCAATGATAATTTCAGAAATCTAGAGAAATAACGAAAATACTGGAGACCTATGTTTAAAAGTAAATGTCCTCACTCCCAGTTCAGTGATTTATTTCCATTTAAATTAGAAAATTACATCTCAGACAAACTGAAGATTTTAGAATGAGATTATTTACAATAAAATGTATAAGTTCCTCTATGTCTAGAAACCTTAGCTGTGAAATACAAAGGACATGCATGTTGCTTAAACATTCTCTTTTACTGTATAATGGACGTGGTGTTAATAATGTTAATTGCTTGATCTTAAAATATGCAATTCAAGCATACAGTGAATATGTTAAGCAATATGCAAAACAGTATTCCCTAAATAAAAATGTTTCAATGTGAGATGAAATTTTAGAATTTCCCTAATTTTTAGAGCATTGGAAAAATAATGAGAAGTTAATAAAATTTACTTTAAGGCAAGCATTAATTTACCTTCACTAAGTTTCTACAGGGTATGGCTCTAAACTTCATTGCATCAAAATTTTAAAATATATTTAATGTTATATGAAAAACACTGAAAATGTTATACATAAAAATAGGTCACCATGCTTAAACACTTAATCACAAAGCAATAAGGTATTCCTCAATAGTTTTTTTTTAAAAAAAAGATTACTTGCTTCTTTTTTTTCTCCTTTAACTTTATAAATGTACTGTGATATATTAGTTTAATTAAAGTCTACCAAATTATCATAAGGATTTTATGTGCTGAAAATAATTGGCTTTTTCTTCCCTGCTCACTTTTTGTTAATGGAGGCAGAAGACTTTTTTATGATGCATAGCATGAGATAGAAGAAGACTAGAGAGAAGTAAAGCAAATGAAGTACCTAATGAAGTGACCTTTGTTATTTTAGACATGAAACAAAATTAAACTGTCACTAATGCAATGAAAATAAGTCAATGTTCCCACTCAGTTAAAAGGATAGATACATTATGGCTCAAAGCCAAACTGTACCAACAAACCAATCATATATAAAAATGACAATCCTATTAATAGGGAAAGCTGAAAGGCTGTAAAATGAAGTAAAATGTATACATAAATCACATGAGGAGATGTTTTTAATGTATACCGTAATGAATCAATCTTTTACAAGAGACAGATTAAGTTAAAATTCACATAATGTTATATGACCAGGTACTTCTTTAATGAGACACATTAAGCCCATACATGAATAAAGAGTTTTTTAAAAATGTGACATTCAATGAAACTCTATACAGAAAGTTAACACTATTAACATAATCATTGAGTGGAACCAAACAATAATGATTACGTACACATATCCACATCTACACAGTATTGTTATCTCTCTAACAGAAGCTAAAGAAAATCTGAAAATAATCTGTGAACTTGAAATTGGTCAATTCATTGTTTGTGAAATCTGATGCCAGAAAGTCCCTATGATTTCCTTCTTCACCCTAAAAGTACATTTCTGAATATGTATCTCCCACAAAAAAATTATAATCAGCAATGATTCTTTTGTTAGAAGCAATATGACATTAATTACCACTTGATACTATTCTGGAAGAAGCCATCTACATATTACGGAATTACTGAATATTTTCAATTTTTATTTCATTTCTTAAGTGAACTCTTTAAAATGTTCCTCTTGCTATCCTTGGTCTTATCACACGTTACAAGTTTTCAGTTAGTGAAAATGGCTACCATTGCACTGTGTGTTGGCAAGATCTCAGGCTAACGCACAAGGAAACAGATACCGTCAATAATCACACTGAACAAAGAAGGGACTGAAGGAAACGAGGAAGAGATCCTACATCTAAAACATGGCAACCACGGAATTTTAATCTCAGGAAGTTTTACCTAACCTCTGTTCTGTTAACTGGACTACAACCCACTGCCTCCCCAGTTACTGATAAAACTTTCCTTAAAATCTAGTATTGTCATTCTACCTACATCTTTTTAAATACACTAAAATCATGTGTAAAAAATCTGTATTTTTAAGAATTTTTACTTTTATTTACTTATTTGAGTTATTATTGAGGTGCACCAGGGCCTACTGTCACTGTAAACAAACTCCAGGTCCCTGTCCCTGGTTTTATGTGGAATCAAACTCAGGCTATCAGGCTTTGCAAACAAGCATCTTGAACCAATAAGCCACCTCTCTAACTCCCCAAATCTATATTTTTAAGGTACTTTATCAACAGCAATTTAATATGTAAATTAAGTTTTTAGTCACTGTTATTGTTAAGTCTTTTGGGTTGTTGTGGTGTGTTTGTGTGTATGTTTTATTTTTGTAGTATTTCACATCTCACTATATACCTAGGCTGACTTCAAACTCACATTCATCCTGCGATAGTCTTCTATGTGATTTCATCTCTCTCTTTCTTCTGCCCTTTTCTCTTTCTTTTAATCTCTCATCTTCTCAACTCACAGACACATATACACAAACACACACCGCATATCAAAATAATAATGAAATTTTGGAAGAAGACCCAATATGTGTAGGTAATTACATATTTAGATGATGTGATGCCCATAGGTTTTCATCTCTCCTTAAGGGAATGATAGTGTTATGAAATCTCAAAACCTTAAAATGTGAAAAAGTAAAACTTATGGCAAGAAAGTGGTAGTTGATAGTTCCCCAACAACAAAAAGAAACAGACTTAGAAGTAGTGCCACACTTGTAAGGACACATGCACAGTTTGAAGAGACACCGTTGTATTTTACTCAGTTAGCTTAAGCCAATGGGTGAAAAAGGGGTTCTTTGACAAAAGTGTCATATTAAAAACACAATGATATTTCATTTTTCCCTCCGCATTATTTACATTGTTTGAAACTGAATGTGGTTCCACCAACCCCTATGTCTAATTTTTCAAAGCTATCACTTTATAGCAAATCTGCTTAAGCAAAATACTTACATTCTAGAAAATACAACAAACATGCAGTATAAAATACACTCTACTCTTCTGTGGAGATGACAATTTTAGAGAGAAATGGGTGACCACATGTAGAAAAATGAAACTACCCTCATTCATCTTTCTACACACAAAAATCAAGTCCAAATGGATTAAAGACCTCAATATAAGACCTAAGAAAGGCCCATCAAGATTCAAGAAGCAAACAGAACTCCTAACCGACTAGACCAAAGGAGAAACTCCCCAAGGCATATTATCATTAAGACTCTAAACATTGACACCAAGGAAAAAATCCTAAAAGCAGCTAGGGAAAAACAGCACACCACTTTCAAAGGAAACCCCATCAGAATTACTTCAGACTTCTCAATGGAAACCCTGAAAGCTAGAAGGGCCTGGAATGATACTCTTCAAACGCTAAGAAACTATGGCTTTCAACCTAAACTACTCTACCCAGCAAAAGTCTCCCTTATAATAGATGGTGAAAGGAAAACTTTCCATGATAAAACTCAGCTTTACAATTATATGAACACAAAACCAAACCTACAGAAAGTACTCCAGGAAATTCTCCACAGAGAAGAAACAAATAACCAAACACAAATGCCTACAAGAAGAAGATCACAGCAATCAAACCCAGAGTAGATACAAAAAAAAAAAAAAAAAAAAAAAATTCCATGGAAATGCCAACACACCTCTACCACCACAAAATGACAGGGATCAAATCAAATCTCACAGTCATCACCCTAAACATTAATGGCCTTAATTCACCCATCAAGAGACACAGGCTAACAGGGTGGATCAAAAAATTAGACCCCTCAATCTGCTGCCTTCAAGAAACCCACCTTACCACTAAAGACAGAAACCTCCTCAGGGTGAAAGGGTGGAAAACAATATTCCAAGCAAATGGGAATAAGAAACAAGCAGGTGTAGCTATATTAATATCAGATAAAGTTGACTTCAAACCAAAAACAATCAAAAAAGACAAAGAAGGCTACTTCCTACTTGTAAAGGGAACAATCCATCAAGAGGATATTACAATCATAAATCTGTATGCACCAAACACAGGGGCACCGCAGTTCATAAAACAAAACCTACTTGACAATAAAACAGAAATAACCACCAACACCATCATAGCTGGGGACTTTAACACACCATTATCAGTAATAGACAGATCATCCAAACAGAAGCTCAACAGGGAAGTAAGAGAGCTCAACAAAACCATAGAGCACTTAGACCTAACAGACATCTACAGAACTTTCCACCCCAAATCCACAGACTACACATTCTTCTCAGCAGCCCATGGAACATTCTCTAAAATAGACCATATACTGGGTCACAAAGATAGCCTCCACATATTTAGGAAAATCGACATAATTCCCTGCATGATATCAGATCATAATGCTATATTCCTAGAAATCAACAACAAAAAAACCAACAAGAGCCCCAACGGCAACTGGAAACTGAATAACACACTCTTAAACAATAAATGGATAGTGGGTGAAATAAAAAATGAAATTGCAAAATTCCTGGAATTGAATGACAATGAGAACACATCATACCAAAACTTGTGGGACACAATGAAGGCAGTCCTCAGGGGAAAATTCATAGCACTCAATGCCTTCATAAAAAAGACAGAAAAATCCCAAATCAATAGCTTAACCATCCACCTAAAGGCATTGGAAAAACAAGAAAAATCCAACCCAAAGAGCTCCAGAAGGAAGGAAATAATTAAAATCAGAGCAGAAATTAATGAATTGGAAACCAAGGAAACAATTAAGGCAATTGACAAAACAAAGAGCTGGTTCTTTGAAAAAATAAACAAGATTGACAAACCTCTGGCCAATTTGATCAAGCAAAAAAAGGAGAGACTCCAAATTAACAAAATTCAAAATGAAAAAGGAGAGATTACAACAGACATCAGTGAAATCGGCAGAATCATCAGGACTTATTTCAAAAACCTCTACTCCACAAAACTGGAAAATGTGGAGGAGATGGATAAATTCCTGGATGCATATCATCTACCAAAGCTAAACTCAGAGCAGATCAACCACCTCAATGAACCCATCACACTCATGGAGATTGAAAAAGTAATAAAAAACCTCCCAAAAAAGAAGAGTCCAGGACCAGATGGATTCCCAGCCGAATTTTATCAAACCTTCATGGAAGAACTCAAACCAATCTTCCTAAAACTGTGCCACACAATCGAAGAACAGGGAAAACTACCCAACTCCTTCTATGAAGCTAGTATCACCCTAATCCCAAAACCAGGCATAGACGCCACAAGAAAAGAAAACTATCGGCCTATTTCCCTAATGAACATAGACGCAAAGATCCTCAACAAAATTCTCGCAAACCGAATCCAACAACACATCAAAAGCATTATCCACCTTGACCAAGTGGGATTTATCCCAGGAACACAAGGGTGGTTCAACATACGAAAATCTGTCAATGTAATACACCACATAAACAAGCTTAAACATAAAAATCACATG
Source organism: Jaculus jaculus (assembly GCF_020740685.1). Taxonomy (NCBI): domain Eukaryota; kingdom Metazoa; phylum Chordata; class Mammalia; order Rodentia; family Dipodidae; genus Jaculus; species Jaculus jaculus. The sequence continues at coordinate 33,848,608 of NC_059112.1, forward strand.
ATCATTTCAATAGATGCAGAGAAGGCCTTTGACAAGATACAACATCACTTCATGATCAAAACATTGGAGAGAATCGGCATGGCCGGTTCATGTCTTAATATAATAAAGGCAATATACAAAGCTCCAAAGGCCCAAATAATTCTTAATGGAGAGAGACTGGAGGAATTCCCATTGAGATCAGGAACAAGACAGGGATGTCCTCTCTCACCTCTGCTTTTCAATATAGTTCTGGAAGTCCTAGCCCAAGCAATAAGGCAGGAGAAGGAAATAAAAGGGATACAATCTGGAAAGGAAGAAGTTAAGTTAGCTCTATTCGCTGATGACATGATTGTATATGTAAGAGACCCGAGAGACTCCATCCCAAAACTCCTGAAGGTGATTAACTCCTATAGCAAAGTAGCGGGATACAAAATCAACGCACAAAAATCGGAAGCATTTCTATATGCAAATGACAAAGACACAGAAAAAGAAATAAAGGACATAGTCCCATTTTCAATAGCAAAAAATAAAATAAAATACCTTGGAATAACATTAACCAAGGAAGTAAAAGATCTATACAACGAAAATATAAAAACTCTCAAAAAAGAAATTGAGGAGGACTTGAAACGATGGAAAGACCTCCCATGCTCCTGGATAGGCAGAATTAACATTGTGAAGATGACAATCCTACCAAAGGCAATATATAGATTTAACGCAATTCCAATTAAAATCCCTACAATGTTCTTCACAGACATAGAAAAAATGATCTCAAATTTCATATGGAAAGGCAGAAGGCCTCGCATATCCAAACATATCCTCAGCAAAAGAAATACCTCTGGTGGCATCACCATACCTGATATAAAGTTATACTACAAAGCCATAGTAATAAAAACAGCATGGTACTGGCATAAAAACAGGAGTATAGACCAATGGAATAGACTTGAGGACCCGGATTTTGGGCCAAGCAACTATAGCTACTTGATATTCGACAAAGGCCCAAACAATATAGACTGGAAAAAAGATAGCATCTTCAACAAATGGTGCTGGACAAACTGGATAACCACATGCAGGAAACTAAAACTTGATCCACACATTTCACCATGCACAACACTCAAATCCAAATGGATCAAAGACCTCAACATAAGACCAGAAACTCGAAAACTACTGGAAGAAAATTTAGGAAGTACTTTCCATGATATAGGAATGGAAAAAGACTTCCTGAATAAAACCCCAGTGGCTCAAGTTCTTAAACAGTCACTCAACCATTGGGATCATATGAAGCTGAAGAGTTTCTTTACAGATAAGCATATAATAAACAAAGCCAATAGAATACCCACAGAGTGGGAGAAAATATTTGCAGGTTATCCAACTGATAGAGGCCTTATCTCTAGAATTTACAAAGAACTCAAAAGTCTAAACAATAAGAAGACAAATACCCCACTCACAAAATGGGGCACAGAGTTAAACAGGCAATTCACAGAGGAAGAGATACAAATGGCAAACACACACCTAAGAAAATGTTCATCATCCCTAATCATCAGAGAAATGCAAATTAAAACAACTATGAGATTCCACCTTACCCCAATAAGGATAGCCAACATCAAAAGGTCAAATGAAAATAAATGCTGGCGAGGATGTGGAGAAGCAGGGACACTCATTCACTGTTGGTGGGAATGCAGGATGGTACAACCACTTTGGAAAGCAATATGGAGACTCCTGAAAAAGCTGACTATAGAAATACCAACAGACCCAGTTATACCATTACTGGGCATGTACCCTAAAACCTTCAAACCAAAAGCCAGAGAGATTTGCTCAACCATGTTTGTAGCAGCTCAATTCGTAATAGCTAAAAGCTGGAATCAACCCAGATGTCCATCATTAGAAGAATGGATAACAAAGATGTGGTATATCTACACAATGGAATTCTATACAGCAGTAAGAAAAAATGACATAAAGAAATTTGAGGAAAAATGGTTGAACCTGGAACAGATCATTCTCAGCGAACTTACCCAATCAGAGAAAAAAAATCGACACATAGTCTCACTCATCTGCAACACCTAACCTGAATTTGCCCAAGATGCCTTACATACCCAGCAAGCACCTCATGGACTAGACAATAAGATGGATGGGGGGGTGGGGAGGGAATCAAAGGGTGGAAAATAGTAATCCGGACCCAAACGGCAATGGTACCATAAAATTTTACTTCCTAAAAGACAGACCAAATGACTGAACCTTCACTAGTCCCTTACAGGAAACACCTGAACCACAAGACACTGGAGAGGGTAGGATCAAGACTGACCTAAATCTCCTACATCTTCCTTCCCTCCCTCTCCCCCTCTCTCCTCTATCTCTCTCCTCTCTAACTCTTGTATATTAGTTATCTTTTTCCTCAATTTCTTAATGGACACTGACCTGTAACCCCCACTTCCAGCTTGGGCCTACAATCCACAATGAGCTTTTGATCAGAGAAACCTACAAGGTTTCCCAAAACAATGACAGACTTCTGTCAGAGTAATTGATGACCCACCAAAGGCCAGTGGTAAGACCCTATTGCTGAAGACTCCATACGCAGCTGGCACGTAAAATGGAATGACATGGCTGGAAGCCAGGAGAGAGTCAGTCCCCAGACAGTCAGCGTGTCTAGTGCCAGAAGGCGCTACATAGGCGACTGGGGGAAGTGACCAAGATCTGTCCAAGCAACACATTGTTTAACCTAAGTAGCAACAATTAACTGGATGTGATACCCACACAAGTGCAATAGTGGTACACAGCCATGGTGAGGAATCAATTGCTCTTGATTTGGCTAACTGATCCACTCAGTGGTACTAGACCCTTAGCTGGAGCTGGGAAACAAGTCAGAACCATACCCAAACACAAGCCCACTCTACAATATCAAGCTACCATCAATCACGGGGTATAAGAGGGCCTACACCTATCAAACTGTCTATCAAAAAAGTAAGTGATATCTCAATTTTCTTGGTGCTAACTTACTCTCCGTTGGAGAATCTGCTTCTCTTTTCCAGATAGATGCAGATCCTAAGAAGTGAGCTGCCCCAACATACCTCAGAAGGGGCCCAACTGAAACTAAGGACAACTGGCGAAATAAGCAAGGGTGATGTTTTCCTGTGAACTGGATACCAGCACATAGGGGAAGGAGATCAATGCAGAGAAAAATCAACTCCTACCAAATCAGAGAGCCAGAGCCTCAGAGGCCCCCAACACCTCAGCACTGAAGCAGACCAAAAATGAACCCAACATGGCTCAGGGAAATCTTGCGGAAGAGGGGGCGGAAAGAATGTCAGAGTTACATGTTGGGTCATGATTTTCAGAGACATTTATCATACCAATAACTGGGGGCTAACTCCACAATGCACGACCCATTTTCAATAATAAGGAGGGTCTAATGGGAGGGGGTAGATCACAGATGAGCCTAAATAATGGTACCAAACTGCCTGTATTTACTGAAAAGAAAACTAATAAATTAAATTAAAAAAAAAAAAAAAAAAAAAAAAAAAAAAAAAAAAAAACACCCCCAATGGCTCAGAGAGTTTTGCAGAAGAGGGGACAGATTGAGACATCATGCCCAGAGGCATTCCCCCCCAACACTAAAAAAAGAAAAATAACTGACTACTGCTCCCACAATGTATAAACTACAATAGGGAGTACGTGAAACCCCACTGAATAATGTCTCCAATGGAATGGGGACAGAACAAGGGGAAAGAGGGTACCAACACATGACGTAGCCATAAACATCATGTTAATAATAATAATAAACATAAAAAGAAAAACAACAAGAACAAAAAATGAGAACATGGATGAATATGTAGAAATAAATTAAAATATGACTTTAATGGGTTGGTATGAATCCATGAAACAGGTATACCTTTGATTAGTTTGAAAGTTTCTACACAATAATCATATAATCCAAACATTGTTTTCAATGGATTCAGTAAAGGTCATTATATATATAAAACAAATATATGGGGAAAATGAAAGATAACCATGGTTATTCTTCCTCAGCTCTTATCTGTAGCAGTCATTATAATGCAACACATCAACATTTTACATCCAAGATGGTAACAAAAAAAGTAATCACAATGCAGTACCCTAGAAGACCTCTAGCCTTTCTGACCCATGGGCATCATAACTCACATGCTGTGGTACCTCAAGAAAAGAAAGTACAGCATATGTAAACTTCAAATCATTATTATTATGGTGGATGGTGTGAAGAACAAAATTTGTTATTATCAAACAAATTCCAAATGTGAAAAGAAATGTGCTTGGGAAGGGATCAATCATATTGGCTGGAACTATGATTCAATATGCTTATCATGAAGTATATTCTATGGATACTCACACAGAAGCACACACTAATCTGAATGTACTTAGCTAAGAAGCACGTGTACCACACATACAACCTTTTATTTTAAATACATGATTACAATACATGAGTGGAAAGGAATGTTTCCAAGTCTATGCAGTAAAAATTACTTAAGAATTGCAATTCCTTCCTTAACTTTAAAAAGCTGGTCATGTCTCAGCAAATGCCAAGCCAGCTTATGGTGTACAATCTGAAACCCAATTCTCTCTTAGAGCTTTAACACTAGATCTGTCACCCTTTAACACCACAAAATCAATACTCTGGAATGTCAGGGTTCTCTGATGGCCCACAAAGTCAAGGCATGATCAATTTCAGCTTCCTTACTGGACAGAAATAGACTTAGACAAATAAAAGATTTCCTTCAGGTTAAATTCAATAAAACAAAAGAATAAAAGTAAAAAGATATGAACTTATTAGAATTTAATCCAATACATTTATGCTTAAGCCTATATCCATTTTTAAATTTAATTAAATTGCAGCCCAGAAAAAAAAAGAATGTATCATCAATTAAAACAAATATATTAAGTACTCCAGTTGAGAAATAAAGAAATACATTTCTAAGTATTTGTGTGTATTTTCTTCATTATATGAGTCCATAATCAATGAAAGAATGTTGTGAAATTCATTGTATCTCGGAGACATAAGATACATTTTGGCTTCACTACTCAGTGTTAGCAAAAAAAGAAAAAATCTTATGTTCTTGTCATAAACTATGTGTTAGTACCTAAGACAGCTCCTGATGCACAGTAAGCCTTTGATAAATATTTGACTACTATAGGAAAAGCAATGCATATGTTAAACATATGTGCTACAATAAAGTCTATTAAGACAAAGCCTTTTTCCTCCTTATCCCCTGTTTTATATCTGGTGCTGCTGAGTCTCACAAACACAGGAGGCAAAGCACAAGCATGTGCTGGTCTGGATAAAGGGAGGAGGCCTTCAATACTGCTAGTGAGTTCTTGGCATTCTCCAAATATCAAATGATAGATTTCAAGCGATTGTCTTTGATAAATATTTTGTATATTAGTGCTTTTATGCTGCTCCTAACATTTCATCATTTGTATTTGTGAATTCATTCTTTGCTTAACACTTCGGAAAAATCTGGCCTGAAAGTTAGGAGGTATGGAGTATAGTTTGAGATCACTAACTTGCTATGTAACTTTGCCTCTCCACAACTCTCCTGTTTTATCTATAAAATGCAAAGTAAGGAATAGGAGAAGTAAAATGGTTCTCAGGTATTCTCTTGGGAATACAACCTCTTGGGTATGTATAGAGACAAGGATTCTGAAGAAATCAATGAAAGAGGCTCTAGAGGTCAGAAAAAAAGATGGAAAGCAATCCTATTAAGTGAGTTAAAAGGAATTGGAGTCATTCCATTGAGCAAAGAAAATGCTGAAGGAGCATTTGCAAAGTGATCTAGAGTGGGAGGCCCTACAGCATGTGTTATGAAGACCTGAGTTACTATTTCTAGGGATAATAAAACAGGGAGGATAGAGTGCCCACTCCTTTGTCTTCCTGTGCCATCAGAGCTAAAAGGAAGGCTGGGGAGATGGCCCAGCATTTAAGGCACTTGCCTGCAAAGTCTAAGAACCCAGATTTGATTCCCCAGGACCAACTTAAGCCAGATGCACAAGGTGGCACATGCATCTGGAGTTCATTTGCAGTGGCTAGAGGCCCTGGCATATCCATTCTCTCTATATATCTGCCTCTTTCTTTATCTCCCTCTCAAATAAGTAAATAAAATATTTTTTCAAAACTAAAAATAAAATATATATTGTGCTCCTATGTATCTCGTACCAATTATAATGTGTGTGGTGACACAATACAATTCTGGGCAATCAGATATATAGCAAAATCCTTGAGGAGGCAATCCATCCCAGAATAGAAAGGAAATAAGACCAACCGAAGATTTCCCTTCCTTTTTAGTCCCCCTTTCTTCTCCATATATAAAAGAGAAACAGCAATGGAGACAACCCCCTTCTTAGAAATATGAGACTTGGAAAGACAAAGACAAGGAAGATGGATGGGATGAGAGCAGTCTCAGGAATCTTCAGTAAAACTTGCTGACTGCTACAGTGGTGCCCTAAGAACAAAGCCAAAGATGGGTATGTAACACACAAATCAATGAAAGAACTTTGGAAATCACAGTCACAGGTTTTCTCTTTCTAGAAAAGAAAGAATTCAAAACAGGTCAAAAGTAGACCATCTTCAGTACAAGAAGCAAGAAGTGGATACAAGAGAGGTGTAAGAGTAATAGAGAAAACACTGAATTTCCAATCCAATTCTGAAGACTCATCCCATGTGTTTTCATTTTGGTCTGACATATCATTCTTTTAATAGAAACCAGGAAAGCTAACTAAATGCATTCACTTCCATTAAAGAACATTAACAGGTTTATTACAGAAAATCTGAGCTTATGAAATTATAAGCAAAGGTCACCCATGTTCCCTTCTATTCTTACATCTTGGTAGCTATGAGTTTATGATAAAAAATTCATAAATCATATTATTGAAAATGACATATACATCTAATAGCCCAAAGCAGCTTCCTATTTACTTATGATTCCTGATGCCTTAATTTATTACAAAATGTGAAATTAGTAAAAATCCCAAAGCTCAAAAATATTTTCTTAAAATTTCTATGATCCTTCTCATAAACATAATCAAGTGACAATGATATTTATGTATATATAAATTTCTACTTTTTTCTGCAACTATAAGCATAAAGAAGAAAAAAATAAAAAGGATGCCAGAAAAATAGAACCAGCCAGCTCCCAGATTCTCCCTGACTGTTGTAAATGCTAAGCCACTCTGCCTATCTCCTGGTACCAAAATCCTACCAAAAAATTATGGCTTTCCTGAACGTGGGCAGAGCCATACTGCTAACACTTTTGGATGGAATCCCAGGATCAAGAGCTTATGGATATTCTTGTTTTGTTTCATGGATGAATAAAAAATCCTGAGTTTTTCCATAATCATACTTTAACAATTAGTCATTTTTCAGAACTAATAGTCAACCTTATGCCATTAAATAAAAATGATTTTTTCAAGATAACAAATATAGGTTACATGTGAAAATGTAGGGACTATTTCCATGCAGTGTTAATAAATACATCCAATGACACATATTCCCGATTTTGAACAGAGATAAAATGATTTCAATGAAATATTAAATTTTGTGTTTCAGTATATGATCTTTGCAGAAGTAGGAAGACTCAATTGAATCTAAATAGTTTCAGTTTGTATCTAAGCCACATGATCATTTTGTGTTTGTCACATTTACATAAACAACAAGTTCACATCTTGTATAGCTTTTTTTACTAACCATCTTGTAGTTTATTTATTTTTAGTCAGCTTTTGATTTATTTTATGACATAATTTCACTGTATAGCCTAGATTGACGTGTAACTCAGTATATAACTCTATGTATGCCAGACTTCTCCTTAACTCACAGTAATGCTTCTGTCTTAGCCTTTTCACTAGTAGCATTATAGGGATGCTCATCTCTGTTTTCTTTTTACAGACAAATAAAATATCATATTTTCCCCCTCAAAATGTGGTTCCTTGAATAGCTTCAGCAGGAACCACTGAGACTTTATTATTATAACTGTTTAATGCCCCTTTTGCTCAATTTTCTAATTGCTCAGGGAAGAAGCTACATTTCACTCCTGTTCACTTAATTTAAATCTGACCTGCGTCTAACATATAATCTTCTGAAACACAGCCTATAATTTTGTTTGTACTAAGTTCTCTGCTAGAAAGATAGTTTTAAGATTCAGGTACTCAGCATTACTGAGTGAATAAATGCTTAAAGACAGAAATGCGACAGCTCTCAGGATGTACACTATTCTCATGTGAGTTTCATATTCCCCTTTCCATTTACTTCACCCCAAACAGTTTCCATTACAAATATTCACAAAATAGTGCCAAGATACTCCTGCTATTTCTTATTGTTTAGAAGCAAAAAGTCATAAACCATTTCAAACTGCATCCCTATAAACTAAGGGAACCTGCCAAAATATATGAAAGCAATAATGAGTTATTTCTTGCAGAATGTGAAAACCTGATGGATTATTTCAGAGGAGGACAACTGGAACTCGGTGACTTAGCAGGATCTGTGGGATCTAGTTGTAGAGCGGATATTGCTTGTTTGAAAACAGAGCGGGAAATGATATTAATCTGTAAGAAGAGGAAGCTGCCAGCAGCCCTCTGATCAGAGTGGGCTGTGCTTGAATTATCCGCCCTTTCACTTTTCCACTCAGAAGACCCACCGTGCCTGCTCCTTTGGCCATCATGAATACAATACTCTTAATAAATTCAGTGGGTGTTTTGCAAATACAAAGCCTGCGGGATTGGCCACTTCAGGCTAAATTTCAGCTGCACAATCAAGAATAGAGCTGAAAGCACCAATTAATAGTGTGAAGCACAAATAATCAAGCTCTAGCTATATAAAAACTGATACAGAATAAAAATATCACCTAGGTAATGTATCTCTGAGTGAGTCTGCAGGGTAGTGCATCAGATCAGTAACAATAAAGCTACCTAAATAAAGTCTTGCTCAAAAGTAAAACCTAAAGACCAACGACTTAGCTTAAGGGATAATAAAGAAGTGATAAATGGTCATTATATGAGAGAGCCAGAGCCCCAGAAGTCCCCAGCACCACAGCACTGAAGCAGACCAAAAATGAACCCAACATGGCTCAGTGAAATCTTGCGGAAGAGGGGGCGGAAAGAATGTCAGAGCCACATGTTGGGTCATGATATGCAGAGACATTTATCGTACCAATAACTGTGGGCTAACTCCACAATGCACGACCCATATACCTCAACAAGGAGGGGCTGAGGGGAGGGGGTAGGTGACGGGTGAGCCTAATAACGGTACCAAACTGACTGTATTTGCTGAATACAAAACTAATTAATAAAAAGTAAATAAATAAAAACACATAAAAAATGGTCATTATATAAGTAAGCATTTCCTGTATTGTGATTCCAACTTTAAAGCAAACAAACCTTGCAGTTTTTAAGACAGAACTAAATGGAAAAAGATTCTGAAAAGTAAGGACAACATAAAAATGTGTGCTGACATGCAGGATGGCACATCTATTACATCATAATACAAACTACAATAGAAGGAAAGAAAACCACAAGGAGAAAATTCCTTCTGTTGGAAAGCTGGGACAGTAAGTAAAAAAAAAAAAAAAAAAAAAAAAAAAGCCAAATTGAGACTTATCAGACAAATATAAGCATGCCAGACAAGCATCAGGGAAAAAAGGCACAAAAGACTATCAACACAGATGGGAAGGATATCGCTGACTTGCAGGAAGCCATGCGGAGTGACAGCCCTGCAGTGTCTCCACACCTGATCTGGCAGCAGGACCCAAGGGGAGGCCTCGCCACCACAGCCACGTCAGCAGTCTGCAGACAGATGTGGGCTTGCTCTCGCTGAGCTCAGGAAGTCCTGGTGCCTACACGCCTGCGGTTCTGAAAGCACTTTCTCAAAAAATACCTAAAAACTCACAACTTCACTTGTCTATACTTAACTATGGCAAACCAGACTTCTCTTTTGAGCAAAAGTGATCAGAAAGCAGATGATTGCCAGTGACTGCTATGAAAACATTTGTTTGACTCTGACTCCCACTCCTCGCCAGATTCAGTTATTTTCAATAATGTATGGGAACAGAAACAGAATTATTGTGAATCAATATTAAATTGAGTCTCTAATATTGTGTATTTCTTTAAAGTCCCAGAAAATACCACTATGTGATGTTTGATTTCAGCCCCAAAGTTCCACTGAAAACATTGTTTAAAATGCAGCTTTTTTTTAGTTGTTCCCACAGTGGATCACCCTTTTTTCTCTACTTTTGTTTCTAAATATCCAATACCCTTTAAGAAAAGCTTCTAGTAGGTTTCAAAGAGCCACAAGAAATAACAAAGTAATAGAAATTGGAAATGAAATCATAGGTAAAATCGATATTTATATCTACCAGCACTTAGTTAAATAAATCCATTGGCAATGCTAACAGCAAAACTGTGGCTATAAAGAAATTATACTTGAACAATATGCTGTGCTGAAACATTCACTCAGTTCATTTTTTTTTTGTTTATTTTTATTTATTTATTTGAGAGTGACAGACAGAGAGAGAAAGATGTGGGGGGAAAAAGAGAGAGAATGGGCATGCCAGGGCTTCCAGCCACTGCAAATGAACTCTAGACCTTATGCATCTGGCTAACATGGGTCCTGGGGCATTGAGCCTCGACCTGGGGTTCTCAGGCTTCACAGGAAAGCGTTTAACCACTATGCCATCTCTCCAGCCCAACACGCAGTTAATACTAACTGAGCTCAGTCTCTTGTAAAAGGAAGAATGAATGGCAGTGCATGAGCCCCTGGTATAAGCTGAGCTCTTCCTGTACCAGTCAAAACCCTTGAAGACAGAACTTCCTGGCGAAGCTGAAATCAGTTGTTTCACAGCCAAGGTAATCCATCTGACTTTTTACTGCTGATATAATTTCACCATTTTTTAAATTTCTGATACAACAAATAATAAGAAAATATAAGTTTGATATGAAAGTATAGTCAATGTAATAGCCAGGACACCTAACCAAACATATGCTTCATCATTATATAACCAAAAATTAAGAGCTCAATAGGATGTGATTGTTATGTTTTTAAAAGCTACCAATGGATACAAACATGATATTGATCTATTGTAATGGGTAGACACAAATTTGTATGAATAAATAACATTTTACCCATAAAAGGAATGAAAAATATTTTTTTTCTTTTTTTTTTAGGTAGGGTCTCATTCTAGCCCAGGCTGACCTGGAATTCACTATGTAGTCTCAGGCTGGCCTCAAACTCACAGTGATCCTCCTATCTTGGCCTCCCGAGTGCTGTAATCAAAGGTGTGTGCCTACATACCCAGAAAAAATAAACAGATTTTAAAACATACAATCTACTTTTACATTCCACATTGATTCAGAACATCACTGTTAATGTACAATAACTGAAAAGATCATAAAATAACTTTCTATGGCAAAATAGATTGGATGCAATTTTCTACTGATTATACTCATACGGGAAAGGAGGTGACATATACAAGTTGAAATTCTGCCAGCTACTTTAATGACTTAACAATACTTTTAAATCTTCTTTGGATGTTAACTTGCAATAGGTAGAGAATAAGAATTTTTTTTTCAGAAAAGTCTAATTCTCATTGCTGATTCAGCATTGCAGCTACAAGGTAGACAATATATTCTCCCTCATGAGTACATTCCACTATTTAGTATTTTGCTTAAACTCTTTTTCATTCAGCACCTCTGGAAAATTAAGTGTTTTCTAATTGTTGGCAAATCTTCTGAGGAGCCTCAGCCCAAGTGAAAGGAAGATTTTTGTCAGACTCCAATGCTTCAAGGAAAACCCATCTCAGGTTTTGTCACCATCTCTGTCTTCTTAAGAATCCACCTTAGTCACCTGCTATCAAATCTCCTTTGGGTCAAGGAATCCATTTCCATAAGGCCCTGTGTGGTGGAGACTCCCTGGCACTGATTTCTCAGAGGCAGGCTCAACATAAATGGATCATTAGCCTCACTTCCGTTGGCACTCAAGTTTTCCCTAGGGGTTGCTACTAACTGAGAGCTAATCACCCATGTTCTGATTTAGCCCCAGTTCTGATTAGATCATAGCTTAAAGTAGATTACTGTAGAGTCATAATTCTTACCTGACAACACATGAAACAAAGCCTATATTCTCCAGGAACACACTTTGTCTTTCCTGTTAGCAAATGCCTTGATATTGAATCATTAAATGGGTACCCATGCTGAGTATGAAGGCTGCGGGGGGAATACCCTGACTTCAGTGGTCATAAGTTATTATGCTATGGGAATTCCTAATGGTCAAGTCATTAACAACTCAGTACTAATTTCAACATTTGATCATGTGGTATTACAAAAAAGTATCATGTGCATATGTATACCAATGACAATCCATTCCAGATCAAGCTTAAACAACAAATATTTTTCAAATAATTTGAATATCTGGCATAACTAGCTAATTTTATACATATGCCTCTCACAATTCTAGATTCATCTTTTGAGATATTTTTATACTAAATGATAGAATGCTTGCCTAGTAGGTTGAAGGCCCAAGATTTTATTTACAATATCACAAAAGAATAAAAGAAAAAAGAAAAAGAGAGAGAGAGAGAGAGAGAGAGAGAGAGAATGAAAAATGTAAAAGAAATGTAAAAGATAAAATCCTTTTGCTAGATAGCTGGATAATACATTTTATACAACTGCTTGCAATTGTAGTAAAATTCCACAATTAATGAAAAGTAGAGTAAATAATTCCAAAATAAGAGAAAGTAATTATATATATATAATATAAATTTATATATTTATAGTAACTATAAAACAAGTGCTGTATTAATGATATAGGATCTAGGGGTTCAGTAAAGGCTTATGAACCCCAAGTCTTGGGCCCTTGTGTATTCAACAAAGCATTGAAAAAAAACAGACTGAGAAAGATAAATTATAAATTATTAAATTTACTTAAGGAGAAATTGTGAATTATAAGTTTTATTTACAGAAAACTGACCTCCAGAGAGGAGGCTAGCTGAAATACTCAAGCCTGATCTAGAAAGCGCAAGGGGAGAGGGGGAAAGAGACAGGGGCTGTCCATGGCAGATGCACATACACCCACATGTGGAAGGAAAAACATAAGAATTAAGATATCCCTTTCACACAGAACAGAGAAGATTAAGAAATAGGAAAGGAGAGTAGCAAAAGAATAGGTATCCAAGACAGTCAGGAGGGTACTTACACATGTGACAGGCCCAGAACTTACAGGAAAAGCATACACATAACAAAGTTCAAAAAAAAAAAGGCATTTGGATAGAGAATATATGTGAGGAACTAAAAGAAAAGCACCCAGACAGGTAATGAGAGCCCTTCCTTCCCCCAACCAAGCTGGGAAAGGGGAGACACACACTTGTATTCAGATGAAAGAACCACATGTCAGGCAGCCACAAAGGAAAAGAGAGATTGGCATGCAACAAGCCCTTTAGAGTTAACTAGGATGGCCCTTTTGTCATCTGACTCATGTATGTAAGGGAGAGACCTTCTTGAACAAAATCAGTTTTGCTAATATTGATCATATATGCATATAACCTCTATTTCTTTGATAAAATATTTCCACAGATAACACAGCATTGCTTAATATTCATAAATGCACCAATACTTGAGTGGATTTAAAGCCCTATGCTTTCCTTCCACACACTAGTGCATAAAATTAAAATGCTAAATCAAGAATTGCGGTCATTTGCACATTAAAATCTACTTAGAGCAAATCACTGCAATGCATTCTTATGATAGAATAAAAATATTAACTGAAACTAGAATTAGCCTGCATATTTCAAATGTAAATACTGTTTTCTTAAATTTCTTAAACTGGTAAACACTAGATCTTGTAACACATTGTCATTGTACAATTAAGAGGGGCTTTGCATGGTAGTTTTATTTTTTCCTTTTCATTCTTCACTGCCTCTAAAGGGGAAGATACCTCTGGGAAAGCATCTGCAGCCACTCTTTCCTGTGACGTCTTCTCTAAGCCCACTAGTGTCTTTTAGCAGGCGTCACTTGGTTCCTTTTTCTGTCTCAAAGCAATTTGGGTCCTTCCTACTCCCTCCCAATTATAAATATGCAGGTTAGATAATTGGCCCACGACTTTGACTGACGCACTGCCTAAATGGAGCAGATTGCCTTCCTGCAAAACACCAGCAACAGGTGGGGAGGAAGTGCTAATTAATCAAGGTGAATATCTGAAGTCATTATGGCTTCAACTCCTCTGCTGCCTTCTTGAACCCTCTCAACTATTAAAGCTCCCCAAGCTGTCGCCCACTTTGCAGACTACAGACTCACATCAGAAAACAAAATAAAAGGTTTCATGGGTTTCCAGTATTCATAAAAGAGTACATGGACACATATGTATAGTTTGACTTACACTGTTTACTAGGAAATCATAGATTTGACAATTAGATCCTCAAACATAAACTTAGAAAATATCTAGAAAATAAAATTGCGAATATACATTAAAGAAAACACATTCACTTGACCCACAGAGTAATCTGTCTCCATTCTATGTTTAATTTGGTGTCCAGAAATATACAAAATTAGTAATAGCAAAACTTTATATGGGGGATATAAACACTCAGGTATACCTGAGTGACCAGAACATATGTAAACAAAATAAAGCCAATAATAATAAAACAAAAAACAAGCACTCTAAAAAAAATCTCTATGATATCAATTTACAGACTCTAGATCACGCCAGGCTATGAACATTGAGTCCAAAGCCATTTAGGTGTCTTTCATAAGCCTTGAGGTGGCAAAATTCAATTGGTAAATAAAAGTAGTAGTATTTTTTTTCCAAGTTGGTTCTGTGATCTCATGTCAGTAAGTTTGGCATTCCGGGTAGTTTTCAGAAAAAAATAATTCAGGAAGTTAGACCGTTTGATCTAAAAATGCCATTTTACTTTTCTTCTTTCAAAAATGTAGAAATTGGAGTCAAGTGACTAAAATCTTATAACTCTTCATGTCTTAAGAGAAATTGTAAACATCGATTCTTAGGCAGATCACATGTGCAATTCAAGTGAGACAAAAGACCAAACCTTCAATGGGGTCAGTTGTATGCAGTAAGTAGAATTTGACATCAGCCTTGCATCTTATCTAAGAATACAGATGGAGTGAATCCTAAGGCTGGCATCTCAAAGTAAACAAGTTTCATTTATATGCTTTACTTCTTTGAATGTCTTATAAAGATTTAGCAATAACATTTACTTTTATGTTTGAAAATTTGCTGTGAAGAATTGAGTGAGTACTGTTGCATAGATAAACATGTTAGAGTACATTTTAAATTGTAAACACTTTATGACACTATATTCTTGAGACATTGCTTCAAATGAAGATACAAGATGGCTCACTGATGCTCTCAAAAATTAACTCGGTGTTAATTAATTAATTAATTTATTTATTTACTTTAATTTTTTTTATTTATTTATTTGAGAGAGACAGACACAGAGAGACAGATAGAGGGAGAGAGAGAGAATGGGCGCGCCAGGACTTCCAGCCTCTGCAAACGAACTCCAGACACGTGCGCCCCCTTGTGCATCTGGCTAACGTGGGTCCTGGGGAACCGAGCCTCAAACCTGGGTCCTTAGGCTTCACAGGCAAGCGCTTAACCGCTAAGCCATCTCCCCAGCCCAATTTATTTATTAAGCATCTATTTAAACATTTCAAGTGGAAAATTTCTAAAATATATTACACAGTAAACTGAATTCTGAAACGACACACAAACACTTGTGATTATTATCAATAGTAATGATACAGCCATTATAGAAATTAACTATGCTGAGTTAGTGTTATCTGAATTTAATGATGCCTACTTAATGGACCTAT
Organism: Jaculus jaculus; assembly: GCF_020740685.1. Classification (NCBI taxonomy): domain Eukaryota; kingdom Metazoa; phylum Chordata; class Mammalia; order Rodentia; family Dipodidae; genus Jaculus; species Jaculus jaculus. The sequence continues at coordinate 33,864,418 of NC_059112.1, forward strand.
ATAAAGATTTTATGTATATATGTTTTCCTTACTTTTGCGTATCATTTATGACTGATAGCAAAATACATATGTTTTACTCCTGTCTCATGTTTTTTGTCCTTATTGACTGATTTAACCAACTAATGCATAAGGATATCTGGAATAACAATGGATTGAATGAGAAAAAATGGGCTCCATTTTAAAACTTAGACATAAGTTAATTGGGTGGCATTTCCTACATAAATTTAGAGCACTTTATTTTAGTTACTCAGAGTTCTCCTTTTTCTTGATTCTCAGTTTAATTTCATTCCAAATAGTAAAGGTTATACAGTGAGTTAATGTTTGAAATGTATAAATTTATCAAAGCACAGGTATTTATAGTAAAGCAAGTAGCAACTTTGACATGAAAAAAAAAAAAAACCTACAATTTGAATAGTGGTAATCTTTCTTCTCTTTCCAAAAGGTAGCTTAAGATATTGAGACCCTATTTCATCATTAATGAAAAGGGATTTGAGTAATACTGAGATCAAAAACAAAACTGATACTGAAATCCCAGGCTAACACAGCACTCTGGGATTACATTTCCAACTTCTGACTAGACAGTTATACCCATGAGTGCCAGCCATACTCAGTGAAACACTGACTTCATAATGAATTGCCCTCCACATCGAAAGAAGTTCATAGGCCTCCATGTTTACCATATACACAAACATAAGATCTCATATCACCAGCTTAACAGAACTCTTGATATTGAAATTAATTTACCTGAATTCTTTGGGGAACTTTGAAAGGAATCATCTGCAAATAATAACTCTAGTTTGAATTTCACTAAACTGTATGTTTCTAAAACTCTTCCTCCTTAACTAATCAGCATATCCTCAGGACTAGAAAATAAGGAAGTAAAAATCACAGAGCCATTCTGGAACAAATATAATATATTTAAATTGCCATTGTCTCATTCATCATTGCCTTTATCTTTACATTAAGTAATCAAGTGTGGATTATATGTATATTTGGCCTAATGACAGGTAAGTAAGGATCCAGTGAGTTGATTTTGCTTACAATTAAGGCAGAAAATATGTCTGTTTTATATTGTGTGTTTATTTGTTGTATATTTTACAACTGCCTTTATATTTTCAAAGTGCTTCCTACTTTAATCTGCAGATCTGTTTCAATCCCATTCAAAACTATAATAATAATAATAATAAGTTAATTAACTAATTAATGTTTTCCATTTAAAATAATATTTTCTTTGGTCTTTGAAAATCCTTGAGAGGTAAATAATTTTAATTTAAAAGCTGCAAATAATTTTCAAATATCCAGCAATATTGAGGGCAAATGATGTCCTTTACTAATGAAAAAATCTAGAAGTAAAATAAATTAAGACTTTCATTAGTTAAGGGGGCAAGTGAAAAGAAGAGTAAATGACTTTGGACAAATAACCTTCTTTAAATAGATGGTAGCAGGTAGAGTCGTGCCCTTAAAATGCTGCAGCTCTCAGAGATTCACTTTTTATTGTTGTACCAATTTAGTTCTGATGAAATGCTCTGTATACTTAAGATATTGACTAATCATCAGTAAATGCTTTTTAAATTGCTTCTTAGAATGTTTTCTATTGCCTATGAAGACAAAAAAAGAATCTTAAGAAATACAAGATTGTTAAGAATGGCTACTTATGTAAAGTTTCAGCCTTTTCATGAGCCATATTTTATATCCCATTTTCTAAGCCTCACATTTCAAGGTGCTTATTTCAATTCTGGGAGGTCAAGTTACCTAAAGGGTTAATATATAAGTATGACCCAGTTGCCTCTGGTTCATATTCTATAATATTCTTGCACACACAACTCCTTGAGCATAAGTGACATGCTACTATTAGAAAGAAGCCTAACTCCATGTAGTTACCTAAGAACTAAGAGCAGTGTTGAAGATGACAGTAAGGGTGGGTCACAGCTATGCCCTACGATCATATCACACTGCTTGTCTCTTATGTGCCCTCTGACTTCAGGCAAATAAACCACTAAAAGCAGATATTTTTCTTCCAAATAGACAAAAGAGCTCCTGTATTGGTAGAGAGTCAGACAGACACTAAAACAGTATAGCAAAGATAGGGAGACTAAAAGTGGTTGAATTTGTTCCTTCTCCCACGGCAGATTTGTTTAAATGATTTGAAAACTACTGTCTCAAAGTGCATGTCCAACGAGGTGGGTAGTATTCCCAGATAGCTACCGTGCACTTGTTATAATGCAAATACAGCTTTAAAAATATGTTGTAATGGTAAAATATGTATGAAATTTTAATGATTAAATTTTAAGGGATGACTTAACAGTTAGGTGCTTGCCTGAAAAGCCAAAGAACCCAGATTCGTTTCCCTATGACCCATGTAAGCCAGATACACAAGGTAGCACATGTGTCTGGGTTTCATTTGCAGTGGCTGGACGCTCCAGTGTACCGATTTTCTCTCTGTCTGCCTCTTTCTCTCTCTCAAATAAATAAATAAAAATAAATAAATAAATAAAGTATTAAAGACTTTAAAGGAAAATATGAAACGATTCACTTTTAATTTCATAGCCATTCAATAGTGAATGACAATATATTGTATTTATGAAGTTAAAGTAAATACATTGTGTACCTATTCTTACTGCATTAATATGGCTACTAGGAAATTTTACAACACATGTATGGTTTTCATTATGTATGTGTTAACCCAGGCTTTGTGGAAGAGCAGGCTCAAGGACCCTGCTTAGATAATAATACAAAGCAGAACTATACTTCCGTAAAGCTCCCAGACTGATTCTTTTGGAGAGAAATCTTAAAAATCTATTTCCCCAAGGTTTCACATATTAAGTACTGTTAAGAAGTCAGTCTCATCTGGACCCACTCGCTAAAAGTCCTGTGAGATTTAGTTATTGCTACTTAGTGTCTAATGACAATAAAGCACCATATAAGGAAGGGGCACCTACTAAACACCCAGCAGTTTCTCTGGGTAATGGGCCAAGCACATGGTCAACCTCAAGGTTAAGGGGAACGTTCAGATGTCTTGTCTTGTAAATAGCACCAAAGCATACTTGTGTCCTTAATGTATGGTGCAAACAGAACTCCAAAGATGACAACCAAAGTAAGCACTCTGTTAAGACACCACTGGACATCATACTCATGAAAATGTCTCTTGGTAACACACACAGCTGAGCTATAGAAGGAGGAGAAAGGAGTTGAAACCAGAGATTCTCAGATGTGCTTGGCTAGAAGGGCTCATCAGTGTCATGCTCCTTTAAGGAATATCATAGCACAGTAGCATACTTAAGATAATTAAGAATAAAGAAGAATTTTGCATAAACAGAATTTCATGTATTAAAGCTGTTTGACACAAATACATAACAAGCATGTGTGTCAATTCAATTTTCCCATTAATATTATAATAAAAGTGTGCTGAGCTCTTGAGTGTGCTACTGCTCTGTCATTTCATCCTGTCATCTGACAGAACTAGCGAAGAAGGAATAAAAGGCAGCAGAGTCATAGCCTAATGTGTGGATGAAAATCCTAAAGTTGAGAATAAAGAAAGTGAGGATGAGTTACGTTCTCCTATCCATTAATCAAAAGACTGTCAGTGCTTATAATAGATATAGAAAAACTGTGTTATGTCCAAATACGATCCAAGCTATCAATCTGCAACACAAGAGCTGTGATTAAGAGAGCAGAATCACTCTGACCTAATGTAAAAGTGGTGGAAACCAGTTTCTAGGATCTCCGAAAAGAAGATGTAATTCTTGAAAAAAGGGAAAAGTAGCCTGGAAGAAATGAAGAGTCACACCTCCAAGGATGATGGTCTACGGGAAGGATCTCTTGGCTGGATACGGTAAAGTGGGAAGCAGGAGATGACGGTTTTGAGCTTTAGGAGATGATCTTTCTCCCTTTTTCTCACCTTCTTTCACCTGGATCTCCTACTCCTTGATCAGCAGAGAGAAGTTGTGGGGACATCTGATGAGCCTTATTGACCCCCAAAAGCAAGCATGGGGAACTTGGATATCAAATATCATACTTGGGCAAGGGGGACTGCTCAGTGGTTAAGGTCACTTGCTTGAAAAACTACCAGTCTGGATTCAATCCTCCCAAGTGTCCATATAAAGCCAGATGCAAAGTAGGGCATGTGTCTGTAATCTAAGTGTACCTACTGCAATGGGAGGCAGAACCAGGAGACTAGAAGATGGCAAGCAGCAGCAAATAAATAAATAAATAAATCAAAAGGGTAGAAGGAAATGATAAAAAGCCTGAGGATTTCCTCTGAGCTCCAAATATGCACAGTAGCAAGCAAATAAGTATATGCACATACATCAAACACATACACTGTGCTTTCACACAAATAAATAATAAAACAGAAGCAGGAACCTATTTCTTGAATTTTAAAAATGTATTCTGTGCCCACCTTTTTCCACTGCAGAGGTGATACCAATGTGTTTAACTGACAGTTTTATGCAAATACTATTATAGATTTCATTATAATAAAACTACAGAATGAAAATCAAATCAAGAGAAATCTAAGCTGAGCCTTTTGAGCTCCAGGAGGTATCGCAAAGATAAGTACCATATATCATAGTCTAGTTATGCACACTTGTATATGTCAGATATCAAAATGGTACTTTCTTAAGTTTTCTGAAGCTTTAATTAAGAAAAAATTATTTCATTCAAAATAGCTAATAAAAGTATTGAATACCATCTGAAATCTATTGTATATATATGGATGGAAATGACCTCTATGCATTCTATATTTGAGTGTGTTTATATCACAATAAAATGGAAGCTAAGACAAAAAAAAATCACAATTAATTTTTTTCATTTTACAATAAGATAAACGTTTATATCCAGGAACCTAATATTCAGCTAATTTAAATTACATCTTTCCATCTGGGTCTAGTGGGGCATGCCTTTAATCCCAGCACTGGGGAGAAAGAGGTAAGAGGATCGCCATGAGTTTGAGGCCACCGTCAGATTACATAGTGAATTCCAGGTCAGCCTGGACTAAAGCAACACCTTACCTAGAAAAACCGTTAAAAAAAAAAAACAAAAAAAACAACAAAAAAAAACTTATGTCTTTCCACTCTTCTTAGAAATTAGGAAATTTATCTTTCTGTATAGAACACAGATTAGCATGAAATTTACTGTTTGATTAGCTCCCTAATGTCTTTCAAAGGTTGTTTACACTCAAAATTGCTTGCAAATCGAACCCACCCAGTTCTAAAAACCCAAGATCATCTTTTTTACCAGAAAAGCTGATAACCCCAATGTAACTATGATATCATAATGAGGTACCAGGTTAGCAAGCAAACAAAGTGATTTCTGTGCTGTGGTGGTTGAAATCAGATGCCCTCCTCCACCCTTAAACTCATGTGTTCGGAATGCTAATCCCCAGGAGGTGACAAGTGGGGAGAGGAGCCTTGCTAGAAGGGGTGCATTAGGCATGTGCTTAGGTTTGTTATAGTCAGCTCCCCTTTGCCAGAGTTGGGCTCTCTCTCTTGTTGCTCTTTTCTACCTGTTGTGGCAGAAATGATGCCCAGCCTCTGTCCATGCCATGCTTTCCCATGCCATCATGGAGCTTCCCCTGAAGACTTTAAGCCAAAATATTACCTTTCCACCCATCAGCAACTTTTGGTCAGCTGGTTTGTCCCAACATGAATAAGGTAATTACAACATGTACCTAAGTATAACACTTTTCCGAAGATGGCAAAAGGAAAGCCACTCAAAGACACTACCAAAATAAACACACACACACACACACACACACACACACACACACACACACACATATAATATGTAAATATATGTAACACATAATATATACAAATATATATTATATGCATACTGTAGAAATATGGAAATAAATAAAGATTTGTACTATCATCTCTAAGAAAGACATTTATTAGTTATAAGTAGATCAAACATAACCATTCCACATATAACATCCTCTTCTATGTCCTCTTACAAAAGAGCAATGAGCTCTTTCAAAGTTGTTCACAGTTGTTGAGGGATATCAGCACAATGCCACACACTCAGCCTTCTTTTTTTTTTTTTTTTTTTTTTACTTCCTGTCCACTCTGGTGAGCCAGATAACTGACTGCCCCACAGTACTCACGGGGCTGCCACACAATTGCCGGATATGTGGATTTTTCAATACCATTCTGAGTACTGGCTATCCTCAAATAAATCAAACGCAGTTATAAGAGCTTTCACAGCTATTTTTAAAAAGCCAGCATTACAAATTTACCACCAGTAACTGCCATATGACGCTTTTATATAATATTGTTTTAAACTTTATAAAGTATTCCATTATCTGCTTGTCATCCATAGCTTTCCAGGCCAGTCAGAGTAACACAATCTAACATCTAGACCTGGACTGTTTTATCTTTTAAACTTGTGTGGCAATACTTCCGTACCCCTTAGCTCTCTGCCTGTCAAACCTTCATGCTGGTTTCTGGGAAGGTGCCTCAAGCACCTGGGGCAAGCTTCCACCCTTTCTCCACTGTTATCTGACAGAGTTTCAAATACCCACACTTTTCTTCCTCCTAGACTTCGGGACTTTCTCATACATCCTCTTGTTAGGGATTTCCATATGCCCTAGCCCTTCCTATGCTTATTTGCATTTTTATAACACTTATTACTATTTAAATATATGCCTTATTTGTTTGTATCATCTTTTTTTAATCCTCCCACTAGGCTGTAAACTCCAGGTGATCACTCAATGCTGTTCTTTGCCACTTCTCAGTGACTACAGCATTGCCTAGCCCAGGGTGTAATGGCTTAAATGAATTTTTTTTATTCATCTTCACTAATCTGATCATTTCCACCATCCTACAGACTTTTGTTGAAAGCATACTGTAGCTGCAACATTGGGAATTCAGTGATAAATTAGATATAGTCCTTTATCTGGAAAAGGTCACATTACTGTAGAAATAGGCATGCAAAATTTAATTGCAATGCAAGGTGATTAGCGCCTGTGGAATAAAGACTGAAGAAAGGAGAGATAGTTGGCGTGGGAAGCAGGGAAAGTGCCAATAGGAAGTGACAGTTGAGCTGAGTCATTAAATATGAGTGTGCTTCTCAGGAATGAAAAAGGAGCCAAAAACATTTCGTAGCAAGGAAAAGAAGTGCACAAAGGTATGGATGGAGGTGACGAAGGGAAGTCATGTTGGTTAGATAGCAAAAAGTCAGTCTAGCTACAGCCATGGCAGCAAGAGAAGGAAAACTTACCAGCAGAGAGTTTTTGAACTGTGTTTCAATCATCACTTGAGGCTATGGTATTGTACTGAAGGCTAAAATGCAGGACTAACCTGGCTGATGTGGAAAGCAAGTGTACTGTTTGGAATCATTCTTAAGGTACATGGAAATTGAACAGCAGGTGGATAAGCACAAGGAGAACAGAAACACTGTACAGCAGTAGAGACAATGAACTCAGTTTTGTTCACATGGCATGGAGGTGTTAGAGATACATGAATACAGAAAGAAATGGTCTCCTGACAATATAAGTTTATCTGTAAGGTGGTAAATATTAAGGGTTGTGGGCTGGAGAGATGGCTTAGCGGTTAGGCACTTGCCTGAGAAGCCTAAGGACCCCGGTTCGAGGCTCGGTTCCCCAGGTCCCACGTTAGCCAGATGCACAAGGGGGCGCACGCGTCTGGAGTTCGTTTGCAGAGGCTGGAAGCCCTGGCTCTCCCATTCTCTCTCTCTCCCTCTGTCTCTTTCTCTCTGTGTCTGTTGCTCTCAAATAAATAAATAAAAATGAAAAAAAAAATATTAAGGGTTGTAAGCCTTGATGATGCTATGAGGATACAACAAAGGGTTAAAAAAAGGACATAAAAGATGGGTAACTATCCAGCAAGGTGGGACCATAGCAAGGTTATAGTGCCAACCACTACTATAAGCCCTGAATAGGATTCACAGTGTCCAAGAAGGCAGAGACAGCTGAGTTCCGGTGGCAAATGTGACTTAGAGAAGGCAGGTGGAGAAGGGGGTGGACAGTCTACTTCCACAAAGGAAGATACATGCTAAAGTCTTCACTTTATAATGAGAAATATATGGGGGAGGGAAGCGCTTGTATAAATGTAAAGGATTTGGACACATTTTCAAGGAAAAGAACTAATAGGGAGAGACAGGAATGAAACTAGTGATAGGTAGAGAATGGTTAAGGAAGCAGTGCTTTATGAGAAACACAGAAGATGACATGACAAACACGTAAAATGAACTTAGTCTTAGAAGAAAACGAGGAGAGTGAGGATTTAACCTGATACACATGAGAGGTAAGGAGAGGACGTAATATAATTTGACGTGACTGCATAGTGCCCAGGTTCAAATCAAGGTCAAAGATTAAATTCCATTTCTCCACTTACTAGCTATCTGACATCAAGTCCACTTTTTAACTCTTGTGTACCTCCGTGTCCTCATCTGCTCAGTAAGGAATGATGGACATTCCCTCCTCAAAGGGTTGCTATGAGAATCACATGAGCCAGCCACTTCTTTGAAACCTTGGGAGATGATAGCTGGCATGGCCTAGCGGAGAGATAAGGATTTGCTGCTGACACAGTAGGAAAGCAAAGGTGTTTGTAGAAGTCCGACCTGGAGGCCTATCTTGTTTTGTTTAAGGAACCCTGAGGAAGAGCCCAAGAGGCTAAAAGGGGAGCAATGGTCAGGGCTTAACAAGAAGGCTGTGTGAAACAGGCATTTACATGTAAATTTCTCTAGGAAAAAAATAGTTATAGGGTGCACCAAAACTGTCATACATGAGAAGGCAGAGAAAGAAAAAGTGGTCCTTTTTTTAACAAATAAATAGAAAAGAATCTATAATTTAAACATGGGTTGTTTAAGTTTCTCAGACCAAGCACATTCCAGTTTTGGTAATTTGCTTGCTTGTTTGTTTTTGTTTATCCTTATCATGGTTAGGGTCTCACTGTGGCCCAAGCTGATCAGGAATCCCAGGCTGGACTCTACCTCCTGGCTATCCTCCTACTTCTACCTCCCCAGTGCTGCACTAAAGGCAGGCACTACTATGCTGGCTTCACATTCACGTTTTATTTTATTTATTTGAGAGAAAGAGGCAGACTACATATACATATATACGGAGGGGTGGGGGAGAGCACACTGGGGCCTCCAGCTACTGGAAATAAATTCCAGACACATATGCCACTCTACATCTGGCTTACCTGGGGGAATTGAACCTGGATCCTTTGGCCTTGCAGGCAAGCCCCTTAATGGCTAAACCATCTCTCCAGCCCCCATATTCTAGGTTTAATTCCTCATTAGTATTGTAGAAGAGCACACGTCCTGAGATGGTAAATTAGAGACATGACTGATTTTCAACAGATAAAGTAGCCCAGTCACACAGCTTAGTTCCTGTCCAACTCCACACTGTGACTGGATGATCTCTGGAGGACTGTTAAACCTCATCCCTGTTTCCTCATCTGAGAAGAGGAACATAATGATAATTACCAGTGGCACATTAAGACTAAACATTTCCAACATAACTTCTAGGGGGGAAGAGAAAAGCTCAGAAGCTCAGAAGTAAAGGAAATTTACAAGGTCCAGGAAGCTCATGAGATTCTAAGATTCAAAATATATAAGCAGCAAAAATTGCTGGAGAAAGACCTGGCTGAGTTGTCGGCAAGGTGTGCAGGGAGCTGTAGGGATACAGCTTTTGTGAGTGGTCACCCATGCTGGGCTGGGCTTTTCAGTGATGCAGCTGCCTTTGAGTCATCCATGTACCTATAAGTAACCCCAACTCTTTGGGACACTAAAGTAAATTTAGGTAGAATCATTTCTTTGGTTATTGCTCCATAGTTGGACCTCTATCTGGAGGGGAACAGATATTTGTTCATGTCTCCTCAGAAAAAGTCAAGCAGCAAACCCCCATACACCTTGACCAGGGTTCAATACACCATAGATTCTTTACCTGTGTTTGTTTCCTTACATCTCATTTTAAGTAAATTTTGTGAAACTCTATCAACATTGCCAAGCAATGAAATGAACTAGTCAGATATCCTCACCACTCATCTAGTTGTTAAACCACTAGATAGTGTAAAAAAAAAAAAAATACATATGAGTTTCCAAAGGGTTGATTTAAAGTAGTTAAATACCAAATTGAATGGAAGACAAAATACTGGAATCCTTTAAAAGGGTATCTATGTGTCATATGAAAAATGATAAATCTCTTAAAATGTCTTACATACTCTCTTGAATAGTATTATCGTGTGACCTTCAATTTTTTAAGAGCAGTTAAAGTACCATGAGTTTGACAAGATATATTGTTGCCAACTAATATACCCTGCATTGAGTGTGAGTTTCATTCACATTTATACTTTACAATTCAAGACCTTTAATTCATAACTTTTACAAGCATAAAACCCCTAAGACCCTTAGCAATCTAAAATAAATCAGTATATCATGGTTTCTGCAGAAGAAAGGGAACATAATAAAGTGATACAATTCTCTTCACATCACTGGGGCTGCTGGAAGATGACAGCCGCCTTCCTCCTCACTTGACAAATGACTTGGGAATGTTCTGCTGCTTACTTGATGTGGAACTAAACTTATATCAGGACATGTTCTAATAAGTCATGGAGGATAACAGTAAACCCTGTTAGCCTCCTCCCTCTAGATAATTCCAGCTACTGTTGGCAGGAGAACTGGACAGTTTCAAACCATTACAATGGGCCTAACTGCTTCCAGGTGATTCTATTAACTTTCCAGAAAGTTAATAGAAACTACACAACCTGACTCAAATCTGATAAGACTGTATATAAAGTATCAGTAAACTGTATTTAAAAAAAAAACTGTAAAAACATAAGGTGCTGTTATACTTAATAGTCTGGTCAATAACATTTTCAAATTACAATCAAGATTTTATCAATAAATATTATATCCAAATAGAATTCAAGCATTATTTTTAATTAGCTTTCAGTTCTCCTATCTTTCTTATTTGTATATATAATGAAGTAGAACAATACTCTTAACTCCTCTTTTAAGGAGTAAGACTCAATTACTTTCTTTGGGGGGACAGATTTTCATACAGCTAGGTCTAGTCTCAACCTTTCTATATAGCTGAGGATGATCATGAACTTCTGATCCTCATGCCTCCATTTACTGATTGCAGGCATGCATCACTGTGCCCGGTTTGTGTGTTGTTAGGGATCCAGCCCAGAAGTAAGTTCATGCTCAGTAAGCACTCTGCCAAATGAGCTACGTTTCCAGATCTCCATCACAATTCTTTAAATTCATTGAAGAGGCAATGAATGTAAATATATATTTTAGTAAATATTTAATATCAAATATTAATATTAAAATCATATATACATATATATATATATATTTAGAATGGACTCTCCATAAGGGCATAAAAGAGAGCCCAAATAGACACAGGTATTTAACAAATACTGAGTGACAGAAGAACCCACTTGTTCTCAAACAGAGCCAGAAAGAAAAATGTCTTTGTCTTGTAAGCCTAACTCGAATCTATCCTGCATCCTGTTTCACAAATGCACAGGAAGCATTGAACACAAGATGCCCCTTGGGGAGATGGACTACTGTGAGTTTCTGGTCCTCTAAAATGTCTTCCTAAGAAATAGATCCATTTACTTACAATGAGCCTTCATATACCAAAACTTCACGAGGCAAAAGTTGTCATTTGTTTGCAAATGTTTTTATTGCTAATTTATTCATATTGCCATTTGAAAAATTTTTTTAATTTAATTTATTAGTTTTCATTTCAGTGAATACAGGCAGTTTGGTACCATTATTTAGGCTCATCTGTAATCTACCCCTTCCCATTAGACCCTCCTTGTTAATGAAAATGGGTCGTGCATTGTGGAGTTAGCCCCCAGTTATTAGTATGATAAATGTCTCTGCAAATCATAACCCAACATGTAACTCTGACATTCTTTTTTTTTTTTTCAGATTATAGTAGCTGTGTGTATGCTGAACGCATCAATAATGGAGAATTGCAAAGGTTATCTCTCTTTTCACTTCTAGAGGTACTTGAAGGGAAATTGGATATGTACCAGAAATTAAAAGAGGATGGATGGGGAGGGAGGGGGGTAAGAAGGGGTGGGAAACACAAATCTAGACCCAAATGGCAATGGTACCATAAAATTCTACTTCCTAAAAGGCAGATCAAATGGCTGAACCTTCACCAGGCCCGTACAGGGAACACCTGAACCACAAGACGCTGGAGAAAGTAGGATCAAGGCTAACCTTAACCTTCTACATCTTCCCTCCCTCACTCTCTCCCTCATTCATTCTCTCTCTCTCTCTCTCTTTTTCTTTCTAACTCTTTTATATTAGTTATGTTTTTCCTCATTTTCTTAGTGGGCACTGACCTGTAACTCCCAGTACCAGCATGGGGCTATCATCCACAATGACTTTTAGATCAGAGAGACCTACAAGGTTTCCTAAATGAATGACAGATTTCTGTCAGAGTACTTGATGACCACCAAAGCTTAGTGGTAAGACCCTACTGCTGAAGACACCATATGCAGTTGGCACATAAAATGGAATGGCATGGCTAGAAGCTAGAAGAGATTAAGTCCCCAGTCAGCATGTCTAGGGCCAGAAGGTGCTACATGGGCAACTGGGGGAAAATGACCAATATCTGTCCAAGCAACTCATGGTCTAACCTACTTAGCAGCAAATAACCTGTTTGTGATGCCCACACAAGTGCAATAGTGGCACACAGCCATGATGGGGAACCAACTGCTCTTGATTTGGCTAACTGATCCCCTCAGCGGTATGGCACCCATAGCTGGAGTTAGGAAACAAGTCAGAACCATATCCAAACATTAGCCTACTCTCCAATATCAAGCTACTATCAATCATGGGCTACAAGAGGGCCTACACCTATTAAATTCTCTATAAAAAATAAGTAACGGTTATCTCATTTGTCCTGATGCTAACTTACTCTCTATTGGAGAATCTGCTTCTCTGTTTCAGATGGATGCAGATCCTAAGGAGAGAGCCACCCATCATACCTCAAAAGGGCCCCGGCTGAAACTAAGAAAAATTGGCGAAACAAGCAAGGGTGCTGTTTTCTTGATGAAACAGATACCAGCACGAGGGGCAAGGATACCAACACAGAGAAAAATCAACTCCTACCAAATCAGAGAGCCAGAGCCTCAGAGACCCCCAACACCTCATCAGTGAAGCCGACCAAAAATGAACCCAACATGGCTCAGGGAAATCTTGCGGAAGAGGGGTCGGAAAGAATGTCAGAGTCACATGTTGGGTCATGATATGCAGAGACATTTATCTTACCCATAACTGTGTGCTAACTCCACAATGCACAACCCATATACCTGAACAAGGAGGGGCCAATGGGGAGGGGGTAGGTCATGGATGAGCCTAATAATGGTACCAAACTGACTGTATTTGCTGAATACAAATCTAGTTAATAAAATAATTTAAAAAGATCCTGTATGAAAGAGTTAAGAGAAATGGTGTGACCTTGTCTTTTACAGTGCCTTTTATTGTTTATAATGACTAAGTAGTCACAAGTAGTCACCAAGGCATGATGCTGACATTTGTGGTATGTGAACTCTCGGACCAGCCAACATAGGACTCTTCCACTCTTATTAACACATTTTAATCAAAGGTTCCTGAACTCTGAGTACTTCCTGCTCCTCTTAGTACTTTCCAAGATCCATGACACCAAATTCAAGTGCTCCCACTTTGAAGCCCAATATTTTTAAATTGGCTTAGTCATTCATTAACTCCTTGGTGACTGAGTCTCCATTTCTTTCAATGGTGAGGCCAACATTTATTTATCAAATTTCTTATTCACGGGATAATATTTTAACTCGTATTTGCAAGAGGGAAATAAAACTAACTGTGTGAGCATCTTGGGTCTGTCACATACAACTTTTGCCATCATGAACTGCTAAGATTCTCACCTTCCTTGATGGAAAAAAAAAAAAAAAGAAAAAAGAAAAAAAACAGCAAACTTTGCAAAGTCTTCATATCTTCTCATATTGACTTATGTTGTTAATCTCCTTCATTCAGATAACAGATAGCCTGAAAATCTGTTGTTTTAAGAAGCTTAATGATTAGAGGTAAAATAGCCAATTCTTTTTTTTTTTTAATTAGTTTTTGTACAAATAAGTGAAAGACAGAGAGGGGATTGGCATGACAGGGCCTCCATCCACTGCAATCAAACTCCAGACATGTGTGTCACCTTGTGCTCATGTGCAAAGCTGTGCTCTTGCATCACCTTTTGCATCTAGCTTACATGGGATCTGGAGAGTCGAACATGGGTCTGTAGGCTTTGCAAGCAAGCACCTTAACTGCTAAACCATCTCTCCAGCCCCAGTTATTTTCTTTTTTTTAATGGGAAGAATAATTTTATTCTGCCTTGGAATCTTGAGAGAAAGGCTCATGATAACAGGGGAAAGCACGGCATGAGCAGAAGCTAGTCATCACCTCTGCGACAGCAGGCAGAAAACAGCGTCAGAAGAGTGACCCAACTAGTATTGAGGCACTTGTGGAAAATAAACCTCAAATTCTGTCCCAAGTAACATACCTATCCAGCAAGTTTCCACCTCCAAAATTGCCATCACCCAAAGTCCAAGCATGAAAACACGTGAGTGTACAGGGGACAACTGATTCAAACCATCACACTCCTTATATTTTTCTCCCGTTGTAGTTCCTTCAGACAAGGTTTTATGTAGCACAGGATGGCCTTGAGCTCACTGAGTAGCCAAAGATGGTGTTTAATTCCTGATCCTCTTACCTCCACTTCTAGTGCTAGGATTTCAGGTGTACACCATCATGGCAGCCTTTGCCCTTTATTTTGAAACAGGGTTTATCTCTGTATCCTAGGCTGGCTTTTAAAATAGCCAATTCTAATAAAATTTCCCTTCAAATTTTCAGGTCAGGATTAAAAAGAAGGGAAATGATATAGTTGTCACTACCTCATCACTTCTGAAATAAGATCATTGGTTTTGAGAAATGAGGACTGAGCCACTGGTCCATCATCATCAGATGAGAAAAGCCATCAAGCAAAACAATGTTAATGAGATAGATAAGGAATACTCACACATAATTTTCTCCTTTAAAAATAACCATGCATAGGCTGGAGAAATAGCTCAGGGGGTAAACATACTTCCTGCATAAACATAAGGGCCTGAGGGGACCTGAGCCCACCTGAGTTTAATTTCCTAGCACCTTATAATTAGCTGGGTGTAAACACACACACATCTCCAACCCCAATCCTGTGGGAAGCAGAGACCAGAGAATCACTGGGGGTTGAGAAAACAATAAGATCCATAATCAGTGAGAGACTCCATTTCAAGTGAACACAATAATAAGGAATGGAGGGGGACCATCTAATGCTCTCCACTGACTTCTGTATATGGACACACAAGGTACATGCATCTTCCCATGTTAATCTACCACAGCACACATGTACACACACACACACACACACACACACACACACACACACACACAATGTTACTTTGAATGTAAATGTCCTCTATAGCCTCAGGTATGTTTGATTAAGCTTCCTACTTAGTCTCCAACAGACAGAGCCCTTCTAGAGAAGGTGTGGCACTAGGAGCATATCTGGAATTCAGCCCTAAGGTATGTTTGAGCCAGTTCAAGCTCTGACTGTTCTTCTGCCTCTCTCTGCTATGGAGGTATGATGAAGTTAACCAGCTTCTTCCTCCATAATAGAGCATTCCCTGAAAAAGATAAGCCTAAATAAACCCCTTCCTCCCATAAGCTGCTTCAGGTTAGGTGTTTGTCCAGCTATGAGAAGTTGAAACACACACCCCTAACACACACACACACTGCATGCATACACATGCAAATAACACAAGAACAACAGTGTGACTTCTAATATGCATCAGGGAGCAAATCATGTCTTTCCTCAAAAGCTCTTATAACAATAGGTATACTGTTTCATAGCAGGAAAATATTGTTACTTTAATTTTCAAGTGTTTGAGTAATTTATTGATTTTTTAAGAATTAATTTAAAAGGTAGTGAGTAGAAAGAAAGTTACATAACAAAAAATATCTTAACTTTATTCTGAAGATATTTTGTAGAACTAATAGGAGATGTACAGGTCTACATGTGGAAACAGTTCTTTAACCTTGCTTAAAGATATTTATTGAGCTAATGTTCCTTCAAATTTCAATTGTCAATTCAGAAGGAAGTCTACAAAGTCAATCTCAAAGTATCATTAAGTATCTACCAAGCATGATGCCTTGTTGAATAGGAAATACAAACATTAATAAAGTTTGAAAAGACTAAAAAAAATAAGCAAATTTGTAAACATGTATAAGTATTTTCAAATTTAAGAATATCCATAATGGGGCTGAAGGGATGGCTTATCAGTTAAAGCATTTGTCTGCAAAGCCAAAGGACCCAGTTTCAATTAGCCCGAACCCACGTCAGCCAAATGCACAAGGTAGCACATGCTTCTGGAGTTCGTTAGTAGAGGCTGGATGCCCTGGCATGCCCAATCTCTCTCTCTCTCTCCCTCTCTCTCTATCTCCCTTTTTCTCTCCGTCAAATAAATAAATAAAATAAAAATAAAGAATATTCATAAAAATTTAATCCCAATTGTACATCGTATATATTTTTTAAAAATCTGTTTCTCAATTATGACTATTTCACAACTTTCTACAACAGTGACACAGAGATATTTTTCAATGTGCATGAAGATTTAATAAATATTTAGAGTTAAAGAAATAAAGTGGGATTCTTATTCTCAAAATATTTCTGATATATTTCATCCTCCAACACTCTAATCAGAATAGCCTAACACAGGATATGTATGAAGTACTATCTCTCTGAACACCAAATGTCTCAGAAAATCTTCAATAAATTAAGCTCACTCAAAAATAATTGAATTGGTTCAGAATCAATGTAAGGCACTATTGTGAAGGACTTTAATTTAAAGAAAACATGCTGAATGAGTCATGCCACAATGGGTAGAACAGTTGAAGCTGTTTACATAAGTTATTTTGCACATTCATAGCACTACTGATCCAAGGAGTATTTAATCCTTTAGATTACAATGTTACTATCATTTTTTAAACTTTTTTAAAAAGTTTTATTTATTTAAGCCGGGCATGGTGGTGCATGCCTTTAATCCCAGCACTCAGGAGGCAGAGGTAGGAGGATTGCTGTGAGTTTGAGGCCACCCTGAATTCCAGGTCAGCCTGGGCTAGAGTGAGACCTTACCTCGAAAACCAATATATATATATTTTTTAATTTGAGGGAGGTAAAAAGGCAGAGAGAGAGAGTTTAGAAAAATTGGGTGCGCCAGGCTTCCAGCCACTGCAAACAAACTCCAGATGCATGCACCCCTTTGTGCATCTGGCTTACATGGGTCCTGGGGAAACAAACCTGGGTCCTTTGCTTAGCACGCAGGGATCTCAACCTCTAAGCCATCCCTCCAGCTCCCCTCATTTTTTAACTTTTTATGGACAACCTGCATACATATATACAATATACCATGATCTAATTCCACTCCCAGCACCCTGCCTTTCCCCCATCCCTGATAACCCCTCCATTCAATCTCTTCCTCTTTACACCTACTCCATGCTCTATGTTGATGTCTCCTTTTTCCCTCACCCCTGTTATACAGGTCTTTTTTTTTTTTTTTTGAGAGTGACAGACAGAGAGAAAGATAGATAGAGGGAGAGAGAGAGAATGGGCGAGCCAGGGCTTCCAGCCTCTGCAAATGAACTCCAGACGCATGCGCCCCCCTGTGCATCTGGCTAATGTGGGACCTGGGGAACCGAGCCTCAAACCGGGGTCCTTAGGCTTCACAGGCAAACGCTTAACTGCTAAGCCATCTCCCCAGCCCTACAGGTCTTGTATAGGTAAGCATCAGACATTGTGAGGGCATGGATACAATAGTGTCTGAAAGACATTATTGCAAGCACTCCTTGCCTTCCTTTTGCTCTTACTTTCTTTCTGTCCCCTCATTCACAATGGCCCCTCAAGTGATTTGAATTAGATGTCCCCCATAAACTCATGTGTTTTTGATGCTAGGTCCCCAGCTAGTGGCAATTTGGGAATCAGAGCCTTTCAGGGAGAGGTGCATTTTTAGGGCATGCTTATAGCTTCCTTTTGCCAGTGTTGGCACACTATCCTAATGCTGCTGTCCACCTGATGTTGGCCAAGACCTGTGTTCATGCCATTCTTCCCCTACCAAAGTGAATCTTCTCCATGACACTGTAAGCCAAAATAAGCAACTTTCCTCATATAAGCTGTTCTTGCCAGGTGCTTTATGCCAACAATGAATAGGTAGCCCCAATAATCACTGAGCCTTGGGAGTGTGTGAGACAGTTGTCCCAGTTCTAAACACAGTGTCAGTATCTTAATATAGCACGCAAAGTTCTTGGCATTTGAAATTGCATCTCATTTTAAAGATTCCCCACCAAGTGTACACCCTAATAAGCAAGACTCTTCTAAGTATGGCTGTAGCTGTCCCAGTGTTACTCTTTGAGAATACATCTGCCCATCTGCAACAGCTTGATGAATGACACTTACTGTGGTGGTTCTCCACCAACCATAAAGCTTTACACACAAATGTTCCAAGTTTGTCTACTTGGCTGTCATTTCTACTATATCCAAAGCTATTACAAGCCTGGGTACAATTTCTTACCCATTTTACGTTCCTTCTGTGCCTGGACAAGTAACTGGCAAGTGGTATAATTTCAAGGGACTTGGAAATGAATGAATGAACATAAATGAAAAAAGCCAATTTCTCACCAGACACCTGCTATGTTTAATGTAATGAGTAAACTCAAAATATCTTGAGGGAAGAATACACAGATGTGTTTCTGAAAATCCTCCTCTCTAAATTTGTAACCATGGCTGAATTTTCTTTCTTCATGAAGATGACTCTGTCAACAGATGTTGTTTTCTCATGGGCTCTTGGTGTTGAAAATCAATTTTAGATAGTTTTGGGGGTATCTTCTATTTCTACCCTCCAATATACACCTACACTCTGCTCTCTTGATTCCCCCTGTGATAATATACAGGAAGTCAACCAATAAGGTATGCATTCAAAAAAATCCCTTGCCTTCCGGTTTATACTTGGATTTGGACATGGAAAATTCCAGGCTGAATTAAAATGAGAGAGTGTAAAAACAAGTTAGATATTCACTCTCTGACTCCAAGCCAATAAGGGTTCTGGCCACTCCTCTCCAACAGCCTGTCTTTCCTCAACCTACTTAAAGATCCCTGGCCTGACACTTTCAACCTAGAGTAGAAAAGAGTGGCCAATACATATCACAGAACAAGGTTTTGCTTCCATGACATTACTGATAAGATTATTTTGTTTGGTGCTACCTTGTACCCTATAGGATGTAAGCATCATTTCTAACATCTATGGTCTAAGTATAGATAATACTTGTGTGGTAATTTACAATTACTAAATTAGTTCACCTATTTACTCTCAAGCTCCAGAGTACTATAAGTAGATATTATTATAATAATTTTTACAAATGAAAAAATTAAACCCACAGGTAAAGGAAGAGTTGTATCCCTAAATTCTATAGGGGAATAATATATATATATGGAACTTTTTTAAACCAAGTTATAATGCAATTCCCATTGTGCTATACTCACATTATAAGCAAATATTACACTAAATGGCCTCATATTTATGTCAGTATTTCACCAGCTGAGCTAAAGGGTTACTTGTGAGATACAAAGTTATAGTAGAGTATTCTGGGCATTATGTTAAATGAGAATGGTATAGTCCATTATCTAATTTCTATTTTTCTTTTTTGTAGAAGAATAATGTTACAGACATGTTTTATTGACAATTGGAAACCAGTTCAAACATAATATATTCTGAACCACTTCTATGAAAGAGCCCACCAGGATTACAATAGAAAAATAGAATAACTCCAGGCATGCTCATGTATTTGATCATTTTGTGGTAAATCAATATAATTGTGTAATGCATTTCAGAATAGCAGAGACTATCTCCATTCTTTCCCCCACCCTTGGTCTGATACCATCATTGAGTAAAAAAAAAAGTCCTACTAAAATGTGCTTATTCTGTCCAGAGATACAAACTGTTATGGGACTTTAGGAAATGAATTGGTGTCACTTATGTGCAGTTAGTGGTTCAGAAGTTAAAGATGCCATACTTAATATCACCATTAGGCTCTCAGGGAACATAATTGATGAGAATTAGTGGTCTTAAATATTTTGTATATACTCAGTGTTACTTTTTCAATATTGTTTTCTTTTATTGTTGGAATTAAACACTATATTGGATTCACTATCTCCATAGAAAATGCACACAAGTAAACAGGATGCATGAGAGAAACTATGAACGGTCTTTTCTAACACATAATAAACCCATTCCATGTTGATAACTCCTTGTCTTATTAAAGAAGGGATCCCTGAAAAAACAAATCCCAATACAAGTGCCAGCTATAATTGAATCATACTGCTTTCAAAATGGCCCTAAAATGCCCATCATGTAATTTCTTCAATGCTTCATTGTCAGGTGCTACCCTAGAAGTAAAGACACTATTATTATTGGGTTCTTATATAACCATCCATTATTGTTTGTCTCTTACTACCCTACAGAAAGTGTTACAAACAATTTACTGATTTGGACTGGGATGTCAAAACAAGTAGAATCAGATGAACTATACCACAAGAGGATAATACATCTTCTCTCTCTCTTAGTGGTGGTCAGTCTCAAATCATCTATTCATAATAGGTATTAGAAAAGGATAAGAAATAGTTTATAAAAATTTCTCAGGCTGACAGCCCTGCTAAAGAATAAAATCCCTAATATGGTAATCATATTCATGGTCTACATTTCAAGGTATATGCAAATTTTGTATGTAATTTTTTCAACATACAAATATGTTTCACATCTATTCTCTTTCTCTCTACCTCTTCCTCTCACCCTCTCTCTCAAGTAAATAAAATATTAAAATATAGTTTTTTAAAGGGGGGCTGGGAAATGGCTTAGTGATTAAGGCATTTGCCTACAAAGCCTAAGGGACCCAGTTCAGTTCCCCAGGATCCTCATAAGCCAGATGCACAAGGGGGTGCATGCATATGGAATTGGTTGCAGTGGCTAGAAGTTGTGGCACATCTATTTTCTCACTCTGTCTCTTCCTCTCTCTTTTTCTAAAATAAATGAAATATTTTTTTAAATATTATTTTCAAAAATTTGCATCATCCAATCTTTTCCATTCTGATTAAGAAAACATGAAGAAATTGTTTGTAGTAAAAACATGATATAGTTGAAGTAATAATAAATTATTTGTATGGTGACAAAAATGTAGCAATTGCATGGTAGAAATAACCTTGAAATATTATTTGGATGATGTCTAACCAAGAACTAAGTTGAAACTTACAAAGGAGGCCATTCAATTTTTTTTTTTTTTGAATTTGTCTAAAAGACAATAGGAAGAATGATGATTTGTCATAGAGGGTCATGCAGTAAACCATAGAATCTGTGTGTGGTACCTTACATGGGAAGGTGTAGGGCAACTTTTTCTAACATTATGGAACATTCCCTGGATCTGTGAGCTTCAAAAAAAACCCTTATTCACTCCATAAAATATGTCTGGAGGTTCAGCCCAACAGCATGAAGCTGCCTGATACAAAATTGGTACCAGGAGTGGGGTAGAGTTGCTATGCAATGAATCTGACCATGTGAGTTTTGGTCTTTTGGAACTTATGCATTACACGAGTAGGAAATTTGGTGTTTGCAACTAAAGATGCCTCCTGGAGTGGTAAGCCGAGTTTTATGGACTATTGTGATGAAAGTTTGAGAATGCCAAGTACAGAGAAAATTACATTTAGAGACTTGACTTAAGAACTTTCTAAGGTGAAGGAAAAACTGCAGAGGACTTTGTTGGAACTGGGATACTGGCATAAAGGCTGGTTGCACTTTGCTGCCTGAGTCCAGAAAGTATGATCAAGGTTAAATTTGTAATGGACTGATATGCTTGGTTAAAGATATGGGACTAAGAGATTTAAGATTTGAAGTTACTGACACAGAGACTGGTGCCTAAAGCTGCTATATTAAAATGCACTAGCACTTGGAAGAAAGATGTCTCAACTACTTTACATTGAAACAATAAAAAGGATGCATGAAGAAAGACTATGAGAGACATCCAAATTCCTTTGGAAGAGTTGATGAGAAAATGAGCCTACTTTTCAAGGTTACAATTTATTTCAGCCCTGAATTAAGAATATGGCTGTGGGCTGGAGAGATGGCTTAGCGGTTAAGCGCTTGCCTGTGAAGCCTAAGGACCCCGGTTCAAGGCTCAGTTCCCCAGGTCCCACGTTAGCCAGATGCACAAGGGGGCGCACGCGTCTGGAGTTCGTTTGCAGAGGCTGAAAGCCCTGGTGCGCCCATTCTCTCTCTCTCCCTCTATCTGTCTTTCTCTCTCTGTCTGTCGCTCTCAAATAAATAAATTAAAAAAAAAAAGAATATGGCTGTGTCCTATATACCTAGTATTGATTTCAAAACATGAAAAATGTATGGAGTGGTCATAAAGTACACACAGGTTCAGAAGCCACTACTGAGACACAGTATATGGGCAGAGTTTGATGACCCTCATTAAGAGGCTGACAAAGCCATTGAGAGATGGACCATGGTGTTCATGGAGACCCAAGTATGCTTAGATATACCAGGACTGTACAAGGTCTACCATGGAGGCTACTGACTCAGGATGGAAGTTTTCTCTGGCCACCCTGCCCAGCTGGCAGAATAGAATTATAAAATCAAGAGACTGACAGCTGCTGGTTATGATATTGGACTTGAACTGCAGATGTTTGATGTTTGCTTAATGATTATTAAATTTGTATTGTTCCAGTCTCTCCTTGGTATGCATTATAACAGTTGAAAATGCTTACTCTGTGCCTTTATATGTTAAAAGTATATAGCTTGTTTTGAGTTTACAGGACTCATAGGTAAGAGAATATCTTAAAACTCAGTTGAGATTTGGGACTTAAGTTGGTAAAGACTGTGAGGCCTGTTAAACTTGTACTGAACAGAATTCAAAATATAGATGGTGGGCTGGAGAGATGGCTTAGCGGTTAAGCGCTTGCCTGTGAAGCCTAAGGACCCCGGTTCGAGGCTCGGTTCCCCAGGTCCCACGTTAGCCAGATGCACAAGGGGGCGCAAGCGTCTGGAGTTCGTTTGCAGTGGCTGGAAGCCCTGGCGCGCCCATTCTCTCTCTCCCCCTCTATCTGTCTTTCTCTCTGTGTCTGTTGCTCTCAAATAAATAAATTTAAAAAAAATAAAAAAAAATCAAAAAAAAATATAGATGGTTATGAATCTTTTGGGGGCCAGGAGCAGAATGAATGAATGACTCCCAATTGATTCAGAAGTTTATTATAAAGCTTGTAATTTGGATCTCCAGCCACCTGGCTTGAAGAGGTGTTATGTGGACAGGTCCAAGGGTCCAGCCCTAAGGTAAAGGTGTGGATTTGAAATTCCCATCTAAGAATATGCAAAGTGCTTTGCCTTTGCCTCAAGTTCCTGAAGCGTGTTTGCTTGCTTTTAGTAGTGGTTCTTTTCTTTCTGTTTGGATCTGTGAAACAAGTGCCAACTTCCGCCATTATGGAATTCCATCTGTAAGCTTCAAATAAACCCATTTTTCCTCCCACAAGTTGTGTCTGGTCTGGATGTTCATCCAAACACTGTTAACCTATCTGATGCAGGTACGTTAAATGGCAATGGGGCATTAAGATTGCAGGAAGACAGCCTGGCATGGAAGAACATGCCTCCAGTGCCTGAGGTAGGTTTGTAGGGAATGCAAGGCCAGCCTAGGACTACATATAGAGTTTACATTATTATATGATAGAGTGAAACCCTGCCTTATCAAGAAATATACGTGTGTGTGTGTGTGTGTGTGTGTGTGTGTGTGTGTGTGTGTTTTGCAGGAAGAATATTTAAATTTTAAATGTTTTATTTTTATTTATTTATTTGGCAGAAAAAGAGGGAGAGGGAGAGAATGAATTGGTGGGCCAGGGCCTCCAGCCACTGCAAACAAACTCCAGATGCATATGCCCCTTGTGCACCTGGCTAACGTGGGTCCTGGGAATCGAACCTGGAGCCTTTGCCTTTGCAGGCAAATAAACGCCTTAAATGCCAAGCCATCCCTCCAGCCCAAAATATTTAAATTTTTAATCAACTAATCATGAACTAAGAGGACCAAGTGGGCTCTGTGTAATCATGGTGTGCTCAAATCCATAAGAGAGAGGCAGGAGAGTGAAGTTCTGAACACCTGCTATGAGGAAGACAAGCTAATCATGCTGCTTTGAGGATAGAAGGAAATCAGGAGCCAAAAAGTTCAGGTAGCTTCTAGGAGATGGAAAATACAAGAAAAATATAATTTCCTCTGGCCAACCAGAAAGTAGTTCAGCCCTGGCAACATAATAACTTTAACCCTGTGAGATCCAGCTCTTAATTTTAGCTCTCACTACTGTAAAAAGAAGGATGCATTTTAAGCCACTATATTCTTTCTATCTATCTTGGTACAGAAACACTAATCAAAGAATAAAGTCTGAAAGTCCATGGAAAGTGATGGATGTTTTACCCATCCTCACACAGGACATGAATGAAAGTCTCCTGTTATGTCGGCAGTGTCCCCTAACCTTAGATGCAGTTCCCTGTTGTCTAGATAAACCATATGAAAACATTTTAATGTTAAAAAGATTGCCTTAGCCAGCATCATAAAAATTTGTAATATAAAGAACCAAGATGACAAATATTTTTTTAAAAAAAGTCATTGAAATACTTAAAAGATTAAGGCACATCGTATCTCCTTCAAATTATTAACTATACTTCTCTACTCTGATTTATTAAAAAAATCACCAATGTACAAATGATATAAATAACCCAGTGATATAAATGACCTAGATATTACTAAATCCCCATGTGGGAAGAGCCCAGTGTAATGAACATCTATTTATGGTTTACTAAAATATATACCTAAAATTTTGAAAAAATAAAAAAGTAGCAAGGGAACAATAAATTTATAACAAAGATAAAAAGTATTTTTTCCATCACTCAGACTTTGTTACAATAACTATTGCCACAGACATATTTTTGTATCAAGTCAATTTCCAATTCCTACAAATAGCTACTAGTATGCTAATATATTAAACCACTAATATTCACCAGTGTAACTGTACTCTCAGTAGACTGTTCTCATCAAAGTGTTAACTCAAACTGTTGCCCAGAGAGAATTAGAGAGATTCTGCAAGATTTTGTACAAAGTAAATGGGACAAATTTCAAGAATAGTTACTGAAAATAAGGCCTCAGGAGACTGGAGATGTTGCCAGTATAACACACCAGGAAGCTGAAGTGCCAAAATATTAAGGGAAGAATCGTAGTGAAGGCAGACAGCACTGAAATGCTCCTTCTAGAACATCTGCTCATCTCTCCCTTCATGCTGCAGGACTGTACAATCTAAGTGAATTCTTCAGAAGTCAACCTGATGGTAAAATAAGGAGCCTCCTTTTTAGAGTCTCCATCAATATCTTTGATTCTGAGGCTGGGCAAAGACAGGTTTTCTTTGAATTCTTATTTATTTGCATGTATTTGTGTATGTCGGGGGAGGGGGGGCTGTAGGCTTGCACACACATTCATCAAGGTCTCTTACTGCAAGTGAGCACTTGTTCTGCTTTAAGTAGGGGGCTGAAAAATTGAATCCTGGCTGGAAGGATTTGTACACAATCACTTTTAACCACACAGTAATTTCCTCTGCCCCAAAGACAGTATTGTATTGTTGCTCCTGCTGTTTATTTTAATGCTTTTCAGAAGCTATAAGAATATAATTTTGAATTTCCAAAGGAGTTATTATTTATTATTATTTTATTATGTAGTACAGAGCTATAACTTTTATTATGTCTTGTGTTGAGGTTACAAGGTCTTCCTTTATCTGACGATTGACCTTTGTTGTATTTATAAGACATATGTGTGTATGCTTACATATATGTATGTACATATGTATCAAATGAGCTAAGAACTTTGATATTAAGTGTCAACACTAAGTAAAGCACACATTTTCTACCTGGAATCAGAGCGAGGGCTCTATTTTCAGTTATGGCTTAGGGGCTTCTTTCAATCAAAAACACAAAGAGAAAACTCAGCCAGGATTTCTTTGCCTGCAAATATTTCCCCTTCCATTCTGCACAAAGCCTCCAATGAGTTTCTTCATTAGAAAGCCTCATACAGAGGTTTTCTGTCTTTCCAGCACACTTTATAGAGAGAAATATAATTTAGAGAGGCAATATCTTAAAAGCTGTCATCAACCTGTCACTTACAAACCAGTTGATAATAAGTAACAGTGTTAATAGAATACTGGATAGGTGCTCAGGTCAAAAGAAGAACCTAAAAAAAAAAATGAAAACAACTAAAAATTATTAGGAAATCCTTAAAAAATAACCCTTATGCTGCCCCACCACCAATTCCAGGCAAGGGCACTTTCTACAGTTAATACATTAAAAAAATACAGTGTAAATCTATGAGACTACATAACTGACTTTTTGGGGGAAAGTATAACTTGTGAGTCTGGTGAATGATTACATTCCTCTGAGACTAGCTTGGGAAGGTGTGCACATCCCAGTAATGCTGCCATTATTATATTTTTCTGCATACTTCTTCAAGGGGACATCACCTTATGGCATCTATCCTTTGACTCTCCAGCTCTTCAGCTTTCCATTTGAAGGTTTTGTTTTTCTTTGTTTGTTTTGCTTTGATATTTTTTTCTTTTGTTTTGAGGTAGGGTCTCACTCTAGCTCAGGCTGACCTGGAAATCACTATGTAGTCTCAAGGTGGCCTCAAACTCACAGCTATCCTCCTACCTCTGCCTATTGAGTGCTGGGATTAAAGGTGTGTGTCACCATGCCCTACCACTTGAAGGTGCTTAAAATAACCCAATGTCATCTGGAACCAAATGTGAAGAATATGAAGTGAAAGCTTACAATGGAAAATTTCAGTTTGGGTCAAAATCACTAAATGGCTAAAATGTGATGAAACTGAGCTGCTCATTAGCTAGTGCCTCTGATATTAACAACCAATGAAGAAAATCTAGTGGAAAGTCATAATATAAAGGACAAAAAAAAATACAATGAAATGTAAAAGAGAATGTGGAGGAAACCACATTTCAATTCTGTTCCAACTCGTAGCTGGTGCCTGTATCCACAGGTGCAATTTTGAAGCAAGATATAAGGGAGAAAGAAATCAAAGCCATATTTTCATCTTCTTGTGAAACAACTGTCAGGCAATAACATCTCTAAGAATTAACAAATCCTTCTGCAGGGTACATACAGTTCTTGTAATAACTCTTATCATGCTGAACTATCATTCTTTTATAAGAATGTCACCTGTTTATAATCCCAATACACTAGGAGGTAAAGAAGTAAGTAAACGGTCATTTATACATAATGATTTGGTGACAGTATTAGCATCCTCAGCTAAGGCTCATCCTTATTGAGATTTACAGAGATGAGCAAGGTCATAGCTTAAGCCATACAGAATCAAGGATTTTGGGAACTTGCTGGTAAAACAAACAATGAGCATTTGTTAGTCTTTGAGGTTTTTCTCAATGTGGCTGGGATATTGATATTGAAAATGCAGCTAGTGTTTAAAATAGTTACATCTCTTGGCTGCTTCATACTCACTTCTGTGTCCCTTTGAGACAGTGAGAAAACAGCCTGCATAGTGGGAAAAATGAACATGGAGCAAGTGCAAAAGTTACAGTACATCACTGCGGAGAGAAAAGAGCAACGCCTCAGATGATCGTCTACAGATGCTACCCTCCAGTGTCTCAGAACACTGTCAGGTGCAAAATTCCACCTTACTCAAGCCATTCTTCAAGCACCCTTCCTACACAACTTGAAATCAAATAAGAGTTAATAATGCAGTCTTTTTTGTGTGTGCTGAAAACAACTTTCAAAAATGCCAATATGTCCCCAATTTTTCAATTTCAAAGACCACAAAACTGATTTTTCAAAAAATGTGTGTCTGTACATGTGTGGAGGGGGTGCATCAGGAACTTTTCCCCCTACAAGAAGCACCAAATGTATGTGCCACTTTTTTTACTGAATCTTTCATTATATTATATTTTGAATTGTTTATAATATATTTTGAATTATTTTAGTCTTGAAAAATTGAATGGAGGCTAGCAGGCTGTGCATACAAGCACCTTTAACCACTAAGCCATCTCCCCAACCCAAACTGACTTTTTCTAAATTGATTTTGTAAATATAAACATGCTTTTTTAAAACATAAAACAATTTGACTATATGGCCATGGTGTTGTTTCTGGTCATGGTAATGTAGAAAGAAACACAGAGAGAAGATTGTGTGCATTCGTGTGTGTGTGTGTGAGTGTGTGCATTTGTCAGAGAAAGAGAAAAAAGAAGGAAGGAGGGAGGGAGGTAGAGAGGGTAGGAGGGAGGGAGGAAGGAAGGAAGAAAGAAAGAATCAAGAGAGAGGAACAAGATGGAAGAAGGCTGGAGGATCAAGAAGCAAAGGATGTTGAGTTCTATCTATTCCCTAGCATTTCCTAAGGATTAATATTAGTTTTCAGAGCCTTTCAACTATAAACTTAGGGGGGGAAATGCAAGAAATCACAAAAGTACAGAAAGATACAACTTTCTGTCTCTCTATTCCCCAAGTACTTTTATTGCTTGCTATCTTTTGCCTTTGATGAAAAAGTCCCTCCCATACCCATTTTCTTCAATTATTCAATAAAAAGGCCCAGCAAGAAGCCAGCTTAAGTGATGAAAAAAAAGAAAGAAATAAGCCAAACATTTTGGGGGCCCCTGAGCAAAATCCTTAAGGTTTTTCTTCTTTTTTGTAAATTGAGACTTTCCACACTAACTCTGAAACATATTTTTTCTCCTTTCTTCAATAAGACATTTCAGCATTTTCTCAGAGTGATAAAATAATGTGTCTTCAATTCTTCACAGATGAGTGCCAGGAATGAAATGTGACATCTCTGCTATTTTTGGCAACAAGATACTCTTTTTCTGAAAAACTAATTTTTCTAAGGAAATACTTGGGCTTGGCTTTTGGCATCATGAATTCATTTTGATTTAATCTTGCTCCATCTTTCTCAAAGATATAATAATATATAATAGAAATAATGTTAATTAATATCCACAACCTCATAGCTGGACTTCTACAATTCTTGCAATTCCAATAGAACAGTCAATAAATCATTAAGGAAGAAAGGACATAGAAAACATAGGTGTTTTTTTTTTTTTTTCTCAGGATCACAGACCAAACCCAAAATAAATCTTGTAGAGATCTGCATAGATCTCTAGTCAGGACTGAAGCCATTACCACAAATACATACTACGATAAGTCATGCTTGTAGATATGTGGGTCCTCTTGAATTTCAATTTCTTCTTATACAAGGTAGGATGTGATGAAGAATTTCTTTCTGGGTATTGAATAACATCACAACAAAATTCACAGTCCAGGTGGCAGCAGTCTCCGAGAAAATGAATGACAAAGATTTAAAGAATGCACCACTGTGGTCAGCTCTAAGCACAAGGCAAGTGTCAGGAATTGGCTTGACACAATCATTCAAGATGAGAAGTATATCTTAATTTATTTTAAGTTTCACTCAAATCCCTCTCATTTTCTATACAGACTGAATCTTTTGCCTAAAATTCATAATTGAGCATTTTTCTAGTAGAGATAGGAGAAATGTACATAGACATTTGTGGGTGGAGACTATAAAAGTCACATGAATCAACTTTCTTTCTTTTCCCCAAGCTATTTCTATTTTACCTTTACAATGTACAACAGCTATCTCATTAACGGTACTGTGACACTGTGGGGACAACAGACACTTGAAATCCACCCTGAGCGTGTCACTGTCTAATAACTAGCAAACAAAATTGTGGGTTATAGTTGAGCTTATAAGCAAGCTATGAAAGGTAATTCTTCATTAAGCCATTTCATGAGCTAAAGTGAACAAGTGCATGTGTGTTTGCCTTGTGCTCTACTGACAACAGTTCTCATTTTACAAAAGAATGATCAAGGAGCTAAAAATTAGTAACTGTGAATTTTCAAGGACTCAGTTATATTACTTGTATACCATTAAGGTTAGTGTTCATAGTATTTGTTTCAGAGCACTGAAAACAATTCTCACTTGTCTATGTGAACACAAACAACTCAAGGTGTATGTGTCTAGGAAGCATCCTGAAAGACAGATGATATATACAGAGTACTTGTAATTATGTGAAATACTCTGAATCCTCACTCTTTTCCCTTCCACAAGAGTGTGCCAATATCTTTATTGAAAATGGATTCATAACTAATTGTCCACTTTAAGACACTAAATTAAAAGAAGCTTTCCAACTCAAATCAAATTGTTCAGACCCTAACTTGCTTAAACTCTACTAATCTACTATTCACAGAATATAT
The DNA here is from genome assembly GCF_020740685.1 of Jaculus jaculus. Classification (NCBI taxonomy): domain Eukaryota; kingdom Metazoa; phylum Chordata; class Mammalia; order Rodentia; family Dipodidae; genus Jaculus; species Jaculus jaculus. The sequence continues at coordinate 33,894,825 of NC_059112.1, forward strand.
TTATGAGGCCCATGGTTAGAATTCAATATCAAACACTGATCAGTTTCCAGAGCTGAGTGCCTTCAAATTGGCTGTTTCCACATTAGAGCAGTAACAGAATGAGGAGGTAAGGTGCCTTCTGTAAGAACTGATGTGAAATATGAAAACCAAGTGTGTATTTTGCCACTTTATTATATACTTCATTTGCTTTGGTAGGAACTGAGATAGTAACTATGTCTTAACAACCTCTTGTTGGGGAGAAAATTCTATAAATGTGTAAATGGAATAGGAAACAGTAGCCTAAAAAAGTTGATTCACCTATTTTGATGCTTAAATTTTTAAAATCATTTCAATGGTAATGAGAGGAATTCTTAATACATGAATAATGGAGCAATACATAAGAGATTAGAAATATTTCTATGATGAATATTTTCGGGAAGCTTTCCAGTTAGGAAGGTATCCAATAGTGAAAAGTGTCAATGAAAAGGAGAAAGTGGAGAAATCAAAAAAATAGAACATCAACCCAGGTGTGGTGATGCACGCCTTTAATCTGAGCACTTTGGAGGCAGAGATAGGAGGATCACTGTGAGTTCAAGGCCACACTAACCCTACAGAATAAATTCAGGTCAGCCTGGGCTATACATAAACCCTACTTTACTCCCCACCCCCGCCAAAAAAAATAGAAAAAGGCAAAATAATTAGAATATGAGTTTTTTTTTTTTCATGAGCAGTCTCCTTGAATCCATTTGCACTTTATCTGACTGCAAATGTTTCACAAAAATGGATATAATTTAACATACACATACAAACACACATATATAAATTTTATTTGTGTGTGTGTTTGTGTGTGTGTAAGTATACCAGGACATCTTGATCCTGTAAATGAACACCTGATGCTTATACCACCGTTTCACATTCCACTTTATGTGGGATGCTTAGAAACTGAACCCAGGTGAGCAGGCTTTACAAGCAAGTGTCTTTTATTATTGAGCCATTTTCCTAGCCCCACATGAATGATACAATTTTTACAAGCTACTTAATGAGGGATTGGAGAGATGGCTTAGAGGTCAAAGCACTTGTCTGAAAGACTAAGGTCCCAGATTCCATTCACCAGGACCCATATAGGCCAGATGCACAGGATGTCATGAACATTTGTCTGGAGTTCTTTGCAATGGCTGGAGGTCCTGGTGTGCCTATTCTCTCTATCTGCCTCTTTCCCGCTTAGCCAATAAATAAAATAAAATATTAAAAAAAAACACTTAATGATTAAACAATATCACCCTTTACTCATGGTTCAAGTATCTATAGCCAACCACAGAAAATATTACATATAATATCCCAAAAATAATGAGCTAAGGGCTGGAGAGAGCTTAGTGGTTAAGGTGCTTACCTGCGAAGCATAAGGATCCAGGTTTGACCCTCCAGGTCCCATGTAAGCCAGATGCACAAGTGGTGCATGCATCTGGAGCATGTTTGCAGTGGCTAGAGGCCCTGGCACATAAATTATTTCCTTCTCTCTCTCTCTCTTTCTCTTCTTTCTCTTTCTCCCTCCCTCTCTTTCTCTCTCCCCTGTCTCTAATAAATAAATAAACAAAAATCGTTATTTTAAAAAAAGGATTGGGCTGGAGAGATGGCTTAGCGGTTAAGCGCTTGCCTGTGAAGCCTAAGGACCCCGGTTCGAGGCTCGGTTCCCCAGGTCCCACGTTAGCCAGATGCACAAGGGGGCGCACGCGTCTGGAGTTCGTTTGCAGAGGCTGGAAGCCCTGGCGCACCCATTCTCTCTCTCTCCCTCTATCTGTCTTTCTCTCTGTGTCTGTCGCTCTCAAATAAATAAATAAAGTGTTTAAAAAAATAATAATAAATAAATAAATTGACAGTTCTATTTAACTAGTAAATTTCAGGGCATCTTAACCATAATTGTAATTTTAGAAAAAAAAAAAAAGGATTGTTTACAGTAGCTACAGGCCCTGGTACATCATTATTTCCTCCTCCACCTTCTTCTTTCTCTCTCTCTCTCTCTCTCTCTCTCTCACCCTTTCTCTTCCTGTCTCTAATAAATAAATAAATAAAAATCTTTAAAAAATAAAGAGTTAATACTGTTATAATAAATGTCTTATCATTAGATATTACTTATCTGTTCTTATGCCTAATGATATATTCCATTTTGTAATAGATATCATGTCAGTTTCCATCACTGTGACAATATACCTGAAAACCAAGCGAGGAAAGACTTGCTTTGGATCTTGGAGTCAGAGGTCACAATTGCTGGTCACTTCACTCCACTGCTTAGACCATGGAGAGGCAGAGCTTCACGACATGGAGCAAGAGGGGGAGCCAAGCAGCTCAACTCAAAGACAACAGGAGGCAATGACAAGAGAGATGGAAGCTGGAGACAAAGTGTACCAACCCATGGCATGAGCTCAGCCATCTACTTCCTCTGACGAGGCTCCCCCACATCCAACACTACCATAAAAGCATGCATCTGACAATGGATTGGTTCTTTGATAAAGAGAGACCCCCCTCATGATGCAATCTCCTATGAGCACTGCTTGACGACGCCCCTTACACATGAGCTTTTTCGGGAGACAATCCACACCGTAACTGTAACAAGATGAGTAGGACAAAACATAGTATATAGGGAGTCGGGTACGATGTGAAATTTCAGATACTTACTACAGGGTGGTTGAAATGTATATGTGCTAGAGACTGGGGGATCCATGTAGGCCATATTTTAATTTCACATTTAAATATTTAATAGTAAGTGCCTAATTATTTTAAAAGATGCCTTTATAAAAGTTTTTACAAGTCATTGACTTTCACTTTATTTTGAAATACTGAAAATGCTTCTGGACAGTCAAGAAAAAGTATATTCTTTTCATTTTTATAAAAGTAAAGAATAAAAGTGCATTGATTTTTTTAAAAAAAAATTCAAAATATTACTATACATATACATATACATTTCCTACCCTGGATCAAATGGCAATCCACTCAAGGTTAATGAATTTGTTTTATTTACTTGCACTAATGATACACCTAACACAGTGTGTGAGTACAGAATGAAATGAAGGGAGTCAAAATAACAAAAGAAAATATGTGCTGAGGTGCTTCTGAAAGCAGAGGAGTAGAAGGGAGAACGTGCTTAAGTCTAATATCCACCATCCCATCTTTTTTTTTAAATTATTTGTTTATTTATTTGAGAGCGACAGACACAGAGAGAAAGACAGATAGAGGGAGAGAGAGAGAATGGGCGCGCCAGGGCTTCCAGCCTCTGCAAACAAACTCCAGATACGTGCGCCCCCTTATGCATCTGGCTAACGTGGGACCTGGGGAACCGAGCCTCGAACCGGGGTCCTTAGGCTTCACAGGCAAGCACTTAACCGCTAAGCCATCTCTCCAGCCCGACCACCATCCCATCTTTTAATTTGCACTTTAAGGTTTTAGGTAGTATTATTTTTTAAAAAATGAGCTAGGTGACCTAATTTCAAGAACATAGTAAAAGGTATTAAAATAGTAAGGTTGAAATACCACTGAAGCCTTTCAGGGAAACAAGTGAATCCAATTTCCCTCTCATAGGACTAGTTGACTATAATATAGATCTGTTTCCTGCGCTTTACAATGGTTGGCTCTCTGTACCTGAACTTCAGCCCTGCAGTTTGCCAGTCATGTGACTGTGAGCAAGTTCCTTAACTCTACTACTCACCACTTTCCACATCAACAAAATGAAGAGAGTCACAGGTGTGTCTCCGTGGTTGTGGTGCTTAGTCAATAAGCTAATACATGCAAAACAGGTTCAGCAATCCCCAAAATGTAACACACACTAGCCTGGCTGTTATTTTTCTAGTATTCCAGTGACATCACAGTCTTTTTCCGTGATTGCTCTTTGTCCAGCCCCTAGAGTGCCTTGGCCATGGTGAGCAAGTATTACTCATTCTTTATTTGGTCTCTGAAATGTTCGCTGTATTACTTTGTGTGCCTGTAGGTCCTAGGTAAATATATGCATATGTATATTGTATACACACATAAGCATACATTTCATACTAAAAGTAAAATATGAAAGAGTGTGTTTGAATAGAAAAGTAAATTCTAATGTTCCTGACCAGTTTATATGCTGGTTTTGATGGCTTAGAAATCACTATTGTCTATTGCTAAAATTGGTCCTTGTGTTCAACACTTAAATATGCTGAAATGCAGTTAGATGCAGTTTTTTTTAAAAAATATCTCTTTGTTTATGCACTATTTATTGCCACTTCTCTGTAGAGAGGAATGTTAATGTTGGCGATCAAATGGCAAAATCAGATTTAGAGGCTCAGAAACGTACCTCACAAGAAAAGAGGATTCAGCTATTATGTTTCCTTGCCTAAAAATGCCACGGTCATTTAACTCCTACTGCTTTTCATTTGGATTTAATGGTGAAAATGTACTGAATGCTTGAGACTAATTAGTAATATTCCCATTAAAATAAGCCTCACACTTATGAAACAATTTGTAGGCTATTTTATGTAAATACTGATTTTGCATTAATTACTATTCCTACATGCACTTACTGGCTAGCAAAATTAAACTAACTAAAAACTTATTTAATGTCACAGCTCTCCACAAAAGCTGTAGACACCAGAAACCATTCAATGATGTACATAAAACATCAGAAGTAGGAAGCTATAGAGGGTATTTTTAACTTTCTGCACATGCATTTATATTATGGATTCACATGTATTTCATGAAGGCTATAGAAACTGTTTTAATTTTCTTATCAACTGTAAGAGCATATCTGGAACTCATTTAGACAAGATAAATGGAATGTATGCATTTTCATGAATTAAAAGACTATATAAAAGAAAAAAAAAGACTGTGTATAATGACAAGCTAGAGGAACATGATAGTTTCTTTCAATGTACTCTTGCCTAGACCAAGAATAAGCTCTGTTATGGACTGAGTTATGTCCTCCCAAATTCATTCATTGAAGTCTTAATCCCTATTATGACTGTATTTTGTGATAGGCTTTAAGGTTAAATGAGGTCTGAAGGTCATAGCCTTTATCTGATAGGACTGGTGTCCTTTTAAATAGAGGAAGGGACATTGGAGCTTTCTCTCTGCACCCTAGAGAAAAGACCATGTGAGGACAAACAGTGAAGGTGCCACCTGCAGGCCCAGAAGAAAGGCCTCACTCAACAGAGGCCTGGTTTGATAGCACCCACATCTAAGAGTTCTCTCCTGCAGAAATGTAAGAAAACTAACACTTCTTGTTTCAGGAATCCAGTGTATGGCATTTTGTTAAGCTAGGCAGCCTGAGAAGAATAGCCCAGGCTACTGAAGCTGCTGAAAATACACAGCATGTACTGTGGAATAGAACCGAACACCAAAAGCCCAAAGAGAGATGCCCTCGTAAATTAAGAGCTACCAGAAATACTGTGATAATACAGACCATCAGATATGGAGAGAAGTATGCCCCGTGAGCTTGTAAATAGTCATGTGCTCAGGAGTTGGGACTTAGGCAAGGAAGTGTTTTATTTTTCAATCCTCTATGTGGCCTGCAGGTACCGAGCATATATGCCCTTCAAGTGTTGGAGGAAGCAATGCGATACTTAAGCAGAGCTCTTGGCACACTGATTGGTACAGACTAAAAGTCCTCTTCTAGTCAAAGACTAGTGGGTGCTTGACATTGGAGACCATAATCTTTGTCTCCATAGGATTCAGACCTGATTCCCAGTTCCAGATATGGGTTCCTTTCCACTAACTGTCTCTCTTAGCCAATCAGAAAGCCATTGGTTACTCACCAATACCATATGCCACTACTGCACTGTATGTACATGTGTTTGCTTAGACCCCTGTTTGCTAACACCAGTGTTGGCCACTTTCCTTCAATAGCTCATGTAGTGCTTTCCAGCACTAGATGGGCTGTCTGCAGACTGGCTCTCTTCCTGATTCCAGCCAGGCTTCTCTACATTCTATATCGGTAAATTAGTAATGCTTACCAATTTAACCTATGCTTACTTCACTCTCGGAGAATCTGTCTTTTTCAGAAGGTAGCAAAACCTGAGGAGATAAACCAGCCCTCGCTCATTATCAAGGCCCAGACAAAAACCACAGAAGAATTGGGGAGATGAGCAAAAGTGCTGCTACCATGGTGAGCCTGATAAGCTGCACCAGGGTGAGTGAGGGAGAGAGAGGTTGAGGATGCTTAACACCTACCAAAGCAGAAATCCAGAGACTCCTGAGAGCTCATCACTGAAGTAGATTTAAAACATACCCACCAAGGCTCAAGAAATTTTGCAGAAGGGCAGAATAACAGAGTAATTCTAACAGCAATAGGTTGGGGTGCCATGCCCAGAGGCAGTGCCTCCACCCAATAACTGACTGTTGTTCCCACAATTTACAACCCACACCCCATAGGAAAATCCAGCAACCTCACTGAGGAGGGCCCCATGTGGAACAGGGGCAGGGAAGAGGGTAAAGATGTTACCAACTCATGATATATCCACATAAAATGTGTTCTTAAATTTAAAAAAGATACTAAAAAAAGAATAAAAACACAAGGAAGAATTTTTTAATACAAGAAACAGAAAAGCCCTGTTGCTGGGGATGTCACTGTATGGGTAGAGTACTTGTTAGCATCCAGAAGGTCCCCGAGTCTGATCTCCAGCACCACATAAAGTATGTGTGGTGGAACACTCCTATGATTCCAGTACTCAGAAGGTGGAAGCTGGGCAATCAGCAGCTCAAAATTATCCCCAGGTCCCTACAGAGTTCAAAGCCAACTCTTACTGGTAATGGCCCCAGGTTTAGGGACAAGAGACTTGCTGTTGAACCTCACCCTCCCTCCCTAACCGTTCCTGCTGCTGACTACACCCAGGTATCCGGGTATCTATCAGGAGAGACTCACTCCTCAGAAATGCTGACCCCTGGTGATTATTCGCCAGTCATGCTTCCCAAGTTAAAAAAAAAAAAATTACCAAGGGAATTGAGTTTCCAAAGTCCAAGATAATTGTAAAGAGATCTCAATAATTAGTATTAAATTCAAAATTCTGCAGGAAGGGCTCAGGAAATGGTTCAGCAGCATGAGTGCAAGCATAACGGCCTGAGTCGAATTCATTTATGTGTTGAGGGAGCAGTTCAGCTGTTCATTTTAGATGCTGTACATGGAATACAAGAAAAATCCCTGAGAAAGACTGCAGGGCAAAAAGACATGCCTACTAAAGTGATGCAATTTAATTGTTTCTAATTGTCAAAAGAATGCTATCAAATTGGTGTAAGACTTCTTCGGAAGACCCAGTCAAAACTCAAAAAAAAAAAAAAAGTGATAAGCGCCATTTCCTCCTCTTTTTCACCACGGAAAAGGTAGTGGCACACTTACTGTCATCTGTGAGAGTCTCACAAAGCTGCTTCTTGATTCCCCAGTGTCACAGGGAAGGGAACTGTGGGAAGACTGTAGCAGAGGTTCAAACAGATGGCTAGGACAAATATTTTTTCAATCTTTTAGAAAGAAAGTCCCTCCAAACTGTCAAGACACTTCAGAAAGGCTTAGAGAGATTCACGGACAACTAGAGATATTATCTTCCTGCATGATGATGTTTCAAAAAGTCCCAAATGTTCCAATGTGACCCCAAGACACCGTGTCATGTCATCAGAACAGGGGTTACTATGTGAAATGACACAGGAGTTATTTCCAGAGGCTTCAGAACTTGAAGGGGTGACATGAGGTCACACCAGCCAATCAGTAACAGCTGGGACCAGAAGGAAGATTTTCAGATGGCCTCAACCAAAGCCAATTTCCTTCGTTTCCAGCTACTTTCTAGGAGTGAAATACTAAGAAAAAAATTTGGAATTTCAGAGTCTCTAGCCTAGAACTTTTGGAGTGTGGTTTACCATTTCCAATCAGAACTAAAAAGAATAAGTATTAAAAAATTGGGTTTCTAGGGCACTTAGAGGTGAGCTGTAGCTTAGTAGATCACTATTGCACCATGCACGAGGTCCTACATTTTAATCTCCAGCACCTCCAAAAAATAATAATCAGAATTCTACGCTATAGTATTAACATAGTAGAATCAACTTGTAAAAAGGAGGAACAAACAAAATTTACAATATGTGTGTATAATAAAATTATACACCTTTTAAATTTTGGGTTACCCAGGCTTATGATACTATGAAACAGCTATAACAGTCTATATTAAAGCATGTAATTGGTTTTAGACTTTATTGTTTCACTAAAATGTTGCAGTTCATTAGGTGAAATCTACGAGCTTTTAAATAATGATATATTTAGGGCTGGAGAGATGGCTTAGCGGTTAAGCGCTTGCCTGTGAAGCCTAAGGACCCTGGTTCAAGGCTCGGTTCCCCAGGTCCCACGTTAGCCAGATGCACAATGGGGTACACGTGTCTAGTGTTCGTTTGCAGAGGCTGGAAGCCCTGTCACACCCATTCTCTCTCTCTCTCCCTCTATCTGTCTTTCTCTCTGTGTCTGTCGCTCTCAAATAAGTAAATAAATATTTCTTTTTAAAAATGATATATTTAATCCACCAAACCAAAGTGGAGGCATCTGGAGTTCTTTACATCCTGTCTGCAGTAAACAATCCACAGATTTTTCTCAAATGGAATTTTTTATTTTGAAGTTTCTTCAACAGTGAAAAAAATATGCTATTATTCTCCTTAAATCTCCATTTCCTCAGATTAAAACCAAGGCAGGATAGAACTGCACTGCCATAATGCTTCAGTAAGTAGCAAATACTTTACTGTAACAAGTCTAATAACAGTAGTAGGGAGAGAATAAAGATACTGCCATGATACTCTCTTTCTTTTTTCTTTCCTCTCTCAATAAGAGGAAGTGGAATTCACTATGTTTTCACTCTAATCTTGCAATCATATCCAGTCCTGACAGTGGCCTACCTCTGCCAAAATTCAAGGACATACTACTTTTGGCTTTGCCACCCTCACTCACACTAGGGAGTCCCAGACACAGGGTGTGCTACCTTGAGTTTTCACTCCCCTAAAATCCAGAAGCTTGCCACCCTTCCCCAGGCCTGAATCAAAATTTCCATTTCTTAAGGACTATTGATCTTTGGATGTGCTAACCTATTTAGTTATCTGCTTAAAGCAATTCACACCCAGGTGAACTAAAAGCCCAACCAAAGTTCTGCACAAGTCATTTACATTTTAAAAAAGGACTGTGGCAATTTGTGGAGTCCCTGAGTGCTCTGGATTTGCAAGGTTATCTCTGGACCCCCACCTCACTGTCTGTCCCTTTTCAGTACTTGCTATATTCACCTCTTTGACCTCTTTCCTCAGTACCTCTGGTACACATGACTTTCTCCCCAGGTATGCCAGAATTTCATCTTTAAAACTTAGTGTTTGCCATGGGGTTGGATGAAGAAGCTTTTTCAGTGAGCCCGACTTGGCATGGTGAATGAACAACATCTGCAGGAATACATAAACTTACAGAGATCTGCGCATGTGTTTGGGCATGTGTGGTTTTATTTTTCTCTTGATAAGGAGCTCCAGAAACATACTGACCACCCACTCGCCTGTGTGTATGATTCCTCTTTCAGCCTCCTCAAAATGTGTCAGAAGTCTACCTGGTGACCAGCACTTCCTATACTTGTCCTAAACATTTGCTTCAATTTATCTTCTGGAAGGGCTTGGTGTTTACCACACTACCAAGAATGAAGCAGGGAAAAAGGAATTGTCCACTTACCACTCAGGCCAGGGCCATACACCAGCCAGAGAGGGCAAGGACTCTAGCCAACACAGCAGGGAGCCTTTCACCTCAGAGAACCCCATTTAGCAGGAAAAGAAGTGTTCACAGGATCTTGGCCTGACATTAAAGTGGTTTCACCATATTCCACAGCCCCTGTGGATGGATTTATAAGCTACTTAAGAACTAAACCAAGTTGGTGAATGGTTCCTTTAGCAAATATTCATCAATATCTCCTGGAAGTCACTATAAATCCCTAACAGAGGAAACAAATTTAGGAGCAGTCCCTCTGAGCACCATGAATCCCTTGTCTAACTTGTATCATTTGTCATTATCTCATCCATGGAAGGTATGGATGGACCTTGTTTCAAAATGATCACTTGGTCTTCAATCCAGAGCCAAGCACATACAATAAAGATAAAACATGTTCTCTTAAACATGGTTAAAAAAAACCTAACACATTAAAAAATATTTGATGCAAAGTTACAAGTAAAACATTATTTCCAGAGTGATAGAAGTGTGAAAACAACTCTATGGGCCCTGGGCATTGGCCCTTTCTGATGGTATGCTTAAAAATAAAGATTAAAGTAAATTTTTGACAGTGATTGATTTGTTGTTGCTGTTGGATCTTAAAACTATATACATAATATTTTTTAAGCAGTTTGAAGACAGTCTGTGACTTCTGAAAAAATAATACATTTGAACACTTCCTTGTTAGTATTGTATTTCAAAGACTTTACCCAGGAGTCTAAAAATGCAAATTTTCTAACTTATCACAAATACTTTCAGAACTCTTGAATTGTCACTGTCTCTTGGAAAGATTTAGCCCTCAATGTCTAAAAATAAACTTTATCCAAAAATGTAATTGTCTTCCTCTGGCCTGATGGCACAGTACTATAATTTCAGCACCTTGAGGCTGAGGCAAGCATTTCAGATTGAGTTACCTGATAAGTTCAAGGCCAGTGTGGGTTATACAGTAAGACCCTGTCTCAAAAACAGAATAACACAGACACACACACACACACACACACACACAGCCACAGACACAAATTTCAAAACTTTACTCAAATAATCCCAGTATTCTTGAATCCTGACTAGATATTTTTTCATAGATTTTCTAAAGTTCTTCAACCTAGCTCAGTCATTCATGTGAAGGCCTTCATTTATTTTTAATCTTCATTTGATAAGTAATGAAGATACTTTTTCATAATATGTTTATGGAACGAATGAACAAACATGTACCTAGTGCTTTAAAAACTACAGAGAAATGTTAAAATTATGAAGTATCATTTTGGACTCTGTACTCTTCATATTAATCCCATGAAGTAAAGACTGTCATTACTGTGCAAATTCTTTCCCAGGACTCGTGGTGTTACCAGGTATATTAAAACAAACAAAAATAAATAAACATTTTTAAATCTAATGAGTAAGTACTCCAGATGAACCTCTTCTAACATTGTCATAATCCTTCTTAGATTTTGTTCAGAAAATTGATTACTGTCTTTTAATTTATAATAAAATATACAAATACTAAAATGCACAGTATAATATACTGTTTATCCTAAATCTCTTTCTGTTTTATAATCCCAAAGGAGACTGAGTAAAAGACTAATGTTGATAGCAGCACCTGAAACCAGCAGGCTGGAAATCTTTGTTGACTGAACCAATCATATACCTTCATTGATAAATAAAAAGAAAGAAGAGGGAGGGAGGGAGAAAGGAAAAAAAAAAAAGAAAAATAAAGCAAACAAAAAACCACAATATAACAGCAGGCTGGGGAGATGTCTCAGTGGTTAAAGGCACTTGCTTGCAAATCCTGGTGGCTCAGGTTCAATTCTCTAGTAGCCACATAAAGCTAGACACACAAAGTGTCACATTTGGGTCTGTCATTCATCTGCTGTGGCAAGAGGCACTGGCCTGCCCAATCTCTCTTATTCACTCTCTCTTTTTCTCCTTCCCTTCCTTCCACCTCTCTCTATTAATAAATAAATGCATAACTAAATAAATATTTTAAAATATCAAGGAAATGTTAAAAAATTTTTCAAAAGATTTTTCCCGTCTTAAATGCTACCACAATAAGCATCACCTTATTATTCTGATTCAGGCAATGGTTCCCTGAAATCCTGACAAGCGTTAGTAAACTTTGCTTTGGTCTATTGGTTTTTCTGCACACCACAGTAAATAGTCATAAGTAACTTCACACTCCTGTCTAGAGGTGGCTCTTCAAACCTTCCTGACTCTTTCCACACTATCACATTCTTTACATAGAAACCAAGAACAGGAGCACTCCAGTAAACAGAAACACAACTGAAATAAAAATCACACAATTATTCTTATTAGGCCGACATACTCAAGGTTTTCCATTGTAACCTTTTACTTAGCTTCCCTTTGTTATTGGCAGCAGTGCGGATGGAGCCCAGGGCCTGCACAGCTAGTGCTATGTCATATCTTCTGGTAGAAGAGACCTGATAGACTGACTCATGGCTCAAGAATATGCCATTGCCTGTGTCAGCAAAACACTGATATGTGACGTTTTGTTTTATTTTGTTTTGTTTTTCGACTTAGGGTCTCACTCTAGCCCAAACTGACCTGGAATTCACGGTAGAGTCTCAGGGTGGCCTCGAATACACAGCAGTCCTCCTACCTCTGCCTCCCAGGTGTTGGGATTAAAGGAGTGCGCCACCACGCCCAGTTTTGATAGGAGACTTCTTATCTCTAGTTAGTTCTTTGTGGAGGTATTCATTCAATCTTCCATTGCAAAGGTATACAGCCACCACCTCAAGGGAGCCAGCACACATTCCAGTCACCCCAACTCCTAGAATTTGCTTTTCTATCACTTCTTTTTGAGTTGGTATGCTTTCACACAGTATTCCAGTTTTAAGCCTTTGGAAGGAAGTTCTTATTTGAGATAGAGAATGAAGCACTTCCAAGAATCAGAAAAATAATAAGAGTTCCTCACTGGCTGGCATGTTACACCGGCGCTGGTGCTTAAAACAAAATGAGAGGTTAAGGGTAATTAAGTTTTAGTCAGGAATTTCACTGTAGTCTCAATGATACTTCAGAAAATTTCCCTTTTGCAAGATTAAACAAACAGCTAATCTAATAAAAGTCCTCAAGTATACATTAGGGATTTACATGGGCTACAGAGCATTCCCTCTCACCCTGCACTTCAGTGTTGCTCCATTTATGTTGCTTAAAGGGCTCTTATATTGACAATAATCCACACACACACCTAAAAATTGAGATGGCTTTCTTATTTAGTATTTGAAAACTTAGAGAAAATTTTAATAGGGCAGATGTTGTGGTAAATATATAATACAGTCATCACACTGTGTTCATGAAGTTGTGTTTTAGTCACATAAAAACATACAACATAATCAATAGACAGATCAATATACACACATGGAGAGTGGAGGCATTTCCTGAGGATTCCCGCTTACCTACAGCATTACAATCCTGTAACTAAAACCCAGAGATTCCAACCACTGCCCTAACAACAGAGAACTTGTTGACTTCTTAGAAGTGTGCCCTTCTGTTATCTGACATAAAACAGAACAGCCTTCCTATAAATGCAGTCCACACCAATGGCAGCCACATATCCCTTTTGCAGGTAGCTGTGATTACTTCACTAATTCTAACTGAAATTCTTCAATTTTTATTAAGGGATTTCTGTAGATTCAACATTGAGGATGAGTCAACCTACTGCAGTGCCTATGGTTAATAGAACTAATATTTTTATAAAATTGCTCAAGGTTTTGCAGGTTCATGCATGGGGACACACACACACACACACACACACACACACACACACACAGGCATTCCCACATACACAGAGTAAACAAATGATAGTTCTTTCCTATCACAAAACTATCTGAATGGCCTGGGAAAAGCTCTGAGTACATGATACAAAAAAACATGGATCAACTTTGTGTTTCAATATTTAATATACTGTAAGACAAGAATGCAATAAACTAAATTTTCCTTCATTCATATAAAGCCAAATTTTAAAATTATATTGTAATGTGCTTTCAGATTTTTTTTTCTTGGTAATGACTTGACTAGTAAGTAAATGCTAACCACTTCTCTGAAGCTATACCTCTTGGTAACTTAACATCAGTGAGAAGCACACTTTTGTACTAATACTGTTTATTTTGTAAGCTCATTTATTTTCATACTAATTTTCCTTAAATGAGAAAGAAAAATCTTGAAAATAAAATGTACAACAAGTGAAATAAACAGTGATTGGCTGACACCCCACGACCAAGGGCAGGCTCCAGCAGGTTTCAGAGTGGCCAGGTCATCACAGTATGGTGAATAATGGAGCATCATATAAGAGTGGAATTCAGCCAAACACAGTAATGTGTGGATGTAGACGCATCTGAAAGAAGCAAAATAAAGATGGATGTAGGTTAAAAAAATGCAAGAAGAAAATTCCCCTAATGTCTTATGCTCATAAGAATGCTGTAGTAGAGGCTGAGGAACTAAGAAGAATCTTATTTGCAAATTAGAAATTTATAAATAATAAATATGCTCAAGGGGGAAAAAAGTTAACTTGTCAGAGGAATATCTCTTGGAAGCTTTAATAGTTCCCTTGTTTGTACACAACATTAGAGTTCAACACAAATATCACTAAATTCCTGAAAATAAATTTTTCTTCTTCATTTAAACCATTAATTCACCAGAAGTGATAATTAGATCAGTTGTAGTGGTTTCAGCTCAATTCTTCTTGCAATGTGACTTATCCCACAACACTAACCTTAAATAAAGCTCTGTGTGATGTACCACATCACAGATTTTTGTCTGCAAGGGAGTTCAAGGGCTTGATCTTACTCCAGATATATGTGAACAGATCTTATTCTTTCCATAGACACACAGTAAATAACTGAACAGGGAATGTTGACATAGAATATACACCGTAAGCATGTACCATCACACTTCACTTGCATACAGCTTTCAAACTGACTTCACCGTCCTGTAAGATAAGGTGAAAAGCTAACTTCACAGATGCCTGTGGTCCAGCAAGTGCTTTGTTTCATTTCATCCTATTTTAGTAACAGTTCTGATTTTAACTGTGAAACTAGTACACCCAATATTTTTTAGATGATGTCCATGTAAATTTTGAATGTTAATACATATGGTTAGCTAGTTATTGACATGGCAGCATTTTTCCCAAGTTAAAAAAAAATCACTAAATTTCTTGCCCTTATATAAATGTACTAGAAAACAAATCAAGAGAAGAAATTAGTTCACCATGTGTGTTAAGAATACTGCTAAGGTAAGCTGGCATGTGAAAAGTGGATGAAGCTATAGGGGTCTAGAAGCACAAAGGGATTATCAGATTGAAAAAGTAAAGAATACTTCAGTAAGAATGTACACAACTTGCTATATATAAGAATATTTTTCTACTAAAATGTGTTTTTAGTGAGGATATACTAAATTTTATTAGGACGAGGAATTTAAGTCTTTTATCATTGTTCTGCTTGAATTAAAAATTGACATTTAACTTGCAGAATATCTATTCTCAACCCTGTTAACCTTCTTGTTCCAATTTAATTTTCATCTTTTTGTGAGTTTGTGTGTGTTATATGTGTGTGTGTGTGTGTGTGGTCTATGAACATGTACATGCAACTGTGTACACCCTGCACACATACAAGTGGGAGGGAGGCTTGTTACATGGTGCTAGGGACCAAACTCGGGTCTTCATGCTTGCATAGCAAGTGCTCTTACCCACTGTGCCATCCACCCTCAGTTCTCTTTAGTAAATAACATTAATTGCTACCTTACATGAGGGAAAGAATTATGGATTCCTTTTATAATCTGTATATCGTGAGTTAGTTATAAATTCCAACATTATTTTACCCATAAGAACTAGAGCCTAAGGCAGAATTATACTCTATAGTAAAAAGACATATTTTTTGTGGCTAAATGAAAATGTAATCCTTAGCAGATTTACACCACAGCTGAAATACATACAGAGAAAGTTAGTGAAATTTAATTGTCTCCCTACCACATCCACAATCTAAGGCAGAATCAATGGAGCACCGTTCTCTGTACTCTATGACTTGACCTCCGGTCTAGGGTATATTCCTGGTAATTTGGTGATCCCTGTCCAATATCTCTTTTGTGTTACACTTGTTCTCCTCTTCTGTACGATGAGAGAACTTCTTTGTACTTTCAGATTCTAAAGAACAATGACTCCAAAGGCATTAAGCTGTTGATTAGATACTTTTGTTTTAGCTTTGTGTGTTTATCATCAGATACCTTCCACATATCAATGAATTTACATCTCAGCAAAATAAAGGACTATTAGCACCACAGTTTGTGTGCAAGAATCTGTGTGTTGTATGTGTACACAGAGAGACTGTGACGCACATACTGATGCTTTTTTTGCATATCAGGTATCAACAAAGTGATTTTGATGCAGTTACTGTTCCTTGTGATATATTTAAAACCTTTAATTTGGCTTTTCTGTCTTTTATCTGAATCACTGATTGATTTCAGATATGTTTGGGATGGTTTAAACTGTCACGTGTGGATTTCCCTAAAGCATCATATCACTACAGATCCAACCAGGGAGAGAACTTTTCCCTAGGACTCAGACATCCAAAGATCTACTTAATATTGCTCTCAACTAAGGATATGGACTAAATGTTATCACTTACTAACTTCCTGACTATGAGAGCAGGCCAAATGTAATAGAAATTTCATATGAAGACTTAATGTTCCTCTTGAAATAGTGCTTGGTTATAGCCAGGAGATCTATCTTGGAGACAATATGTGAAGCTACGCATGGCTGCCATCACCACATAGATGCATTAGTACAAATGTATATATCCTGCAAAATTCACAACTACATTGATATTTAATTTTCTCAAGGCTTATAATTCCGACACAAACAGAAAGTCACTCATTTGCTTCCAAAATCAAAGTCACTTAAAAAAAGCATTTGCCAATATTTTCACTAATTGTATGATAAATATACAGAATATAATTTGATCAATTAAGAGAACATTACTCAAGACTAATTCAGCAGTTCCTTATGGAAGAAAAACTGTCACTTGAGTTAGCATGAACTTTTTCTTGAGTTTTTCAGGAACAGCTCTAAATGGTTTTGAAATGAATGTGTATTCAACCCAAATTCTTGCCAAAAATAAATTATCTTGCTTTCCACTTACTACATGCAATATTTCTAACTCTACATGCACCATGTAATCAATAGCATGCCATTGATAAACTTAACAGAGCATGAGACTAATAAGTGGTAATTGTATATTTATAGTATATTAATTTTTTGGAATTGTATTATTTTAAAAGAATATAAAAAATGAGATATTTCAAAATAAATGGAATGCATTTCCCTTTATTTTGTATATCAAATGCATAGTTGTTCTTTTAGATCATGAGACTTTAAAAATCCCAAAGACCAAGTGTGTGTGCCAGCAGAGGAAAAAATAAGTGGCAAGGGAGATACTTAATCCCAGTAATGCTGCCACTGAGCCACATTTGATCAACTAAAGATATCAGGGATTTAACAGCAAAGGATTTTGTTGGCATTCCAGAGGTATGCACTATGCAAACCTGGGCCAGGCACGTCATCAGGTTTTCTAATGTATGAATTTCTGAAATAATTTCAGCCACACTGCATCACAAATCAAAAGTCTTTCAAAGTAACTAAGGGAGCTTGATATGAATGTCTTTAGAGCCTGGGAAAACAAATCAAAAAGAAGGGGGGAGAATGCAAGTACTATTTACGAAGTCTCAATTATGAGAACGTGTGCAACCTATTATAGTGCAACTGTCAACACCCCTCAGGAGAGACGTCAAACTGGCCATGGCACACGAAGATAAAAACACTGTGAGAAACTTCATATCCATACTGTCAAGATTAAAGAACTAAGTCAATTCAGGGAAATGACATAAAAAATGAAGACTTTATATCACATGAAATCTAAAAATTTCAATTAATTCCTTTGGAACTGACACAATCCAATCCTCAATATTTTTCCTTAAATTCATTTATCAAAGGAGGTAAATTTTAATGAAAGCTTGTTTTTTTTTGTTAAACAAATACATTAATCATAGAAAACTTATTTTGGACATACTACAAAATTTAAAGAGAGTACAAAACCACCTACTTAGGTTACAGACAAAAAAAAAAAAGAAGAAGAAAAAGTATTCTGCTTATGTCACATATCACACACAATGTCATTTTTTAAATGTCCCTTTACAGCATTATTGAGATGAATTCTATCTATTATTGATAATTACAGTAAAGGGGATGTTTCTCATTGGTCTTTTTTTTTTTTTTTAACTATAGATCAGCTATTTACTTGTGGTTACAACTTCAGTCTTTTGAATCCCTAGTGACATACAAGTTTTCCAAAGTGTCTCTTGGCAAAGTGTGTGATTCATTTCATTGGCTTTGTGGGTTTTCACTTTTGGTAAATGGACTTTTCTCAGTTAAGACTAACCCCAAATGTTAACTCATTAATAAGTGTATCACTACCTTTTAAATAGGATGACAATAGTCTTGACTTTGGTTGTGTTAAAAATTCAAGAATATAGAGCTGCTCCTACCCGAATCAAATGTATGTTAACTGATAACACAGACAACATGTGATATTTGCATAAAATATCTAGGCAGTTGTCACTTGATTGGTCCATTCAAAAGCACAAGATTAGAGTTCCAATGCAAGTGCCATTAAGTCATAGGACAAAATTACTACCAAGATGACAGTGGAGAAGGAAATATTTTGTGGGATAATCTCTCCACATTCTGTTGCAATGATGTCACCATTTTCTATGGAAATTTCCAAGAGCACAATTTAATTGTAGGTGTTTGTAGGTAATGCTATAAAAGTGTTATATTTTTAGCTGCAATATTCTTTATTTATAAAATTCCTAAAAGCATTAAAAATCAAACCAAAAAATGTTGTATCTAACTCCAGGTAAAGCATTAACATGATGTTACAAACTCTCCACACTGTCAAGTTGTGGTTTCAAATAAATGAATAATTCAAGCTTACATGAATCAAAAGACCTATTTTCAAAAGCCATTTCATGCCATGCAGTTCAAACCAGTACTGTGCATTATGTTTGTTTTGGGGTTTAAAAAGTGTATTAATTCTGTCTCTGCTTATCCACATAGCTACAGTAGAGCAAAACACTACAGATAGAAAATACTTCATAATCATGAAAGCTCTGAAGGATTATGCCTCTTTTTTTATAACATCTAGAATAAGACTATAAAATATATTTTTTCTCTTTGCTTCAATTCTCAGATTCCACATTCTACATGCAAATCATATTTGATAGAAATTCCACCAGGTTATAGTATTTAACAAGTCACACATGTAGTTCTCAAGGTCAGTCTGGCAATAAGAACCATGTTGCACCATTAGCAATGTTTGAGGCCGCACTTAGGCAGTTTCCAAAAGGATGCATTTATTGTGTGTCAACCTATTGTTTGTCAAACACATGTATACTTCTGCATAATATACTTCACATAAGCAAAACTAAAAAAAGGTCTAATATATTCACAACTTCCCATCAACACAGTCATACACATATATTACTATTTCCACATTACACCAGGTAACATCTGTTATATGATACACAAAACCTTTGTATTATTGGTTTATTACAAAGCATACCAAAACAGACTTGCAATAGTGTACCAATCATATTTTCACTGTTTCCTTAAATAACAAATGGCCTATGCAATTACAAACTTTCAATTTGAACATCCAAGTGCTGGTTGCCTATCATCCTAGGAGCCACCTGCCTAATGGCTATGACAACAGGTATCTATTATGACAGATATGAAGTATTCAGGTATTCCTTACCAGTAAATAGTTTTAAACAAGCATCTTTGTCAATTCAGCCAGGCTTTTTACTGCTTTTGCATGTATCAGCCTCTGCTTATTCCTAAAATCCTGAGGATGTTTTAACAACTAAAACTTTTACAGTGTCTATACATAGACACTAATAGTAACTCTCCAAGTTTTTTTCTACACTTAGAATCATCCAAATAATAGAGACATATTTGGTTGTGTGCAGAAAACAAAGGTGAATTAGGACATCCTGTTCAAAGAGGAGTGCTAAGCACTGCTGTGAATATGTCCTCTAGTAGTCTAGTGAAGTTAAGGCCTCCCTTGTAAAATACAGTGACACACCTCTCATGAAAGGTCTCTGGTCCATGAATGGCACCTGAAATTAACATTAAAACTCCTGCAATTAAATCTTAAACTAGAATGTTTATAAAGCAAAGACTCAACCTTCCAGAGGAGGTTCTATCAGAGTGGTTAGCCCTCTCCGGAATATTTTACAAGAATCTGGTAGGTATCTTACCTGTTTGCTGTACTTGCTGTTGGTTTGACAGCTGTACTCAGAGCAGTGATCTGATCCGATTGATATGTTGTCCCCTGCTCCCACAAATGTGTTAGCTGGTGGTAGATCTTGTACAGCCTGATGTTTTTTTCCTGCAGTGGGTGACTGTGGGTGAAGCTGGACAGTAGGCAATGGGGAACTGGATTTGTAATGCCTAGCCAGGTCGGGACTGCCAGGCCCACCATTAACAGATCTGTACCGCCCCATGCTTGGGCTGTCTGACAGCTTCTCATTAACACTATCATACCTCTGTCCATTTGGTTTCGAGGCTTCCACAGTGACAATACTGCTGTAGAGAGGCTGCTTAGATTTTTTGTTTTTCTTGTCCTTTTTAGGTTTTTTGGATTTGTCATGTTGTTGGGGTGTGAAAAAGTCTTCGTGGTCTTTTTTGCCAGCTTCATAACCGTTTTTGTTTTTGGACCTGCAGTACCTAGCCATCACCACAATTAAAATGATTAGAATCACTGTCATAATGCCAGCAACCACCCCAATGACTATACTGAGTCTCTGCTTGCTAATTTCATAGCTTGGGTCCCCAGCTATATCCTGGGTGAGTGGGGTGTGCAAGCTTCTGACTATCTGAGAGTCAATCACAGTTGCATTTGAGACACTTTCATTGACAAACACATGCACCAGAGTCGTGGTGGACTGGGAGGGCTGCCCACTGTCATTCACTTGCACCACCAACCTGTGCAAGCCATAGTGTTTCTGGGTGAGTTTTCCCACTAGGGAAACCACACCACTGGTGGAATCAATCTCAAACAGCTTGAAGGGGTTCCCTCCCACAATGCTGTAGTTCAGGTCTGCATTGATGCCATCGTCACTGTCAGTTGCCAGCACTGTAGCTACTACTGTCCTGACATTACTTGACGGTGGCAGTAACGTGTAGGAGATGTTTCTGGGAAGGGTCACTGTGGGGGCATTGTCATTTTCATCCATCACAAAAAGAGACACTGTGGCTGTGGCCGAGCGGGGAGGGTCTCCCCCATCCACAGCCTTAACTCTGAAAGTGTAAGTAGTCTGATGTTCCCTATCAAAAGACATCGTGGAGTAAATGGTCCCTGTGTCATTTTCAATAGAAAAAATGTTACTGCTCTCCTCTATGTAGAGGCTCATCTCTGCATTCCTTCCTTTGTCAGCATCCATCACAGTGACCATCCCCACTGGGCTGTTGGGTTGCAGATTTTCTTTCACGTAAAAGGTAAAGACGTCCTGCATAAACTTAGGGTCATTGTCGTTCTTATCGGCCACCTGCACAATCACCGTGGTGCTACCCTGCAGCACTGGGATGCCTTTGTCTTTGGCGTTAACTTTAAATTCATACCTGTCAGTCTGCTCGCGGTCCAACACCGTATTGACCAGGATGTCCCCAGAATCAGGATCAATGGCAAAGACCCCCATCACCGCTGAGTCTAGCGAGTAGGAGATCTCTGCGTTCTTCCCGCTGTCTGCATCGGTCGCCAGCACGGTGGCCACCCTCTCGCCAGGGATGTTGTTCTCTGGGAAGTAAACCTCCACCACCGACTGGCCAAAGACTGGCGGGTTGTCGTTGGTGTCTCCCACTTTAACCACCAAGGAGTTGTTGCTGGAGAGGCTGGGGCTGCCCGAGTCCACCGCCACTATGACCACGTTGAACTCCCGGGTGCTCTCATAGTCCAAAGGGGCAGACGTGTGCAGGAAGTACTTTTTCTTATTCTGGTCGCCCTCTGTGTCGCTGGCCGGCTTAAGCTGGAAGGGCACATCGCCTACTACGGTACAGGTGACTACCCCGTTCTCCCCCTGGTCTCGATCCGACACCTGCACCAGGGCGATGGGGGTGTCCACCAGTACGTCCTCGGCCACACTGGCCACCCCGTCCTTCAATGGGATGCGTCCAATCTTTCGGATTTCAATGGAGGGCACGTTATCGTTCTCATCTTTGATGCTGAGGACCACGGTGGCCTTGTCCGTCTTGGGGGGCTGGCCGCGGTCACGGGCCATGACTGTGAACCGTAGTTGGTTCACTTCCTCGCGGTCAATACGGTGCAAGACGCTGAGCCATCCGGACGTTTCGTCGAGGCGCAGTAGGCGCCTCACGGACTCGGTGGCCGCCCCGAACACGTACTCAATCTGCCCATTGACCCCTACGTCCGAGTCGGTGGCGCGCAACTGCAGGATGGGGGTTCCCGGCGCGCTGTTCTCAGCCAGGTCGGCCTCGTACACGCTCTTCTCGAAGCGGGGGCTGTTGTCGTTCACGTCGGTGATGAGCACCCGCAAGATGGCCTGCGAGGAGCGAGGAGGGTCGCCCCCGTCGCGCACCCGCAGGGTCAGCTCGTAGGAGTCCCGCTGCTCGCGGTCCAGCGCCCCCTTCACGATCAGCTGCGGCTGCTTCTCGCCGTCCGGGGTGTCGGCGACTTGCAGCTCGAAGACGCTGCTGCGGCCACCGGGGGTGGTCCCCCCACCTCCTCCTCCTCCTCCTGCCCCACCGCTACCAGCCGCACCGGTACCCTCGGGCGCATCCAGCCGCCTCTTGGAGCCTCCGGGGCCGCCGCCGCCAGCGCCGTTCCCGCCGCCCCCGGGGTAGGGGGCGCTGTCCGCCGGCCCCGAGCGCCGTCCTTCGCCGCCGCCGCCGCCGCCCCCGGGCTCCTGGAGCAGCTCGTAGCGCTCGATGCCGTTGCGGCCAAAGTCGCGATCCGTGGCCGTGGGGAGCAGGTAGAGCGTGCCCACGGGCCGGTTCTCCTCCACCGTGAGCGTGAGCACGGGCGACGGGAAGGTGGGCGTGTTGTCGTTGATGTCCAGCACGATGACCCGACCCTCAAACAGATCCACCCAGCTCTGCGAGGGCCCGATCACCGACACCTCGAAGTCCAGGAAGCACTCGTTCTCGTCGAAGATCATCTGACACTGGGGCAGCTTCTCGCGGTCGATGCGCCGCTCGCTGGTGCTCAGCTCTCCCGTGAGGTTGTCGATCTTCAGATACTCGGAGCCGGACTCCAGGCTGAAAGTCACCTCTCCCGAGCCCGTCACGATGCCCAGGTCCGAGGCCACATTGCCGATCCGCACGTCGGCGGGGCCCTCCTCGGCCAGCCGGTACCGGAGCAGCTGCTTGGAGGCGGCCAGGCTGAGGCAGAGCGGCAGCAGGAGGCAGCAGCCCAAGCCCCGGCCGCGCGCCCATCCCGTCGTCCGCATCCTCAGCATCTTCTCTTGCTGCTGCTGCTACTGCTCCTTCTAACCACAGCCCCCTCGGCGCTGTCCCTCCTCGGGGGCTGGCCGCCGGCCCTCCCCTCGGTCCTCTCTCCTCTCCGGGAAAGGAAGGAAAGGCAGGGAGGGAGGGGGCAAGAGCAGCGCGGAGAGTCGGCCGATGGGAGGGAGGAGGGAGGCAAGGAGGCAGCTAGAGATAGATGATGAATCTTTTTATTTTCCTTCTCCTGCTTCTTCCGAAAGTTATTGTTTCATAATTCATGCAATGGGTGCTAATCGCCCGCTAGCCGGCCACCGTTTAGTCGCAGTACTCACAGTTCACGGGACATTGCGCGCCGCGGGCTCGGCGCCCCCACCCCACGCCCCTCAAAGTCATCCCCGCAGCGGGGAAGAGGATCCCGGGCTCGGGTCCCCGCGCGCTGGAAACCGCTCCGGCAGGCAGGCGGGCGGCGGAGCCGGGAAGCAGCGTGGAGCGAACCTGCAACCTCCACCGCCTGCCAGACCCGCTACTCGAGTTGAGTCCAATTTACGTTCCAGCCACTCACTCTAGACTCTCCGCCTCGGTGCCGGCTCCGGCTGCTCCGACTGACGTGGAGTGGCTTCCTGCACGATGCTCCGGGGCTAGCAACAAGCCAGTTTCAACTCTGAGTCCCCTTAGCAAGCGGGGATTCAGTCCAGAGAGGACGAAGAGAGAATGAAACACCCACGGCAGGTCACTCCGTGCCCGACGCAATGAAGAAGACTCCTCGCGTCACAACGTGGTCCGTGTCCCGGTGCCCCCAGCGCGCCAAAGAGCAGCGCGAGCCATCTTCAGAGACGCCCGGAGTCCGTCGCTTCTCACCCCAGAGAGCTCGGCTTCCTGGCTTTTGTTTTTTTTGTTTTTTTGTTTGTTGTTTTTTTTTTTCTTAACAACTCTGCGCAAGGTCATTAGTCACGAAGACGCCGCCTGAAACCGCAGCAGCCAGCCATTCGCCCGCGGGGGCGAGGGCCGAACCATGCGCAGCGCGCGGTGCACAAGTTTGGATTCGCAGCCGCAGAGTCCGTGCCTTCCCTCACCTGCATTCGGCCCGCAAGTCGGAGCCGGGGGATCTGCAGCGCTGTGCGCGATTCTGGGAGGAGATTGCAGCCTCTCACTCTCTCTCTCTCTCTCCGCTCGCTCTCTCGATCCCTCCCCTCTCCTCCCTCCCTCTTTCTCTCCCCCTCCCCCTCTCCTCTCTCCTCCCTCTTCTCCTTTCCCCTTTCCCCCCTCTCTCACTCCCTCTCCAGAACGGTCTCTGCTCCTTCCAGTCTCTAGGCAGGGAACTCGAGCTGAACTTGATCCCTTTGCAGTTCAAAGGTGAGCCAGGCAGGCTCCGCGCACCCGCGACTCGGGCCGGGTGAAAGCGCACGGCCGGGCACCCCCAGCGGCAATTAACAAAGATGCCCAATTCTGTCCGGATTGCCACGGAAAAGCCAAAGGCATTGGGGCGGGGGTGGAGGGGGAGGTGGAGCTAGCGAGAGCTGCCAAGTATCTTTGAAAAAAAAAAAAAAATCCAGTTTGCCAAAGGGAGAAAAAGTGCCAGTCGGCTGTTGTCTCGGAAGTGCCCTGGCGCGGCGGGTGAATTCCGCAGTTGTCTCGTCCCCCTTCGTGTCGGGGAGAGTCTGGTGCGGGCGCTCCCGGGCTGTCTGGATTCAGAGACAGTGAACCGCCAGTGGGAAGCTCCGGATTGCGCTACCCGCCAGCCGGAAAGCCGCAAGTTTGCCCGAAGTGGCGGAGGCTGCTGGGAGCATTCGGGCTCAGACTTGTCCCCGACGATGCAGCGGCGGCGGCGGCGGCGGGATTAGCCGAACCGCCGAAACTACACGCGCGCAGACCAGGGGAGGAGGGACTGGCGAGGGAGGCGGGGGGAGCACCGAACAGCCCCGGCGCTCCGAGATCCCTGGCTTCAGCTCCTGGTACCGTTTAGATAGTGCCCAGTCTCGAGCCCCTTTAAGCCAAAACCCAGTCCCCTCGGGACTGCAGCCACCGTTTAACGGGGAAGGGGCTTGATGCTTCCCCTCCCCCGGGGTTATACATTTCCTGGTCTGACAAAATCCAGGTGCGTGCGTGAACCCCGAAGAAGGTGTTAGGATACCGCTCTGCTTGGCCTCCCCCTGCGCAGACCATGTTCGCCCCCACCCCCGAAGGGTCTCCGCTTCCCACTGTGGCATGGAGGTTAGGGCACGGTCACTGGCAGGCTGGAGACAATGGTGCGTCCAGAAAGCCTGGCTGGTGTTCTGCAAAACCTTGACGGACTGCAATAGTGAAGACTGAGATCAAACTCCGGGGACAGCGGGAGAGGCATCCTTTTTTGGGAGTACAGGACTTGGGAGGACGCCGGTCTTTGTTTAAATGCTTGGAATTCCAGTGGTCCTGCTGGTATTGGGGATAGATCGTGAGTGCACGCGCCTTGGGAATAAAACACATGTTTGGAAACCTAGGTATTAATTTTCTGAGCAGAAACCTACGGCCTCTAGTAACTGGCAAAGTGTAGCGTCACCTATCTGGATACAAGGGAAATAAACTTAATGGCAACTTTGTGTACCAAGTATGCTTAGCGTCTTCTCTCCTCACTTTGTGCCTCCTGCTTCCCAGTTGTTCCCCTACGTGAGGTTTCCAGAGCTGTTAGCCAGGACCTTCGAAGGCGCCGATCTCCCGTTGCTTTCACAACGGAAGCTACGAAGAAGGTTGGAGAGGTTTGGGAGATTTCTGGTCAGTGATCTATCTCCCAGGATGAAAAGGATGCTGCTTGGGGTTTGGTTAGTCCTTAGCTTTACTGCCCAAGCTATAGGAATGTAAGTCTCCCCTTAAAGAATTTAAAGCGTATATGTGTGTGGGGAGGGGTGGAAATGGTTACATCAGTAACGCGCCTTGCGAGACCGGGGTAAGGACTTGGAATGATTTAAACGAGACACATAGCAATAAATTCCAGCAGCAGATGTAGCGCCGGCTTGTTTGCGCTGGCGCAGCGTGCCGGACTGGGTTGGGGCAGCGGCGGAGGGTGGAATCGTGTGTAGTATGTACAAGGGAGCCGGCTACTATTTTCCTGTCGAATAAAGCGGCATTTTTCCGGGAGGGGTGGCTCCTCCTCCGAGGATAGGGCGGCCTTCCCCGCAAGCCTCCCGCCGCTGCTCTCGGCTGGGTATCTGCAGCATCAGCGAGAAAAGCCCGACGCGCAGGCTCAGTGCGCACAGCCGCAGTCAGGAGGCGGGGGGGGGGGGGGGGGGGTGTCGCTGGCGCCGCAGCGGCTCGGCGGCCGGCGAAGTGGCCGTACCTCCGTGTTCTCCTTTGCATCTAGCAGAATCGGGGCTTATCTGAATGCCGGCCAGGGGGAAGTCATGTCCACTCCCAGGCTTTGAGCCGTGCATTCCGATGCGCG
Organism: Jaculus jaculus; assembly: GCF_020740685.1. Lineage (NCBI taxonomy): Eukaryota > Metazoa > Chordata > Mammalia > Rodentia > Dipodidae > Jaculus > Jaculus jaculus. The sequence continues at coordinate 33,921,456 of NC_059112.1, forward strand.
GCGGTAATGTGGTGCAGGGTGCTCGCCTAGTTTCCCCCCCCCACCACCACCACCACCCCAGCCTCCTTACTAAGATTTTGCAAACTTCAGCCAGTGGCGTGGGCAGAGAGACCTACTCCCTCTTCCCTTCGCAGACCCGAAACTTGGATGCCACCCTCGGCGTTTTCCTTCACTTTCTTGCTGCGGGGGCGGGGGCGCACTCTGGGCCGGGGGCGAAGGGGGTTGCGGATGGTGGGCGGCTGCACCCTTTTTCCCGGATGACGGGGGAGGGGTGCGGCGCGTCCTTCACAGTGGAGTGGCTTCCCCTGCGAGCCGGAGGTAGTCTCCAGCGCGGATCTCCCTCCCCACTCTTCCCTACCAACTCCGCCGCGGAGCCAAGCCAGCGTGGGAAAGGGGTCCGACGTGTGCTGCATGGAGAAGAGCGCGGGCCGGCCGCGGGGCCTGGAAGTCCTCTGGCTGCGCTCCCTCCCCCAGCAGCGGTCGCCGGCTCCGACCTTTCCGCTCGAGCAGCCAAGAAGTGGCAGCGCCTTTAGCGGGTGGCGGGGTTCGTGGGGAGGGGAGCGCTTCGGGGCGGGGGCTGTGCGCACCGGCGAGCCCTCCCCACGCCCCGGCGGGGCCCCGGAGCTCCCCATCCTCTTCCGCCCCCTGTCTGGGTGCTGACACTCGCTCCAGCCTCCTGCCGGCACGCAGAGTGAATGGGAGGCGATCTGCAGTCTCCCCACCCCCCCACCCGCCCCATTTCCGCAGTCCGGGAGCCAGTGTCACAAGTGCTCAGCAATTTCATTAAATGGAACCCAGGGACTTAATCCTCCCCCACCCCTTCCCAGTACCAGACCTCACCGTGGGGGAATCAGATATCCGGCTCCGCTCCCACCCGCCAGGCCCCTCCCGGCTCCCCTCCTCAGACCCCAGGCTGCGTTTATCTTCTCAACCTGAGAGCTTGCAAAGGGTCGGGAGGAAATGGGATCGAAAAGTGTAACCGGCTGCAAGAAATTAAAGCTGCTCCTGCCTCCTCTGCTGCCGCCGCCGCTGCCGCTTGTCCGGCGGCCAAAACTGATCAGAAAGAGCAATATTCTGAAGCCCGCATTGATCAGTGACAGGGACTCATCACAGGTAGAAATGTTTGGAGCAATATGGAAATGTTTGCAATTTCTTCCCCCACCCCCTACTTTGATGTCCTTTTGAAAATAAATGCCCCTTGAAAAGTAAGATGTGAAAATAAAATTAATTGACTCAACTCTTGATGAAGCTCTACCAATGATTTCTGTCACACATCTTCCCCTAAGCGTATGACACTTAGTATTTTTTTTCTTTTAAAATTTTTACTTATAATCTCTTTTGCTTAAAACTGCTTTGCATTTAAGAAATATACATGACTAGGGAAAAAAGCCTTCAAGGTCCAAGTTGTAGCTTTTGCCTTAAGAAGTAACAGCTGAAGTTTATGGGTAAGCGTATAAAGAAGTAGGTGCCGGCAGTAGGATCTCAGGGGGGCTTTCATTTATAATAGACGCTCTGTTATTCACAATAATACGAGGAAAAGGTTAAATACAGTAAACATGATAGCCAATTCTGGAAAGAAATAGAAAATGGTCGAGGGAAAAGCCGAGTGTGACTCAAGTACTCCACCAAGGGACAAAGAGAGGAAATGACAACCGTTCTCCCATGTACTGACCTTTCAGTCTTAAGAGAAAAAAAAAAAATGTGGGTGGGAGTCGCTTTTCTAAGTTCTTACACAGGTCTAAATGTTTTCCAGAATTTTCTGATCAGCCTTTTCTCTACTTGTGGTAAATTTTATGCATTGTCTTGCTTCTGTAAGTGATTATTAGAAATTATTTACCATTAAACATACTCTTATAAGTAGTAAGCATCTTAGTGCATTAATGTTGCTTTACAGCAAAGAGAATTCTAGTCCCAGGGACTTGGAAAGATGTTACTTTGCAGCTTTAAATGCATGCTTGTATTAATGCGTAGTAGACTGAGATGACTAAATTATTCATTGCAATAATAGCCTTTTTGATGGACATTAAAACTCAGCAATTTAAATAAGGAAACCACAGATTTCCTTTTACGCAGGTAGTAACTGCTTGCATCAGTGGTTACTTAATTCGTCTGTAGCCAAGAAATAAAATGTTGTGCTGTTTAAATCATGAACTCATGTATGCAAAGCGATATATTACAGAACATCAATGAAAAAACACAAGTTAGAAACCACATAAAGTAGATTCATACAACCTAATAGCTAGCCATAAAACCTTCCCACAATGCTACTGCAATAACCTTGTTTGCAAAGAAAAACAAACTTTGAAAATAAAGTTTATTTATTGAAAGATTAGCTCATTAGCTATTTGATTTTCAGATTTCATTACAGTATATTGGGCTTTAAAATATCAGATGGGACTTTATAGAATGGATTTTCACTTTAAAGTTGGCAAGGATGTGTAAGTGATCATTTTTCCATCTCTAAGGTTTCAATTGTGAAAACATGCAATGTACAAAGATTTCCAATGTATGCCACATGTGTAAATATCCAGTTAGCAAAATGAGAAAAATTCTGTCTTTTATCTGTGACATAATTTATATATGTATTTTCCAAGTTTACATTATACATTCTCAACAGTCTTAAGTTTGTGACTGGAGAAATGACTCAATGGTAAATACATTTCCTATGGAAGCATGAGGACCTGAAGAGGACTGGACAAGTTTGTTTTCCAGCATCAACATTAACAGCTGCCCATAACCGTGCATGCTATATCTGCAGTCTGGTGGAGAGCAGAGGCCCGAGAATTGCCAGACTAGTGAAAAAATCAGCAAGCTCTGGAGTTAGTCACGGTAAGTCAAGTAAGAAAGGAAGTAAGAGCAAGGGGCAGGCTACCCTACATTCCTTGTTTCCCTCTGGCCACCACAGGTGGACACATGGTTACATTATGGACATACACATGTGCGTACACCACACACACACACACACACACACACACACACACACACACACTGTAAAAGCTATGGTTTCAGCTATACATTCCTACAAAATGTAAAGTGTAGAATTCAGTCATAGAAGGAAGTACAGTTCCATTGGCAAGATAAGTTTTTCAGAAAACTACAGACAATTGTACCTGACTTTTTGTTGTGTTATATGTTTTTTATGCTCATGTGTGCATACGCAGATGTGTGTGCCCCTCTTCAGACACACAAGGAGGCCAGAGGACGACATTCAGTGTGTTCCTCGGTCACTCTTGTATTCTGTCTTTGAGACAGAATCTCTCAGTGAACCTTCAGTGGCACCCCAGCCATCCTCTGTCCTCATATCTCTCAGCACTGGAGTTACAGCATGTGCACCAATTGTTTTATATGAGTGCTACAGATTGAACTGAGGTCTTCAAGCTTTCACCTAAGAGCTCCGTCAGACCAAGCCACCTCCAGAGCCACTGATGACTTTTAGCATTAGCATCATTTTCTTACTCCCCCCCCCCTTTTAATTCATGTAGAATTTAACAAAACTTCTACATCTAGCCCAGGGTGACCTCACTATACTGGATTTACCATGTAGTCTCAGACTATCTTTGAACTCACAGTGATCCTCCTACCTCTGCTTCCTGAGGGCCGGTATTAAAGACATGGCTACCACACCAAGGACAGAGAGAGGAGAGAGAGAGAGAGAGAGAATGGACCACCAGAGCCTCTAGCCTCAACAAATGAGCTTCAGATGCATGAGCCATTTTGTGCATCTGCCTCTACGTGTGTACTGAAAATTGAACTCAGATTGGTAGGCTTTGCAGGCAAGTGCCTTAACCACTAGGCCATCAATCCAGCCTTATATATGACTTTTGATAAATTATTGTTGAATCATGGTGGGGAACCATTCTAAAACGATTTTATTTTATTTCCAATTCTTGTGTCTGTTTTCTGTTTTGGCCTGCAACTTATTGTCAGTATGATTTCCAAATGAGTGGATTTAAGAACAAAAGTACTTAAGTATTATAAACTATAACATTTCCTTGCAAGATGTTAATACTTTTAGCATTTAGGGTAACTAATTTTTGGAGAAAACTTTAGAGGTTTTGTTGGATAAGCAAGACTTAGTATTGGCAAGACTAGTAACAAGCTATTACCAACAATTACAACTAAAATCAGCACTGAAATTAGATCCTTTTGTGTCTATTTCCCTATCTCTGTCTCCAGATATTAGTTATAGACTGACCATGTCTGTTTTCAGGGAAAAAAAAAGTATTTTCCCCTACCGTGACCATGATATAAAGGTTGCCTTTTCAGTTAAAGAAGAGAAATCATTGTGTTAACCTTCTTGTAAAACATAGGAGAAAGGATATTAGCCGAATATGATGAACTTGAGAAACATTGCTGAAACTAAGGCAGTACTCTATCTGCAAAATTCTCCCACATGAAATAGCATTTTCCAAAACCTATAAGCCATTATGCCTTCAGCTACCCAAAGTTAGTCTCAATTGATATCCTTGTCATTGTTCTTCAGTCCTGGATTGTCTCCAAAGTAAGCTTTTGGGATGCTGATGGAATTTGCTCTACAATATCTATGCTTTGGTCAGCCTCTTCCAATATCTTGAGGTGATGATAGAGTGAGATGTGTTTACATTGTTATATGTTTTTGGTATAATCAAGAGTAAGAATTTTAACTGCAGAGGTTAAAAAGCAAACTTTCTTTCACTCCAATGCACTCCATGTTACATGGTGGTCTCAGTGGTGTTTGAGATGCTACAAGCCTTTTGAAGATCCAGCTAAGATCAGATCTCGAGGCAAGATCCAATTGGATTATGTATTAAGGTGAATTCACACTTGCTTTCATTCATAATTGAGTGACTGCTAGCCATAGTAGTATTGAATGACTTCCAAGAAATTCCTCAATATGTATCTTGCCAGCTTGCACAGTAATGAAAGCCTAAAGGACCTGGTATCAGACATTGTGTGCAATGAGTTCCCAGGCATACTGGCAGCAGAGTGAAATCAAATGTTCAGAGTCAGAACCTTACACATGTTACGTGCTTATGTAAAATGCTCAGTGGAGAAAGTGCTTCTCACTTCCTTGTGGATGTTGATGGGATCTGGATTTGTTGTGATAGCATGCAGGACCACTTCAAGCAGATGCTATTTGAAAAGTCACAGCTACAGGAAGAGGTTTTCCTCAACATTCCTTGTCTCTCTAAAAGTGAAACTTCTCCCAAATAATTAAACTGTCATGAATCTCTTCCTGTCGGATTTTACACATAGGAAAGATTGAGGCTTCTCATAGAAGTCCAGAAGTCAGCATGAAGCAGCAAACACCAGGATGAGATAAACAGACACTGTCATGAAGGTATCATATCTCTCATCTTTTCTCCTAAAGGCCCATTGATTTCTCCTAAAATTCATTTGTTCTCCCAGAAGTGCCCTCCTGTCCTCACATAGCCACTATTAGGATGACATACAAGCCTCAACCCTTACTGTCTCATCATATTTCATATTTCAATGAAATATTTCTATGCCTGTTCCCATGGAGATGATCTAAACTAAATCTGTATGACTTTCTTGCTAATCTGCCTCTTGCCATTACATACTCAAAACATGAACAAAGAAGGAAAAAATAAAAATATTTCCTCAATGACAGTTTTAAACAGAGCAGAAATTCTCTCTTGTTAGAAATTGGTCACAAAGGCAGCAGATATACTACAAAACCCTTTTCTATTGAATATATGTGTATGTTGAACAAAATTTGTACCAACACAAAACTTATCTGAATCCATTTTGTGTTTAAGGGTATTAGCCATACTGCATAGAATTTTCCTCTCTATCTCAAAGATATTTTGTTTGCATTTCAATGCACTGAATTTAAGACACTTGAAGCTTTTTTTCCCTTGAAAAATTCAGGCACTTTGAGATGAAATAATAATATCCAGTATCTACTAATGTAATAAATATGCCTAAATAAATAAGTGTTTCAATGAAACACTCTTACAAATATTAGCACCTTAAAGTATGCTATATTTACACTTAAAAAGCTTAATGTTGCAGAGTAACATGGCCAAAATTCATTACAAGTATCTTCCTTTAAATTACAAGTATCTTCCTTTAAGTCTTTTTTGTGAAACAGGAGTTCACTAAGAAACAGGTTGAATATAGATTTAAACATAGGCAACAGAGAGAGAGAGAGAGAGAGAGAGAGAGAGAGTGTGTGTGTGTGTGTGTGTGTGTGAAAGAGAGAGAGAGAGGGAGGGAGAGAGACCCAAGATATGAGGGTAGACATCTCAAGAGAAAGACTGATTTCTTCAATGAAGTTTCAATTCCTAGTTAATTCGCCTTATTTTGTAAAATGTTAATAACAAGAAATAAATTTTAAATGAAGTATTACAGATATGTTAGTCCTATAATAAGTTAAAGAACTGTGAAGTTCAGCGACCCTTTGCAGGTTGTTTTATTGTCAGATATTTAAAATGTTGAATTTATATGATTTTAATAGGCATTCATTATGCTTTTTTCCCCCTTTGGAGGGATTGACTACGTAGGTTCTTCAGTATACTATGCATGTGCTCTACCTCAAAGCTACACATCTAGTACAACTGTTTCTTAAGACATACTTTATATTCATTTCTTAAGAAAGGCCCCTTAAATTACATAAGCCTCCCGAATCACAAAAAAAAAAAATTGTCCTTTCTTTCAGTACATATGTGTATATAACACAGAGTTTATAATAAGAATGAGCATCAAGGAGTTCCCAAATTCAGTTCTAAAACTTAATATGTTAAGCTTTGCATAACCTAACATAACAATAGTGTATAATAGTATTTTCCAAGGGACAATGATAATACTGGTTTGACAAATAATTGTTGAACTAGAAGGTTGGTGTTAGGAATTGCTAAGTGTCACCCTGATGAGAAAGGTTTGGTTACAACATTTACGCTGGAGCTAGCTTTGAAGACCCAGACTTCCACTTTGTGCTTCCGTGGTGTTAAATCATCTCTCCAGGAGCAAAGCCTTTTTTATTTTTTAACCACTTAGATCAATTTATGCAGCGTATATTTAATTCTGCATTGTATCAGTTCTTAGTGTGAGCACAATCCAACTTACCTGCCTTCAAATAGCTCACATTTTACACTGTCCGGGGCAGGTGAATAGTGGGTCACTTAGCAGGTGGTTGTGACTAGTAAGCATGTTAGTTTTGTACAAGCACCTAGCACAACGTTAAGCAAATCACATTCTTAATATGTGTTATTTTTTCCTTTATCTTCATAGCACTACTTTGGAGATTGGGTGTCTGGATGTCCTAGATTTCATGGGGTCTTTCTTTGTGTTTTTCTTTGTTTTTACATTATTTCCACTTACACTGAACAAAAGTTAGTAAATTACTTCCTGCAGGCCAGACTGGCCAGCGCTTAGCATATTTGTGAATGAACTCTGAGGGGTGATACTTTATTTTTAATTCCATCTTTAAAGGGTTAAAAAGAAGCCACAAAGAATTGGGGACAGACATATATCATCTATCTGTTAACAAAGAAGTATTCTGGTGTCTTTTCTGGGATATTGACCTCATGACCACCATGACAACATTGGAAAATACAGGGCTTCAAGCTACACATGAGAAAAAAATCACTGTAATATGAACAGAACAGACAGAACATATGCCACCAGCCTGCATGCATAAAACTTCTTATGCATATACTTTGTGCTCAAGCACACTCCTTATCGCAGTGGATAATTCATACATGTACTGAAATGGTACATTTGCTGTTACAGAAAGAACATGCAGTGTGCCTGTGGTGTATTGCAGATGGCCTTGCATCCTCCTCCATAGATTCTCTGTCTCCTCCCTTAAATCAAAGCAGACTGGTTTTACCAGGAGAATACAGTGCAAGTGACCCTGTGCCAGTTCCCCTCCCCTAGGCCAATCTCTCTCTCTCTCTCACTGGAATTTTGAGATGCCACATTACCAACCCTAATTGCCTAGTGAGCACCATGCTGAAGTGGCCTCCTGCCAAGTGCATATATCAGATGATATTCTCAGCTGAGCTCTGCCTTCAACTCACTGTGTCCAAGTCACCAGCTATAGGAGTCAGGCCACTTTGAACCCTCTACACTAGTCCATCTGTCAGCTGAATACCATCTGTCAGCTGAGATCATATGGGGATGTAGTATCACTTGCCTGATGTCTGCCCAATATCCTGACCCTTCCACACAGGCACACAGGTGCTATCATGGGCATTTGGTTTCAGAGTGGTTTATTGCTCAGTCATAGATAGCTGAAACATGGTCATTCTATTTGTTAATTTAAGGGATACTGTGTATCAGTACTAGATTTAATAACAAAAGCTATTACAATATTATAGTTCAATTATGTGCAAGATACCATTCCAGTAGTTCTACAAGGCTACCAGTAGATCTTTGAATATTACCATTTAATTACTAGACTATGAAGTGATTGGATTGAGGGCATTATTTTCTACATGGGATAGAAGAAGACACTGGAATTTAAAAACTGAAGCAACAAAGAGGTGTCACAGCTACTGAGATGGACTGAAAGATTCAACTTAGTTTTTTCATCTTTGAAAACCTTTACTCTGATCTATTACAAATACCTCCTCACACTGGTCTAATTAGTGAATGAAGCTGTGTCTGTAAGCACAGGCTTTGAACATCTCTTGTTTATATAAACTTATTTAATTAATCCTATTTTATCCTGAAAAAGACTCTGTTTTCAGCAAAGCATTTTACAAATTTATTTATTTGGTGTGTGTTTGTGTGTGTGTGTCTGTGTGTGTGTTTGTGTGTGTGCATGCGTGTGTGTGTGTCGGCTTTCACTTGAGGTCTAGGGACTCTAAACTCAGGTACTCAGAGTTGTGCAACTGTGATGGATATGGAGTCATCTTCCCAGCTCCAGGAAAGCTAATTTCAAATGGCTGTGATCAGAGTCTCAGGAAAGAGAGGTTCTTTTGAACACAGGCTCCCCATTTTAGTCTTGAATTAATTCAGTCCTTTAACTAATGATCCATTGAAGATGAGCAAATGCATAGGGACCCTGTGACATAGTTAATTTTATACATAAAATTAACCACAGGACATATCTGTGTGTATTTATGTCAGGGATGTCATCTAGATCTATCTATATCCTTATGTGTATAAGTAGCTGGTGTGTGTGCATGCATACTTGTGATAAGCTAGAAGTTGTTCAGAGTTAATAGGCTTTGCTCGTTTCTGATAACCACCATAGGGTGAGGAGTACCAGTCATGAATGCTGCAACAGGTTCTAGTTGTAGTTATTTCCACGTTGCTGGAATGAACATATAAATTGGACATGGTTTAGAAAGGAAAGGATTTATTTCAAGCTTACATATTCAGGAGGAAGTTCTATCAATGGTGAAAGCTGTTTCCATATATCCAAGCAGAGAGAAGCCACCAAACAGCCAGCAACACCCCCCCCCAAAAAAAAAGCAGAAACCTGCAGCTAGTAAGACCCCCAGAGCTCATACTGCTGTCTATACATTTAGGCTAGAATTCAAATCCACACCCAGTGAACCCTAGGACTAGATTTCAGAATCCACCCACCACCCCACCCCAACCTCTGTGACACTTCCTGCAGCTAGGCTGGAGATACAAGTTACAAGTCTTAACAATACACCTGAGCCTATGAGGGGACATATATTCAATCCCTTAGTTGGGATTTTACCAATTTTGTTTTATGTTTAGACCCTGTGCTTTTGAAAGGAAGATAGCAGAATGAGCACACTGCTTTCATTTTATCATCTAAAGACTAGATCATCTCATCTAGACTTGATACATGATATCATTGACATAGGCCCTGATCACTTGGTCATGGTCATCAATTTTCTTCTGTACAGAATTCATTTTTCTCCTGTTTGATGGAGGTCACTACATCAGGCTGTGTCCATCAATGGGGAGCTGCCCCGCCACCTTCTGGAGGATACTGTACTTACATAAACTGTTTGAAATAATGTGTAGATTATTTTCATTTCTTGATTTAATTTAGTTATATCAACAAACACTGAGGGATGGAATGCCCTGGTGATCCTGGGTGAGGTCATTTTCATATTGTGCTATAGCACTTGCATTTAGTATTTTCAGACATATCCTGAAATGCTAGTTTAATGTTTGGTTGTAGAGATTACTGATGAGAGGATGCACCTATCTCCCCAGGTTTTATTTAATAGAACAGGCAAGGACAACCAACTTTTTGACATTGTATCATTTCGTTATCATCTACAAAGGTGTTCAGCCACAACTTAGTTATTATGGTACATATCTAGCCCACAGTGCACAGGTTGGACATGCCTGATGAATTCTTGCTACTTTATCTTTAGGAAATTTAGGGGTCATTTATATCAGTGGTAAATATCTATACTATTCTGAGGCATATGACCACTTGATCTATAAAATGTATTTTTTTTTTCTTTTCTTTATGTGAGTGTGTGTGTGAGAGTGTGTGTGTGTGATATGCAGCGAAAAGAGTGTGGGTGTGAGAGAGAGAGGTGTCATGTGCATGTGTATGTGTCCCTGTGCCCTGCAGTGTCTCATGCTCTCTCCTGCAGTGGCAGGAGCAGAGTGTTGGTTGTTCTCCTGCATCACTCTTGTGCCCATTCTCATTTGAGACAGACCTTGCTGGTTTTCATGAGCCTGGGTGATTCCCTGGTCTCTGCTCCTCTTCGAGTAACTGGGGTATGTGGCAACACACTGCTGTTTACTTGGGACCTGGAGATTTGACCTCAGGCAGTTTAGGCTCCCTTAAATTCTTATGCATGTGCAGTAAGTGCCATCTCTTATCTGCCAAACCATCTCTCCAGTCCTACAAAGTGCAAGATTTTAACAATTACCCTGGGGGAACTCACACTCACATTCTATGATTTTAAGTCTGCCAATTTCAAACAGAGAAAACAAATCACATCTGAGCAAAACAATGGCACCCAGAGCTCCTCAGTCCAGAAATGCTGTGATTACACTTGTGGTTTTCTAATTACTTAGACAAGAAACTGTTTCCATTACATTGATTCACACTTTTCTTAATTCAGCAATAGTTGAGAAGGAGGATTAGAAAATGTAACTAGTAGATTTTTTTGTCTACACATTAATTCATTATTATGACAATTATTTAGGATGTGTTTAGGTTTATGCATGAAATTCAATTTGACCTCATGTACCTACTTTGTACCTAGACATCAACAAGGAAGATACAAAATGTAGAGATTTATGTTGTTACCTAAACCATCCTATTAACCTTACTATAACTAGTATTGAATATAATCACACATTTAATTCTTTTACTATGAGAATATTTATGGCGTTTCTTCCGAGGAAGAACAATACCCCTGTAAAATATGGCTCTCTGGGGTAAACTTATTAAAGATATATGTGTATTTTTATATGAGAGGCTGGAGAGAGAGAGAGAGAGAGAGAGAGAGAGAGAGAGAGAGAGAGAGAATTGGCATGCCACTGCAATCAAACTCCAGATCTGTGCACCCCTTTGTGCACATGTGCAACCTTGTGTGCTTGTGTGACTGTGCATCTGGCTTTTGTGGGATCTGGAGAGTAAAACATGAGTTCTTAGGCTTCAAAGGCACCTTATCCACTGAGCCATATCTCCAGTCCATTAAAGGTATTTTTAGCTGGGCATGGTGGTGCACACCTTTAATCACTGCACTCCGGAGACACAGGTAGGAGGATCACCAAGAGTTCGAGGCCACCCTGAGGCTACATACTGAATTCCAAGTCAGCCTGAGCTAGAGGGAGACCCTACCTCTGAAAAAGTTGTTCATATATATATATATATATATATATATATATATATATATATATATGTTAAAGCTAGGAAATTTGAGCCCATCTAGTGAGTACAGCTACCTTCAAATTTGTTATTTAATGAGATCGTTAAATTATTTTTATGGTGCTGTAATTTCTTTGAGCATTTTTGTATTTCTTCATCAAAATACCTGAGATTTTTCTGTAACTATTCCTTTTATTCCTTGAAATGGTCAAATGGCCTTAAGAATATCTATATGAATTAAATATCTGATGGAACTCAAATAATAACTTGAAAGGTCTTATTTTACTTTGAGACTTTTTTGGTTTGTAAAAGTGACTTTGAATGCAATGAGAAGGAAATGTGGCCTACAGAAATTTTGGAGTGCATTAGAATCATGGGAATTAATTAAAAAACTACATTGGTTCATTTAACTATATGTGTTTAAATGACTTTATAGAGTGTACATATTGTGCGAATTTATGTGAAAGATAGTGGGGAAATGGGAGGGGGGAAAGATAAGAAGGGGAGACTCATTGTTTCTTGTTTTATGAAAAGTGTTCTCTCTATTATGGAAACATTTTGATATAACTTGAGAGACTTAGATATTAAAAAAATGAAGCAATAAATAAGAAAGCCCAAGACACGGTACTGCAGATGCAGAAAACAAGGTATTGTGATAAACAGTGAAGTTTCTTCTTCTGGACATTTATTTATTTATTTATTTATTTATTTATTTATTTATTTACTTACTTACTTATTTGAGAGAGAGAATGAGAACACCATGGTGCCGCAGCAAAAGAATTCCAGCTAAGCTGTGTATTCCACCTTGAACATCTGGCTTACATGGATGCTGGGGAATCAAACCTGATCCTTAGGTTTGGACATTTAAAGAAAATGATAGTTATATTTATAGATAGTTTGTTTGTAGTCTTGCCTATAGGTTCATAAGTGGACAGGACTAATATGAAGTCATGTATATGTATATATGGATACAGAAGAATGAAAGACACTCTGATACCCCTGACTTGGAGTACAAGGGAAGAGAAAAATAGAACCACTCTCACCATCAGGCATACTTCTGCCCAAGGAGCCCGTGCTGCATAAAGAACAGAAGAGCTGCCCTCTTAAAGAGTGAAGGTGAGGGTCTAATGAGATCAGGGCCTAAAGTTCCCAACACAGAGATTATATATGGGTTATGCTCCACAAATATTAGTTTTATTTTCCTCTTTCTATTTCATTCTTTCAGAGATGATTTGCATATCTATGGGTATAAGATGAAAGTGAATAATTTAAAACTGCACAGTATAATGAGGAAGGAAATAAAGAGGAAATATGATCTAATCAAAACGGGCTACACATAATCCCTTGTCTTTGAAAAATAATAGCATGGTTAAGTCATATTTATAGCAAGCTCTTAACTTTTCATATCTGTGAATTCTCTTTTATCTCATGAATAGCCCTAAGATTTTAGGCAGACAGGTTATTATAATCATATACTTAATGAGAAAATTAGTGGATGTGACTTGATCAATCATATCACTATTTTTGCTATAGTTTAAATCAAGATAGGCACACTTGACAGACAGATCCCATGAAAACCCTCCATAACTCTTGTCCCTTTAGTATCTGTGGCCATTTTAATCATTGCTCCTGGGGTGGGCTACACCTGAGTGACTTAGAATAAATAAAATATGGTAAAAAGTGATAGGTATTATTACCAATATTAGTTTACAAAGACACCCTGGTTTCCATCCTGCATTCTTTACCTCTGTCCTTTCTTCTTTCTAAAAAAGGCAGCTTCCAGGTGGTAAGCAGCCCTAGAGAGAAGCCCAGTGAAAAGGAGAGATTTTTCTGTGGCTGATATGTAGCATAACCTTAAGTATGCAGGAGCCATAGGAACGAACTTGAACTTCTTAGCCTGCCTGTGACCATGGAAGTGAGTTTATGAAAGGATTCTTCCTCAATGGATATTGCATCCACATGATTTCTGGCTCTTTACAGCTCAAGTATCTATAGAGTACAGTTTAGTCAAAAAATAGTTAAAGCTTTTGGGTTAGGATTTTCTGATAATAACTGTGACTTTGAGAAATTAATCTAACAACAATTTAATGAAATTTTCTTACGCATGTTATTAAAAATAATAGAAGTAGAAATTGTCCGTGGAAATAATACAAATACAAAATATATAACATGCTTGATACTGTGCTGGCCAGATAGTGCTCAAAGCTTTAATTTCATTTCTTACACAATGAATATTCCTAATAAATGGAGAGAGAAAGCTTTAAAAGCACTATAATTCTGAATGAAACTATTAGTCTGGGGTGGTAAAAATATATGCAACTGCTTCCTCAACTTAAGCATAAAGCTCATATTAGTGCCCAGAGGATGAACTCAGTGTCACTGAACCCCCTTTTGCTTCCTTTCCTTAGCACATCACTCACATCTCCTCTCTCTGATTTTCACCATTGGTGTGCTGTGATAGATGGAAGGGCCTAGCTTGCTGGAGGTGCCGAAGCTGGGGGACCTTTCTACTTTATTTTGGTTACAATTTTGGCAAGCTGAGCCATGAGAAAAGGTGTCTTTTTTGCATCAACCATTCATAGTATGTCACCCACTGCTAGACAGGAAAAATGAATGATCCATGCAGCTGTGAAAATCACTTAATCCCAAGAATTTTTTCTCTTCTCTGTTTCCATAAGCATCGTCAGCTGATTTCTCCCATGGTTCCATGATACATGTAAATGAGTGCACGGACTTCATGGACACTGAAATTTGACCCTTGTCCTTGTCACCCACAATTCCATTCTTCTCTAAAACAAGCTCATGGAGAATGATGCAAACAAATGCACAAATTCTCACAAAGCAAACTGAACAGAATTTTTGAGATGCTGTTGCCAGAGGGATGATACATCAGAAACATAGATGGAGACACTTGTGTCTTTCTATAGTGCTATCATTTATTGACTTATTTTCCACAGTGTTATTTATTGACTAACAAGAAATTCACAACCTATATCAGCTTTGTTGGTTATAATTTGTCAAGACATCGTGATTCCCTTGATAACTAACCATTGGCCAACATGGGTTGTTTCATTTAATTCTTAATAGTAACACTAACTCTCAGATCGCTCATTATGTTGCATAATAATACATCTGTGTCATATACATGTATATATCTTTATTTATGTAGAATATGGAGTGGCTAGGAAAGGGTTAGAGACAACACATTTTTCAAAAAGTCGTTTTGGAGATAGACATAGAGGGCTGGTACAGAGGCAGAGAGAGAGAGAGACACCTCAGGTGGTTACATAAGAGATCAAAGATTCCAATAGGAATGATACTACAGGGCAATTAGCTGCTGCAGGGACTCAGATCCATCTGTGCTGCAGCAGTGAGTACAGCTTCAGAAGTACAGTACCGTGGAGGCCAGTTGTAGGGCTGATCCAAAACAGAATCACAGTTAGGTAAGCCAAGTCATGTACTTGGGACCAAGCTGAGCTGAAGTCTTAGGGGCAGTCAGGAGTTTTTGCCTCTTGGCTGGGTGGTCACTTGACATGTCGGTGGGGCCATTGTCATTGCAGTGTTTCATGCCTTCTGTTTTATAGGGTCCAGGAAAGGGTGTTGCAACCTTTGAACCTTTGTTGTCTGGTGTGTGCAGTAAGTTCTCAGAACTATTCTTTTCTGATATGTGTGTTTAATATTTTAATGCATTTATTTGTACCGTGTGTGTGTGTGTGTGTGTGTGTGTGTGTGTGTGTGTGTGTATGGGCATGCCATAGTCTCAAGCTACTGCAAATGAATGCCCATTCATCTTCACATGGGTGGCTGGAGCATTGAACCTTGGACTACAGGCATTGCAAGCAAGTTCCTTTAACCACTAAACCATCTTCCAACCCTCTTATATAGTTTTAGTATGTTAAAGTTGAGATGTTGTGGAGGAATTACTCTTAAGCATTATTACTGGACACTAAATCCATTCCACTAGAAGTGCATTCCCCACAGTAGTTCACACTCATGGAGTTAATTTAACAAGAAAGATTGCTCCCTGTAGAATCTATTTAATTGCATGTCTTTGATGTTGACTCCCTCTTGTATTTGCTTTATACTAGTGCTTCTTCCTTCAGGTTTAAACATCAGGCTCTTTTCACTTGCATGCTTTAGCCATTACAGCTCACCTTCTCATTTACTAGTTTATCCTGGGCACTAAGATAGCCCAATTCCTCCAAGGTGGACACAGGGACAGGTGGTGGGGCACTGGAACAGGAACAGGACTCAAAAATTGCCTTTGTTCAAATGCTTTGATTCATCACTTGGGAACACATGGTAATTCAAAGGAAACAAAACAAAACAAAACAAAAAAAACAGCTACTCTGCTTCCATTCTGTGGCTGTCTCCTTTATTTTAGGTTAACTACTTACTGCATTTGGCATGTTTACCAGTCAAGAGTGTCTGTGTAACTCATCTCCATTTAAGGTTGAAGGCACAGAGATAAATCATCATCCTAAACCTGTAGTCACCTCACATTCCAGGAACAGACCACACCCAAGATGAAAATAATTATTTCTTATGCCCAGATTCAACACTGGAACAGATCATCTGGAAGGAAACAGGTTGGTCATCTTGCCCCAGTTATTCTCCTAGTTAAACATAAAATTCATGTTAGCAAGCCAAAGCTGAATTCATGGTCAGCATATTTAACACAAATATATATATATAGATACACACACACACACACACACAGACATGTGCACACTGGTGTAGGAGAAAAAGTGCAGAGCATAATGTTGCGATCAAGAGAATTAGTCATGAGTGGAAAAATGTAAGGCAAGGAAGTAGTAGCCCAACTCAGTGTGTGTTAATTTCTTTCTGAGAAAACAATACTTTTATATACCGTTTTATTTTTTAATTTTTTGTTTATTTTTATTTATTTATTTGAGAGCAACAGAGAGAAGAGGCAGAGAGAGAGAGAGAGAGAGAGAGAGAGAGAGAGAGAATGGGCATGTCAAGGCTTCCAGCCACTGTAAAAAAAAACTCCAGATGCGTGCGCCCCCTTGTGCATCTGGCTAAAGTGGGTCCTGGGGAATCGAGCCTCGAACCGGGGTCCTTAGGCTTTACAGGCTAGTACTCAACCACTAAGCCATCTCTCCAGCCCCCATCTTATTATTTGTCAGCCATTGTAAGTCAGAAATTTCTTTTTTTTTTTTTAAATTTGATTTATTAGTTTTCTTTTCATCAAATACAGGCAGTTTGCTACCATTGTTTAGGCTCATCTATGGTCTACCACCTCCCATTAGACCCTCCTTGTTGATGTAAATGGGTCATGCACTGTGGGGTTAGTCCCCAGTTATTGGTATGCTAAATGTCTCTGCATATCATGACCCAACATGTGACTCTGACATTCTTTCTGCCCCCTCTTCCACAAAATTTCCCTGAGCCATGTTGGGTTCATTTTTGGTCTGCTTCAGTGATGAGGTGTTGGGGGCCTCTGAGGCTCTGGCTCTCTGATTTGGTAGGAGTTGATTTTTCTCTGTGTTGGTCTCCTTCCCCTTTGTGCTGGTGTCTGGTTCACAGGAAAACATCACCCTTGCTTGTTTCACCAATTGTCCTATATGGCAGTTTATAGGCACTGGCAGTTTATAGGCACTTTGCCCTGTAATGATATAAGTATTAATATATTGATAAACATGCTTTGTTAACTTTGTAATTATTTTTCTTTAATATTTATTTATTTATTTATTTGGAAGAGAAAGATGCAGAGATTGAGAGAGAGACAGAGAAAGGGAGAGAATGAATGTGCCAGGGCTTCCAGCCGCTGCATACGAACTCCAGACACAGGTGCCACCTTGTGCATCTGGCTTATGTGGGTTCTGAGGAATTGATCTGGGGTCCTTTGGCTTTGCATCTTAACAACTAAGCTATCCCTCCAGTCCAACCTTGCAATACTTGAGAACATACTTACATACATATATTTATCCACTTTTATTTTTGGTAATATTTTTAGGTATGAATGGAATACGTCAAAATACATATCTTGCATTTAGTGGAAATTGTATGTAGAAGTAGTTGCAATTAAAACTATCCTAAACAAGAAATGAAGTACAAAATGTCCTTGTTCCTCTAAGACATAATCTAAGACAAATAACCAAAACAGAAATAACCTGTTATCAGAGTAGCACATTAAGAAAAGCAAACAGAAAAAGCTGGGAGTGGAAAATTGAGAGACAATATAGGATTCAAAACTCAGGAAGGGTGATTGTATTGAGAAACTAAACCACACTCAAAAAATAGTGCAACATTAAACACCACCATGGCTGATTTTATTTTCTAGCATATTTACAAAGTTAATATAAACAATGGATACTATTGCACAAATATATGGAATAAAGGAATAGAAGTAGGCATAATAAAGAAATGGCATTTGTGCCGGGCGTGGTGGTGCATGAATTTAATCCCAGCACTCCAGAGGCAGAGGTATTGCTATGAGTTTGAGGCCACCCTGAGACTACATAGTGAATTTCAGGTCAGCCTGGGCCCTGGGCTAGAGTGAGACCCTACCTCAAAAAACAAACAAACAAAAGAACAAAATAATAAAATAAAGGCATTTTCCAGAATTATATTTTTAGCATTTTCTGGTTTATATCAGAACAATTCACACACAATGTGATACATTTGAAATGTATTTGAAAAGAACATTTTTTTTTTTTTTTTTTGAGGTAGGATCTTACTCTAGCCCAGGCTGATATGGAACTCATTCTGTAGACACAGGCTTGCCTTGAATTCATGGTGATCCTCCTAGCTCAGCCTCCTGAGTGCTAAGACTAAAGGAATGCATCGCCATACCTGGCTAAGAACATAAAAAAATAAGAAATGTACTTCTAGAAATTTTGTTGAAGAAAATTGAACATTAAATTTACTCTCATCAGGCTTTCTAATAACGGATATAATCATATTTTATAGGTTTATATTCATAGTAAAGCAAATCTATTCTTTTATATATGACCTAAAATAACTTCTTGGACTGGAGTGATGGCTCAGATTTTAAGGCACTTACATGCAAAACCTAATTATTGGGTTTGATTCCCCAGTACCCCACATAAATCAGATGCAGAAAGTGCACATGCATCTAGAGTTCGTTTGCAGCAGCTAGAAATCCCAGTGTGCCCATTCTCTCTCTCTTTCTCCTCTCCTTGGAAATAAATATATAAATAATAAATAAAATATTTAAAATCACTTCTTTTTTTCAAATTTTTTATTTATTTATTTGAGAGCGACAGACGCAGAGAGAAAGACAGATAGAGGGAGAGAGAGAGAGAATGGGTGTGCCAGGGCTTCCAGCCTCTGCAAATGGACTCCAGAAGCGTGTGCCCCCTTGTGCATCTGACTAACGTGGGACCTGGGGAACCGAGCCTCAAACCGGGGTCCTTAGGCTTCACAGGCAAGCGCTTAACCGCTAAGCCATCTCTCCAGCCCTAAAATCACTTCTTAAGAGAAATACTCATACATCTCAACATTATAGCAATACAATGAAGTTAATGCTCCAAATTTTCAAGAGATAATTTTGTAGTCTGTCCTTCTAGGCAGTCTCTCTCTCTCTCTCTCTCTCTCTCTCTCTCTCTCTCTCTCTCTGTGTGTGTGTGTGTGTGTGTGTGTGTGTGTGTGTGTGTGTGTGTTGCTCTTTATTTAATCATATGATAGATAATGTGTCAATAGTCTGACAGGTTGGTACTTAAAATAGATGCAAATAGATGCATCCCAAACCTATTCTTTGCTGTTTCCCTTAACAATTCCATTATAATTTTAAGTATAGAGACAGAAGGATCCTGCATGATTACTCTATGTAGCTTTGGGATGATAATATCTTAGAGATTCATGATTTTGGCATCTTAGCAAAGTCATTTCCTTGATGGCCCACTCTGTAGGAAACCTGTAAATGATTTTTAAACCAGATGCTCATGTGTGTAACTTCTAGGAGGAAGCCTGATTGGAATTGTATGTCTCTGACATTATGGGTATCTTTCTTCAATGCTAGTAAAAGTCCTAAATGGTAGTAATTGCCACAACAAAAGAACTAATTTGGCATGGAAGAGTCGACATGAAAGATTATAGAGGCAGTATGGTAATTGCAGTCCCTGAAACGACCCTCCCAGAGTGTTCAAGAGACAATGTTGTGTATCCCTCCTCCCTCATGAACAAACCTCATGATAAAGAAAACCAAACCCATGGTGTAGCACTGGATATTTTTTTTTTTTATTTTTATTAACATTTTCCATGATTATAAAATATATCCCATGGTAATTCCTTCCCTCCCCACCCCCACACTTTCCCATTTGAAATTCCATTCTCCATCATATTACCTCCCCATTACAATCATTGTAATTACATATATACAATATCAACCTATTAAGTATCCTCCTCCCTTCCTTTCTCCACCCTTTATGTCTCCTTTTCAACTTACTGGCCTCTGCTACTAAGTATTTTCATTCTCACGCAGAAGCCCAGTCATCTGTAGCTAGGATCCACATATGAGAGAGAACATGTGGCGCTTGGCTTTCTGGGCCTGGGTTACCTGACTTAGTATAATACTTCCCAGGTCCATCCATTTTTCTGCAAATTTCATAACTTCATTTTTCTTTACCGCTGAGTAGAACTCCATTGTATAAATGTGCCACATCTTCATTATCCACTCATCTGTTGAGGGACATCTAGGCTGGTTCCATTTCCCAGCTATTATAAATTGAGCAGCAATAAACATGGTTGAGCATGTACTTCTAAGGAAATGAGATGAGTCCTTTGGATATATGCCTAGGAGTGCTATAGCTGGGTCATATGGTAGATCAATCTCTAGCTGTTTTAGGAACCTCCACACTGTTTTCCACAATGGCTGGACCAGATTGCATTCCCACCAGCAGTGCAGAAGGGTTCCTTTTTTTCCACATCCCCGCCAACATTTATGATCATTTGTTTTTATGATGGTGGCCAATCTGACAGGAGTGAGATGGAATCTCAGTGTAGTTTTAATCTGCATTTCCCTGATGACTAGTGACGTAGCACATTTTTTAGATGCTTATATGCCATTCGTATTTCTTCCTTTGAGAACTCTCTATTTAGCTCCATAGCCCATTTTTTGATTGGCTTGTTTGATTCCTTATTATTTAACTTTTTGAGTTCTTTGTATATCCTAGATATTAATCCTCTATCAGATATATAGCTGGCGAAGATTTTTTCCCATTCTGTAGGTTGCCTCTTTGCTTTTTTCACTGTTTCCTTTGCGGTGCAAAATCTTTGTAATTTCATTAGGTCCCAGTGGTTAATCTGTGGTTTTATTGCCTGAGCAATTGGGGTTGTATTCAGAAAGTCTTTGTCAAGACCAATATGTTGAAGGGTTTCCCCTACTTTTTCCTCTAGCAGTTTCAAAGTTTCCGGTCTGATGTTAAGGTCTTTAATCCATTTGGACTTAATTCTTGTGCATGGCGAGAGAGAAGAATCTATTTTCATCCTTCTGCAGATATATATCCAGTTTTCAAAACACCATTTGCTGAAGAGGCTGTCTCTTCTCCAATGAGTATTTTTGGCATTTTTATCGAATATCAGGTGGCTATAGCTACTTGGGCTTACATGTGGGTCCTCTATTCTGTTCCACTGATCTACATGTCTGTTTTTGTGCCAGTAGCACTGGATATTTCTAAGTGAGTTTCTGCTCTGTTTTAGAACTGTGCTGTGTTATTACTCATCCCACCTTATTCCATTGCTATCTCTTCTCTTATCATTTTAATCATTTTCTCTTCTTTTATTCTATTTTATTTTTATTTTGCTTTCTGAGGTAGGGCCTCCCTCTCGCCCAGGCTGACCTGGAATTCACTATGTAGCTTCTGGTGACCTCCAACGCACAACAATCCTCTTACCTCTGCCTCCCAAGAGTACTGGGATTGAAGGCGTGAGCCACTATGCTTTGCTCTTTCTCTTCTTTTATTAAATTGGAGTTATGAAAAGAAATTTTATCTTTCTAATAAATGCAACAATACAAATGTTCAAAGAAAAGTATAAAGACACAGGCCTGTACTATTCTAAAGCTCATGTAATAGGCTGGGCTTTAGTGCAGCTGTAGAGCAGTTAACGGGTATGCATGCGGCACTGGGTTTGATCCTTAGCATTTCCCCTCATGCCACATGAAAAAGCACAGATATAGTATAAGTAAAATAAAAATAAAAGCTTAGGTATTTCAGCTGCACCACATTTTCACCAAAATATTAATTTAGGAGATTTTCAGGTTCTTACCCAATGATGTAGGCATAACAGTAAATGCCTTGTAGAATCTTAGCCATACTACTGTTAGAAATTAGAAATAAAGTAGCCCTCATTTTGTAGTCAGATCTACCTACAGGCCCAAAGGGAAAGTCCAAAGGATAATCTGTTCTGACAGAGCTGATGAACTTAGACGTTTTAGGAGAATGGAGCCCACAAAGTGAAATTCAAAGAGCAGTAGCTCACATTGACCCTGTCAAAAGTCCTGACCTTGCCTGCTCAAGAGGAAGGCAGCTTTCCCACACATACAAAGTAACCAATCCTTTGTCTCCAGCTCATCAGCCTATCAGGTGTTTCCCACATACATTCAAAGAAACTAATCCATTTACAAGAGAAATAATTCAATTGTAATTATTAGAGACTCTAATAATTATAAATTTATTTCATATTTCTTTAGTTTAATGCCAGGGTCTTACAATATAGCTCTGGTTGGCTTCATCAAACTCATAATGCTCTTACATTAGCCTCCCATGTGCTGGCATTACTAAAAGGTCCTACCATGCCTGGCCAATTATCTCACTTTTAAAAAGAGATTTACCAACTATGGGTAAGATCAAGAGCAATTACTACACCTAAAGAAGACTACAGATCAACTATTCCTCACAAACATCTGCAAATCACTATACCAGAGAGCCAGATCAAACACTCACAGGAGAAACCTTAGGGCAAGCTGGCTAACTAATCTAGCCGAATAGGCAAACTGTAGTTTCAATGAAAGTCTCTAAAAAAATACGTGGGGAAGAATATTAACCTCTGGCCTCCACATGCACCCACATGTACATCTATGTACATAGAAAAAATACATATCTGTCAGGTGTGTTGGTGCATGCCTTTAATCCCAGCACTCGGGAGGCAAAGGTAGGAGGATTGTCGAGAGTTTGAGGCCACCCTGAGACTACATAATGAATTCCAGGTTAGCCTGAGCTAGAGTGAACCCTACCTCGGAAAACCATAACAAACAAACAAATAAAAATCAACACAATGAAAACATATCACCCATACAAATGCAACAAACAATATAATAGGAAGGGAAAGGACCTCTCAAGAGGAATGGAACATTCTTTAGTGTAGAACCATACAGTAGGCCATTAACAAATCTTAAAGTATAAAAGGATAAAAAATACGTTTGAAATAAATAAAAGAAGTAAAACTCATTCAATCAACAAATATATACACATTGATAACAAGTCATCAATAACCATAAGTCAAAACATACCAAGATGAACAAAGAACAACACAATATGGTAGAATTTAAAACATTTAGTGAAGTCATCAGAAGTACAGAACAGGGGGCTGGAGAGATGGCTTAACAGTCAAGACATTTGCCTGCAAAGCCAAAGGATCTCAGTTTGACTCTCCAGGACTCAATTAAGCCAGGTGAAGAAGGGGCGCATGCATCTGGATTTCATTTGCAGTTGCTGGAGGCCCCAGCATACCTATTCTCTCTCTCTCTCTCTTTCTCTCTCTCAAATAAATGAATAAATAAAATATATTAGAAAAAAGAAATACAGAACAGTAAACAGTTCCATTCAATTGTAAGATGCAGTGAAACTGGTGCTCAGAGAGAAATACAGAGTAGTAAACACTTCCATTAAAAATCAGGAAACATTTTAGACAGTGGCCAATGTTCTTACCACATGACTCAGGAAGAAAAAACCTGAATCTAAAGTGGAAGTAAGAACACAATAAGGATAAGAATGAAAATTATGGAAACAGAACAACAACAGAGTACAAAGAAATCAATGTTATTTGTTTGAAAGACTAAACCAAATTGACATAATTTTCCATAGATTGGTCAAGAAGGAAGGTATGACTCATATTACTAAAGTCAGCAAAAGAAAGAAGCACAGTACTTATATTACAGAAATAAAAATGCAGTATTAGGATATATAATATAAAGCTAGAGGTAAACAAATGTTTGGGATTAAGGATATAGATCTTCAGTAGATCACTTACTTAGTGAAAGCAAAACTCTTACCCCCACCCCCAGTGGATGGGTGCTTCTGTCAATACTCATAACCCACAACCTCAGGATGAATACCAGAAACCCCACTGAGGAGGGCCCTCAGTGGAATGGGGGCAGGGAGGAGAGAAATGATAGCACCAAACCACGATGTGTCCATACAAAGCATATATTTAATAATAACTTGAACATAGAAAAAAAAAAAAAAAACCTCAGGGTTCCATTCCCAGCACCATAGCAAAATAGGACAAAATACCAAATAAGTACACTTAGGTCACAATAGATGAAATTCTATGAATTTCTAATAACACAAGCTACCAAAAATTCATAAAGGAGTACATACTGTGACTAGACTTGTAACAAGTAAATAAGTTAGTAATTTAAATACATAGAAAATTCCAGACCCAGATTGTTTCACTTGTAAATTCTACCAATGTTTTGAAAATAGTTTATGTAAAACCTCCACACACTTAGAATATGGAGAAGAGGCCAAAAAAACCATTGAAAGAAATGAGAATTAACTCAAGCTTAAGCACACCAAGATACCACTAGAGAAGTAATCTCCAATCAAAATCTTTATCCCACATATGCCAAGATCCTGAACAATATATTAGCAAACTTATTTCAGAAAAATACAAAAAGATACACTATCATAAGTTGAGACTTATTCAGGGAACATACGAATATTAAACGTGTATATCAAATAATGTAATATACTGCATGAACAGATCAATGGATTTGTAAACCACATGGTCATTTCCAGAGAAACAACAAGAGGAAACAATAAAATCCAAAATAGTTTCATGAAAGAAAGATTCAACAGAATGGGAATAAAAGAAACCATTGACAATCAGATAAAGAGAACTTGAGAAAGACACAGATGCCTGCACACAGTTGCCCATCCCGTGTGTCTTTCCACTCACCCATGCCACCAGCCACTGCCTTCATGTGGGAGAGTCTGGGAACAGTTGCCCACTCTGTAGACCCTACCCTCGCCCATGCCACCAGCCACTGCCACCACGTGTGTGAGTCTAGCTGTGGACATTCCCTCAGTGTTCCCCTTCCTCCTCACTTGCCTTTCTACTGTTCTCACTTGTGAGTCTTGTCACGCTGCTCACTCCTCACAACCCTGCACAAGTTGCCTGCTGCTGCCCACCACTGCTACTACTCCTCTCGTGAGGCTAATGTGCTCCATGTGCCAATTCTGGCCTACAAGTCAAGGCCTGGGAGTGTCTTCCAACTTGAACTGAGATCACATCGATTACTCCATCCAGGAATGAGTGCTAACAGTTTCCAGGTCTGAACTACGTACAATGCTGGGCTGAGCAAAGACAAGGTCAGGTAGAGCAGGACCGAGCACTGGCACAGACACTCAGGACAGGTATGTCCCAAAGACCTGGTTGACACTCTATCTGCACACGGATGAGTCTCAAAGCAAAATGAGACCCTACCTCCTCAGGAAAAAAAAAAAAAAAAAAAAAAAGAGGAATAATGCAAAGACCAAAGATAATAATACATCTCCCCCAAGAATACCCAATCCCATAGTCGAGGCCACTTGTCAGGACAACTTTGAGGAAACTCCAGCCAAAGAATTCAAAAGCACAGTTAGAAATATTCATAAGAAGCAACTCAAGGAGAACGACTCAGCTCAAGAGCAACTCAAGAGAACCTCAACAAAAAAGTGAATGAATTAAAAAAGGACAGTTAGACACCTGATATAATTCCAAGAGAATAGACCATGTGGCACTTGAGAGTGGCTATGTGTGCCTTTGACCCCAGTCCTACAAAGTGAAAGTGACCAGGGAATCTCCAAGGCTTGAGAAAAAACAGCAACTTCTTAGATTAGTAAGAGATTCCAGCTCAAATAAGAACAGGTGGAAAGGAATGGAGAAGGATAGCTGATGTTTTGCTCTGGTCACTGCAGGTGAGTACCCCCTGCCACAAGTGAGCACATGAGGACCCACACTGGTACATGCATATGCATACAGCACACCCACATACACCACACTTACTACATGCACACAAATACATTAAAAAATGAAAATGAAATTAGTAGAATAAATGGAGGTACTCTATACAAATGAACAATGTTGTTAGTACTAGCTACACACTATCAAACAATAATATCAGTGTCAGGCATGAACTGCTTCCTGGTAAGTTGTTAATTGAGCAAGACACTGAGCCTCCCAAAATAATACAAGCTATTGTCATGGCTTTTGGCTAACTTCCAGAACTGGTTAAGGTTAAGACCTTGTTTCTGAAGATACAACATTTGTTTAGTGCAGGTCAGAAAAACTTTTCTTTCTGTAATTTTTTTTAATTAAAAAATTTGTAGTGGGGGGTGGTCAGTGCAGAGGATCACAACTGGTCAAATGCTGAAAATAAGTGAGTGATGAGTGTTGAGTCCTACAGGAGACATATACATCATCCTCTCTGGGCCTCAGGGAACATCAAGGGTGATAGGACAGAAAGAATGTCAGAGCTGAAGGATGGGGAGTAGTAACAGACAGGGGAAAAACTTGGGGGAATTCTCCCCTCTGTAATGAGCTAATGACAGTTAATAATTGTTGTGATTGGGATCAGGGGGAGTCATTCTCTTCCTTGGCATACCCACTGCTAAGTTATGAGAAGTATAGTGAGATTGAAAGGGATAAGGGAGGGTAAAGTAGGGTACATATGTTCAAAATATATGTTTATGCAAATATTCAAATAAACGAATTTTTAAAAAGACTCACAACTAATATCATACTTACTAATGAAAGCTTATAAGGTTTCCACTAACATAGGGAGGAAGGCAAGGACATCTGTTTTCAGAGCTTCTGTTCCACATTGAACTGGAAGTTCTAATGAATATGTATATAAAACATGGAGGTAGAAAAAAAAATAAATCTATTTCTATTTGACCATGACATAATTATAAAATTCAATATATAAAATCCTTAATAATGCAGAAACAAGTCATAAAAATTGAAAGAATATAATATAGCTATAGAAAATTTTGTATTTCTGTACATAAAAAAATGAGCCACCAGAATATGACATTAAGAAAACAATCCCAGGCTGGAGACATGATTTAACATCCTTTGGCCTGCAAAGCCAAAGGATCCAGGTTAAATTCCTCAGGACCCATGTAAGCCAGATGCACAAGTTGGTGCATGCATCTGGAGTTCATTTATAGGACTGAAGGCTCTGGCACACCCATTTTCTCTCTCTATCTTCCTCTCTCTGTCTCAAATAAGTAAATAAAGAAGAAAACAATCCCCATATAGTACCATCACAAAATGTAATAGGATAAATTCACAAAAATAAGCACACAATGTATGCTCCAGTGCCTACAAAATATTACTGAAGAAAATGAGAAAACCTCAAGAAATGAAAAGGTATTCCATGTGCCTGGACCAAAATCATAAGCATAAAGATGACAACAATCCCCAAACTGATCTACATATTGAATACATTTCTACAAAAATTTAGCTTCTATTTCTGCATAAATTAGAAAGGCATTCCTAACATTCATATGAAAATTAAAGACAAAGCTTTAAAAGAAAGTTGAAGCCGGGCGTGGTGGCACATGCCTTTAATCCCAGCACTTGGGAGGCAGATATAGGAGGATCACTGTGTATTTGAGGCCACCCTGAGACTGCATTGAGAATTCCAGGTCAGCCTAAGCTAAAGTGAGACCCTACCTCGTAAAACAAACAAACAAACAAACAAAAAAGAAAGTTGAATTCCCACTTCTTGGGTTGAAATCTGACTATAGTTAGAGCTATCAACACCATGGGGAATTGGCATAAGCACGGAGACAGCTCAATCAAACTGAGGAGCCAGAAATGGATTATATACATGAAGGTCACATTATTTTTATAAGGTTTTCATGAAAATTCAGTATCAGTAAACAAAAAAAATAAAAATAAAAAAATCTTTTCACCAAATGTCAGTGGAGAAAACAAGGATTTATATACAAAAGGAAAATGTTGGGCATGATTTAAATTATGTATAATTGCACCCTACCAAGTGCAATTTGTCAGATTTAAAAATGATAATAATAGTATACAGTCAATAGGATTGCTAAAAGAAATGTTTTTAATGCTGGGAAAATAATGATAGCTTTATTGTCAATCTGCTTTTATCTTTGCTCATACCTCCTGGCTCAGGTGTTGGGTAGAGCCACTCTAGATAGGACTGTTCCCTGTGATTCCAGCAAGTACCCATGATTCCAACCCATTATGGAGCTCTGGAAATGCATCTATTGCAACCCAAACTCTGAATGGTTAATGTCATCTTATATTAATCCAACTAAATGTAACCATAAGGAGCTACTGTATTGGACTGCTCAGATCCACACCTTATATAACAAAGAAGATAATATGAGCCAAAAAGTTATTGTAAAATTCAAGTCCAATTTCAGCAAAGAAGCAGTACTTTTCCAAGAGAAATTATTGCTTACATAGTGTAAATGGTGATTCCAGAAATACCTAAGAATGAATCAGAAACATTTGGAGGTTAAGGTGGAAAAAAAAATTGAACTGGAATAGAAACACAGATTTTATGTGAGTGCTAGATATATTCATTTAGATATTTAGTCAGGTTCATTAGCATTGATAATCAATTGGATATAAGGGGCATAAAGTAGCCATTTCCTAGTGATGCAGATTATTAAACATACAATATCTTAAGAGAAGCAGAATTTTCTTCTCCATGAATCTCATACAGAAAATGAGGAGTTAGCTATCTGATTAGAATATGCCAGCAGACACTTGTGATAGATTCCATGTCGTTCCCTTGTCATGGGAGGGGAAGTTACAGCCTTGTAAGGAAAAGGCTTCCTGCCATTGGCAAAACTCCTGACCAGCTCTTTTCCTTAGTCAAAGCAAAGTTTAGTCTGGAAGGTAAAATGAAAGCCCTGGGGAATAAGAAGGCAGAGTCAGCAGGCTTCCAGAGTAAATTCTGCAGAGAAAAAGGACAGAATGCATTTAACATTATACTCAAGCAATGTGAGATGGCAGGTGAGGCAGGATGGGAGGGGGTTACCTGAAGGTAGGCAATTCTGGCCGTGTCCTAACTCAGTAAAGTGTCAAATAGCTGTATAAAGTAATATTTACTGTTGCTGCCCCATTCGAGATTTATATCCTACTCTAGCCTCTTCAGAATAATGGATCTAGGGGGTCTGAATTCTTTTCTGAGTAATGTTGGAAATTATTTTTTTCTCATTTTCTTTCCACAAGGCTTCTTCCTTCCCCCATCCCCATTTCTTGTACAGAGTTGGCTATGGAGGTTCTGCTTTGCAGGGGCAGCTCAAGGGAGCTTCCGTGATTACAGATGGGTTCTAAGCTGTAGGCAGCAGGGATGTATGGCCTCTACTGAGGTGGATGCTTCAGGTAACAAGGCACACGGTCAGGAGTTTCCAAAAAACATGGTGTGACTGAAAAGGCTTAAGGAAATCCAAGTAAAATGACCTATATTGTAATCCCAGTGCTCAGGAGGATGTAGCAGGAGGATTGCTGATGGCTTGAGGGCAGCCTGGTATACCTAATGAGCTCCAGGACACCCTGAGCCAGGGAATAAAATGCTGTCTCAAAAAAAAAAAAAAAAAAAGAAAGAATGAAAGAAAGAAAAAGAAGGCATTCTTTCAGAAAGCAAATGACTACTCTCCATATTCCATTAATGTGCTTGCCATATAGATGCCACATTTCATTGAATTGTTTTTTATAAACACGTTTAATATAAATGATATTTTAGCTCCAAAACAAAAATAAAGAGAGCAGGACTCAGGAAAGACTAACTAATGATTTGCTCGCAGGTACATGATGAATTATTGATAGAGGTCCCGAGCCATTGGCTAAGAATGGAGCCGTGTGCTCTCTGGGAAGCAGGAGAGAATTCTTTCCGTCTGTCAAGGTGAAAGACAAATCCGTCACCGCCCTCAGGTTGTAGCGACCCACTGACATATGGAAACAGTGAGTAGATCTCTATAAATGTATCCTGCATCCAAATGTTCTTCTCATCATGCCAACCCCAACATTTTACAATGAAAATGAAGGCAAGGAGGCCCTCATCAGAGTGTGACCAAGAGAGTGGGATTAACATTCACATACTCTTCAACTACTGTTCTGTCTTTTAAATTTCCTTCTCCCCTTCCCTCTTCCCTTCGGCTCATTCTATCTTTCTCTCTTTTGGTGTGCGTGTGTGTGTGTGTGTGTATGTGTGTGTGTTTGTGCAATTTGTGTGGGAGCACCCATACCTTGGTGTACATGTGAAGCTAAGAGTGTACATTTTGTTGTGGGTCCTTGCTTTCTACCTCATTTTGACTTTTTCACCCCTACTCATCAAAATTTTTCTAAGCCTTGGTGGGTGTGCTTTAACTGTACTTTAGTGTTGAGCTCTCAGAAGCTTCGGGATTTCTGCTTTGATATGTTTTGAGTATCATGTGCCAGTCTCCATCATCCTGGCACAGGTTGTCATGGCCTAGTCATTTTTGACATCTTTGAGTTGTAGGGTTCTGTTTTGTTGTTGTTGTTTTGTTTAAACATAATGTCAATCATAAAAAGTAAGACAGTCATTTAATTCTTAAAATTTTACCTCCTGTGAGTTTAAAATCTTCAGACAAAACGTGCCTTCACTATACTTATGCAAGTGAAAATGTCACTAAACCCTTGACAGTACATCCTTTATGAGGATGTTAGGAGGTGAGCCAGAGTTGTTTATGGTAAGAAATAGAACCACATGGCGGGGTCAAGCACACAGTACATTGGATTTGCATATGCAAATGTTTCATGTTAGAATTTCCTGTAGGGATACCTTCCAGTGAGTTGTTGGCCAGTGAGGACCCTAATGCCTCCAAAATATTACAGGCCATTGCTGAGGCCCTTGGTTTCCCACCAGGAATATATGGTAAGACCCTATTGCTGAAGACTCCACATACTCGGGCTGCAAGGTCACTGAGAAATCCTGCTGGAGCTGATCTGCAAACCTCCTCCATGTAAACCAGCTGACAGAAATTTGGCAAAAGCCACACTGCATACAGTTCAATGGTAGAGAGAGAAATCACCAGTGATACTTAACAGTGGACACTGTAAGCCTTATATTTGGCCAGCCAGGCCAAATGAGCCAACAGATGCAACAGTGGCACATCTGTTATGGGGGAAACTAACCACCCTCTAATTTGACTGGAGGCCCACTCCATGAGAGGGAATATGTCCCTGATAATGAAAACCTATAACAGGGGTAGTCATGAGTCCTAGGGGTGCAAGGTCGGCTGTTTTCTGCCTAAATGTATATAAGTATGCTCACCAAACTGCCCAGTAAGCATTTCTGTTAATGTTCATACCCAAGTATTAATGCTACTCTCACTTTTGGTTAGAGAACCTTCTCTTTTCATTGGCAGTGACCTAGGGATGACTCAGAAGGCAACATAGTGCTGAGAAGAAGTAACAGAGGAGTGCTCAGTATTGAAATAACTCTATCACACCTTCCAAGGCTCAGGGTCCATTGCTGAAGAAGTGGCAGAAAGAATGTAAGAGCCAAAGGAAGGGTAGGACTCCTTACAACATGCTCCTCCAGACACAAAATGGCCTGGATATACATGACCTCACAGTGCTTGACACTACCTACACAAGACCATCATAATAGGAGGAAAAGATCATGACATCAAAATAAAAGAGAGACTGAGAGTGGGGGGTATATGATGGAGAATGGAGTTTCAAAGGGAAAAGTGGGAGGAGGGATGGAACTACCATGGGATATTGTTCACAATCATGGAAGTTGTCAATTAAAATAACATAAAGTCAAAAAACAAAACAATTTCCTGGAGGGTTAGAGCCAGCATAGTAATGGATTGTCATGACTTATGCTACACCATAAAAGGAGAGGGATTTGGGGGAAGCTGGTATCTGTAGAGTAGGAGGAGGGAAAAATTCAAGTAAAAGCATTCCTGTATTGCTCCTGGGCACCTAGAATACAGGGAACTTATCATTTGGGGCATTGTCTTTGTCAGGAAATTAAGTCTGGTTGTGTGTTACCAGAGTCTTTTTTTTTTCTTTTTTTAAATTTTCAAATCCAAGACTCCATAGATGCTACCTGGCCCCAGCTGCATAGAAGGTTTAATGCATAGATTTCTTGACTTGTATCTTGGAGAGATGAGGATGCAAAACCAAACCCAAGCAAGTCACGACAGAATCAGAGCTAGTAGATGTCAGGATTGTTACTCAGCCACAGTTGAGGCTACAGTCCTCTACAGGTGCAAAGAGCCTGCAGCCCCCAAGTTCATCTCCAGGTGGGTGTTTTAAAATGTGTCTACATTATGTAAATAGTAATGCAATTGGAACTATTTCACAGACACACTGTATAAACATCTGTGTTTCAAAAGAAAGGATGGATCAAATTAAATTGTTTTGCATGACACAATTTTTTTAATAAAAGCAGCCAATGTTATTAAACATATTGCCATGATGTGAGTGAAGTGACCTTTCATCATCTGAGGACTAATCATAAAAGAATTGATCACTAACAAAACTGGTTTCCTTGCTAAGCATGTTGGCAGACCCCTGCAATCTTTATACTCAGGAGATGGAGATGAGACCTACTGGGGCTTTGGGGGGATTACATGCCAGGATCCTGCTCAGAAAACCAAACAATGAAACAACAAAACACAAAACCCTGATTTGGGGGCTGGGAAAATGCGGTCTTGCTTGCAAAGCCTAACTACTTGGGTTTGATTCCCATGTACCCAACATAAAGCCATCCGTGGTGCACACATCTGGAGTTTGTTTACAGGCTGGAGGTCTTGGTCCATTCTCTGTCTCTCTCTGCTTGCAAATGAACAAGTAAATACATTTAAAAAACCTGATTTCATGTAGTAGCATTCTTCTATACCTAAGGATCATTAAATCTGGCATCAGAAATATCTAAATTTGTATTCTTTCAGCGTGACCTTGGTGATTTGGTATTATTTCTGGTTGTTATAGGAGATGATGAATGAGGAGTTCGAAGTTCTTGTCTGGATTTTCCCTTGTAAATCCACTTAATGTTACCTTTCTGCTAACCCCAGAACTGGCAGAACTGCTTCTCTTCGCTGCCTTGGTGCTACTGTGAGCCTCTTCCATTCAGACCACTGGGTGACCACACCACAGCTCGCTCGTGCCCCGTCTGCAGCTGCTTTGCCTTCTGTTACAATGAAGGACCCTTGATCCTACCTGACCTCACAGCATGGTGCTTGACCTTGTGATGTCAAACTTTTAACTTCCTTGCAGTGCTTTGGAGGTAGAGCCACTGTTCAAGGATCGTTTCAAGACAGTTGACTTCTCTGATATTCCTGGTTTGTCAAATGGGAGGTCACTCTTGACTATCAGGCTGCTCTGTGGAGTAGAGATGCCTTGCTGGGGCTGAGCCTGCTACGCAGGTGGTGCCTGGTAAGCGCAGGCTGACCCGTGCCCACAGTGCAGAGCAGGACAGTAGGGAGCAGGAGACGCCTGAGAAATGGAGGCTGACAGGAAAAAAGGGGGAAGCGGTGCTCCAGGGAAAATATTGTCCACTTTTGCTCAAGGTCAGCCCTGTCAGCCTGTCATGAGGCAAAGACCTTTAATTCTATAGTGTCGTTTTCTCTCGGAAAAGTACAACCTGACATGTATTTGCTTTTTAAATTGAAGGGAACTAAAATTAATCTCATTATGGGAATCTGATAGTCCTTCAGGTACTTGGAGACTCCTGAGTGTCACAAAAACTAGGATCAAAAAAACTCCGGCAAAATGCCAGTGGAGAAAGCAGAAGTGGCTAAGTGGATGCCAGTGGGCTGGGCATGAAGGGGCAAGGGAGGCTTACTGGTAATTTGATTCCCTTTGACATTTTGTCAAAACATTGTGAATCAAGCAGACATTTGAAGCCTGATTATTTTTGAGAAATCCTTAAAGACCTGTCTTGTTATTACTTTACATTTCTGAAAGGCAGTTAAATATTATTTAAATTTTATTTAAATATGCCAGAGGGCGATGACTCAGCATTAATTTGGGCGAGTGTGGATTCTGTGGCTGCTGCTGAACTTGGTGAGTACTTGAACTCACCAAAAGACAAGGGTAAGGCCTAACTGAGGGTTCCTGTGCCTCATCAGAAGAGAAGTGTGGGGGTCTCAACCTTAGGGCTGGTGATGAAGCACAGATATAACTGCATTTTATTATTATTTTGCTAAGTTTTTCCAAAACAACTGAGATGATTTCCTCTTCTGGGACTCTGTCTTCCTCCTGCTTTCTAGCTCTTCAACCAACAGTCTGCTCTCAATCCCTTTATCTCTTACAATTATGAACATAAGACAGTATCATCTTCATTTCTTGAAGATTCTGAAACTTCCAGAGAGAAAATATTTTAGGATTTCCACTGGCGACATTTTAAAATAATAAAGAAATTCACCTAAAATCATTCTCTCTTTGTTTATCTCTTTAAATATTAAGGTTTGTCATTTCTATTTTGTTTTAAAATTATTATTTATTCATTTTTATTTATTTAAGAAAGAGAGGGGAAGAAGCTGATAAAAAGAAAGAAAGGATTGGTGCACCAGGGCCTTCATTCACTGAAAACGAATACTAGACACACGCACCACCTTATCCATCTGGTTTACGTGCGTCTCAGGGAATTGAACCTGGTTCCTTTGGCTTTGCAGGCAGGTGCCTTCACCTCTAAGCCATCTCTCTACTTCTGTCATTTCTATTTTCTTGTTTGTAAAAGCCATCATACCATCATGATCTTTTCTGGACAGAACCTGAAAGGTCCCTTTTGGTCTTATATGTCTTGCTCAAGAATTTTCCTGATATATGGTTTTCCCAGGTACTATTTTTTCATTAAAAAAAAAAAAAAAACAAACAGCACAAAGCATTATATCTATCCACCCATTGGCAAGCAAGATACCATAGTTATTAAGAAACATGGCTTAGGTTAGATGGCTTATATCTAAAATTAACTAATGTCTATGGTCTTTCAAAAGTTTCTCTGAGTCTTCACTTCATCATCAGCACGCTAACAATCCCCACTGTAGAAACTGTCATGATCACATGGTGGCGATCCATATGAGGCACTTTTGCAGAAGAGTGAAGTAATGTGGCCATACTAGGAGAAGAGAAAATGGAAGAATGAGGAGATAGTGATTTACTATTATTCCCCTCTTCCCTGGCCCCGCTTAACTGAGGGGCCCCCTTCGTGGGCTTGTTGGTATTCACCATGGAGTTGTGGGTTATGAGTTGTGAGACCTTCAGTCATTCACTGTGTTGGGCAGGACAATATCTCTGGATATTCCTTCCCACCCTGTGGTTCTTACATTCTTTCTGCCCCCTCTTCCACAAAATTCCCTGGACCTTGTTTTAGAAAAATGTATTTATTTGTCTGAGGTGGGGGGAAGAGAGAAGAAAAGAGAGAGAGAGAGAGGGAGGAGAGAGAAGGATAAAATGAGAATCAGGAACTTGCCACTGCAAATAAACTCCAGATGCATGCACTACTTTGTACATTGGCTTTGTGTGGGTACTACGAACTTGAACCCAAACCAGCTGGCATTGTAAGCAAGCAGTTGTGTTTAATAGTTGAGCAGCTACATATAGATTTTAACCACTCTGCTAATTACTTGTGTACAGGGTAGATACCTAGAGGTTTAGAAATGGATTTATTACTGCAGACCTACCATACCATTGGTTGCTATGTGCCCTGTCACTAGTATCTAGAATTCTTGTCAATATAAAAGAATCACTCAGTTGACAGAGAGTTGTGGTCTGTGACTGGACTGTTCTGTGAGCTTAGAGTTGGGCAGAAGTGCTTAGGAATTAATGAACCACCCACCACATCAAAGCAGCTCCTGTCTGTCATTAGCAAGAATTGTTGAAGAAATCCCCTACCTCTCTTGCTGCTTGTGTGGGAAAACTGAGATACTCTCAGAATTCCCCAGTGGAATTACACTCTGATAGGACAAGGTAACACAGGGAATTGAGTGTGTGCCATCAATTCCCTTGAGACAATTTTTTTTTCATTTTTTATTTATCTATTCATCTTTATTAATTGTGAACTTTACTGTATGAACATATAGCATATTGGTAGTTGGGACAGTTTTGATGCTCATGGAACATTTTGAAATGTCTGGAGTTACTTTTTTGATATCATAATGATTAAGAGATATTGCTATCTTAATCTGAGTTCCTATAACAAACTATCATATGTGAACAGGTTTACTGAGTACCAATCCCAGGCACAGGACAACCACTCCATAGAAAACAACAAGACCACCACTATGCCATCCACCAGACATTGGTATTTGTACATTAATGCCCACTACCTCCTGGGCTTCTGTTTAGGTTTGCCATGCAATGGGTGCTATCAGCCTGAGTCTGACGAGACTGAACACATACAATACACTTAATGCTAGATAGGTATATTACATACAGACAGGTATCAGAAGTCCCAGACCCATTCAGAGCCAGTTGTCTAAGGCCCAAGAAAGCTTCCTAGGGAAGAAGAGTTTTAACTACACACACTCTTTGTACTTTTGCTAAAAGACCCTTAAGGCAGCCTGTGCTTCGAAGGACATATCAGACCATTGGAGAGAGGAGCAAAACCTGGGCAGTCCCTCCCTCCCTCGAGTATAGGAGGTGCAAAGACACGGCTTACACTGTTTTAGGCAGTCCTTTCCTTCTCAGGATCTTGCCGTTTCCCTTCAACAGTTGTTCTGAGGACCACAAAATGAAATGTGGGAGAACTGGGTTAGTCTGGCTCCATGTCCTGGGAAAGAACTGTAC
Organism: Jaculus jaculus; assembly: GCF_020740685.1. Taxonomy (NCBI): domain Eukaryota; kingdom Metazoa; phylum Chordata; class Mammalia; order Rodentia; family Dipodidae; genus Jaculus; species Jaculus jaculus. Next base: position 33,958,231 of record NC_059112.1, read on the forward strand.
TGTATCATGGTCATCATAGGGTTATAAACAACAGAAATTGCTTTCTCATAGCCTCACTGAGAAGAGAGGTTGAGTTCTCTGGGGACGTTTATTAGAGTACTCTTCCAGGGCTGGAGAGATGGCTTAGTGGTTAAGTGCTTGCCTGTGAAGCCTAAGGACCTCGGTTCGAGTCTCGGTTCCCCAGGTCCCACGTTAGCCAGATGCACAAGGGGGGGGCACGTGTCTGGAGTTTGTTTGCTGGAAGCCCTGGCGCTCCCATTCTCTCTCTCTCCCTCTATCTGTCTTTCTCTCTGTGTCTGTCACTCTCAGATAAATTTTAAAAAAATTAAAAAATAGAGTACTCTTCCAATTCTGGAGAGATCTACCTCTGATTTTTTTTTTTTTTTTTTTTTTTTTTACTTTTCAAAGGCCCCACTTCCTAACACCATAACATTGTGTTTAGGATTTCAATACATAGGTTGAGGAATTATTATTAAGTGTTTTACCCATGACAGTTATTAAATTCCACAAATAATTTTTTAGAATAGCTTCTTAAGATGGAATTATTTAGATACCAAATTTCATACTACTGAATCCTTCAATGGGGTGAGAGGCTATGGAAACTTGAATTATGTTCTCCTAAAGAATTATGGTAGTTGTTCTTGATGTCACTATTACTGTATCACATAAGAAAACAGTTTTTGGTAATTCATTTTGCAGTTGTTAAACAGGACTTCATCTATATAGTTCTATGTAGCAGTCACAAGACCCATATGGTGACTGAACATTTAATGTAAGGTTAGTATAAACTACAGAATTAAGTAGCTGTATGTGGCTAGTGACACCTTATACAATGCAGATGAAGAAGTTTGAATCCAGAAGACAGACTCAGAGATATCTCAGTACAAATCCAGATTATCATTCCCTTATTAACCAGATGTTATTGTATAATATATATATATATATATATATATATATATATATATATATATATATATATATATATATATATATATATATTTTGAGACAGGGTCTTGCTATTTAGCCCACAATAGCCTGGAACTTGTTATGTATCCCAGGATAGTGTCCAACTCATGATCCTCATGCCTCATTCTTACAAATGCTGGGATTATATGAATGTGGAAAGTGTGCGTTCTTGTGTAATTAAAAAAAAAATCTTCTCAGTTTCTGCCAGGAGTGGTGGTGCATGCCTTTAATTCCAGCACTAGGGAGGCAGAGGTAGGAGGATTGCCATGAGTTCTAGGCTAACCTGAGACTACATAGTGAATTCCAGGTCAGCTTGGGCTAGAGTGAGACCCTACCTCAAAACAAAACAAAACAAAACAAAATAAACTCTTCTTAGTTTCTGGTTCATCATCAGTAAACTGAAAAGATTTGCACCTTCTTCAGAATACTATTGCTAAGGATTAAAGACAAACTATAAAGTACAGTACAAGCATGCACACATTTCCATGAATTGTTATTTGTAATTGTGAACAGTTAATATTAATTTATTGAATGTTGTTTACATAGTTCAGTCAGCAACAGACTCTGGGAACCGATTAGAATAGTACATTTTTTTCATGGATCCTGAATCCTCAACCCTGTCTATGATTCTATCTCTGGGTTCAACTGTAATTCTGTTCACCTATTATCTATGTATGTATGTATGTATGTATGTATGTATGTATGTATGTATGTATCTATCTATCTATCTATCTATCTGTTTATCTATCAACTATCTTTCTACCTACCTACCTATCATCACATATCTATCATCATAATCATCTGTACATATTTCTTCTGTAACATATTTTTTATCTTTAATCAGTTTTTAGCTATGGATTGTCTATTCATAACCTTCTCAATTACAACCCTCCTTTCTAAATACTTTGACTCTCTGTTTGAACTACACTGCTGCTTATGTTTGCATTCTACGTAAATATGATTCCTTCCATCCTTTCCTTAATCTAGTGTGCATTTTGAGCCATCGGCTATGTAGTGACTGTAGCATTTATGCACAGGTTCCAGGAAAGCTGCTGTGGAGTATCATTTAGAGAAAAAAATTAAGACAAAAATTTTTGTGAGTTCTCAATGATGTGTAATGCTACTTCTGAAGAATAGGTCGCATTATAGTTAACTTGAAATATGTCGGTTTTTGTGGGTTTTATGTAGCTCATATAGTGCTCCCATTACTCAGAAGGCAAAGAGAAAGAAGAGCCATTCAGGAGATACCATAAAAAGGTATTTAAAAGCATGGAATGGTTTAGTTTTATGTGCACGTTTATTAGTTTGTGAACATGTATGCAAAAGAAAAATAAGAGTTTAGGAGACTATCTTTTTATTTTGCTGGAAAGTACACACTGATATGCTAAACAATACATCATTTTGGGAGGAGTATAAAATGATAATACTAAACAGCACATCATTTGACTTACTGCAACAAACATCAACACCATCATGCCTTCTGTAGTACAAGGAGACCAGCAAGAATAATGCTTGGACTATCTGGAGTCATAACAGCATGGCTCATTGAAAAATACTTATGTATTGACATATAGGGGTATATAAATACATACTAACCTATGCCTAAATGTATATTCAAACAAACACCAAAGTCAAAGGACTAATATGGAACACGAAGGGACAGACATTTTCAAATGTCAGCCATACGGCTGGAGAGAGACTCAGAAGTTAAGGTGCTTGCCTGCAAAGCCTAAGGACCCAAGTTCAACTCCCCTGTACCCATGCAAGCCAGATGCACAAAGTGGCACATGCATCTGGAATTTGTATGCACTGGATGGAGAGCCTGACACTCCTATTCTCTCTCTATCTATCTGCCTGTTCCTCTGTCTTCCATATCTCAAATAAGTGAATAAATAAAATATAAATTCATCAATAAAGATAATTCCACTCAGTTCCACCATCTTTCAAATTTCTGCTAGACCTACTTTTTCTTTTAGTTTTATGTTTAAAACATGTTACATATTTTCAAAAAGTGAACAGTTAAAAATTATATCACATTCATGAAAGACATCCCAGGACAATGTAGATGTCAACATGCTAATGGCTATAACAAGGAAAAGAAAATGTTTACCATGTAATACACACAATCAAAGCTATTGAGCAGGTAGCAGCATTTGCTATTCTTTAGGAAAATTGGCAATATCAGAAATACTGTGGATAATCAAAAGCAAAGAAATGTGTGATTGGTTCCATTAAATTTGTCCAAGGATCAGAGGAACAAGTATAGAATTAACTGCATTTATGAACAGTTTATTTCATAATGAATACTGAAATTTAAAAATATAGCCCTTTAGGCAATTTATGTTTTGAGTCATTTCCATTATTAATCAATTACCCAAATTGTGATCAACATATAAGGCATTTTTATTCAAGTTCTATAATCCTGTATACACTAGTGAGTATATGCTTTATGTTTTTTTTTTTAATGGTTGCAACTTTTAAAAAATGCTTTGGAGTATAATAAAAATATTGTGACTGTATTCCTTCACAGTTAAGGAAGAGCTACAGTGCAACTCCAGGCTTGGGAGCCATGGACGCAAACAAAGTCTCTTCATGGAGTCACATTCAGCCAAGCTGTGGAGAGACAGTGTTCAGGCAAACATACCAATGATTTCAAACAATAATAAATTCTATGATACAGAATTAAAAGCAATAAATCAATATGACTTGATTGGCATAAAGACTGGGGAAGCTCCAGAGGCTGTTTTGTACAAGCAGGTTAATGAAGATCCCTTTAAAATTTGACACTGGAATTGAGTCTAAGGTTTGGGTAGAGTAGAATATTGAGGGAAATGAAAGATCAGTGCTTGTGAGTGTGCATGCATATAGTGGTATGGAAAAGAATTTAGGTGCCAGTTTTTGTTGGGCCCTGAAAGGCCCAGGCGTGAGGCCTAGTGGAACTTCCTGAGCCTAGCTAAAGTTTGGCGACCTGTCTCTGGCCAGCTATGACTCAACAAGACTCCTAATGGCTTCTGGCCTGCCACTTTCACACAGGAGTTGAAATTACCATTTCAATAGTCACAGTTTACTATTGGCCCTTACCATTCCCCCCACCCCACCATCCTAAAATCACCATCTTTGTCCCCAACATTATATAGGCAACTGCTCATAGCAATAAAGCGAGTTCCTGTGTGTTCCTGCTTCCACAAGACTCCCGACTCAGTGTGGCTTTTCTCCGGTGGCTAGGAGAGGTTTCTGAGTCTTCCCGACACTCATCTTCCTCCTCAACCCCTTGGGAGGGACCAGCAGGCCTGGTCCTTTCCTCAGCACTACCTGTCCCCACTGGTGGAGCCCGGCCATTTTGGTTTAAATAGTGCGGACTTTATATTTGAACATCCTATATATTGGTTTCACTCCCATTGGGTTATTCTCTCATGTTCCCTCTTCCCTGCCACTGAAGGTAGTGCAACTTCCCACATTGTGGCTCTGACATTCTTTCCAACCTCTATATTGGGATATTCCCTGAGCTTTGCAGGGTGTGTTAGAAGTCTCCTTCAGTCTTGAACTCCCCGCAACACTGTACTTTCTGCTGTGTTGAGTTCTGAGTCTCCTCAGTGTCTACTGCCATTTTTGGGATATTTCAGTTGTAAACTTTTCTACTATTGGTGCTTAAACTGAAGAAAAGACATAACTACACATGCACACGTGTGTGTGTGTGTGTGTGTGTGTGTGTGTGTGTGAATTGAACTACTATACATTTGAGTCATTGATACCAGTACAATTCCATTTAAAGATATAATATGTAATATTATCCAGATACATTTAAATTACAAATATTTTCATTTTTTTCTTAATTTTCACCAACCCATGATTTTATTATTTTTATATTATATTACTTTTATCTTTATGTTTTGACTTAGTTTTAGTTGGAATCCAGAAATTTAGGTATCAGTCATTTTGGCACTTTCAAATATAATCTATTATAATTGATTTTCATCTTCCCTCCCATCATTAATCCCATCCCCTCATATTCTCCCCTGTTTTTTTTACATGTCATATGTTTCCTTTCATTAAGTGCTTACATTTTTTGGCAAAAATTCCATAAAATGACTGTTATTTTCAGGAGATCAGAAGAGGGGGAGAATGATCAAAATATGACAAACATATAATGAGTGTTTTTGTCTTTATTTTTCCACTTATGAAATTATTTTTGTTCAGGTTAGTATGTAGAGTAATGGGTTTCATCATGGCATATTTGTACATATGTGTCATTGTACAGTGTTTGCATGTGTTCCTCTTCCCTCTGTAGTGGATTTCATTTCTTCTCCTGGTAAATACTTATTTTTTTTTAATCTGAGAAGATGGAGACCTAAGTACAGGAATTTAAAGACTACTGCAATTAAAGACAAGTCTTGGAAGCTAGTGGTCTATACAGTTAAATTTCTATTAGTCTACATAAATATGAGAATTAGGTCATATATTTATATATTGAATCTATCTTCTGACAGTTGAGTCAAGAAAGGTTAAGAAATATTAGGCTAAACTAGTAACCTCACTGTCTCTAAAAAAACAAGGGTATATTCATACTTCTAGAAGCTAAAATATAGAGTTCTCTGTGAAAACCCGGAGTTTTAATGGAAAAGCACAAATGAAATATGCCTTAGTAACAGGGATAGCTAGCCTTAAACTTTACAAATTTTATTGCAAACGTTATAAAAATGTCTTGGTAGTATTAGATAGATTAACAAATACTTTTTAAGTCAAAGCCAGGCTTAACTGTATAAAGTAAAGGAGGCTCAGATATTTATCTGAACCATCATAAATGTCCAGAAATCAATAAGCATTACTAGAAATGCCAAACTGCATAAAATAAGGTTCATTACTAAAAGTAAAATCACTCAAACACAGGTGTATCAGAATGGGACCATCAGACTAAACATAATAGTCACAATAACTATATTAAATATATAAAGGACAATACAAACTGATTAATGAAAGACATGAAGAATATAAAAATAAAACCTTTAATGGTTAGTTTCATCATAAAGAAAATAAGAATTTATTTTAACTTCATTTTAACTTGATTATCTAAGAAAAAAAAAATCCTGTTTCCAAATAAGATCAGGGTCTAAGTTACCAGAGGTTAAAGGTTCAAAGTATGGATTTGGAGAGAGGGAACACAATTCAACCCATATAAGAATGTAATGTAATGCCACCATCACTGAATAATGTTGTCCTCAAAGTAGTGACTAAACCATGCCTATTGTCTATGTGTTTAGATCAATTTTGTATTATGACTAAAAGGGTAGGTGGTATACATTATACTTTGTAATTGTTTGTTATTACAGAAAAAAACAAATTTACACTTTCCTTCTAGATTTAATTTTAAGTATATATTATAAGAAAGTGGCCACCTGATATTTTCTTAGTTTAAAATCTCCACAGTGGGCTGAGTAGTCATAAATTAAGTTTAAAATAAAATTTTCATATATATTACGGCCATACCACTCAGAATGCACTTGATCTTGTTTGAAATGAATTATTTAAAAAGAGGATTGATGATTAATAATGGCAAATAGGTCCCAAATTAGAGTGCTATCATTTTGTTTCATATTAGTAAGCTTGTCCCCACAAGCCTTACCCCTTACATTCCTCAGAAGGAGCCATCCTTCACTCATTCCTGAGAGAAGTGGCCATTTTTCCTCTGGCCTTGTGAGCTACTGCAGTGCTGTTGTTTAAACTTACCCACAGTACTTTGTTCCAACAGTCTTGTAAGCCAGTGCACAGTAGGCCATTTGGTCTGCTACAACAAATTTGTGTTACCTGGGTGTGTCCACTGCATTTATTTCAGCAGTTTTGGAGGTTGGTGCATGAGTGCTGAGAGACCCTGTATGTGGGGAGGACTTCTAATAGTTTTCAGGTGGTCACTTTCCTACTGAATACTTAGATGGTAAAAGCAGGGATTGGATGAAACAGCAAATTTAGTAGTTTTTAGCATCATTCCAAGCATGGGCCTTCCATCCACATGACCAGTTTACTTCCCGAAGCTATACCTCAAAGTACCATGGTGGGGAGACTTGTGGCTTCATAATATCAATTCTGAAGGAGCCACAAACAAACATGCTGGAATGTCGACCGTGGTTGTTGACTTTCATTAGTGCTGTTAACAATTATGGATAGCTTTATCCTTGGGAACATATTAGGATTTGACCTCCTTTCCTCTGAAAAACAATATGGCTACTAGTTCTTTGGTAGGGAATGGGGAATAAACATGATATGTGACATTTCACAGAGATGCTCTTTGGGCCAGTGTATACTTCACATAGCAGTTGACATTAGACATAGGGATGGCTTTGCTAATGTAGAGAACATGGGCCCACACCTCCATGGAGCTATGCCATGATGGACCATATGGTTGAAATAAGTCTAGGTCACTGAAAATTAGAGTTATTTGATAAATGCTAATCTATCTCATTTTAAGATAAACAACTGCTAGTCTTAGAATTTGCACACAGGGACATTAATGGAGAGATGAGAGCTGTAGAATGCCTAGATGATTATAATTAAAAATGAAACATGCTAGGATAAAAACATAGGAAGGATTTTATGGATAATCATAAGTCAGTGTGGGCAAGTTTTCTGAAGGGGAGGGCCATCATAATTTATTGAGAGACAAGTAGATGTCAGTGATCTTAAGAAAATTATGTCTGAGGGGCAACATGGACAAGGAGAGACTAGCAATTTCTCATTATTCTGCAATGTAATTTGTAACACTTGAGGGTCAAATGACAGAGGTGATGTTTGGGGAGGACAAGATAACAAGAATCTGGGTCAGAAAGGTCTTTATATCATGCTTTGAAGTTGAATATAACTTCCTCAGATACCTTCTGCAGCTGGTAGAAAGTTCACAGAGGAGTAAAATAGTTTAACATGGGTTGGAGTTTGGTAAAAAGAAAGTTTTACATAAACTATGAATACTGCTAAGCAAAATGCAAATGTGGAAATTACAAAACTATATGTCAAAACACTTAAGTGAGGGCTCTGGGAAAATAGGTAAATACTGTTGCTTATTTAAGATGTTACTAGACAGTTTGTTCAATTAAAAGGAAATTTAATGTAATGGCCTGGCTAGCTAAGCAAAATAAACTAAAAAAGATTTTTTCCCCACATCTTAAAAACCTATGGGAAATGAAAATATATGTTTAGAAAATACAGTTAAAGATGTGATTGGAAAGAACTTGTTAAGATAAGCAGCACAAATGGAGATGAAATAAGTTATCTCTGGCTCTCTTGCTAGGAAAATTAACTTATAGCAAATGTAGAATAAATAATTTAAAAGGCTGTATTTTCATATTAGAAGAGCAAAGATGGAAAGTAGCAAAAAGTTTAAATAGAAAATGTGGAGGAGGAAACCGCAAATATGCGTCTCTAAGTTTTCCTGTTCTTTGGTTATTTAATCAGGCTTGATCTAGATCCTGTCAGAAAGGGATGAATCAGAAGGAAATAAGATTACCAATCATCCGACAAGACAGAGATGCATTTCCATTTTTGTAGGTTTTAGTGGTTATCTATCCATTAGAACCATGTGAGCCCAGAAAGTGGAAGACTATGGTGAGAGAAAGATGAAAGGGAAGAGAGAAGCAGAGAAGTGAGACAAAGAGTAAGCCTTCACTCCTTACTATGGCCTATGAAGCTGGAGAGGCCACTACTCATGGAATTCAAGAAGTCTAGAATCTGAGTACGGTCACTGGCTCACAGCCTGCAGGGAAAAGAGGACCTCAGTGCAGTGATGGCCTGAAACTGGATTCTTCAAAGCACCTGAAGGAGCTTGGAAACATCTACCCCCGGGGCCTCCAGAAAGTAATTCAATGCTAGTGACAGGTGGCCACTTTGCCAACTAAATCCAGCTAAGCCCATTACGTGTCTGAGCTCAAGTACTGTGAGGTCAGGAGGCTTCAGGCCATTGAGTTTCTGACATTTTGTTATAGTAGCAACAGAATATTACAAGTATAAATAAAAGTATATAAAAGTATATAACAAGATACTCAGGATATTGTAAAACCCACACCTTCAGGGTTCATCAATGAGTGTTCATATATAGTGCCAATCCAACCTGTGGACTACAGGGCAACACTGCCTGGGATCAAACCAGCTTCACCATTTGCCACTTTTTTTGACACTGGGCAAGTCTCTGACCTTCAATTTCTTCATAGATGGAATGGGGACCATGGAGGCTCATTAAAGAACATCATAATTAAATGTAACATTACAGGTAATGTTCTCAGAACCATACTAAGTTTTCAGAAACTACTGTATAGGTATTAAGTACAATTACTTAATTTGAAAGTATTTCACATTAACACAGTTTCTGCCTGTTTTACAGGGTAATAGCTGAAAATTTTAAAGATTATTACTTTATTTCATTTATTTGAGATGAGATGAGAGAGAGAGACAGAGAGAGAGAGAGAGATTGAGAGAATGGGTATGTCAGGGCCTCCAGCCACTGGAAACGAACTCCAGATGCATGCACCACCTTATAAATGATAAGCCATCTCTTCAGGCTGTGCTGAAACTTTTAACAGAAAAAGTGTTCAGTCTTTTGGGTTATGTTCGCCTACTAAAATTCAGAATTTCAGACTGGATAAACAAAAAGCAAAATGTAAGAAAATAATGACCAAACACATGATAGAAAACAAAAGCAATAAATTAATTGAAGCAACGGTCATAGAAATAAAAGGTTATTTGATGACAACACAGTTAAAATGGATACATTAGGACTTAAAATATAATACATACCCACGCCAATTATGGTAGCAAGGTAAAGAAACCTAGATAGACTCTTGTATTGATTTGAGTAAGCCCTAGATGTAAGTCTATGGACATATGAAGATTTACTTGAATTTTAAAAATCAGTTTCATTTAAAGTCAAGGAAAAATGTGGGATTATTAATAGTACCAGAAAATTTGAAAACAAACTAAATTAAAATAAGCCTTCTATCATGGAGAAAAATAAATATTAGATCAAATAGGAACCTACTCATAGAGGTAATACAAAAAGGAAATTAGAAAATATTCACAAATTATGGGGTGAAATTTAAGTATGTCATAAAAGAAAGTTTGATAAAACAGGATGTTTGTTTGTTAAATCTGGGTCTCATATTTACTTATAGATTTAATGTGCAATGGTTCTCTTCAAATATTTTTATTTATTATTAAACAGAATGCATAACTTCTGAGTAAATACTACCACATATAAAAAGGGAGAAGACAATGTATACTTGTAACATATCACTACCCAGAAATAATCCTAGCTAAGCAATGATTGCATATTATTTTTAATATGTGTTCTCACTTATGCATTTTATTGATGGTTGTTACCACTGTGTATCCAAGTGGGAATAAAAGCATTATATTCAGTGGTAGTACTTTTAATATATATAGCACTTTTATGCAACACTTGCATCTTATAAACCTTATTTTGTTCATATTCCAAATAGAATTCAAGTGTCAAGTGTCTGAGTTGTCTCAGGTCACACAATTGACAGAAATGTACAAAACATTGACTTTACAGAGACATCATACCACAGAAGAAATAAGAATTCTCAGTAGCCTAGTGCCACAGCAGAAAGCATCATTTATAGGACTATATAAGTCTACTTGTGATTCTTCACCACCTTTGGCTGTTTCAAATAGAACTTTTATAGTGCAAACTGGAGTTTCTTCTGATTGTAAAGGAGTTCACTGTGGTATGCCACTAGGATATATTTGAAATAATTAACTTTTATATTACAATTCTCTTTGAGACATTTGTTAACATACTGCTACAGTTACCTTCTTGTTGCTGAAACAAACCCCTGACCAGAAACTATGTATGGGAGGAAAGAGTTTATCTTAGGCTTACAGAATCCAGGGGAAACATGATCAATGGTGGAAGAATCATACTTCCATAGGTCAATAGCACAGAGACGTGAGCAACAACCAGGAAACATGAACACCCAGAGCTCAAATTGACTGCCCACTCACCTAGCAGGGCTTTACTGAAGATCCTCTGCCCAGCGACATACCTCCTCCCATCATTGCTCTGCCAGCTGGAGACTCAAGTTGCAAGCTCAGTCTTAATCAAAAACACCTGAGTCTATAGGGCCATGCATTCAACTACTACACATGCCTTTTGGTCAAATATTTTCAACTCTACATATTTTATTCCCTTTCAGGATAGTGGCTTTACAATTTTCCCTATGTTTGAGCTTGTGTTGAACAAAAATATAAGTAAGCACCATCCACACTAGACTACTAAATATTTCTTGTAGGCATAATTTAGTGTGAATTGTGTACTAAAAAAATGCAACACAAATTTCAGTGCCAGAAATAGGATACCTTCTAGTGAGTTACCGGCCAGGGAGGTCCTTGATATCCCCCAAACCTGGCAAACCATTGCCAAGGCTTTTGATTTCCCAACAGGGATAGATGGTAAGACCCTATTGCTGAAGACTCAACATATTTGGGCTGCAAGGACACTGAGAAATCAAGAGGAACTGAGCTGAAAACCTCCTCCTTGTAGACCATCTGACAGAAAGCTGTAAAAAAGCTACACTGTTTGCAGGTCTATGGGAGATAAAAGTTATAAGTGGAGATAAACAGCAGTGGATATTGTAAGCCTTAAGTTTGGCCAGCCAGGCCAATGAGCCAACAGTACAATAGCGGCATGTCTGTCATGTGGGAAAACATGGACTGGAGGACTGCTCCGTGGGAGGAAATATATGCATGGTACTGAAAATCTACAACCAAGGTCATGAGTTCTAGGGATGCAACAGCTGCTGGTGTCTGGCTAAATATGTATATTTTGCTCACCCAACTGCCCAGTAAGCACTTCTTTTAATGTTCATACTTATATATTCATGCTACCCTCTCTTTTGGATTAGAGAAGCTTCTCTTTTCAGATGTTGGTAACTTCTAGGATGATTCAAACGGCACCATAGTGCTGAGAAGTGACAGAGGAGTGTTTAGTGCTGAAACATCTCTATCACACCCTTCAAGGCTCAGGGTCCATTGTGGAAGAGGTGATGGAAAGAATATAAGAGTCAAAGGAAGGACAGGACTGCTTACGATGCACTCTTCCAGACACAAAATGGCCTGGATATCTGTGACCTCACAATGCCTGGCACTACCTACACAGGACCCTCATAATAGGAGGAAAAGGTGATTAAATTAAAATATAAGAGAGGCTAACTAGAAGGGGAAATAATGTTGAGTGGCTTTGTGAAAGGTAAAGTAGGGGGAGGGGAGGGAATAACCATGGTTTATTGTCTATAATTATGGAAGCTGTCAATAAAAAATCATAATTTTAAAATAAAAATAAGAACTTTGGCAGGAAAAAAAAAAACCAAGAAAGAAAGGAAAGAAGGAAGGAAGGAAGCAAGCAAGCAAGCAACCAAATCCAAAGCCTATGACTGAGGAGGTCAGTAGCATTCGGGTGTGGGGGAGCTAGTACTGCTCTTTGGCTAAATAGATATACTATGTCCACCAAATTATCCTCTAAATTTTTGTGTTTAGTTACATATATTAATGCTACTCTCATTTTTGGTTAGAGAAACTTCTCTTTTCAGATAGTGATGACTACTAAGGAGACTCAACACTCATGAAAGTACTAAGAAGTGACAGTGGAATGTTCAACGCTAAGTGAGACATTTTTTTATGAAAACCTCCAAGTGTTAGGGACCATTGCAGAAGAGGTGGCAGGAAGATTGTAAGTGCCAAAGGAAAGGGAAGAATAGTTTGAAATACCATCTTCCAGACATCAAGTGGCCATGTTATTCATGTCCTCACAGTGGTTGTTTCTACCTATACAAGATCTGCATTATAGGAGGGCAACAAATAAAATGATGACATCAAAATAGGAGAAAGAGGTTCCAGTTAGGAAGAAGAAGGGTTTTAATGGGCACATTCAGAATTCTACATTATTTTTAGTGGGAGAACAGATGAATTACCTATTAAAATCAGGTCTACACAGACATACACTTTAATATATTTTCAATAAAAGAATTGCCAGCAGTACACTTTCTTCATCATCCCAAAGTAATTCACCTGAGTCTGATACATTGATTTGTCATTGAAATTGAGCTCTTCAGTAGATGACGTTTAAATATCAATCACCTTATGAATATTTAAAATCAAGAAATGTCAAATGAAAGGTTTAGTCATCTATTTTAAGAGTGCTTCACAAATATCAGATAAAATGAGATCATACTTAGTATAATTCAACACTTTTAAAGGGCTGGTCTTTTCATAGTAATGGTCCAAAATATTTGGAGAGGGTATTCTATTCCAGCATGAACATAACCTTTATGCTTAGTGGGCTTATTTTATTTTCAGAGTTTTTTTAAAAACTTTTAGAAAATATTTATTTATTTATTTTTTAGAAAGAGAGAATTGAGAGAGAGAGAGAAAGAGAGAGAGAGAGAGAGAGAGATGCCAGGTGCACATGAACTCCAGACTCATATACTTATGCATCTGGTTTTTGTATGGGTACTGGAGAATCTATCTTGGATCCATGGGCTTTGCAAATAAGACCTTTAAGTGGGTCCCACTCTAGCTCAGGCTGACCTGGAATTCACTATGTAGTCTCAGGGTGGTCTTGAACTCACAGTGATCCTCCTATCTCTGTCTCCCAAGTGCTGGGATTAAAGGCATGTGCCACCACACCTAGCTTTCAAATGCTTTTTTGATATCAGAAAAACTTTATATCTAAGTTCTTTTTAAAAATTAATTAATTACATGTATGTGTGTTTGTGTACAGTGTATGGAGGCAGACCAGGGCCTCTTGCTACTTTAAAGAACACTAGACGTGTGTGCCACTTTTCTCTGCCCACCTTCACTTAGGTGGCTGAGGAATGAATCCATGTTGGTGGGCATTGCAAGTAAGTGCTTTTTGTAGTTACCTTCTCTTTGCTGGACAAACACCAGATTAGAAGCTGCTTACGGGGGGAAATCAATTCTTTTAGGTTTACAGAGTCCAGGGGAATTTCCATCATTGCAGAAGAAGTTGGCTCGCTTCCATAGATCCAAGCAGAGAGAAACTTCAGCACTCAGCCAGCACCAACTGACAGCAAACACCAGCAGCTGGAGCTCCTACCCACTCTTTACACAACTTAGGACTGGACATAGATTCACCCCTAGTGATACACCCTCTGGCAAGCTTCCAGAGACTCCAGTTGAAAGCTCAGTCTTAACCCAAAATTCCTGATCTATGAGGGTTTGCATTCAAACCACCATAGTGCCTTTAATCTTGAAGCTATCTCCTTACCCCCATTCTATTTAATTTTATCATCATTTTCCCCATTAGCTTAATTCAAAATAATAAGGTTAATTCTAAGTTGATATATTAAAATGAAATGTCAACCATATGGAGCAAGTTTATTTGTTTGATTAAAATACCTATCAAGAGTTTAATTTTATTATATTGTGTTTCTTACTGGTTAAATTTAATATTTTGAAGAACCCCAAATATAAATTTATTATTTGCACTCACTTTTTCAGACAAATATTTAGATATTTTAAATGTACTTTGCTTTATATTAAAATTTCAAACTAAGTAATACCAATGCTCACACAATTTGGCTCTTTGTATAAATTATATTTCATAAATAAATGTTCCTTTTATGGAGAGATTCAACACAGTGCTTGGAAAGCAGTTTCCTGTTACATTTAAAGTGTTTAATTCAGAGAGGGAAGAAGTGGCATTGATGAATGGGTACTGAGTATCAATTAGATAGGAACAGAAAGTTTTCATGTGTTATTTGCGGAATCAGGTGACTACAGAAAACACTAATCTATCTCAGAAATCAAGAAGAAAAGATTGAGATAAAGGATAAATGTTTGATGTGATGTATATGTTTAATCTGATAAGCATTATACAATATGTAAATGTAGGAAGATATTGCATGCTGACTTATTACTATGTATATATTTTATGTTAAAAAACATTAATGTGTTGGTGATGTGCGGCTGTTCTTGCCTTGAATCCTAGCACTGGGTAGGCAGAGGTAGAATGGCCAGGAATTGAGGGCTAGTCTGGCTTTCATAGAATGTCCAAGGCTAGCCTGTACTACATGAGATCCTGTCCCAAAAATGAAATATGGGGCTGGAGAGATGGCTAAGCCGCTAAGGCACTTACCTGCAAAGCCAAAGGATCCTGGTTCAATTCTCCAGGAACCACATAAGCCAGATGTACAAGGGGGCACAATGGAGTTCATTTGCAATGGCTGGAGGCCCTGGCGTGCCCATTCTCTCTCTTTTTCTCTTGCTCTCTCTTCTTTTCCTCTCTCTCAAATAAATAAATAAAATATATTTTTTAAAAAACTACATACGTACACAATGAAAAACAATAAATTTGCCAATAGATAAATAAATAATTTAATTTGGCAAAGAAAGAAATTTGTCTTGGAAACCAAGTGCTCAGCCCTTGTTTCTTCCAGCTTTTATGAAGAAGTAAGATATAGTTACCTACCTGTATTAAAATTCTCCCAACAGGGCTGGAGAGATGGCTTAGCGGTTAAGCGCTTGCCTGTGAAGCCTAAGGACCCCGGTTCGAGGCTCAGTTCCCCAGGTCCCACGTTAGCCAGATGCACAAGGGTGCGCACGCGTCTGGAGTTCGTTTGCAGAGGCTGGAAGCCCTGGCGTGCCCATTCTCTCTCTCTCCTTCTATCTGTCTTTCTCTCTGTGTCTGTCGCTCTCAAATAATAAATAAAATTAAAAAAAAAAATTCTCCCAACATACAACTGAACCTACTCACCAACATATTATTCATATGTTTATTCCTTGAATTTAGGAACATTGACATTACTTAAATAATATATATTAAATTCTTTCAACTTTTTGAGCATAGTTAAATGGGGTATGTACATAAAAACCAAAGAACAAAATCAATGCCACCGAAGAACCCACTGATAATCTACATTTGTAACTTATGATTATAGGTAAAGAAATCCCATTTAAAAATGGCCAGGAACAGCTGTGTTTCCCAGTGGTAGCTTTGTCTTTCCACAAGGTAAAGGATGATTGGATGGTTCCACTCAGGGTCCCGTGAGTTCTCTGGAATAACTCATCTCTTCCATACTGATATCTCCTACACCTTCTCTACCTGTGCCATCTTTCACCCACCATACAGCTTACGCAACCTTTCATCTACTTGATTTGTCCTGTGGTTTTCAACATTACATCTTATCTCCATGAGAACCTTAGCCACTTGGCTTCTATCCGTTTCAGACTTCATAAAGATATGCATGTGTGGTGATTTGAATGAAGTGTCTCTCATAAAGTCGTGCTTTCTAAATGCTGGGTCCCCAGCCTATGGCAACTTGGCATTGGAGCCTTCTGGTGCAAGTGTGTTGTTAGCGGCAGGCTATAGCCAGTCTTACAGCCAGGTTCCTCTTGCCAGTGTTTGGCAAATCCTTCTTCTGCTGCTGTCCACCGATGTTGGCCAGAAGTTGATGTCCAGCCTCTGCTCATGCTAGGTTTCCCCTGCCATCATGGAGCTTCCCCTCAAATGTGTAAGCCAAAACAAACCCTTTATTCCCACTAGCTGTGTTTCTGTCAGGTGCTTTGTGGTAGCAATGTGAAGCTAACGTCAACAGCATGTCTTGTCTTGATTAGTTTCTTTCTATCTTTTACCTTTACACCTTTAGAAATCATACCTGTTCTCAACTTACCTCAGGATTAGGATTCCCATCATATCTATAATTAGCTTCTGGAGAATTTTGACAATTAAGTGGATACTCATTATAAATACATCTTTTCTGGCTTAGAATATATTTTGTCTCTTTATATGACTTTATAAACAGTTGTCAAATCTCTAAAATTTGAATTTCTTGCCTTAATTTTACCTGTTTTTGAATAAATAGGAGAAACCATACTATCAAATGAAAATGAGTTATTTTCCTTAAAGTAACATGAAGATATTGCTAAGAAACAGACCATCTTACATTAACTCAAATCTCTGAGATTTATTCTAACCCTATTCCATGCTCTCAGTGGTAACTTAAAAAAAAAAATCAATATCTCATCTTTTCCTTGTTTTCTTCCTTCCCTTCTCCTTCCCCTTTCTTTCTCCCTCCCTCCTTCCCCGTTTCTTTCTTTTGTTTTTTGCCATCATTACTTCATTAAACTACAACATGCTTCCACATTGCCCCCTTGCTAAAGTCTTTATAACCTCTCCACATAGAGCAATCTACAGAAATTCTTTCATAATAAAAGGTCCACAGATGACAGTTACCAAGAAGAAGTGATCAGTTATATTCAGTTCTGAATATGAACTCTAACCATGTTCTCTGAGGCTCAGAACAACTTTCAGAAGAGGGAGTGAAATGACTGTCAGAGCAGGAGGAAGAGAAGTGTGGCTTTGAAATGCTACCTTCTGGATATGAAATCAGCTACACTCATGGTCTCACAGCAGATGGGATTTCCTGTGCATTATTGAACCTGTCAATATCTCATCATAGATGAGCTGCAAGAGGGGAAGTCATGTCCTTTGGAGGGGAAGCCATTGGAGGATTGCCATTAAAAATAACCTCCAACCTGTGATTATGCAAGTGACTTAAATCAGTGTTTCAAAACATGAAGCAAGCAAGGCATGAGTGTACACTGGGGATAGGGAGAGGAAAGAAGAAAAGACAGGGTAGACAGGGGATAAAAATGCATCTTATAGATGTATGAAATTGTCAAAAATAATGTCACTTCTTTCATTAATACTCTTCTTCTAATGGTTGACAAAGCCCTACAATATCTAGTTCCTTCTTAACTCTTTGACTTTTAGTACTTCCCATCCTCACACTTCTCCATTTATATGCAGCATTTTACTTTCCTTTATGCATGCCACCGAAGTTATTACATTTCACACTGGCAATTGATTTTACTTGAACACCTCCTCCTTAGATGAACACATTGCTCTCACTCCATGAAGAATGATTAAGATGAAGTCCTATTGAGCACACTGAAAATCATCCAAAGACATAGATGCCCTTATGAAAACACAGTCAAGTAAAGATAGGTACAAGGATAATTCTATGTGGCTGTAAAGGCAGAGATTAGAGCTATACTGCAAACCACGAAATACCATATACTGGCATCAAACCTGCTGAAGCCAGGAGACAGGAAAGGATTTACCCCACAGGTTTCACATGGAAAATGTAAACACCTTAATTCCAGACTGTTCTAAGCCTCCTCATTTGTGGTATATCTCTGCAACTACCCTAGGAAATGCATAGGAGTCTATTCATTATCAAATAGGGCTCTCATATTTTGACACAGATATATGAAAAGTCAGAGAATTTCTCAGAAGTTGGCACATGGTTAGTGACTACTATATCATGTTTTAACTCATTTATACTTGGAAATACATCCAGTTTTCTTTATTAGAAACAGCTTTTAGGTAGTCTGGAAATATTTCAAAGGATGCAGACCAATATTCTTTTTTTAAATTTATTTATTTATTTATTATTTATTTATTTATTTATTTGAGAGTGACAGACACAGAGAGAAAGACAGATAGAGGGAGAGAGAGAGAATGGGCGGGCCAGGGCCTCCAGCCTCTGCAAACGAACTCCAGACGCGTGCGCCCCCTGTGCATCTGGCTAACGTGGGACCTGGGGAACTGAGCCTCGAACCGGGGTCCTTAGGCTTCACAGGCAAGCGCTTAACCGCTAAGCCATCTCTCCAGCCCAGACCAATATTCTTAAGGTTACTGTTGAGGATTATAAGAATTTTACCTGTATGATGAAAAAAATATCATTTAAAAATATATATATATATTATTTTTATTTATTTATCTGGCAGAGAGAGACAGAGAGAGAGAGGGAGAAGGAGAGAGGGAGAGGGAGAGAGAGATTGGAGAATGGACACTCCAGGGCCTCCAATCACTGCAAACGGACTCCAAATGCATTTGCCACCTTGTGCATATGGCTACCTTGGGTCCTGGGGAATCAAACCTTGTCCTTTGGCTTTGCAGACAAATGCCTTAACTGCTAAGCCACCCCGCTTAACACCCCTCCCCCCCCCTGCAGGCATATCTTAATTGCCTTTTGTCATTGTACTAACTTCCCTTCCCTTTGTTGACATATTTGTTACCCAGTTGTTTTGGATCTATTCTGCATTGTAATTGTGATTTTCTGTTCTTTTGCTATGCATTTCTCTTGTCTCTTAGAATTGCTACTATTTTTTCTTGCTTCTCAAATCTTTCCAAAAGTACTTTCATATACTTACAGATAAGAATAAGAGATTTGCAGAAACTAATTTGTAGTCTTTTGCCAGGGACACTTACTAATTTTGACTGATCCAGTGATATAAAAAATAAATTGAAAAATGAAAGCCTGATAGTATTTATAGTTTTTTTTTTTTTTAAATTCCCCCTATGCTCTACATGATCCAAGATACTACTTCTTAAATATTTAAGCATTCATTACTTAGGACTCTTTAGGGTAGTCATCATGTTTAGGCACTAGAACTGTGTTGGGTACAAAGAGTGGTTTGAGATACCAATCCTGCCATAAAAGTAATGGAAGTGAGGAGCTTGGGAAGTAGCTCAGCATATCCAAGGGCTTGGGGCACAAGAATGAGGACCTGAGAGGGCTGCAGTTAAATTTATAGTATCCATGCAAAAGGCCACTTACTAGAAACCCCAGACCTGTGCAGAGCAGAAATCAGAGAATTTCTGGTTCTTGGTGGTAAGTCCATCTGACCTAAAACAAACAGCCACTTCAGGATCATTAAGACTCTGTCTCAAGAAAACAAGCATGATATATTGAGCCAGCTTCTTCCTGGGTGAAATACCCCCTGGAATCTATAAGCCTGAAATAAAGCCTTTTCTCTGACAATCTGCTTCTGGTCAAGTGTTTGTTCTACCAATAAGAAGGTAATTGCAACAGTTCCAAATAATTTCACGAAACTGTTACCATGTTGGAATATGGAATTGGGGTAACCTGAGTCAGTGTTTCTGTTCATGGTGACTCATGTTTGATTATACAATAAACTATCTCTTATTGCCTTTGAGGTGAGACGTGTGTGTGTTTCTGTGTGTGTGAATGATAATGATATTTAATGTAAATGATAAGATCTAGGTAGCTTTTGTATCTTTATATATAGCTTTCAGAGTATACACTTCTCCTCTGTCCCTTCATAGCTAATGTGAAGCCAATGTAGGAGATGAAACACCTGAGAAAATGGAAGAAAATGAAGCAGGAGAGGGATAGTTAGGTAGCTTTAGGAAAAGCTTATAAGAGAGAAATCTGAAGCTACACAGTCCCCCTTCCATTACTCTGTTGCAGCAGGAGAACTGGAATTTAGTGTCTACCCATCAAACTCAATCGGCCTTTCTCTCTTGCACTTTACCCAAGAGTGTGTGTATGTGTGTGTGTGTGTGTGTGTGTGTGTGTGTGTGTGTGTGTATACGTGTGTGTTAAGCCCTCATCTGAGCCCAAGCCAATCTGCTCTCCCTCTGTACCCAGGTGTGCTAACCTCTTCTGGATACAACCCCCTTACTCAAAATAAATAAAACCTTATCTGGGGCCATGATCTGGAATCTATTTTTTGCTCCTTGGATGTTCATGTCTTAAAACCTGAGTCTTAGGGGTATCAACACCAGTAAGGCCATAATCTTCCCACTCTGGCAAAGGATATTCCATTTTCACTATTTTTATGGCCTTTTAATCCTTTAAATTTCAAGACTTTTATAGATACTTCCTTTTCACATTTTTTCTCCCAGCTCCTGAACTCCTACATGAGCTCTCAGACCGATGGGGGCATCCATTCCACTTTGCGTGGTGTGAGGACTCTCACTCATCACCCTGACTTCACTGAATAAATGCAATAGCTTATAAACTATTATTCTCAGTTGATTTACTCTAATTATTTGTTAAAACAGATAAGTAGTCAGGTTTTAGAGCTTAAGGACTTTTTCCTGAACATCCCAAACTCCATTACAATTGAAAATACAATTAGGGCCATTTTAGAAATTGTAGGAAAATTTTTCTAATCCCAAACCATAATTCATTGAGCAATTTTTTAAATGAAACTCAAGTCATCAACTCAAATAACAATTTAAAAATCAAATATTCTAAAGTAATACAGTCCAGGGATATGCTAATTCAATGGTTACATGCTGAGAAATGATGGTAGAAAAATTTTCAGATATTGTTTGGCACAGTTGAAAGATTATATTTTTATACCAGCAGAAAACCTTGTATACTCAGTGAAACCACTGCACTTTCTAACATACAGTAGTTTTACAACTGAAGTTAAGTGTTCAGGCAGCCTTCCTTGGCATTGTACGCAATGAGTTCAATATGCATGTTGTGTGTTAGAGACAAGTTTGCAAGGCTGTTATGATAATCAATACAGGTGAGTGCCACCAGAAGCAACTTTGGTTCACTACACATTCAGTTTTGAATATATTTTTGGTCATTGTGTTTTCAGAAGCCTTTTACTGTTGCCAACATTTTTGTGACCCCTCCATTGCTACACCACCTCAGATGGGTATGCAACCCACACTTCACGAGACTGTGCTTTGGGGTGGGAAGTAGCTCGTAGGGTAAACTGCTGCCTTGTAGGCATGAAGACCAGAGCTTGATCTCCAGCACCTGTGCAAAACGCTGAGGTGGGAGTGCACACTTGCAATCACAGCTCTGAGAAGGATGGAGACAAAAGGATTAGAGGGACAACTGCCCAACCAGTCTAGTCTACTCAGTGAGATCCATGCCGATGAGACTCTGTCAAAAAGAGGTAGTTGCTTTTCCTAAGAATAACATCTGAGGATATTCAAAGCTCATTCAAACAGAAATGAAGAAGTTGTAGAGAGATCAACACTAAAGTCGACATATAACACACTCACCAAGGCTCAGAGAACATTGTAGGTGAGGAGTGGAAAAGACTGTAAGAGCCATAGGGTGGGAAGGGGCATCTTGAGTCACAGCCCATCCACCACCCACAGAGACGGACTGCTGCATTCATGACCCAATAGTGAACAATGGTAACTCCACTGAGGAGGGCTTTCTATGGAATGGGGGAGGGAATATAACAGGATAATATAAGGGCATGGAATCAGTACCTGATTTGCTTAGACAGTAAAGTTCATAATTAATTTAAAAGAAAGAGAAAAAAATATAATTCCTTTTGTATCTATCTACATGTAGCATATTATAAGTTGCAGGAAAGTAAGTTGGCTTCTTTAAATTTTCCCCTAACATTTGAAAATTAACAATTACCCTAGATATTTTCATAAATTCTGTACAAATTAATATACTGTAATATATTATATATTAAAACACATTAGCTTGTACACTAATATGGGTACAAATGTAAGTACTATTACTGCAGGATCATATTAATTGGTTGAATTTGTTTATTTTCTTTATTTGTTTCTTTTCTTTCCTCTCTGCCTGCTTTCCTCCCCCCCTCCTTCCCTTCCTTTCTTTTTATTTTTTAAAAATATTTTTAAAACTTTATTTGCTATCCTTACTGGGGTAAGGTAAAATCTCACAGTTGTTTTAATTTGTATTTCCTTGATGATTAGGGATGATGAACATTTTCTTAAGTGTATGTTTTCCATTTGTATTTCTTCCTCTATGAACTGCCTGTCCAGCTTTTTGCCCCATTTTGTGAGTGGGCTGTTTGACTTTTTATTTGTTAACTTTTTGACTTCTTTGTAGATTCTAGAGATTAGGCCTCTGTCAGCTGGACAATCAGCAAATATTTTCTCCCATTCTGTGGGTGATCTATTGGCTTTGCTTATTGCATGCTTGTCTGTAAAGAAACTCTTCAGCTTCATGTAATCCCGTTGGTTGAGTGACATTGTGAACTACTGGGGTTTTGTTCAGGAAGTCTTTTTCCATTCCTATATCATGGAAAGTTCTTCCTGTATTTTCTTCCAGTAGTAGTTGGGTTTCTGGTCTTATATTGAGGTCCTTGATCCATTTGGACTCGAGTGTAGTGCATGGTGAGATGTGTGGATCAAGTTTCAATTTCCTGCATATGATTATCCAGTTTGTCCAGCACCATTTGTTAAAGATGCTATCTTTTTTTTCCCACCTATACTGTTAGGGTCTTTGTTAAATATCAAGTAGCTGTATTTGCTTGACCCAAAGTCCGGTTCCTCAATTCTATTCCATTGGTCTACCCTCCTGTTTTTATGACAGTACCATGCTGTTTTTATTACTATGGCTTTGTAATATAGCTTTGGATCAGGTATGGTGATGCCTCCAGACGTATTTCTTTTGCTGAGGATATGCTTGGATATCTGAGGTCTTCTGCCTTTCTATATGAATTTTGAGATTGTTGGGATTTTAGTTGGAATTACATTAAATCTGTATATTGCCTTTGGTAGTATTGCCATCTTCACAATGTTAATTCTGCCTGTCCAGTAGCAAGGAAGGTCATTCCATTTTCTCAAGTCCTCCTCAATTTATTTTTTGAGTGTTTTTATGTTTTTGTTGTATAGATCGTTCACTTCCTTGGTTAACATTATCAAGGAGAGAGAGACAGAGAAAAGAGAGACAGGTATATAGAGAGAATGGGCATGCCAAGGCCTCTAGCCATTGCAAAGAACTCCAGATGCATGTGCTACTTTGTGTGTCTGGCTTACATGGGTATTGGGGAATTGAACCCAGGTAGTCAGGCTTTGGAGGCAAGTGCCTTAACTGTTGGGACACTTCTTCAGCCCATTTTAAAGTTTTAAAAATTGATTAATTTATTTGATTTATTTGAGAGAGAAAAAGAAACAGAGTGCCAAGATCCAGCCTCAATGGGTTTTACAACTTGAAGAGGATGTGTGGAGTTGGTGTTGTGAGAAAATGATTTGGACCAGTGGTTCAGGTGAAGCACACTTTTTATACTTTTACAACACATTATTATTATTATTAATTATTATTTTGCAAGCAAGACATAGTAACTTATTCATGTAGCTTCTATTCTCTAAGAAATCTTGTACAATATTCTCCTTGGTTTCCCCTGCTTCTGCTTAAATCATGAACCTCTTGCCCCATAGACATTCTGATTAACATCTTAAAGAAGAAAGTCAAGGATTGCAAGCTGGTTAATATCTTTCCCAGGCTCATGGAAACTAGCCAAGAGCCCTGGCAGGTAGCTCTTGTGGTAATAAGGTGTTATGCCCCTATATATGGTAAAGGTTGATCTATCCAACCAGTGTTTTTCATTGATGTCTTTCCTTTAGGAGCCCACCAAACTCTACTGTTAAATCTGAAAGTTACATATTCTGTTTTAATTCCTTGTGTGGGCCCAACCCTATTATGTGAAAGATGTTTCCATTTGCTCCCTAGCATTTCAGGCTCCTTTTCTAGTAAGTCATCTGTAGGTTCAGGAAATGTGCCCATTAATGCCTGTAATCATAAGTAATGTTTCTTGGGAACAATTGGTAAGGCATGTGACATAGCATTGTGAAGAACATGTCTTATTAATTCAAACTATTCATAGTTTAAGGATCCACAATCCATTTACCTGTTTAAATATTACAGCCTCAGAAATTTCTTTTTAATCATTGCTTACTGTATAAGCATACCTAAATTGGATTCCTTTATTACTACTGAGAAAGGGAGAATGAAAGCAAAAATAAGCAACAGTATACTTAGTGTAGACCATCAGGTAGCAGGCATTCTAGGAGGTCGCTGAAAACCCTCCTGGCTTTGCCAAGGGAAGTCTCAAGTTCCACAACTTTGCAAGGTGGAGTCCCATCAGCATCAAACTCCAGAGCCTACTGCTGCAGTTGCATAGCCACGAAAAACAGAAAGAGGAAGAGATAGAGATAGAGAGAAAAAGAGAATGGACGTGACAGGATCCACAGCCACTGCAAACGAACTCCAGATGCATGCACCACCTTGTGCATCTGGCTTATATGGGTCCTGAGGATTTGACTCTGAGTTCTTTGGCTTTGCAGGGAAGTGCCTTAGTGATTAAGCAATCTATTGGCCCCCATTTTTAATTTCTTAATTACTTTTTTTAACCTGTACTTGTGATCCTCTTGCCTCAACCTCCCAAGTTCTGGGATGATTTATGACTATTGATGCTATTATTCTATGTATCTGGCACTCTGCTTAGGACATTGGGTATATTGTGAGGATTAGTCATCGAAATAGCACTATAGGGTAGGTATCATTACATTCTCTGAAGTACAGATGAGAAAACTGAGAACTTTAACATGCAAACATCCACGTTTCTGAGCTGATGACTAGCTCTGTTCACATGTAATATTTTTTTCTTTTTTTGTGGGGAGGGGTGTTTCTAGGTAGGGTCTCACTCTGGTCCAGGCTGACCTGGAATTAACTATGTAGTCTCAGGATAGCCTTGAACTTACAGCAAACCTCCTACCTCTGCCTCCCAAGTGCTGGGATTAAAGGTGTGTACCACCATGCCCAACCTAAAGTATTTTTTTTTATATGGCGTCACATGTCATGATTTTGTCCATTCCTTTCCTTTCAAGATTTAGTATTTTAAATACTACTCAGGAAAACATTTAATATCCATAGCAAATACATTTGTAATATACCATAATATACTGAAAAAGATGCCTTTCACAACTCAACAGAGTTAGCTATATAGCAAACATTGGATAAATGAAAAAATGAATGAAAGAATTTTGACACAATTGCAAACATGTGAAAGCAATAGAATTTAATTATTTTAAAGTCAAATTTGATTATAAACCTTTCATACGCTTATTATAAGTCACTGTGAACTATTGTCAGGTTATATATGCAGCTACTTTATGTCTTAGGACTCATCGTGTTTTGTTTCTAATAGCTTTGTTGTGGAACTAGAGCTTGTATTTAGAAAAAAGAAAGAAAAAGAAATCCTTTGAAAAGAGCAATCTGATGCAGGAAAAATGCTCATTTTATTGAGAATAACCTGACAAATAAGAGGTCTTTCTCTAGACATTGAGCTTCATTAAATCAGTAGCAATAGCATAGCCTAATGCCTGACAATTTGCATCTTTCATGCTTAATTTGAATTTTTCTGCACCATCTATTCCTACTGGTGTTTTATTGGCTTTTCTATTAAATGAAAAGTGTGAGTTTTAGTCCCAAGATCCAAAGATCAAGCATTGCATCCTTTTCTAACACCTACATTCATGATGTCAACATTTTTCAGGTGGATTAACTCCCCTGTTACACAACTACATAGTAAAACATAGCTTGGTCATATGGTGTGAGTTACTATACAGCATGTGTGCACAAAGTACCTCAGAGGGAGAAACATATAGATTTTTATATGGTGCTACCTTAATTTGTATTCCTCCAGACCATGCTTAATGTTAAAAGTTTATAAAAATTTAAACTTTTATGGGCAGTACTTCCTGCAGGCTGAAGAGCCCAGCTGACATTTATGAACAAATAAATTTATTATAGAGTGGATAAATTTTTTGAACACATACAGGGAGACTCCAGCTTACAACATCTGCCAAACATGAATGACAAGAACATTTTTTAACGTTAAAATAAATCTACAGTTTAGTGCAATAAAACAAAAAAAAAAAGTGAACAAACTAGTATATGGAATTTGTTTACAAGACATGTATTTACTCAGCAGTTTAGCAGTAAGCACTGCTTTTCCTTGCTTAGTTAATGAAAGCCTAGGAGCATATTGCTATTTTCTAAGATTAAAAAAGTCTTAAAATACACATGTAGAGTCACAACTACACCAAGAAAGAATTTTTTCTCAATTTGATAACTTCCAGGGTAATCTCCCTCTCTCTCTCTCTTTCTCTCTCTCTCTTAATGCCAGTTACCTAAGTAGAGATCTCATTTGTCTCTGGTTTTTTGAAGAAATGACAACTAGCTTTCTCTTCAAGAGAAAGTCTAAAGACCCAATATTAAGACAAGAGTGATAAGACATACCTGTAATCCCAGCACTTGGGAGGCTGAGGCAAGAAGATCTCTGACTTCAATACCAGCCTGTCCTACAGAATGAGACTTTCATTTTAAACCACAATAAGCAAGTAAAGCTCCAATATCGGATGGAAACAAAACCGTCATGTGTCACCAGTCCTGCAACTCAAGTTTTGTCTCCTCCCCACTACATGGTCTCTGTTCTCCCTGAATTCTACTGCTCTAGCCAATGTTTGTTTCATTACTTCAGCAAACACATAAACTCATGGACTTTCTTTCTCACTCTGAATCTCTCTGTCATGATAAAAAATTGGAAGTTTTACAGAAAATAAGGCATTAATTTTGCTCAGAAGTCTGGAGTGTGAGAACATTGTGATCATTGAAGTCACAAAAATCTTTAAGTGGCTCTCCACTGGCAGAAGGAGCTAATCTGCATGTCACAGGCTTGCTCCTGATATGAGAAGAAACAATAGAGGATCAATGGCAACTGACATGTTTTTTAATATTTTATTTGACAGTGAAAGAGGGAGAGAGAGAGAGAATGGGTGCACCAGGTCTTCCACCCTCTGCAAAGGAAATTCAGATGTGTCTGCCCCCTTGTGCATCTGACTAAGGTAGGTTCTGGGGAATTGAACTTGGGTCCTTTAGCTTTGCAGGCAAACACAAACACTAAGTGATCCCTCCAGCCCAGTAACTGACATTTAAATGTAAAACATCAATGCGCTTTTTTCTTCCCTCTACCTGACACATCATATGCTGAACATTAAATACATTGCATACCATGTAAGGAATGCAGATGTTTTGTGCTGTAAGGCAGAAATGCCAAGAAGCCAGGTGGGAGAATAACTAAAGATTTCAGTAATGTTTTAAACACTATATCCCTTCAAATATACTTATATATTTAAATTCAGTCTTCATAATTTGGTACTGGAACATGTATTTCCTGTGCTTAAAACATTTGTGCTGCTGACCTATTTAGGAAACAAACAGACAAGCAAACAAACAAAAAGCAACAAAACTTCAACACCCACCAATACAGCGAAGGCCAGTAGCATCAATGATTGAAATATCCATGAAAATCCCTCCCTGAGGAATACATGCTGTTGAAGTTCAGCCCATCAAATACCCTTGCCTCATTATTTTTGCATGCATCACATACCTGCTGCTTTTCCGCACTTCCTCATGTTATTTTTCGACTTCACAAATGTTATGCCTGCATCTAATACTTTAAGGAATGAAGGATTTTAAATATACTTTGAAGAGATAAGGAGCTTGGAAATGTATTACTGGAATAAATATTGAGTTTTGTTCTAAACTCTTAGAAAAACTGACTCCATTTACATTCAGGTAAAATGCTCACCTTGTTTGTAAAACAATGGTAGCAGGTAAGAATGCACAGATTAATGTAGTTCTAATGGCATATTGGTTAATAGTTTTTTGGTTGGACTTGGACTAAGGAGAAGAGGATGTGTGGATTCTAGAAATTAGGAAAGGCAAATTCCCACTTAAAATAAGTTCACTTTTCCTGAGATAATGTATTGCTATCCAATAAAGGTGGGCAATTTAAAATTTCCAGAGGAGAGAGAGAGAGAGAGAGAGAGAGAGAGAGAGAGAGTTTCTACCAAATGAAAATCATCCTTTAGTTAATGATATTTTAAAAATGTATGAAGTGAAGAAAGCCAACCACTTTGATATGCTCATTTCTTAAGCAAATCTATTCAACTATATACAGAAAGAATGGCAAAGTTTGACATCTTCTGTGAATATTAGTATAGTTAAATATACTATTGTGTAGGCTGACTTCTTCAATGATTGCATCAGTATATTGAAAATGATTGTAAATAATGGAAGCTTATTTCAAGATATAGATATCAAATTATTAGAGAAAGAATGATCATGCACTCAGTTTACACGGTTAAGCACTAAAGAAGTGTAATCTAGTAAATCTAAGCAATGACAGAGGATATAACGTGGCACAAAGGGTGGAGGGTGAAGGTGTGGAGAGAGCTGACTACTTGGAGAGAAGATTGTTGAAGATAGGTTTCCAGGGACAGTCCAGTGGAGAACGGAATAAATAGGGTGCTAATTATACAAAACCATGAGAGACTGGGAGAAATTATAGTGTTCCAAAGTGCAAAAGCCCTGAACAAAAAAATCAATTTGTCAGTAATTCTATCTACTAAGTTATTGCTAACAGAAACAAATACTCTTGTAAATATGAAAAGAAATGTAGCAAAGGTTATAAAAATGATTAATTCCTTCCCTCAATAATTCTACTTCAAGAATGATATTTAAAAGAATTATAGTGCTGGAGAGATGGCTTAGTGGTTAAGCACTTGCCTGTGAAGCCTAAGGACCCGGATTCCAGGCTCAATTCTCCAGGACACATGTTAGCCTGATGCACAAGGGACATACGTGTCTGGAGTTTGTTTGAGGTGGCTGGAGACCCTGGCGCACTTCTTCTCTCCCTCTCTCTCTATCTGCCTCTTTCTTTGCCTGTCGCTCTCCAATCAATAAATAAAAATGAAAATAAAATAAAAAAAGAATTATATTTTTAAGACACAATTATTTGTACTTTAAAATTCTTTATTATCTAGCACCACATATTTTGAATCTGTACCTTTCAAAAAGATAGTGTAAATTACTAATGCTCAAACTTATTTCTAAAACATCATCTAGTTTGCATTGTCAGATGTTAGACTATTGGTCTGAACAAAAAATACAAAATGCATTCCCTTTGAAACCTATTATTTAAATTTCCAATATACTAATAATTTTTGTAATGCATTTCAAAAAGATAATTCTCTAATAATTTCTTCATTAATACTATAAACATTAAATATTAGTTTTTTAAAAAAATGTATTTATTTGAAAAAGAGAGAGAGAGGGAGTGCAAGAGAGGAAGAGGCAGACAGAAAGAGAGAATAGGTGTACCAGGGCCTCCAGACACTGGAAATGAACTCCAGATGCGTGTGCCCCTTGTGTATCTGGCTTATGTAGGTCCTGGGGAATTAAATTAGGGTCCTTAGACTTCACAGGCAAAAATCTTTAATTGCTAAGCCATTTCCCCAGGCCCTAAATATTAGTTTTTTGTATTCAATTTTTCTAGTTGATGAAATTGAGTAATAGCTATATTGAGTTTTCAATTTTTTAAATTAAAACCTAGATTAATTCATTGCTCATATTACTTTTTACTACAAAGATACTATTTTCACTGGTGGAGAATTTTTTTAATTAGGTACTATAATTTAACTCTCATTTGCTCTTTGTTTTGTATTGTTAATGATAAAGAACAGTACCAATCTGAAGCGCTTATTAATTTACCTAGCTAACATGCAGGCAGTGTTTACCCTATGATTGTTAAACTGCTAGCTCCCCAGATTAAAATGTTTTATTAAAACAATCACATTTGAGCTGAAGAGATAGCTTAGCAGTTAAGGCACTTTCCTGTGAATCCATAGGACCAAGGTTCAATTCGCCAGAATCCATGTAAAGTGAGATGCACAAGGTGGTGCATGCATCTGTATTTCGTTTGCAGTGGCTGGAAACTTGGCACACCACCATTCTCTCTCCCTCTCTGACTCTTTCTCTCTTAAATAAATAAATAATTATACGCTTTTTAAATAATAATAATCACATTTATGTGACTTATTGTAGGTAAAGATATATGGTTTATAAACATTAAGTTATTTAGTATGCATGAGTATGACATACTTGCAAATGCACACATGCACATTCATGTAAGCAGGCTATACCTGTGCACACATACACAGATGAAAAAGGTGTAATTATTCAGATTACCTACACTAAAAATCATTTAGGAGCAAAACTGTCCAAATGAGGAGAGGAGACTCTTCAAATAATTTCAAGATAAAATTTCAAACTGATGTGTTTTTAGCTACTCATTTTCATACCCCAAGTCTGGTTTTATGTCTTGGTTCTTATTTTGCTCCATAGATCTATCTTCTAGTTTGTTGGTTTTCTTAAGCTTTGCTTTCCTGTGAAAAGTGAAGATGACAAAAAGCATGCAAATATTGTATTTCATTGAACTTATATTTTTATGTTTTCCAATTCATCAAGAAATCCTTCCTATTTTCTTCCAATGTTACACATTCTATGATTCATATTTCTTAAGATCTTCTTATATTTGCTATTTTAATATGAGAATTATGTGTTATGCTTCCACCTAAGGATGATGCAAACATAAAAGGATGATTTTTAAGCATTAATACTTAGAGAATTCCTACTTCTTTCCAATGAGTCTGTCTTATATTTTGATATCATAAACTTTTCCCTCCTATTATGAAGGTCTTGTGTAGATAGTGTTAGGCACTGTGAGGTCATGAATATGAAGGCCACTTTGCATCTGGAAGACAGCATTATAAGTAGTGTTACACTTCTTTTGGATATTGCATTCTTTTCCATTATCTCTTCTACAATGGAACCTGAGCCTTGGAAGTTGTGGTAGAGATGTCTCAGTGCTGACCACTCCACTGTCACTTCTTGTAAGCACCATGGTGACTTTTAAGCAACCACAGTCATCACCACTATTTGAAAAGAGAAGCTTCTCTAACCAAAAATGAGAATAGCATTAATATATGCACATAAACATAAGTGCTTAGAGAGCAGTTTATTGAACATATTATTTACATTTAGTCAGACCATAGTAGTCATTACTTTCCTAGGGTTTATGACCTTACCTGCTACAAGTTTTGACTAGGTTTTCAGTACCAGACATGAATTCCCCAGTACCGTCAGAGAGCAGTTGGTTTCCCCTATAACAGACATGCCACTATTTCACCAGTTTGCACATTTGGCCTGGCTTGCCAGTTTAAGGCTTGTAGTTGGTTAAGACCACTGGTGACTTCTCCGTACAAAAAGGCTGCATAGATCTTTCCAGCATGCTGACAGCTGGTCAACAGGAAGGAGTTTTCTAATGTAGCTTCCGCTTTGTTTCTCAGTGAATTTCAGCCCATGCATGTGGAGTCGTCAGCAATAGGGTCTTACCATCTAGTTCTGATGGACAACCAAAAGCCTTGAAAAATACCTGTAATGTTTTAGGAGCACCAGGGGTTTTGGCCCCATTGGGAGCCAACTCATTGGAAGGTATCTGGCACTGAAATTTTTCTTTTTCTTTTCTTTTCTTTTCTTTTTCTTTGTGAGGCAAAATTTTCTTGGGTACAAAGAAAGAAAAAGAAGAAAGCTGGTGCATCAGGTCTGCATCCCAGAGTTCAGGATCACAAGACACAGCCTTGAACTGTTTGGGATGCCAGCTTTTATTGGAAATAACCACATGAGGTTTATACTAAAAACAAGATTGGGAGTGAAACCACAAAAACACACACTGTTAAACAAGTGGGGAGGATTACAAGAAGTCACAAGGTTACATAAGTCACATAAGGGAAACTGAGGCAAGAAACATTCTATTATGTAATCACAAAGATATTTAGAAAAAAAGTGGTATAGGGAGGTCATAGTACACTGAACAGAGGGATCATCCTATTCCTTAATTAATATTAAACATCTGTATTGCGCAAAGGGATCATTCCATTCCTTTCACATTCCTTTTTTCATTTCCCCCCTCTGATGTGACAATAAGTCAAATCCTTGACTCATGAAGAACAGTGTCTAGGGTGTTTTCATCTAAGAGGGTTTATTGTGTCAGCAATATCGTAAGTTTAACAGAATTTATTCTATTCTTTATATATCTACTTAGAGCATTAACAATGCATAGTCCTATAGTAAGGCCAATTACTAGTAGCCTGTCTCTGAAGTTCTCTTTCTTTGAGATTTAATCTAACTAAAGCCTGTGTATTTCAGATTATTCCTGACTGATAAGCATAAAGTTTTACCTAAAGCCGTACATAGGCCCCCTTGTTTCATAAAACATAAGTCTAATCCTCTTCTATTTTGTCCCCTATACTTTCATGGCTGTTGTTATGGTTAGGATGACCTGGTGGGGCCCTTACAATGTCCCAATGCAGTGCCTCTTCATCCAAACTCTGTCGTAGAGTTGAACAGGATGGGGCAAACACGGTGTGTCTGAAAAGCAGACTTCATTGCTGGAACAGTGGACTCCTGGACTCTTTGTAAGACTTGGATAGAAAGAAGCCTTTCATTAGTAAAGTCAGCTATCTGTTCAAGACCCATACTGGGCAGGATGAGGGGAGAGGTTCTATATATAAGTTTAAATGGAGTAATTTCTTTTACATAATGGTTACACCTGGCTCTTAACAGGGCAGAAGGGAAGGAGTCCCACCCATCCTTTGCTGGTCTCTAGGGTTAATTTAGTTAAAGTCTCCTTCAAGAACTGATTCATCCTTTCTACCTGTTCTGAACTTTGGGGATCTTAAGGACAATATAATTTCCATTAATGCCCAACATCTAGGTTAATTTAGTAGTGATTTTTTGACACAAAGGCAAGCTCATTATCTGATCCTATTCTGAGGCACAACCCATGTCAGGGGGATTATCCCCTCTAACAATTTCTCAGTCACTATTTGGGCTGTCTCCGACTTGGTTAGGAAAGCTTCCACCCATCCTGAAAAGGTATCAACATAAATAAGTAAATATCTGTATCCATACTGATCTGATTTTACCTCTGTGAAGTTGACATCCCATTATCTACCTGGCTCTGTTTCCTGCTCTCTTGCCTCCATTGGTGGTACCTTATTACCAGAGGAGGCATTTGTCTATTGGTATGCCTGACAGTGGATGGTGATGTCCTTGATGATTGAGTCCATACCTGGGAAGAAAAACTCTCTTTCCTTATTAGTTTGGATAGTTTGTTATTTGCTAAGTGAGTTCTTAATAGCAATCTATGTCTTCTACAAGCACCATTATCCACATCCATAGGATACTTCCCAAATACTCTCTCTCTCTCTCTCTCTCTTACTTGCTTATATTCATATTATTGGCTAGTAAAGAAGCTTATTGATAACATCTTAAATTTTGATTAACCTACCTCCTATCCCTTCCCCTGATCCAATTAGACCATTTCAACCACCCCCCAGGATTTTACCCTTTTACATACATATTTACAAAACCCTCTTCTTAAGTTCTCCAGTCTCCTCCCTCCCTCATAGCCCCTTTCTAGCCTCCTGGCCTCTACTACTGAGTTTTACTCCAACTCATGTACACATCTAAATATTTGAAGGTAGGATTGTGAACATGTGGCATTTGGCTTTCTGAGCCTGGGTTACCTCACTTAGTATAATCCTTTCCAGAACTATCCATTTCCCTGCATATTTCATAATTTCATTTTTCTTTACAGTAAAATATACCCCACTGTTTAAATGTATTACTTCACCATCCATCTAGGCTGGTTCCATTTTCTAGCTATTGTGAATAGAGTATCGTTGGTGCTCTACAGTCATTGATGAAGCAGTGTCTTTACAGTAATGAGGAGAGACCTTAGCATATATGTCAAGGAAAGGTATAGCTAGATTATATGATAAATATATCTTTTTTTATTGCTGTCTTGGGAACATACATACTATTTTCACAAAGACTGTACTAGTTTACATTCCCACCAACAATGCTGTCATTTAATTGCTTGATGATAACTGTTCTGAAAGGAGTGAGATGGAATATCAAAGTAGATTTAATTTGTATTTCCCTGACTACTGGGGATGTAGAACATGTGTTTAGATATTTAATGGCCATCTGTATTTCTTTTTTTGAGAACTCCCCATTCAGTTCCATAGCCATATTTTTATTGGGTTGCTTGATTCCTTACTACTTAGGTTTTTGCATTCTTTGTATGACCTGAATATTAATCCTCTGTCAGATGCATAGCTGGCAAAGATTTTCTCCCATTCTGTAGTTTGCCTCTGCTCTATTCACAAGGTCCATTGCTATACAAAGCTTTGTAATTTCATGAGGTTCCAAAGGTTGATTAGTAGTTTTACTCCCTGAACAACTAGGGTTATATTCAGAAAGTCATTGCTATTGCCAATATTGTTGATGAGTTTCCTCTACTTTTTCATTAGCAGTTTCAGAGCTTCAGGTCTGATGTTAAGGTCTTTGCTCCATTTGGACTTGATTCTTGTTCATGGAGATAGGGAAGGATTTTTATTCATCCTTGTAATATAGATATCCAGTTTTCTCAGTACTATTTGTTAAAGCAACAGGCAGAGCTTAGACTGTTGTGCACACCTTTGGACTGGGAATAGATCTGCTGCTTAACATACCCTAGGGCTGGAACCCAGGATCCACCACTGCTGATATGTTACCAGCCGTGTCTCTGGGAATCCAAATAAAAGCTTTAATAAACATGAGTCTACTGGGGGGCATATATTCAAACTACAATAGAATGTTCCCCTGATTTCATCTGTAATATCTTTGTTATTGCTATATAGGGAAACTACAGATATCTGTGTTAATTTTGTATCCTCCTGCTTCAATGAAAGCATTTCAGCCCTAACAGTTTGCTGGTAGAGTATTTAGTATAAGTTATGTGTAGAATTATACAATCTGCAAATAATGATAATGTAACTTTTTTCAATTTTATCTCTTTTATTTTTATCACTTGCCTCATTTGTTCAGTTAAGACTTCCAGTATAATATTAAATAAAGGTTAGAAAAATGGACACCCTTGTCTGATTTTAATGGAAATGCTTTGTGTTTTTCCTCATGTAGTATAATGTTGGCTATGTGTTTGTCATAAATAGTCTTTGTTATATTGAGATATCTTCATTCTATTCCAGGTTTCTTTAGTACTTTTATCATGAAGGGATGTTGGATTTTGCCAAATGCCTTTTGTACATATATTGAAATGTTTATGTGATTTTTGTCTTTTAGTACACATATATAGTATATTATTTTTATTGATATGTGTCTGTTTAACCATCATTGTATATCTGCAATAAAACCCACCTGGTTAGGGTGAATCACCTGTTTAAAGTATTCTTGTACTCTGCCAGCATTCTGTTGAGAATTTTTGCATCTATGTTCATGAGGCAGATTTGTCTGTAATTTTCTTTTGTTGTTATTGTGGCGTTTTCTTTTTTGTATTAGGGTAATTCTGGTTTCATAAAATGAGTTTAGTAGTATTCCTTCCTTGTCTATCTTATGGAAAAAAATGAATAGAACTGGTGTTATTTCTTCTGTGCAGGTCTTGTAGAATTCACCAGTGAATCATTCAGTCCGAACTTTTTTTTAAATTGGGAGTTTTTTAATAACTGCTTTGATTTTATTGCTGATTATAAGTCTAAGTGGTTATCTCATCTTGTTTTATGGCATGCTTTTGTGATCATATAGTTTAGAAAATAACCAATTTCTTTCAGATTTTCAAATATGAAGGATATGTTCTTAAAAGTATGTCTTTATGATTTTCTGTATTTCATTGTTATCTGTTGTAATGGAGCCCTTTTCATCTATAACTTTGATTCTCTTCTCTCTTTCTTTTGTTCATTTTTGCTAAGGGTTTATCAATCTTTTTATCCTTTAAAAGAACCAACTGTTTGTTTCACTGATTCTTTATATTACTATTTTTAGTTTCTATTTCATTAATATCTGCCCTGATCTTTATTATTATATTCCATCTATTTATTTTTGGTTTGTTTTGTTTTTACTTTTCCAAAGTCTTAAGGTATAGCATTGTTTACTTGGGCCCTTTCTAATTTCTTAATATAGGAATTTAAGACTACAAATTTCCCTTATCACTGCCTTTGCTGTGTCCCAAAGGTTTTGGTATGTTGTGATTCATTATCATATTATTCTATAATTTGAAAATTTCTCTTTTGATATCTTCAGTGACCCAAACATCATTCAGTAGTTTATTTTCTATGAGCTTTCATATGTTCTATTGTTTTTTATCACTGTTGATTTGTAGTTAAATCCTGTTGTGATCAGATATAGTACAAAGAAGTATTTCAATTTTCCTTTTTGTGTTAAGAATTTCCTTGTGTCCTAATATGTAATATATTTTACAGAAAGTCCCATGTGCAGCAGAAAAGAAAGTGTATTTTGCAGTGTTTGGATAGAAATTTCTGTGGATGTCTGTTAGATCCATTTGTTCTTCTTGCATTAACTTTTATTTGAGCATGATTTATTCTTCCTTGTTGTCTCATGCATGTGTGTTTCATTCTCTTCAGAGAGAAAGAACCTCTCAAGTATTTTCTGTAGAGCTGGTTTAGAGGCCATGTATCCCTTTAGCCTGTTTTTGTTATGGATTTTTTTTCTTTTATTCAATTATGAAAGATAGCTAATCTCTGTTGGCAGTTGTTGTCTTTCAGAAGTAGGAACATATCCTTTCTAGCTCTTCTGGCTTTTAAAAGTTTGTGTTTAGACATCCTTTGTTATCCTGAGTGTCTTGCCTTCATTGGTGACTGGGTGCTTCTCTGTTACTGCTTTCAATATATTTTCTATGGTCTCTGTGTTTAGTAGTTTAACTGTAATATGGCAAGAAGAGTTTCTTTTCTGGTCTTGTGTGCTTAGTGTTCTAAGTGCCTTCTATATCTGTATTGACACCTTTTCCCCTGTTTTGGGGAAATTTACTTCTATTATTATGTTAGAAATACTTGCTGTGTTTTTAGATTATTTTTCTTTCTTCTATAGTTAATTTTTAAGTTGGACTTTTTCATAATTTCTTTAATGTCTTGCAATTCCCATTCATACCTTCCTATTAGTTTGCCTTTCTTTCTCTTTGTTGGAATGTCCCAGGTCTGCCTCCTTGTCTTCAAGGTCAGATATTTTATCTTTCCTTAATATATCCTATTCTTAAGTTTTATACAGTTTTTTAAAATGTGTTCTTACTTCTTTGCAAGCAGAAATCGGCAGAGTTAGAGATTAATACACACACACACACACACACACACACACACACACACGGGAGGGGGAGGGAAAGAAAGAGGGGGGGGAGAATGGGCACATCAGGGGTCCTAATTGCTGTAAATGAACTTCAGATGTCTTTATGCATTCGGCTTTGTATGGGCACTGGAGAATCAAACCTGGGTTTTTAGACTTTGCAGAAAGGGCCCTTAACTATTGAGCTATCTCCCCAGTCCAATTATTTACATTTTCATTTCTATTACTATATTTCATTTCATTACTATATTTTTCATCTCTAGTATTTTAGATTGTTATTACTTCAGTATTTATATTTCTTTACTCATATCATGTATTGACATCCTCATTCCATTAAGTTGATTTCCTGTGTACTCTTGGGATTCCTATAGGAATTTTTAATTTTAATTTTTAATTTGTTCCTTTGAGAATATTTGAAATAATTCTCTTAAATTATTGAATCTGGCATTTCATTTAACTCAATCTCACTGAATATTATTACAGTTGAGTTTATAATTTTGGGATGACTCATATTGACCTTCCTTTTCTGTTTTGTGTTACCTGTATTATTGGGTAGAGGCTTTTACATCTCAAGTCATGTCACTGCTTTGTTTTCTAGTTGTCAGCTGTATTCTCAGACATACAGATCAGAAGTTAGTTCTTCAGGATAGGTGCTCAAAATTTCAGATGTAGCTTCTATATTACTCCCAGAGTAATGGCAATTAGATATATGACTTGATAAATTTTATACTGGAAATATAGATTTATGAGTGTTTAATATTTCTTTGGTGATGGAAGCCTTCTGAAAAATATAATCTTCTGGGAAGTGTTTTAGAGTAAGAAGAAATGGAAGAACAGACCATGAGTGTATGGGGTATAAAAAGGGAATTGAACACTGGGGAATGGAAAGATTAAAGGAGAGTGTTTATATATTAAAAGAAAAGTAAATTTCAGGATCAGTGAAATCATTTCCACAGTTAAAAGAGCAAAATGTTTTAATAAGATATATAATAAAATATTTCAGGTTAGCAATTCAGAAGTGACCAATGAACATAAAATGATACTTGCTGGAGTGGATGGGGACCAAAGACAAATTCCAGAAGTCCTTGGGGGTCTGGACCATGAAAAATATGAGTTATTTTTTTTGCAGGGTAACTCACATGTATAGAAGATCTGTCTGGGTACTAGACTTTTTTTTTCTTTGTCTTTACAAAATTTGTCAACATTCCAATTATCCTTGATGTACTTTGATTTCATTGAATTTCTGGATGGACAAAGCTATAAAATGAGAGGCATCTTATAATAGGAAGGAAACCATCAAAGTGGACAGCACACATGTGTTAGTTCAGACACAGCTAACCCATACTAACCAAGGCTCCCTGCCCTTTCTGGCCCATCTACTCAGTCATACTTGGCTCTCCCATGTATCTTCCCCTCATCTCTACAAATTAGCCTAACTTCTAGATACCTATGTTTTAGCAGGAAGTCAACAAGAAGCTTCTACATTTTTGGACTTTAGGTCACATCACTAGGACTAAGTTGGTCTTGGATTTCTTGATTTATCCTTCATTTTTTTTTCTCAGATATATCAGTAGAACAATCAATTAGTTCTTGACAGTGATAAGGATTGTCCATTAAGTGAGCCCAAAACAAGGAAACATGCATAGATCTGCTTCCCCCCCCCTCTTTTCCCCCATAAACAAATAGGCCTGACCTTAGCTGTGCAAATGCTTCATATGAATGCACACTATGGATTTTCATTGTACTATAATATCTAAACTCCAAAAAAGATACAAATCTTTCTGCTTTATAATCCTTCTGAAAAATGATAGAAAACCTATTCAACATGCAGTGTAAAATACACTTAAGCAGGTGACTCTACACTCTAAGTGCTTCAGACATTTATTTCGGTTGACAATTACTGAGGCAGCATCTGGAAAAAAGAGATGATCAAAGATGTTGTGCTTGCTGCAATTTTGTCATACCATGTTTGTTTTGAACATACATTTATGGGTTTTAAAAATTAAAGGTGCATTTATTTGTAATTGGAGAAAGTGATACACATATTAAAATTAAAATGACATTTCAATTAGAATTATTTATTTTATTTGAAAATTGAGAAAATTATTATTATTTTTTTGTTTATTAGTACATATTTTACTGAAGATAGTCCAAATGAGTTGGGGTGCTAATAGGCCATCCTAAATAGAAATCAAATAGCTTTTTATTACAATATGAACCCAGTTTTCAGAATACATTTGGATCAAGACTTGAAGATCTGTCCAGAGATTTATATGATCCACAGGGACTGATACATTTTGTCCAGTCCTGTTTATAACAGTATGCTCATTTCATAGAGTATTAAATCATATCAATCACAGGTTTAAAATTACCTTAATTTCTTTGAAACTCTGATTAGACATAACTAGAAAATAAATAATCTCTAGAGAACCTTGATGAGGGGTAGGAGATAGGTCATCAGAAATATTCTCAACTCAAGGTATAATTAAAAGGTTGGTATCACTCCCTGTTAGTTTTGTGTTACATAGTTGTATGTAAGAAATGTAGATAAGGGATTCAGAAATCAAGGCTTGCCAAAAGAAGTTTATATGTGTGAGTGTGATTATAAAATGTGCTACTTCTTAAACCATAATTTTACTTGCACATATTCTTTCCATACCAGTTCATTTTCCCACTTCATATCTGCCAGGCATTTTCTCTTATAAGCCACTTGCTTTTCATGCAAATCTACCAGTAAGCTTCCTATTATAAATGTCGGAAGGACTTCTGATGAGTTTAGTATTTGTGACCCCAGGGTGTTAAGAGCATTAAACCCTTAGACAAGATCAATGCTAATAATGGAATGAATAAATGGCCTGTTCTCTGGGCTCCTTTTGTTTGTTTGCTTTCCTGGTGCAGGTGAACTAATAACACCTGTCTTACCCTGAGATATAGAGCTTTGCATACAGAGATGCTTGACAAATATTAATTAACATTAGTAATAGTCATATGGCTAAGCTAATGCATGTTCAGATTTAGTTTTGCAAAGGACCCTAATATTTATTCCTAGCATGTGATCATTTTATTTTTGAGTCTATAGTGAGACACACTATCCACTTAGAGGATATGGACTCAACAAGGAGTTGCAAAAGCATTTTTGAGAAGAGTCCGGGCTTTATTTCTGCCAGAATGTTGGCATATCACTTGATTTTTGAGGCATTTCTTTGGTTGGTTGTTTTGTTTTCCATTGACAAAATGGAGCAAGTTCACAGGTGTGTTGCTACTGGGATGAAATGAACCTTTTCAAATAAAGCCCTTTGAACAATGGTGGTGATATAATAAGCTCATTTACTATTAGTTGCTTGCCATTAAGCACTTTGAATTCAAAATTCATCTATTGACTACTTTATAAGTGTATAGACAAGCATCACCAGCACTGGAATCTTTCAATTAAGAATTTCTACTCAACACTTGAGTCTTACAATCCAGCCATTGTTTCAGGGACATAATTACAGCTTTGTGTTTTGACAAGGATATTTTGTTCACATTTAATAAAATCTAGAGCTCACTTTTTCAATTGTTGGTTTGGTTGATTTCATCTGAAGATTTAGTGCTAAGACAATTATTTCTTTCTGCATTTATGATTAGCTGTGGTTTATATTCTTATGATTAGCTGTGGTTTATATTCATTTATTTTGAAAAAATATCATGACTTCAGAGAACATCTATTAGAAGATAAGCAGGGAGGAAATACCTTGTTTTGAGCTTTTTTTAAAAGCTGTGACATAAATCTTCTACTAGGTAACTTGTCATCACCCATTCTAAAAGTCACATGGAAGGTATGGAGATTGCCACTTCATAACAGAATTGTAGAAACAATATTGCATGGGACCTTATTGTAGCAACTCTTCTGATAGAACTTATTAAAAGACACTTGTGACTTTGTTCAGATGTCACAATTCATAGTGGAAGTAAAGTACAAAGCTGCTCTCCTGGATGTCTGGAAGAACAGGATGCTCTTCCAGGAGTTAGTTAATCCTCAGTCATAGAGAAGACATTTCAGGAGAATTGGTGGAAGAAATGAACCCTAGTTTAAATTCAATACTTTCTTCCATTTTCTGATTATGTGTGACTTTAATCTCTTCCCACACTCGAAGACCGCTGTGTAACAAGACCTGAAAAGATGAATCGCCTTTGGCTAGTAGTTTTAGTGGAGAACTGAGGACATGACATTCTGTCTTGGTTTCTACTTTGAGAGCCATTCTCTGGGTCAGTGGACCTTGGGGGCCTGTTTCTTCATCACTATGCTCCTCTGCGGTATAACTCAACTGATTAACTACTCATTAATTCGTGTGTATCAAGCTTCCCTAATGCTGGAATCTGCTCCTGTTTCCTTTGTCCTTGCTGGTCTTGATATAAAATGCAGCTAATGTGAAAAGCCTTTAGATTTGTCCTGGTACACAGTAAGCCACAAATAAATATTAATTGTTATAAAAACTCAAATTTCACCTTAGTATAGTGGCACTTGTATTTTCAACTCTGGTGATCTTTGCACAGATAGAACACTATGGAAAGAAAGTGGATCTATTAGGCAATATTTGTCACTGGCTTGTGCTGGCAAGAGGAAAATGACAAGGCCAGAGAAAATCTTTTCCAGCTTTACCTGACAATGGGATAATAAGAACTTTAAAAGTGCAGAAGTTAAAACACTCAGAAAGTAAAACTGCCCATTACCAAGTGGACTAACACAATGAACAGACAATTCACAGAAGGAGAAACTCAAATGGCCAATAAATATTTAAAGGTTAATATCCCTAGTCATCAGGGAAATGCAAATTAGAACCACCCTGAGATGTTTTATTACCATAGGCAGGATGGTTCTGATCAATAAGACAAACAACAAATGCTGGTGAGGATACAGAGAAAGAGGAACTCTCTTTTACTGTTGGTGGGAGTGCAAACTAGTAGAGCTGTTATG
Source organism: Jaculus jaculus (assembly GCF_020740685.1). NCBI lineage: Eukaryota > Metazoa > Chordata > Mammalia > Rodentia > Dipodidae > Jaculus > Jaculus jaculus. The sequence goes on from NC_059112.1 coordinate 34,000,825, forward strand.
GAAATCAGTATTAGGTACCTAACAAAATTAGAAATAGAACTCTCATGTGATTCAGCTTTACCACCACATATACGTGTATATATCTTATCTATCTATGTATATAAATATATAGTAATTGAAATTACCTATATAATTATATGTATTCTCAAGGATTCTACACTTCCCTTCAGAGATACTTGCACATCCATGTTTATTAGTGCCCTATTTACCTAAGCTAGGAAATGGAATCAACCTGGATGCTCACTGACATAAGAATGGATAATGAAAACATGGTACATATACACAGTGGAGTTCTATTCAGCAGAATAGAAAAATGAAATTATGAAATCTGCAGGAAAATGGTTTGTTATGGAAAGAGCTATATTATGTAGAGTTACCCAATATCAGAAAGACCAATACTGCATGTTCTCTCTCATATTTGGATCCTACCCTTTAATATTTATAAATATGTGAATATATCTTATATATAATGGACATATGTAATTGTGGGTCAAGCTCATGAAGATAGAATGGTAATGGAGTGCAAGTATTAAGAGATGAGCAAGAAGTGGGAAGGACAAATGAATATTTGTGACTTGTAAACAGAAAGGGGGAGGATGGTGAGACAGTAAGGTGAAATGGGAGAGGGGCAGATATAGAAGTGGAAAAGAGATAAAAATAAACAAAAACAATTTGTCTTTGAATATTCTAGAATGATCTAGACTATCCCAGGGTAATTAAAAATAAAAAAAAATCAGATTAAATACCTCAAAAAAAAAAAACACACTTAGTAAACTAGCATAAATTATCAACTGGTTCTTGTCCCCAAGAGTGTGCTATTTTAATACAGTGAGACACAATGGGAAGATTGCAGGCTGGTCTATATTATGCACACAGCATGGTGAGGGTCTCCAGGAGAAACAAGTGCACAGAGCTTTGAATTTTGAGCCAAATTAGCACATTTGTCATAAGCCACTGTTATTGCTTGAATAATGACTGACAGACAAACTATGTTTCTTCAAAATAGGGTATTTTCCAATAATAAGTTAAGTGAAATAGTGAAATAGAAGCACTGTATTAACAAAATAAATGAAGTGAGCCTGTCACTTCAAGGAGAACAGAAACTTTTTTATGATCAATCTTACATTTCAGCATTTCAAGTAAGAGAATTATGGAAATCATGTACCTGACACAGTAAGTTTGACAGTCTCTCATTCCCTAACGAATACGGTGCAGTTGGTGATATTAGCAACTGAAACCTATGGGTATTGAAGGATATAACTACTGAAAGGTAGGATCTGAGCAATTCAATAAGTCAGTTTATATATATATATATATCTTTCCAAATATGATCAGTGTCTGTTGGAAAATAATTGTGACTAATTATACATCCATTAGAGGCCAGGGAGATATCGCAGTTGTATAGTGGTTGCCTTGCATGCATGAGAACCCGAGTTTGAGCCCCAGAATCCATGGAACATGCTAGGTATGGTAGTGAGTGCCTATAATCCTAGCACTAGGGAAGCAGAGACAGGAGGATCCCTTGAGCTTTCTGCCCAATTAGTCTAACCTAATTGGTGAGCTCCAGGCCAATGAGTTCCAGGCTTGTCTTAAAAAAGTGAACTGCATTTCTAAAGATGACACCCACACTTCTCCTCTATGTATATGTATACATATGTATGTACACTTGCATGCATATGTACATGAAAGCATAAATACATGCACACCTACACATAAAGATCCATTTAAAGTGGAAGATAGAGCTACATGTGGTGGCTCATGGCTATGACCACAGTACAGACAAGCCGGAGGCTGGAGAATTGCCATGAGTTTGAGACCATCCTTTTCTTATATTTTTCCCCTTAGATATATTGATGTTTTGGGCTTGGCAGTGTTTGGATCCCAGTACTCAGAAAGCTGAGACAGGAGAATTGAGATTATTCTGGGCTTCATGGCCAGAACTGTTACAAAAAAGCCAATTGTATTTTTGGATGAGGATATTTCAAAAGTCATTAAAATAAGTTCCTAATTGCTCCTTTATCAGATGACAATGCTTGGCTCATAATCAAAGCCTACTCATTGAGTGTAGTACCATTTGGAGGTAATTAATGCTTTTTTCTAATTTAATAAGAATGATTTATTCAACTTTAGAAACATTGTACATGAGTTTCACTGAATAAGTTTTAAATAAATTTTTTTATTTTTTATTTTTTTAAATTTTATTTATTTATTTGAGAGAGACAGACACAGAGAGAAAGACAGATAGAGGGAGAGAGAGAGAATGGGCGCACCAGGGCTTCCAGCCTCTGCAAATGAACTCCAGACGCGTGAACCCCCTTGTGCATCTGACTAACGTGGGACCTGGGGAATCGAGCCTCGAACCGGGGTCCTTAGGCTTCACAGGCAAGCGCTTAACTGCTAAGCCATCTCTCCAGCCCTTCTATTTTTTTTTTTAATTTTATTTATTTATTTATTTATTTGAGAGTGACAGACACAGAGAGAAAGGCAGATAGAGGGAGAGAGAGAGAATGGGCGAAATAAATTTTTGGCCTAGATTTGCAATGTCCATTTTGACTTAATAAATTTAAAAACACAATTTCAGAACCTATAGCATACTACATATAATAGAACAATATTTTTTCCTTTACATGTTACTAAGTTACTTAATTTCATTGCATAAGTTTCTAGCAAGTACTGTTTTATAGGTGAAACTAAGTAGTTTATCAGAGAAAATGATGGTGAAATCAATGTAAAACAGCTTGAATTCCACACATGATGTGCTTCTGTATGTACTATATAAGGACAAATAAGCAAGCACTTCCACAGTACCAGGCACTTATCAGATGCTTCTCCAAGAGCTTCTGGCTTCCCACAAGTTAATTTAATTATAAAACAAATAACACTAGGGCAAAAGATATTAATTTTTATTTTGCTTTACACATGAACTAAATGAAGCAAAGAATGCTCACTTCCTTTATTTTACATGTGCACATCATATATACCTGTGGCAAAGGCAGGGGCTGTCTGAGCAGGCCAAGTTCCTCACCTATCTTTAGTGCTGAGTTCTTCCTATTAGGAATTGAGAGAGATGTAAAACTCTCCTAAGAATACCATTCATTGAGAATTTTTACGCATAAAAGATGCCACTTTTTAAAAAAAGAAACAACAGATTGACTTTGGTCAAATGAAGATTTTTTGAATAATTCACAATTCATACAAAAATCTCATGGATTTATAGATTCCAGATAATCAAGTGACTTTTATTTTATAGTAAAATATTAGATACAAGCACCTGAAATGGGAAAATAATAATGAAACACTCTTCCATGTAGACTTAGAAACTGTCACTCCCGAAAATGGATGCAAACTTAGCTAGCAGATGATTCCAACCTACGTGGATCTCATAATAGCAAAAGACTCTTATTAAAAGAATAAGTAGCATATTGCAAACTCCTAACTCACCCAGAAAATTGCAAATGAAAACTACTATATCATAACATATTACAATTATCATGAGCATCATTATGTTAGCAAATTACTATTTTTGAAGTATATAGGATTCATGATACTGAATTTAGTAGTAAAAAAAACAGAAAAGTATATTCAAAAATTGAAAACAAGCTCAGAAATAATTCAAACTCCACTGTGTTATGAGAGACATTAAAACAGTATCTCATTGATTGAGCAAAGTTTAACACTGCAACAACTATAGGTGACATTTACAATGTGGAAATCATTTTATATAAGATGAAATCCTGCATGAAATGGTTAACAGATTTCAACTCAGACCCTTTAGAATGTTGGAGACTATGACTCAATATTTGCAACTAATTAACTTCCCCTATATATAGAGTTGACATTCTTGCTTAAAAAAATCAAAGTGCCTTTTTTACTTTATCGTTTTGCTGTGTGTAGGTTTATGATTTGAAGATGGAAGCTATTTTTTTTTCTCATAAAGAACTGAAGTTTGAAATGAAGACTTGAAGTAAAAATGACAACTTTTGCATATATAAGTACATAATTACATTCAGTGACATGGTTGTTTATTTTAAAATAGGATGGAAATGTGTTCTCTTTAAGGAAAAATGATTAGCATTTTAAAAAATAAAATTAAAAACAACAGAAGGAATTTTGTTCTAATCTTTAACTTGTGGCTAGAGCAATAGGTTGGAATTAAAGAAAAAACTTTCTGATTTGTTTGACTTCAGAAGTTTATCAGAATTAGTGGTCCAGACTCTGAAAAACTTTTGAAAAATATTATAAGCCAATGTTTGATTTAGGTAGAATGCTTAAAGAAAAAAAATGTGCATGTGTGCATTTGTGTGCACACTTTTTTGTGCAGGTGTGCATGCAAATATGTGCGTAGGCCAGAGGTTAATGTATTTCTTCCTTGATCTGTCTTTTGCCACCTCATTTGTTGAAACAGGGCAACTCATTTGAACTCAGAGCTCACAACAAGGCTTCTGATTTGTACTCTAGATAGCTGGCTTGACCTGGGCCATCCCCAGTCTCCACCTCCTGAGTGCTGGGATTACAAATGGGCTGACACACTTGCCTGGCATTTTTCTTGGTGCTGGGATTCAAACTTGGGTCCTCATGCTTTCACAGCATACACCATTCAGTATGCCATCTCTCCATCCCTAAGGGAGAAAATAAAATTGACTTAAATATCAGTTGTCTAGAAAAAGAGAACTTGGCACTATACACCTGTGGACAGAGCACAGCACAGTATGTCTCTGTGTGTGCATTATTTAAAAATAGGGCTGGGTATGGTGTTGCATGCCTTTAATTGCAGAGGCAGAGATGGGAGAATCACCGTGAGTTTAGTTGAGTTACACCGAGACCCTAACTCAAAAAAATAAAAGGTAATTGTAGTGTAACCTTGTATTTTCTCATTTTTAGGAATTAAGAAATGCTAACAAGTACCTACTATGAAGGTGTCTGTCCCTCTGTCTGTCTGTCTCTCTCTCTCAGGAAATAGGCAAATGTCTGTTCATTTAAATAAGTTAATTAAAGAGTTAGGATTTATGCTGAGTGTGGTAGTGCATGCACACCTTTAATCCCAGTGCTTGGGAGGCAGAGGTAGGAGGGTCACCATGAGTTTGAAGCCACCCTGAGACTACATAGTGAATACCAGGTCAGCCTGGACTAGAGTGAGACCCTACCTCGAAAACCCAAAACAAACAAACAGACAGACAGACAGACAGACAGACAGACAGACAATCAAAAAAAAAAAAAAAAAACCCAAAAAAACAGGATTTATATCTCAGAACTCCCTGGAGAATGCCAGAGTCACCTACTTGAGGTAACAGGAATTTAAGCACAGGTGATTCTGTAGCCAAGGCAAAGAAAGTTCAGTGTTTTATTTCCTTCAAAACAATCCTGATTTGTAACATTCCAGGCCACATGTATGCATTTCTTAGATTGTCTTGGGAGTGACTCAGAATCTTTGTCCATTGGTCATTTTAGGAAAGCAATAGTGCTCTAGCCTTCCTAGGTTTAGGTTATCAAGTTCCACTTTTGGAGATTTTGTATCCTAACTGAAAAAAACTGGAGGAAGTGTCCTTCCTAGAGAAACATTATCTGACACGGAGAGAGGCCACCTATCATCCAGATGAAGAAATTAGGAAAGCAGTGTTGACAACCTACCATTAGAAGTTTGATTAACAGAAGTAGGAAACAGGAAAGAGCAAGGTAAATACATCCCTCCTTCTGTCTATCCACACACTGCTCTGTGGTATGACTGCTCCATTTAGCATATCAGGAAATGTGCTGGCTGTCGTAATGGAAGCCCATGGCATGGACCCCATCACTGACCCCATCCCCCTGCCACCCCTGTCACCCACACCCGTAACTCTGACAACCCTCCCACTCACTCGCTGCCAAAGCTCATCAAAGACTCCAACAAGGCATCTCACAATGCACGACCCATTTACATCAACAAAGAGGGTCCAATGGGAGGGGGTAGATCATGGATGAGCCTAAACAATGGTTCCAAACTGCCTGTATTTGCTGAAAAGAAAACTAATAAATTAAATTTAAAAAATTAAGTGCATATGTACCAATAAAAAAATATTAACAATGTCCGTAATTATAGGCCATAAATAATGACAATTTCCTTCCACTTCACTTTCCTTTCACAACTCCACTCTCCATCATAGCCCCTCCCCCTCTCAATTAATCTCTCTGTTGCTTCGCTGTCATCATCTTTTTCTCGTTATCAGGGTCTTGTGCAGGTTGTACCACAACAAAACTCCTGATTCGTATTTGTTTCAGTAAATTTTCTATTCACTTATATTTCCTGGTATTATTCATTTAACAGGAACTAAGGATAAAACATTGTTTATATATACATTTTAAAATAAACATTTCTATTATTATTATTATTGTTAAGTCAAGTACACTTATATTTAACAAAGCATCTTTATCTTAGATCTAGCACAATGCAATTAGTCCCACGAGAAAACAAAACAAATTTCCAAAATGGTCTTATAAAATAAGTATTAAAACAAGAACCAAGGCTTTCATATAGAATACAAGTTAAATAGTTCATTGGTATGTATTATCAATAGTTATGAAATGATCCAGTTTGTTCTAATTTTGATTACAACATCATCTTGTCTGGCCACAAGCCCTTACAAATTCCCAAACCATTGCTCACTCACTTAGACATGAGTAGATTCTTTTCTTTCTTCTTTCCTTCCTTCTTGCATCCTTCCTTTCCCTTCTTTTCTTTCTCCCTTTTTTCCCTCTCTATCTCTTCCTTCCTTCCTTACTTTCTCCCTTTCTTTCTTTCCCTTCTTCCTTTCTTCTTCCTCTTTCTCTCTCTCTCTCTTTCTTTCTTAATTCAGAACATTCCATTACCTACCTAGTTCCCAGAACTCATATTGATGTGTGGAAGAAGCAGAGTTAATTGTATTCATCATATAAATTATATCTTCTAATCAATTATGTTTGCTACTTCATTTTATTGTTAGCTATTTCCTTTGAATTTCCTTGAAGTGTGTGTGTGTGTGTGTGTGTGTATGTGTGTATGGGTTAATATGTGTGCCAAAATTATGTGTACATGTGTGTGGAGGCCAGAGTACAATTTAGTGCCATTCCATTTGTGTTGCCCACATTTTTTTTTTTTTCTCCTTGAGACTCACTTGGCCAAGAATTTACCAAGATGGCTGGACTAGACTGCTTATAAGTCCAAGTGAGACTCCTGTCTCTGCCACTTCATAGCTGAGATTATAAATTTGCTACCAATCTCATATTTTATTCAGTTTCTATGCTTGTGAGGCAAATACTTCACTAACTGAGCTACCTCTCAGCACCCAGGGAAGAAAATATCTCAAGGTTTAAGCAGGGGAGCATTTACTTTGAAGCTCATTTGCATGCTGAGCATAAGGCTCTTGAGGTGGTGGCCTAAGGATCTCAGTTCATCATTGTCTACTGATGAAAGGTGGTCCTGGGTTCACTTCATGAGGAAGCTCAAACTATTGCAGCTTGCTCTGTTGTAGTAAACAAATTAAAAGACTGAGCAGAGCAGAAGAATAGCGGGGAGGAAGAGGAGGGCAAAACAGGAATAAGACAGTGGGATGGAGAGAGCAGAGGAGGAGGGGGTCAATGTCTTTTATAACTTCATTTCATAATTGTCATCTCATTCCTTTTCTCAGGGGCTGGTACTTAAACAGAGACTATCAGGAGGTGGTAGTCATGGACAATTATGTGAGCAGCTGCCTAAGATATGATTTGCTTTGGTTTCAATGGGTATCTCAAAATCCATACCGAAATGTAAATGCCCATGTAGCAGTGCTGGGACTGAAGCCTCAAAGAGTATTCAGTTGTGCATGTGTGATGGGGAGAGTCCCTGATGTCTTCGTGGGCTTCTGTTGTTGTGTGGGAGTGAGTCTGTCATCCTAACAATGAGTTGTCATAGCTGTATGCTCAGCTTCCCAGCTCTCTCAGGCTCTTCATACTCTTGCCATGTGATGCCTCCTGTCTTGCGGTTGAGGTCATGCTCTTGTATTTACCCTTTCCTAGCTTCTGGAACAGTGAGAAATTAAATGCTTTTCTTTATGAATTTCTTACTCTGTAGTACTCATTACTACAGCAGCAATCAGAATAAGACATTATCTCAGATAATTTATTAGACTATGGAAAAATACAGATACTGATTCATTATATAATTAGCGATGATATAAGTCAGTTACAAAAATAAATAAATAAAATCAGCTGGGCATGGTGGTGTGCTCCTTTAATTCTAGCAGTCTGGAGACTGAGGGAGGATTATCATTTTAATGCAATTTACTTGTATAATATCTCATACAATTCATGTTTGGTAAATCTATTTAGGCCTAACCCCCCCCCTCTCTATATATGTATATATATGTATAATATATATAGTATGTATATATATATATAATATATATATATATATATTTTAATCATATATATATAATTTAGAATATGTGTGTATGTGATAAAGTAAATAATACAGGCTTTGCATAACTCGGATATTATTTCTCTGAGGGAAAAGTTGCTAATTTGGAAAATGTTAGGAAAGGAAACTTTGAGTAAATATGCCATTCTTATACCTACAAGTATCCAGGCCCAATAGAATTTTTAGGGAATTCTCCATTGTTTATTTTCTAGTGAAAAGAAGCATCCCTCAGTGCAGATTATCTCCATGCCAACCGGCATGTAGTGCACTGATGAATAACTTTGTCTGACAAATGTTCCTCAGTAAAGTTTTTTCATATGGAGGAAATTAAACAAAAGTGAAGGAAATTCCTTTGTGGTGGTGTGCGTGTTAATGTGTTCTTCATTGATTGACCCTCCAGAATTGCTTTGATTTCTCCTGATTTTCTAAGTCTAGTTTTCCAATAATCTTGTTGGCCACCAGCAAATATCTCTGTTTAACTTAGGCAGCATCTGTTTATCCTGATTTCATTCAGTGACTTGGCTGACATAGTCAAATGTCACATAAGCCAAGAACCATGCTAAGTTTGTTTCAGCTTGGAAAGATAGTATGAGCACAGAATGGTGGCTTACAATATGAGAAGCATTTTAAAACTATTTGATATTTTTCAATGTAATTAATAGCATGGACAGATGTGGATGTCTGATCTAGTGAGCATTTCTGTGACAGGAACCATGAATGCTAATCATACAACACCTGCCTCTGATAAAGATGAATGTGAATATACTCCATCTTAAAAATTGAAACAAAGAGTTTTATTACTTTTTGAAAATAGGGACTGGAAGAAAGTTGTATTTTTATGGCTTGCAATGATAGAAGATGAATTTCCACCTGATACATAGTTTTTCCTCTGTGCAATAGCATTTCAACTGGATAATTGGATCTGTAATAGAGAATTAGCAAGAATAATCAGTTTTCCATGATTTCAGAATACATGATAAAGTAGAGGATGCCAAGGCGAAATATATTTAGTTATTTACAAAGCCTGTTAAAATAATACTTTACTGTTATGCCTTGGAGCTAGGTAGCATTACAAGGGGCCATAAAGCTAATAAAGAATTGAGAGGTACAAAATATACAAGGCAAGGCAATATCATTTTAATAAACATATAAGCCCATCTAAATCCACCTACATTTTTAATCACTTTCATCTCTTTTCCAGACCTCACTAGCTCAAAATAGAACATAAATGTATTTATTATAGAATAGCCAGATTTTGAAATTTGTGGAATCTATTTTCAATCTGAAGGCTTGAGTTTCATGGGACGTTCATAGCAGTCTGTCTCTGCTCGACTCAAAAGTACCAGAAGTGCAGAGTTAACAGAGCATTTCCCTCTGACTTCGCCATTTACTACTAAACCTAAGTAGCATTTTGAGTAGTGTACATAATAAATGCATTCAGACTTTGCAGCTGTTTTTTGTCTGTTTTCCAAACACATAATGTGCTAATTTGGAAAAAAGTCAACACCAGCTGCAACTACATGTCAACAGTGAGGTCTTCAAGGGAAGGCCTTAATAGGTTTTGTTAATCAGTGGTGAACCAGGTGTGAATAAATAATTAACACACTTGATAGCAGAGCTCTGTTGCCACTGCTGCTACAGCTAAAGTCCTAATAGCCTTTGCTTTAAGTTCAAGACTTCCTTGCAATCTGAAAAGAAAAATACTTCATTACCATCAATTCAAGAAATAAACATGAAATTTGAAATACAATATTGAGTACAGAGATAACAAAAAAAAAGCTCCACTTACCTCAGAATGCAGTTTAATCTGTTTTTGTTTTTCTCCTTTGATTTTTCAAGGTAGGGTCTCATTCTAGACCACGCTGACCTGGAATTTATTGTGTAGTCTCAGGGTGGCCTTGAACTCACGGTGATCCTATTACCTCTGCCTCCCATGTGCTGGGATTAAAGGTGTGTGCTACTGTGCCTGGCCAATTTAAACTTTATGCAAAAATACATGTCTGAAAGCAGATTTCATTTACATAACCAGTCTGTGTCCGTCTCAAACTGACAAAGTGAACTGCCTTCATATAGAACACATCAATGTGCTTGTCACATTTTCTTTTTGAAGACAGAAAGCACAAAAGATGCATGGTCACATGTGCATGAAATACTCGCTCAGATCTGTTCTTATCCTGAAGTCTTGTACTGTAAGTTTTGATAAACCTACATGTATGCTAAATACTTGAAGTAGGAAATATGAAGGGGCACATTCACATCAATATATATGTTATTGATTATAAAATATGAATTTGAAATAGGAAGAATTGTGAATAACCATAAACACCAAGACAGAAGAGGCATCCTTTCCTAGGAGAATGTGCAATGCACACTGGCCTTAGACTGTGCCCCTCCTCAAGCTTTGGTTCCAACACCTAAGGATCAGCATCACCTGCATTGATATACATGATCTTGGCCACACAGAATCAGAGCTCTGGGATTGCTATTTAGTCCCATTAGGTGATTCAAACATCTGCTAAAATTTGAGAATTATTTATCTATGTTAGCCACAAATTTGTATAACAGAATAGTGTTAATTGCAAGTACATGATTTGATGAATATGGCCCACATCTTGAGACAAAAGCTGTTGAGTACCTTACACACTCTTTGGGGAAAAGCAGCAGCTGTCAGGCTTGCTGAGAGGCACTGGATAGCACAGAAGTCATTTACCTCCATTTGTTATTTTCTTGTGTGGGGAACAAGGTCACCTGCTGCAGATGTGTAGCAGTCCCAAAGTGTGACTTTTGGTCCCTTGGTAACTTCTAGGAGTTGAGAAGGTCAGAGGTACATTACTCCTCATAGTTAAAGGTAGGAGCTATAGGTGTTTGTCTGTAAAGTTACCATTGTCTAAAAGCAATTCTCTAACAACAGAGTGGTTGAGGTTATCTTGTCATGTACCCATTTCAATCCAAAGAAGTATATCAAGGAGATGATAGCTACATGACCATGCTTCAAAGCAAGGTGAGAGAAGTTTTCACAAGTGAAAGAAACACTTGGCAAAATGTTTAGGCTGGATCTACTTCGTCCCTATCTCCCACACCCAAGTGGCAGTCTATGTGAACTTTTTCACGAGAGGACCATCCATCAAGAACAGGAGGCTATGGTCGGGCAGTCAACACTGCAGTAAGAGACCAGGAAGTACTGACACAAAACAATAAAAGGAAAGTCAGTCTCTGTGAAGATGCCCACTCCCACAACTGGTATGAACTTCACATACTGAAGTCACAACCTCCAATGTAGTATTATTTGGATATGGGATATTTGGTGGGTAATGAGGGTCATATGAGGTCACAGGGATGGGATTAGCTCCCTTGTAAGAAGAGACATCAGAGATTTTCTCAATGTGCATGCATAAGGAAGGCCATGTGAGCACATGGTGAAATGCCCTGTGGTGAGCCATGAAGAGAGGTCCTACCAGGCCCTGGACATGACTTTGAGTCTCCAGAATGATGAAATGAAATATTTCGATTGTTTGTTTCAAGATGTGTCACCTTATTTAGCTCTGTCCTTAAATTCTTCATCTCTTACCTCCACTCTTTCACATATATTGGGAATATAGATATGTGGCAATATACCCAATATTTTACATTTCAGTTTTGTAAGTTACACATTCATGTTATCTTGTTATTGCAACTAGGTCTATGATACTAATGAACCTTTGCCACTTATCTTTAAGAGCAGCATTGGCTTTGGGAGAGAGAAGGTATCCCTTGATTTTTCCAACTTTTAATATGCTAGTAGCATTTCTGCCTCTGGGTTACATACTGTATCTAAGGTAGTTGTGGATGTGATTGTGGAATTGTGATGGAGTTAGTGCCTCCTCCGCTCCTCCAGCACTTCCTTGTGGGCCTTGTGGAACTTGGTTAGTGGTTCTTTCAATTGACCGAGTGATATCCTCACTTGTTCTCTGATACCTTATTCATGACTCCAGGTCAAGCAGTTGAATGATATCATGTTATCCTTATCATTAGACCTTAGGCCCACCTAATCTTATCCCTTGGCTTAGGACTCCCTAAATGTAAATCATTTGAATGCAAACAAAAATCAACGAACAGTTGTTTTGTCATATAATGTATCCTCAGTAAATACCTTTAATAAGTTTGGAATGTATAGGTGAATTTCATTCATGTTTTACTTCATTAACTGAAACGTTATGGCAAATTATTAGGAAGAGAAGCTATGTCACTCAAGAAAGTTTTTCTTCATTTCCCCAACAAATGGAACATATGTGTCACTTGAGACCATATCTTGGTTAAACTAATTAAAAGTGGCATGAGACTGACATTATGCTTGTAATATTGTAATGACAAATTAAAAAGCCAACAAACATTAATTTCTACTTTCTGGAATAATTGGGCCAGAGTTATATCTTCCACAATGAACTTGGTGTCATTTTAACCATGTAGGTGTGGTGAAATGAAATTGACAATTTTTTAAAAATATTTATTTATTGGAGAGAAAGAGACAGGTAGAGAGAGAGGGGGAGAGGGAGAAAATGTGTACCCCAGGACCTTCAGCCACTACAAATGAGCTCCAGATGCATGTGTTACCTTTTGCATCTGGCTTATGTGGGTCCTTGGCATTTGGTCTAGGGAGATGGCTTAGTAGTTAAGGCATTTGCCTGTGAAATTGGCAATTTTTGAGTCAGCGATGATGGAGAGTAAAACAACTTAAATGCTTGATACAGAAAACTATAGAGTACTAATGTCCTGAGAATGCTGTAATTTTAAGTAGGTCCTTTCAAGACCTGAGCTAGGAGGGGAGTGAGACAATAATGAATCATAAATCCAAAATCCATGATAAAAAATATCTGTCCTGGGGCTGGAGAGATGGCTTAGCAGTCAAGGTATTTGCTTGCAAAGCCAAAGGATCCAGGTTTGACTCTCCAGGACCCATGTAAGCCAGATGTATAAAGGGGTACATACATCTGGAGTTTGTTTGCAGTGGCTAGAGGCCCTGGTACGTCCGTTCTCTCCCTCTCTCTCTTTCTCTGCTTCTTTCTCTTTCTCAAATGAATAAATAAATAGATATTTTTTAAAAAATCTGTCTTCCTCAGCATTTATATAGAGGAGGGTTTTAAGATTATCATTGGAACAAAATTGGCAGAAGCTGTTTTGAAAAAGCAGTTGATGTTAAATTGAAAATAATCAATTTTGCAATACTAAAGGGTGAGAGATAGATGGGGCGTCTTGTATCATTGACCACAACATTATACAAACAGAAACTAGGTGTAAGGTGAATAACAGGTTACTTATTTCTTATACCCCAAGGACTGTATAAACACCAAGGCTTACGCTTCCTTGTTAAGCGTTCCCGTAAATGGAAGAGAATGCCATAGCCTCCTTTTTACTTCATAATTCACCCATCTATTACCGAATTCATCATATCCTCCCTCATAGGGGAGTGGAACTAAGTAGATTCCAGCTCTAGGAGTCCACCATCTGCCCTTGATCAAGTACTGAACATATCCCCCAGGAAGTTTCCTGGTGGGAATGTCTAAGTTTTGTAACTCCTTTTCTGCAGAACTGTCATGTTTCTTATGAACACTACCGATCAACATTTCTACTTTTATATTCTCAGGCTCAGTATCGTTCTCAAACATCATAAGCTGTTTTTACTTTACACCATCTAAAAACTGTTCTAGAGTTAATTTTTTATTCCTAGTAGAGTTATACATTCTCAGTAAACTAAGATCCATAGTCTAGAAAATCACTTTTTCCACTGTTCTTTTCCTACCTGTATAATGCTAGGAAATTTTGGCTATAAAATTGAGATCATGGTGACACACTGCTCATAAAGGTACTCTATAGATTAAGGTAACAGATATTTTCAGATTGATGCATAGTTTGCAATAAGTAATAAATAAATTGTGCACTTGAATACCATTGTCATTGTTTTATTGATAAAATAAATATTTCAAATTATGTATAATATGAGCAGAAAAATCCTGAAGAATCATACTTGGATTTATTTATTTATTTTTCTAAAGAGTTTGTTTTCCTCTGGATACTGGTGGGTTTTTGTGTCCTCTTCTATATATAAGAAATACTATTTATCAGCAGTGTACAGCTATGCTTTAAGGCTTAGTACATTCTAGAATATTCTTTGGAAGATGTCATGATATTTGCAATTACTTTATCAATACAATAGATACTTTATCTTGGTTTTGTTAGTAGAATATGAATGTCTTGTTGGATTCCCAGCAAAGTGAGGCAAATTTCAAGTTTGTTTTTAAAGGCCTATAGAGGTCTTTTGTCTTTTCTGTGAAATTTTAAAAAAAATGTTTTGTTCAGTTTTATTTATTTATTTGAGAGTGACAAAGAGAGAAAGAGGCAGAGAAAGAGAGAGAGAGAGAGAGAGAGAGAGAGAGAGAGAGAGAGAGAGAGAGACAGACAGACAGAGAGAGACAGACAGATAGAGAAAAAGAGAGACAGACAGAGAGACAGACAGAGAGAGACAGCAGAGAGAGAGAGAGAGAGAGAGAGAGAGGGAGAGAATGGGCGCGCCAGGGCTTCCAGCCACTGCAAATGAACTCCAGAGGCGTGAGCCCCTTGCATCTGGCTAACTGGGTCCTGGAGAATCGAGCCTCAAACTGGTGTCCTTAGGCTTCACCTTCAAGGGTGCTCAATTGCCAAACCATCTCTCCAGCCCTCTTTTGTCTTTTTAATGCACTACAAAAATAAAGTTTCTCAAAATGGGCATACCTATGTAATACTGAGTGAAAGCCATCCATCACCCAAGTAGTACTTAGCAGACGGACAAAGCACATGAACACTTAAGCAAATATGAGATTTTGCCCCATCATTTTTCCTGTTTTTGATCAAGAGAAGTGAGAAAGAGACAATGAACAAAGTACCGATTGAGAAGCATGATGGAAACTTTAGTGAAGCTGGATTACTGTGATGGGAAATGTCTTGTAATGAGGTGTGACTGAATTAAACACCTAGTGGCTGCATTATCAAATTAAATCACCCCCTTGGAACTCAGCTTCTCTCATAAGGTACCTCCACTTCTTTTTCATTTTTTATAACATTGTGAAAATGAGTTTCTCAACCATAGTGTCTTTACATTGTTGCTTTGGTAAGAGGAAACTGTTTGCAAAAAGATCCTCCTGATTAATAGAGCCTTATTTCATCTCCATAGTGTCTCCTTTAATTAATGTTGGTATTTTGTAGTGCCTATTTTTATTCACATATATACTCCAAGTTGTGAGTCATCAATTTACATGTTATTACTTCTCCTAGTCATTTTCTTTTGATAGATTGGTGATCAATTATAAGAATAGTCAGATTGGTGATCAATTATAAGAATACTCATAGTAAAGCAATATAACAATATTACCATGAACAAATATCAGTAGCTTCTATTAACTGCTTTCCCTGAGGCAGATGTCATTCTAGAATTTTTACATATTAACTTACATCAAGGTCATTAACACCTTCTACTTTTTAAGTTTACTCTTGACCACAAAAGCTTGATCTAAGATTGTTTGAGGATTTTACATGACTCACTATCCCCTGCGATGATGGCTTTTTTTTTTCCAACTTCTACATCTTTACTTGTGGTTTTATTTATATTCCTACTTTAACTCCAATTTCAGAGTCATTTTAGAAAGTCAGTCTTTTCAGAGAGACTTCATTAAGACTAGAATGAGTGCCTGCTATTGTCTGAATTTCCTCCCAAATTCACATGCTGACATACTCAAAACCAAGGTAATGGCAATAGGAGATGAGCACTTTAGGTAGCGACTAGATCATGAGGATTGAGTCCATGAAAGGCACAAAAGTGACCTCATGGAGATCCAAGAAGGACCTGCAACCTCCTATCATGTCGGGCAACTGCTACAAGTATCCTATGAACCACAGAG
The DNA here is from genome assembly GCF_020740685.1 of Jaculus jaculus. Lineage (NCBI taxonomy): Eukaryota > Metazoa > Chordata > Mammalia > Rodentia > Dipodidae > Jaculus > Jaculus jaculus. The sequence goes on from NC_059112.1 coordinate 34,017,139, forward strand.
ACAGCCAATACAGGGCATCAAATCATCCAGTTCCTTCACGTTTGACTTCCTAGCTTCCAGAACTGAGGGGATTATACTCTGTTGTTTATAAGCCATTCAGTTTATTTTGTCACAGCACCTGGAATGGATCACTCATTGTACTCTGAGTAGTGAATATATGATCAGGTTGTGTTCAACTCCGTGAGCCCAAACTGCATTTTATCTATTTACTTACCTTTAAAACAGTCTTTTCTATATATTTTATTTATTTATTTTGAGAGAAAGAGAGAGAATGAGTGAGAATTGAGCATGCCAAGGCCTCCAGCTACTGCAAATAAACTCTAGAACTCCAGACTCAGGTGCTGCTCTGTGCATCTGGCTTATGTGGGTACTGGGAAATTGAACTCACCTTGTTAGGCTTGGTGGGCAAGCACCTTAACTGCTGAGGCATCTCTCAGGTCTTGTTTGTTTGTTTATTTTTTATGTGTTGGGGTCATGAACTTACAATGGCACATATGTGGAGGTCAGGGGCCAATCTGGGGGTAAGCCAGTCCTCAATTTCCACCTCCTTTGAGGCAAGTTTCTTGCTTATGTTATGATATTTTATTTTTTGCAATGCTAGCTGGCCTTCTGAGCATGCTTCCTACAGATTCTTTTTTTTTTTTTTTTTTTTTTAGTTTTTATTTATTTATTTGAGAGCGACAGAGAGAAAGAGACAGACAAAGAGAATGGGCACGCCAGGGCTTCCAGCCACTTCAAACCAACTCCAGATGTGTGTGTCCCCTTGTGCATCTGGCTAACGTGGGTCCTGGGGAATCGAGCCTCGAACTGAAGTCCTTAGGCTTCACAGGCAAGCGCTTAACCTCTAAGCCATCTCTCCAGCCCTTCCTACAGATTCTTGTCTGTGCCTTCCTTCTAGAGGTGTGGCTGGGATTATTAATGTCTTCCATAGTATTGATTTTTACATGGGTGTAGGGTTCTTGAATGCAGGTACTTATGCTTATGCAGCAAATGCCTTATTCAATTTTTAAAAACAGTCACATGTAAGCAAGTATCAGGGCACTAGAGATAGCTTGTGTATATTTACTAGAGCAATAAATAAACTGGATTTTTCATATTTTAATAATAATATTCAAATTATTATCCAAAAAAGCTAGGTTACAAAACACATAGGAAAAGGAAATTGATACCGTACTATATGAATATTTAGATATTTGTTAATGAAAACATAATTTTGGCATAAGTTGAAGTATAGGAAAATAGATAGCAGAACATTGGACAATTAATTCTGTGGATATTGACTTTAAAAGTTCCTTATTCAGGGTTTTTCTTTAACCTTTAGCTGTTGAGGGATTTTCAAGTCCACTTAATAGCATTGCTGAAATTACACCAGTGATTTAAAAACAATGGTAAGAAAATTGGATGAGTGAAATGATAGGATCAAGGAACAACTTTAAATTAAAATAAAAATGCAAAACAAGAACCTAAGGTGCCTAGGGTTAAAGACTGACCAGAATGTTGCATTTCTGCAAGATGTTTTCATTGGCTTATTAAAAGGGAATGATGTTAAATCTAACTTTAGCTAAATTTCTTGTTTTAATGGGTTTTTCATGATTGATGATACATCTAGCTTGAATGCTTTAAAGACTGATATTTAAAGAGGAGTCAAGTAGTCATTAAATGAGAAATTAATTCTGTGAATATTTTATTTCTATGTATTTCAGAACTCAGACACAGAAATAAAAAACATATATATTTTAAATAAGTATTGAAAACAAATCAAAATGATGCATGGTGTAAATGGTATGCATTATTTATAGAATCGATTATAATCAGAAGTATTACATATGCACATATATCAATTATGTTAAATAGACTTCAGATATTTAATGACTAGAGACATCCATAGCAGGCTCAGAATTAATTACAAAATGAGTAAGCCATTATCTATCTTTCTAGATGTTGCTGATATGTCTTTGAATATTTAGCATTGTTTTGAGAAAGATGTATAATAGTTTAATACACTTGACAGCAAATTAAATTTACTAATCAACGAGATTTTCATTCTATTTTTTCACTAACTCATAACTGGAACTATTCAACTCTAAAACTATTTAAGAAAATTTCTCAAGATGATTGAAATATTCCAAGCCTCTGGTCCTGTTATAATATTAATACCTTGTTGATTTTAATAGCTTTTCATCTAATTCTTTTAATTTAAAGGAAGGACACCTCTTTCATGTACATGAGGATGAACTCAGAAGTTAGCAGAAGATGTAAGTACCTGACTCCATTGGTGTGGCGATAATTTTAGGAACCTGATCTTATCTGATTTGTTCTAAAACATATGGCTGTCTTTTCTTTATTAATTTTTTTAAGCAAAGGTTACAATATGTCCCCTCCCCCACTTGCCATATTTCTGCTGGCCCCCTCTGTAGGGTTATTGGAGTTCGTTGTGTAATTAAGAACTCTGACTTTGGAGAGAGCTTTGACTAGGGCTATTTCTACCTGCCTTGTGGCTCTTGCAATCCATCCACCCCTTCTTCCTCAACAGGCCTTGAGCCTTAGCAAATGTGTTACTGGTTAGTGCTGACTTCTCTGCAGCCTCTGTATTTCTGTTATGATGTGTTTCAGTGCACTGAGGTGTTTGTTGCTATTTTCTGGATGTGGATGTCAGACTAGTTTTGGTAGGTGGTATGTGTCTAAAAATTCATCCATTTGTTCCAGATTGCCCAGTTTATTGAAATAGAGGCTTTGGAAGAATGTCCCAATGATTTTTCCACTTTCATTGGTTTCAGTTTGTTACCTCTCCATTTTCATTTCTGATGCCAATTTGAGACTTTCTCTCTGTCTTTTAATTAATTAATTTTTAAATATTTTTTGATCAAATTGACCAGGGTTTCTCACTGTTCTTTCTTTCTTTCTTTCTTTCTTTCTTTCTTTCTTTCTTTCTTTCTTTCTTTCTTTCTTTCTTTTTTGAAAAACCACATCTTCATTTTATCAATATTTATAATTGTTTTCTTAATTTCCAATTTATTGACTTCTGCTATGAACTCAGATATTCCTTTCCATTTGGAGCACTTGGGATGAGAATATTCTTGATTTTCTAGTGCCTTTAGATGGATGGTTAAATTATTAATTTGGTCTCCCTCTGTCTTTGATATGAAGGCACTTAATGTAAGAATTTTCCACTGAGGACTACCTTCATTGTCTCCCATAATTTCTTAAATAATATGTTTTCATTTTCATTCAGATCTAAAAATTTCACAATTTCCTCCTTAATTTCTTCCACATGCCATTCATTGTTCAGTAGTGAGTTGCTCAGTCTCCAGGAGTTGGCATGCTTTCTGTTGTTTCTCTTGTTGTTGAGTTTAGTTTCAATAAATTGTGGTCAGATATGGTAGCTGGAGTCATATCAATTTTCCTAAATTTATGAATGAATGCTTTATACTGCAATACATGATCTGTTTTAGAAAAGGTTTCATGAGCTTCTGAGAAGAATGCATATTCTGTAGAATTAGGGTAGAATGTTCTGTAGATGTCTGTTGGATACAATTGATCTGTGGTATTAAGCTCCATTATTTCTTTGCTGACTTTATGCTTGGAGGATCTGTCTATTGATGAAAGGGAGCTATTAACGTCTCGCATTATGATGACATTGGGACTTATTTCTGATTTGTTACCAGCTAGATTTTGCTTTATAAAGTATAGTGCACTTGTAGTTGGTTCATATAAGGTTATGATTGCTATGTCCTCTTGTTGGATTATTCCCTTGATGAAGAAAAACTGGCCTTCTTTGCCTCTTTTAGTTACTTTTAGTTTGAAGTCTATTTTGTCAGATATTAGTGTAGATAAACCCAGTTATTTCTCATTTGCACTTTCTTGGAAGATTGCTTTCCATCCTTTCATCTTGAGGGAGCTTTTATCTTTGCCATTGAAATGGGTTTTTTTGTAGATAACAAATAGATGTAGCCATTTTTTGATTCAGCCAGTTAGTCTGTGTCCTTTTATTATGAATTGAGATTACTGAAATTTATAGTTATAACTGTGAGGTTTGACTTAATCACTGTCACTGTAAAGACTTTGAGAATTTTGGTGCTATGTGAAGTTTATATATTTTCACTTCTCTTCTGGTTTTGGTTATTGTTTTTCTCTTTTATAGGATCTTGAGGTTAGTTGGTGGATTCTTCTGTGCAGGGTAATCTCCGAAGAATTCTCTGTAGGGTTGGCTTTGTATTCCTATATTCATGGAGGTATCTTTTATCATGGAATTTTTTCCTTTCCCATTCGGTTATGGGGGATACTTTCATTAGATATAGTAGTTTGGGTTAGAAACCATAGTCTCTCAACATTTTGAGTACTAGGTCTGTGCTCTTCTGTCTTTTAGAGCTTCCATTGAAAAATTAGAAGTAATTCTAATCTGTTTTTTCTCTTGCTGTCTTTAGCAGCCTCTCTTTGCTTTCATTGTTTACCATTTTAACTATAATATGACTTGCATTTACTTTTTGGTCCTATTTGGCACTCTTTGAGCTTCTTGAGTTTTGATGGGTCTCTCTTTTGTGAGTATTGGAAAATTTTCTTCAATAATTTTGCTGAAGATGCTCTGTCTGCCTTTGGCCTGTATTTTTCTCCTTCTTGCATGCCTATGATCTGAATATTTGGACTTTTAGTGTGTTCTACAAGTCCCTCATATTCAGTTTGCATGATTTTTTGAACTCATCGTAGTTCCACGATCCAATTCCTCTGACTTGTTTTCAAGTTCTGAAATTCTGTCCTCAACATGACCTACTGAGTGAGATTTTCTAGAGAGGATTTTAAGGGAGCTGTTTAATTTCTGTTCTCTGTTGTATTTTTCTGCATCATTTCTATCCCTTTATTAAGTTCCATTTTCAGGTCCTGGTTTGATAATTTGTTGTTTCTTGGAATTCATGCCTACATTTGGTAATTTCCTCATTTAGCTTAATCCACTAGTTGTTACAGTCATCTATTTGTAGATTCATTTTTAAACTGTTTATCTGTCTCTTGAGACCTCTCTTATTTTTTCTTCTATCATGTTGACATGATAAATGAGAGCAATGTGCTATTACGTGTCTCTTGTATTGCATTTATGCAATTGTTGGTTCTGTGATGATTTTCGTCTGATTCAGCTGTTTGTTTGTTCATGGTCTCATTTCTTTTTTTATGTTCAGCATGTCTTCATTGTGGGATTTTATGTCTGGAGTATACTTTGTGTTTTCACTGGAAGATTTCATTATGATGCTATGTATTCTTGGTGGGGATTTGTTGACTTGATGTCTAGCATTTATTGTTTTGCATTAGGATTGGCCCATTCTCTAGTTTAACCTCTTGGTGTGTTGAGAGAGAAGTACTTGTTCTACTTGGGGCCCCAGAGTTGTATCACCAGGCTAGATTTGTTTAAGAGGGGAGTGTGGGGAATTTGTCTGCCCACTTGCTTTGCCTGGGTGACCTGGGGTATATGTGGGTTCCTCCTTGTTTGTGTCACCTCCAGGTGGGTCATGGTGTGGCCCTAGCCTCTTTGACTAGTTTGCTATCCAGGAGGTGCTCTTTTCTCCCCAGGATATTTACTACCTGAGGATGTTTGAGTATGATCCAAACTGAGGTCCTGTGGGGCACAGGGTTGATGTCCTGGACTTGACAGGCAGGTTGAGGTGTTGTGAATAGGCCCACAGAGGAACATGCTCTCCTGGGGATAACTTCCTGCATGGTCTCCCAGGTGGCCCTTGCTTTGCAATCAGCCATTGGACCTTAAATGTCTGCAGCCTTCAAGGACTACAGCCACAGGCTTGGCAATTTGGGAAATAACAGTGTCGCCAAGCTTGGAGAAGTTGTTAGGCTCTCCTTGACTGGGGACAAGCAGCTATGAGCAGTTCTGCAGATGGCCTAAGTGTTGACCCCCAAACCACCCAATCGCGAGAATCAATTATAAGAATAGCTACCTGCATGGGCAATTCCTCTCCTGACCCAAGTGCAGGCCCCATAGCCACCTGTTATGGCAATTCCTTAGCTGGCTGAGTCATGGATATCTTTAATGTGAGGATTACACATCTCTGTGAGGAGATCATATGCAAGTTACATCGTTAATGAAAGGTACAGTGCATCATTGAACTGGGGGTAGACAGTTAAATCAAGGCTCATTACCTCTATGAAATGGTTCATGTCTTACAACTATTCCTTGTAGTACATATTCAGACTCTTTTTAATGACTCATTTGCAGAATGCCTCTGACTAAAGAAATTCTCCATAGAGTTCTTATGGCATTTGTATTTCAATGTCAAATAAAGTTTATATATAAAGGAAAAGGCCATCTCTTATCTTTCTTGACAGTTACATAGAATAACAAAAGAGAAGGTTAAATTGCCTTAGATCTAAACCTCTAGATTTAGCAGAACCTACTATCATGAAAAATAGGGGAAAAAAACCTAGGAATTAATTCTTCCATGTTTTCATACATTTATGAGCCAGTTTTCAGCCTTATTTGTTTTAATGTGCTCAAGTTGCCTGTGGTGGCTTTAGTGTACCATGTCTCCAAAAGGCTCATATGTTTGAAGACTGAATCCCCAGCTGGTGGTGCAGTTGCAGGAGATTGTGGAACCTTTAGGAGGTGGAGACATCCTGAAGGCAATGCTTCACTGGGGGAAAGCCCTGAGATATTACAGGCTGTTTCACATTCTCTTTGTTTTTTTTCTCTCTTCGTCCTCTCTGCTGATGTGGGGGTATGATGCCTCCTTCCCACTCAGTTTTCCTGCCCCAGTATGCCATGCATTTCCCTCCATGATAAAACTTCTCCTAGAAACTATAAGCTATACTAAACTCCTTCCTTCCTTAAATTGCTTTGGGTCAGGTCTTTTGCCTCAGCAACAAGAAAATTGCTCATACCCTAGTCTACCTTGTTGCACTCTGAGTGCAGGTCGCATAAGTCAAAGACTAGTACCAAAATTATTTCTAGAGTAGTATTTTATAAATATAGATTTTCAGATCCCACTCTGACCTACTGAATAAGCGCTTACCTTTTGTGAAAGTCATCAGGCACTTTAAACCTGACCTTCATTGTCACAGCCTGCCATCAGATTTGTTAATCATCTTGGAAACAAGAGAACATACAAAAGCATTGTAGTTTCTCAAGTATCAACAGCTCCATTTTGATATAGCCATGCTACCTAATAGGACAGATGACTCTCAAAAAAATCAACCATCATCGTCCAGGCCCACCCTAGTGCCCAGACTCAGTAATTCCATTTCCCTGTTTTTGAGATAACTTGATTACCCATTGTAGGGCTCCTTCACCTTGTTTCCATATACTGGAACCAATTTTTATCTAAGAAAAGAATTGCTTAATGACTTCAGCATTATATTCAGTGGCCCAGCCTCATGCCATCCATAGTGTTTATTCAGACTACAAGTTAAGAAACTTTGCTTGTCTTGTTTTTTTTTTTTTTTTTTTTTTTTTTTTTTCCTGCTCTGGCAGTTTCAGAATAATAATAATTAATGCACGTTTCTCAGAACTGGAATTTTCTTTGTTTCTTTCTGGTACTGGTACATATGTCAACCAATGAAGAAATCAATAGTCTCCTGTGTTTTCTGTTGTCAATGTATAGCTGACTGGTATTTCAATACATGGATATTATATCCATTTTCAAATATGCACTGCATAGTTCTTCAGACAAAATTGTACAAGAACTAATTAGGCCCCACTCAACATACCATTTACAGAGACTTATAAAGGAGATATATTTCTATCTGTAAGAGGTGGTCTGAAATTGAATTTCTGTGAACTTTCTGTTTGAGGTTAGTCATTCTAGAACTTGACTCTATATCTCAAATAAATAGCAAATATGTCTTAGGAGGAAATTTGTCTAAATGAGTATGCTATGCCCATAAACCTACCATCTATGTTTATATTTATGGCTATGGGTAAGTACTGCTATCCCCTTTGGTCAGAGAAGCTTCTTTTTGTAGTCGTCAGTAACTGTTAAGGAGACTCAAATGTAGTCAATACGTTGAGAAGAAGTGATGATTGAGTGTTCAGCCCTAAATTAGACATCTATTTGATGGCTTTCACTACCAACATCCTGCTGCTGTTTGCCATTTAGCATGGGTCATAGACTTTCTGTGTTTGTGTATCCCACAGTATATCCCCGTACCTAGAGTCCCACAAGGAGTGTAGTCAGTGTGATTGTGCATACTGTTTGAATCTGTGTCCCACAGCACTGCTGCAGACGCAGATGAACCCAGCCACCAGTATCTGCATTTCTCACTGACTAGAATTGGTCATTAGTAACTGAAATTCAGGTCAATGTTCAATCTCACATTCAAGCAGAATCATTCAGAGTTTAAAACCATTGTTTCCTAGTTATTTCCATTAATTCTTGTTGTATCTAAAAGGGGGGCAGTCTTACCTTGGAAACCCTTCTAAGTTTAACTATGGACCCCCTTTTTCCTACCAAATCAGGGGTCAGTATCCCCTCTGAATCTTTTAGAGGTTTAGGTTCAGTCCCCTTTTCCTGCCTGATCAGAGGCCATTGCCACCTTGCAGAACCTAGCAGGCAGACTTCTGCTATAGGGGGTTCTATCACTGGGGTGTAGGGGGGAAGGAGTACAGATTTAAATTACAGACAAAGGTATGCAGAGAGGTCTGAACTCTGCCTGGGTCCCTACTGTTTTGCTACCTGTGTGTACTTGCTTGAGGTGCTGGCTGGTGGCAGTTTCTCTCTGCTTTGATCTGTGAAAGGTGGCCAGCCTCTTTGGCCATTATGGAATTGCCCCTGTGTCTGGTTTGGAAGTTCATCCCAGAAATGTGGAGCTGACTACAAACACTTGCCTAGTGTGTTTGAAGTCCTATGTTCAATCCCCAGCACTGCAAATTAAACCAAACTAAAAGGAATGCCCTATATTTAAAAGCTGAATTTAAAATGACTGGAGAATTCTCAAACTTTCATGTATATTGTTTTGTATTATTTAATCCACCAGGTTGGAAATAAGTTGGGGAATGCAAAGAGGAACATGCACTTTCACAGGTAAAAGTTTCTGTTATGCAAGATGAAAAAGAACTGAAACTTTGCTGTACCATGATTTACCTGTTGTTAACTATTCTTACCACATTTAAAAGACTGAAGTAAGCAAGAGAACAGCCATACAGAGATTGCAGGCTGCTTACTTATATTTGAGCAGGTGATGACCTAGACTTTTAAGAAATGTACTAGCCCTGCATACAATGAGGGTGCTTAGGAAAATGCAGGTTCTGAAACTCATCTAGTGAGGAGCTTGGTTTTCTGTGGGGATCTCAGGCTCCAATGAAATTTATCTTTGCTGACACTTTTTGAACCATGGTTTGAGAAGTAGTGCTATAAGCTATGGGGGGTGGGAATACAATGTGTCTTCTATGTTAAAATTTGGAGTTGATTCCTAGGTATATCTCTTGCATATATTTGAGATGAAAATATTATGTAGCTTTCAGAATTTTTATAAGTTGCATCATCAAACTATATATGTTAAATAATGTTCACTAAGCAATATATGACAATTTCATCCTACCAGTGCTTGACAGTGCACTCTGCATTGTACTTTGCTCACATTAATGCCCAATGATCAGAAAAAAGGGATAAAGTTAGAAATATGCTGAAAGGTATGTGATCATAAGTGGAAAAGTCGGTCAACTTTTAAATAATCAAAATGGCTGAGTTGCTTATAAAATATCAGAAGTTTAAGTTCTAGTCCACTCCAAAACAGTTGTACTTAACAGATCTAATTTACAGAGGGGTATGTTCATATACATATTGCCTAAGCAAAGAAAAAAAAAAGAATAAAACCAACATATATTGTTTAAAGAAATATCTGAACACAAGAAAAGTATCCTAACACACTTTTATTTAGCCAGAAGGATAAAGATGCACCACTAACACTGGAAGGCAAATTATATTTTCTAAATAATAATTAGAAATATTCTAATTAAAATTTATTTAGCATTAAAAATATGAGTATATGGGAAAATATTTCATAGAAGAGAATCAAATAAATGTTCCATGAAGTTAGATTCCAGGAATCATTATTTTTGAAAATTTTAATGCTGTCATCTATTTGAGAAATCATTCATTATTTAGCTCAAGTTGCAAAACATTCTGTTTCCAAGAGAACTTGTTGTTATCTAGCTCATGTTGAACATACATAGGTATTTTTCTATTATTTTCCTTTTTTTCTCTACGTTGCTGGAGGTTCATGCAGTGTGTTGTAATAAAACACTACATTTGTTTTTCTCAAGGCTATCAACTTATATTTACTTTTTTTTTTTTTTTTTTGTTTTTTGAGGTAGGGTCTCACTCTGGTCCAGGCTGACCTGGAATTCACTATGTAGTCTCAGGGTGGCCTTGAACTCATGGCGATCCTCCTACCTCTGCCTCCCGAGTGCTGTGATTAAAGGCGTGAGCCACCATGCCCGGCATAATTTACTTTTAATAAAGGGTTTCAACCAAAAGAAAATTTATTAGATAGGATTACTTCATCTTCTTCTTAAAAGGCTACTTTGCTTTGCCCATGAATTCCTACAAGTTCTTTGTTATGTTTAATTAACAGAGGATTTTATATTTTATATTTTATATATTTTATATTAAAATGCCACTATCTTTTGAAGTATTTATGGCAAGGTTGGATGTTACCATGGAAATCCTCATGCTACTACAAATTTAACATTCTGATTCTGGTGTAATATTAAGATGATTGTGGGTTATACTTGCTTAAAATTTAAAAGATTTGGTAATAAGATGACAAGGAATAAAATTTTAAGCACTTAAATGTTAACAGATTTATGTCATAATGTGAACATTTCCAGAATTCTCTATTAAGTTATGAATATATTCATTAGAGGGGATAATACAGTACAATAACCTTTAAATATATGAATTTATCACTTTACCACCAATTAAGTAAAAAAAAATTCTTCACCAAGAAAAGATTTGTTTTACTGTCATTATAAGTGGAATCAATTAAGTCCAATAGATATAAAGTCACTTGTCATCTGATAAAATCCATATTTTCAATTGTATTGAACCAGGAGATTCAAAGTATTTTCAATTCATTTAATAAGGATTCAATGAACTTCTAAAAGTACCTGGCTACTTACTGCATGGGAGTACATGATTTCCTCATATTCTACTTAATTGGAAGAAAATGATCTGGTTAAAATGGCAGAAGGGATATTGACCATTGCTCTGCTTAAGTTCAGAAATTTATTTAAATGATACATTTTGGTTATACAATGATTATAAACATTGGAAGAGTAGAAACTAGTGAGCTAGTCTGATGCCAGCTCTTTGAGACTAGATTGCCCTTCCTCATATTATTAATGAGGAAATCTTTCAATAACTTTACAGAAACCACATTTTATTATTTATTTATGTTTGTTTTTTTGAGGTAGGGTCTCCCCCTAGACCAGGCTGACCTGGAATTCACTATGTCATCTCAGGGTGGACTTGAATTTACAATGATCCTCCTACCTCTGCCTCCCAAGTGTTGGGATTAAAGGCGTGTGGCACCATGCCTGGCTCAGAAACCATATTTTTTACTTGCTTCATAATTTCATTTAGCCCTCTGCTAAAACATGTCTTAAGACATCATGTCACATTCCCAGAGATCATCTTCAGGTCACTTTCTGTAAAAGAATTCTTCATTCCTGACCCCATGATGAATATCAGTAACCCCACTGAGGAGGGCCCTCAGTTTTGTGAGAGGCAGGGGAGAGCGGACTCTCACAGGATAATCCAAGGGGAATATGACCAACAAATGATTTTTTCAGACTGTATAGTTCATAATTAATACAGATAGAAATTGTTTAAAGATGAGAGAGAGCACTTCTTAGCTCTTAGTGTTTCTTTGTTTTTCAGTAGCACTAGTTATCACCTGGAACTGCGCACCTTTCTTTTTAACTGACATAGTATTCTACCGAGCAAAATGGAGTCACCAGCAAGGCTAAAGTTGTTCTACTCTTTCTGTTTCTTCATGTTAATGAGGTCTCTCTCTAACTTTTTTTTTTTTTTTTTAGAGGTCTCCTTCTTTTTGACACAGTAATTGTTCATATTCAGGAATACAGTATGATATTTTGATTCATGTATACACTGTGTAATTATAATACCACAGTGATTAAAATATCTATCACCTTAAGCTTTAATCATTTCTTTATGGTGAGAACAGTTAAAATTCTCTCTTCTAGCTATTTGGAGACACATAATGCATTATTGCTAATTATATTCACCCTGTTGGTTAATATGGCACTAGACCTTATTGTTCTTGTCTCTGTACATTATCTTTTGAAGGCAACTGACTTTTTCATGAGTTTATGTGGTGTGCACATGTGTGTTTGCATGCTCATATGTGAGTGAACACACGTGTGTGCAGGCACATTACTGACCTTAGCATCTGGAGCCATATCTGGTAATAGCAGGCACTCACCAAATGTTCTGCGAGTGAATAAATGAACACTCCGGCTATGGTGACATTGCCTGAGTGCTCTGTATACAGATTAAACATGTGTACACATATTTATACATATGGTCAAGAGTCAGTTTATGAAAAGGCACTAGTTTAGGGAAAGCATGAGTCAAGTGCACAAGTAATGGAGTGGGTTTTCTTTATCCTTATTGTCTGTCTTCACATTGTTTTATTGTTTTTCTTGATTAATATGTACATCTCTGATATTCTACTATTGTCCTTGCAATTTACAATTGGTGAACATATTTAAAATGAAAACTAATAAATTAAATTAAAAAAAAACAAAAATAATTAAAAAAATTTTTTTTGTTTATTTTTATTTATTGATTTGAGAGCAACAGGCAGAGAGAGAAAGAGGCAGAGAGAGAGAGAGAGAGAATGGAGAATGGGCATGCTAGAGCTTCTAGCCACTGCAAACAAACTCCAGATGCGTGTGCCCCCTTGTGCATCTGGATAATGTGGGTCCTTGGAAATCGAGCCTTGAACCGGGGTCCTTAGGCTTCACAGGCAAGTGCTTAACCACTAAGCCATCTCTCCAGCCCCAAAATCAATTTTTTTTTAATTTATTTATTTGAGAGTGACAGACATAGAGAGAAAGACAGATAGAGAGAGAGAGAGAGAGAGAGAATGGGCGTGCCAGGGCTTCCAGCCTCTGCAAACAAACTCCAGACGCGTGTGTCCCCTTGTGCATCTGGCTAACGTGGGACCTGGGGAACCGAGCCTCTAACCTGGGTCCTTAGGCTTCACAGTCAAGCGCTTAACCGCAAAGCCATCTCTCCAGCCCCCAAAATCAATTTTTATAGCAAAACAAGTTTTCACAAATGGCTAACAATAAGAAATGAGGAAAACAAATTAATTTGGGCAGGGTAGGGTACTGTTTGGAAACCTTAAATTTTGTTTCCTCATATAATATTTAATGTTTGTGAAACACATTTAGTAAGTTCTCTTATTCTTAATATTGACATCATTGATACCACAGTTGACCTCTTCAGAGTGCTGTATTTTTTCTTAAAAATATTTAGTTTAAAATGTTATTTATATTTCTTGAAAGGGACTTTTGTAATACAATGTCTGCTGTGCAAATAAAAATACATCATGATTCCATTGGGACAGTTAAGAAATTCTAAAGAAAAACCAAGTTTACGTAGAGAGCGATCTTCTTGGATTTGTTTTTCTTTATTTATG